>NW_022630998.1:43545455-44745455 GCF_010015895.1 Lontra canadensis
AAGAAAGAAAGAAAGAAAGAAAGAAAGAAAGAAAGAAAGAAAGAAAGGGAGGGAGGGAGGGAGGGAGGGAGGGAGGGAGGGAGGGAGGGAGAGAGAGAGAGAGAGAGAGAGAAAGAAAGAAAGAAAGAGAAAGAAAGGAAGAAAAAATAGATAAATGGCCATATTCAAAGACTTTAAAACATAAAGTTTTTGAATTATGCTTAGTTTTGAATTATGCTAAAGAATAAGTATTTGAAATTACTGCAATGCTTTGGAAGATTTTAAATATCAGATGTGGATTTTAAATAAAAAGAACATCATAGCACTTTTGTTTTGTTATGCATTTCAGTTTTAACATTACAGTATGAAAGAAATCTCTCACTGTCATGGATAATAATCCAACTTTATTTGTGTGCAGCCTTTTCACACCAAGTATTAGTTTTTCCATGTGAAATAGATTAAGATTTAAAATGATAAAGTTATTGTTAAGGAGATACACAGAAAGACAATAGAAAAAGCTGAAGAGAGTTTTTGTCTGAAATTGGAAAACAGAACAGTCTGGGGGAAAAACAAAAGATATGAGAAAAGTACCACAGGTTAAAAAACTACTTTGGGGAGAGAAGGGCCATGCGATTATCTCAGATGGACGGTAGGATTTCATGTGCATGTTTAACTCATGTGCTTGGCAGTAATAATCTTAGAATTTTCTTATGTGTTGTTAGAGCTCTTAACTTTTCCCACTGTCTATAATTTTATTATTCAGCATAATTAATATATGTATATATGTTTTTATTTAGCACAAAGTCATTTGTCTAATTGTACCTCACCAGCAAAATACCTCAGCTATACAGTGGAAAAGAACTGGAAGACCTATCAGAGTACATTCAAAGTTGGATTTTTTAATTAAAATTTTTTTTTTATTATCCTGTTTTGGTTTCCTTATTGAGTAGACTCCTAGGGAAAAGTAAGTACTGTGAGTTTACTGGTCTGCTATAGAAGTAGAATTTAGACTCATAAAAAAGAAAGTTAAAAAGAGATCCAAAGGTTCACTTAAAATAAAAATCACCAGACAAGACAGGCTCGGAAGAGCGTCTTCCCTGTGGCTGAGTTTAAGAACACGTAACACTTTGGAGCAGCCATCCTCAAACACTTCTGTCCAGAACGCATTCCTCTTTTGCAGTTTCTGAGCTCTTTCTGTGCCACACCAGCTTGAGCTCTCTTCACTACATGGCCATTTGTAACATGTTTATCTGTTACTATGGATGAGATGGCAGTAGAGGAGGCAAAGTCCCTATCACTTATCGGAACACGAGAAGAGAAACATATCCTTGGACTTGCTTTAGTGCCCAAATTGGCAAATTTGCCGAAAGACTGACAATCTCAAATGCTGAGGTGGAAATGAACCTCTAATACAAGATGGAAAATCCTCTAACACAAATACAAATATTGCAAAACAGTATACATTAGGACAGTTCAGTTAAAACTCATACTTTTTTTGGTACTTTCTGATAGGACTTGAGAAAAGATAGCCCCCAATGGCAGAACATAATTTACGTATGGCAGAAAGGTGGAGAGCATAAGGCTTGAAATACAAAGATAAATGCATTACTGAGGCATATTCCCCTGGCTGTGAGGTATGTGGGCAAAGAGGTCACATTTTACCGTGAGTTAGAAGGTCAAAGGTGATGCAGGGCTCCATGAAAATATTTACCAGAGGAATGTGATGATTCATTTATCAGTCCAGAAATCCCAAGTACAAAACTTTAAGATATAAGAAGGATCAAATTATATAATGTATATGATTCAATTTAAAAATTTTTAGCCCTCTGACATTCTATTATCTAGATTACAGTAGTAAAAAGTCAAATTACATTCGTATGAAACTTTTATAAAAAGAAATCAAATCCATTTTTATGAAACTTTATAGTACAGTTATTTTCTAATGGGTGTTTCCTTAGGTCATGGTATTTATAGTTTCATTTACATCTGCAAAATTTTTCAAAGCGAAAAACAAAAGGCAGTCAATAGAAATCTAAATTTTCATTTGCAAAACTCCGTTCAGTTTCCAGGCCAGTAACACACGGCGATGTCAACTTCTCCTCCAGACATGGACTGCTACCAAACATCCCCAGTTTATGGAGAATGCAGGCCTCTACTCATTAGGAACGCTTTCTGGTTTGGCTCACGTTTCAAGAAATTCTGGAGCATGTCCATGCCGTCCAGAGATCCCCCAGGTTTCAGGATTAGGTTTCTGTATTTCATTCCAACCTAATAAAATAAAACATCATGCCTAATAATTCATTGTTAAAGCAATTTTCCAAATCCCTAGATGCCAAAGAGAAAGCGGTAAGGGTGAAGAAAAAAGGGCTTTACTCTATCTGGATGTTCTCTTCTGCCTAGACTACATTTCTGTCGTACTTCCTCGGTTTGGTAGCTATGAGATCTGAAGCTTACACACTCTGGCCTTCTACATTCCTCTTTATTACTGTCTTGTCTCCTTAGAGTCTCAACAGAGAGCAAACAGATGAACAAAAAATAGCCAAATGGAATGTATAACAGATTCCTGTGTTAGCCCATCTCCAATGCGATTTCAAAAGGGTTAGCAGAGCGAGTGTTCAAACAGGGGGTCTATGTACCTGGAAACAGGGGCACCACTCTTGCCAAAATGTTCTTAAGAGGGGCTTACAGAAAACCCCTCATCTTGATGAACAGCAGTAGGACAATAGCACATGTCCCATGGTGTAGGGTAAGATACTTCTGCGGGCTCAGAGCTAGGAACAAGGACCTTTGTAAAGCTTTTTTTGGGGAAGAGGTCTGGAATTTTAAAAACACATCACAGTTACTCTGCCTTTATTTACATAAATATATGAGCAAATAGAGTGAACGAAGATGACTGTAATTCAGAATCAGTATTATTCAATATTTTCACTTCCTTTTCATCATCCTTTTGGGGAAGGAGAGCAAGGTAATTCAGTGAAGCCCAATTCTAAGTATACATGTAAAATAAATACATCACAGAGTAACACTTTGAAATTATTTCAAATAATTTCATATCATTATATCATTTGCTCAATATGACTAATAGGTTATTTTTTTTTAAGATTATTTTGGAGGGCTCCTTAGTGGCTCAGTGAGTTAAGCCTCTGCCTTCGGCTCAGGTTATGATCTCAGGGTCCTGGGATGGAGCCCCGAGCCCTGCATTGGGCTCTCTGCTCAGCAGGGAGCCTGCTTCCCCCTCTCTCTGCCTGCCTCTCTGCCTTCTTGTGATCTCTTTCTCTGTCAAATAAATAAAATCTTTAAGGGGCGCCTGGGTGGCTCAGTGGGTTAATCTCTGCCTTTGGCTCAGGTCATGATCTCGGGGTCCTGGGATCGAGCCCCGCATCAGGCTCTCTGCTCAGCAGGGAGCCTTCTACCCCTTCTCTCTGCCTACTTGTGATCTTTCTCTCTGTCAAATAAATAAATAAAATATTTAAACAAACAAACAAACAAACAAAAAAACCTTACTTAAAAAAATAAATAAAATCTTTAAAAAAATTTTTTAAAAAGTTAAAAAAAAAGATTAGAGGGAGAGAGAGAGTGTGTGAGCAAGCAGGGAGCAGGGGAGAGGGGAAGAGAGAGAGAGAGACTCCTCAAGCAGATTCTCTGCTTTTTTAAAAAAAAGTAAAACAAATTAACAACAAAACCCTGTAAAATGAATTTTAATAAAATATTTTAACCAGTATATGTACATTATTTCAACATATATCAATATATAAATTACTGAGATTTAACTTTTTTGTTGTAAGTCATCAAAACCCAGTGTGTTTTTTACTTTTACACCCAATTCTTCAGTGGCACTAGCCACATTTCAGGTGCTTGATAGCCACAGGGGGCTACCACAGCGGACAGGTGGAGGGCCTGGAACACACAATGAATCTTAGAAGGGATGGTTGGGAAATATTCTAGTCTGGCATTGAAAAGGCATGCAAAATTCTTGTTGCTTTATTTACAAGCTTTGTATACATTTTCTTAAAAAGGGTAGGGCCTGTGATCACAGGTATTTGCATTGCTGAAAACCCTGGTCATGAAGGCTTACAGCTCGATTTAATGGTCTTTGGGGGAAAAAAATGACGCATAGTTTCTTACTCGGTCTGCAGCAATTCCTGACTGTGACAACAGCAATCAAGAACCTAAAATGTGAGTGATGGCTGCTCCCACCATAGACGTTATTATTCTAAGTAGCAACAGCTCAGGGCTGTTGAGCCCAAACAGTCTCCCTCCCTTCCTTTTCTTTCATTGCCCAATGTGGTTACATTTGCCTACAGTGTTCAGTCAGCATGGGGACTGGGCAGGCTGGGGAAGAAAGACTGCTAGCAACAGAGGAAGAACTTAGAAAATGTGAATTAAATTCATCTGCAGAATTACAAAAATATCTTAATCCTTTTTAATGGAAAAAAATGTAAATATATACTAAGACCAGAGACAGCAGGGTCATGAACCCCATGTACCCATCATCTAAACTCCCTAATTAGTATTTACCTGCAGAAATTCTTAATGCTCAAGATCTGAGACACTTTTACTTATTAAAAGACATACTTCATCCCACAAATATTATAGAAACGTCAGTGAAAATCTAGGTTAAGGTAAAAAATAAGTCACCCACAATGCTGATTATCTCACAAAACAGTCTTATTTGTACAGAGGACTGGTTTTAGGGAGCAAAGAAAAGCAGGCTGTTGAGGAGCCGGCCCTCACTGGGAGGCGGCAGCTCAGGGCTCCACCCACCAGTCTGGCCGCCTTGGAGCAGGGCACTGTTCTGTCTCAGGCACCGTGCTCGGCTCAGCACAGCTCCAGTCCTGAGAGGCTTATGGCTCCAAACAAGGTGATTCAATTTCCTGAATTACAGGCCAATGGCCTTTTAATAGTTTCATTTCCTTCGCAATGAAGTTTGGAGAACAGTTTAAGAGTCATTTTAGTAACAGGATCTTGCTTTTCTTTAAAACAAAACAAAAAACCCCAACAACAACAAAGAAAGAAAATTTAAGTGAATTTTCGTGTTTTTGGAAGGTACCAGTTTTCTGGGTGAGAGAAAAAACTGTCTGGGAGACATATGCCACAGGTTGAAGGAGTCTTTGCCTAAGCTGTTCTATTTTGTTTACATAATAAAGAAACTTGAACTGAGAGGAACCAGAGAGATAAGTTCTAAGACAACCATGAAGATTTTTCATGTGGTAAAAAAATCCCTCAGGACGATCTGCACATAGTAAGAGCTCCTATTAACTGTTCTATGAAGGGAAGTCACATTAGTCACCTGTGAGGTTTTAATCCTGGAAGATTAGAGTGTATTTATTGCCAACTGTGCAAATCCTCTCTATCAGTGATGTTTTTCTAAAGCAAAGTCAGGAGTTTGGGAGTCAGGGCCAAATTCAAATCTTGGCTTCACCCTCAGCTCTGTGACCATGGGCCTTGGTTTCCTCACCTGTCAAGTAGAAATAGGCCTCCCTCACTTAGCTGATGGGGAATTAGAGATGATTTCAGTACACTGCCCACTCCCCAGTGTAATACATGGTATCCAGGGGCACTCAGTAATTGTCAGTGGTCATCCAGCCCTCCTCTCATTTTCACCCCTATGTTCAGTGTCTGATATACAGAGCAGGGACGCAGATGCATTCCTGATTTAGAATCTCCTTAAAGTTAGTTCTGTCTCCTAATAAAACTAAAAAAAAGCACAAGAGACTTGACCTCCATTATTAATTAAAAAAAAAGACTCCCTAATTCAGTAGGAATATTAAGTAGGAGAGACAAGGCACTCATTTTATCTAAAAATATGTACCATTTATTTGAGGTAATATTTTATTTATTTATTTTAAAAGATTTATTCATTTTAGAGAGAGAGTGAGCATGAGTTGGGTGGGGGTTAAGGGCAGAGGAGAAGGAGAGAAGCAGACTCCCCACTGAGCATAGAGCCCAACCTGAGGTCGATCCCATGACCTGAAGATCAGGATACGAGCTGCAATCAAGAGTTGGATGCTCAACTGACTGAGAGCCACCCAGGAACCCCCTGAGGTAATGCTTTAAGAACAATATAATGGTGGGAAAGAAGGATGCCATCACCTATCAGTAATAAGAATATGTAAATGACCAACAGCTTGGGTCTCCTGCTATCTCAGGCCTCCGTGAGGCAGCATGTGCAAGCTTCCACTGCCTTCTGGCCCTCCCTCCTTCCTGTTGTGACTGACTCTGGGGAGCAGAGCCAGAGTTGTCTCCTTCCTACTCTGAGCAGCAGGGCAAAGAGCATCCACCTGAGCACAGCTGATGACGATCAGGCTTCCAACAGGTTCACTGGGCAGCTTTAAAAGTGGACTTTGAAACCTTTCCTTCCACAGCCCATCTGTGAACTCCTTCCCAACAGCACACCCTTTGTTTTCCAAGAAGGTGGGGAGATCGTGGGTGGAAAAAGAATACCTTGGACAACAATAAAGAAAAAAGAAGATAGTCAAAGACTGGTGCTGGTAGTCAGGGAGACGGCAATGAGAACAGTGGGCAGGAATTTTTGCCTCATTAGAAGAAGCCTTCTGGAAACCTTAAGCAAAATTTCAATTTGTGAGGGCAGACAGACAGATCTTTATTTATGGGGACAGAGATTGGGGTCGGGGGGGGAAAGCAGGCTGGACAGTAGTAAGACCTGGACTGGGGGGAGGGGAGGCAGATGCGGGGAACTACCATAATTGACGCAGAGGACAAACAAAAATGAATAAAACGCTCCTATTACAAAGGTCTTATGATCTAGAAGGTGAGATAAAGGAAGAGACGATTAACAATGCAGACGTTTAGGGTTCAAAGAGAAATACAGAGAAAGATTGTAGGAAGACAGAGAAAAATTGCTTCCAGTTGGTTGGGATTCAAGACTTAGAGGAGGTCTGGCCTTGTAAATATGCTAGAAGTAAGCTGGAAATCAATCCCATTTCCTTTCTTTATTCTTAAATCAGGCAGAATTTAAGTCTGTTAGAAAAAGCTGAAGTATAAGAAAAATCAGCTTTGGGGTGGTATATCAGGAGTGCTGAAGCAGAAATTAATCCATTTGGAAGGACCTGCTGGAGAGGAAATTTCATATTCGTCCTCAGCAATACACTATAGCAGGAACTGGGTCTAGAATTCTAACTGAAGGGCACTGGAATACTTAGCTTTATATTACACATTCTCTGTCGGGTAATTCCTTTCATGTTAACCCCACAGTCATCATGTTTCTGTATCTGTTACTGCACATAAAGATCAAGCTACTTCCTAATGGCGTTACAGGTTAAAATACAGTGACACTCGATTTTATTTCTTCTTCATTGACGGAAAAACAGAGGTTAGCAATTTCTCTAAATGCAAAAGAGGTGAAAGATACTTCTAGCTTAATAATATAATTGCCTTTGAATCCACAATGTCTATTACCTCTTAGGAAATTTTCCCACAATGAAGTTGCCTTATAAAAAGAAATGGCCCTAGTTAAAATGCCTCCATTTTTTTCAACCCTGTGATTAGCCGCTGTATTTTGAAACTACATTTGGTGACCTTAAAGATATCTTCAAAGAGCTTGCTGGAAAAGTGTTATTCCCAAGCAGCTCCCTTCCATGGTTGTTTAAGAGATCAGTTGGAGAAGGAAAATACACGTCTGATAATGACACTTCGTCACCCTCTACTAGAAACAAAGACTTTATTTAACAAACTAATTAAAGAGTCAAGATGGTCTATTTATTTATAATGAGGAAAACAGAATCACAAATAAAATGAGAGGTAGCAAACTTTTGGCTATTATAGGTAAGTGGTCAATTCTAACACTTTGATAGAAGCCTTCAAAACAGAATGAAACCACTGTAGCATAAAATATGCTAGTGCTACATGTGGTATTCAGAAGACTATAGGTTTGGGGTACCTGGCTGGTTCCGTTGGTAGAGCATCTGACTCTTGACACCGGGGTCTGTGAGTTCAAGCCTTACCTTGGGTGTATAGATTACTTAAAAAAAAAAAAAAAAAAAAGCTTTATATTTGGCCCTTCCTTTTGTTTACCCAGTGAGTAGGGCACTTTCCATTTAGGCTTGCTAAGATCTGGAATGTTTCTCAGAGCAGACCCTGAGCTTTGCCAGATGGAAAGAGGTTATAGAGAGAAGGCCCGGAGATGATCTTTTGTTAATACAAATGACCAGGACCAATAATGTCAACAGTCCATGATCTTTTACTCTTCAGCCTCTCTGGAGTCTAGAGACTAAGAATAGTAGGCTCTGATTCCTTGAAGGCCACCTCACTATCTTCCCAAAACAATTCAAACACTTACTAGGTGAAACTAACAGGTCATGATGTGTCAACCATATTTCAATTAAAAAAAAAAAAAAAGGTGTCAACCTTATGTAGCTACAGTGGCACCAATATATACTGAATTGTGATGCATATTAAGAAATCTAAGGACAGTCTAATTCTCCTTCCTTTCAAGGTGTCCTTTTATTTGTTTGCTTGCTTTTGTTGTGGTTTATTACTGAAAGTTTCTAGAGTCTATTATTTATCCTTATTACTACAGAATTTTTATAATGGCTTTGGGAAACAGTCTTTTTAACTCACTGTGCTGGGCAATAATAACTGGGCCATTCCTACTGAAAACTTTGCAATTCTAGAAAATATAGCAGAACTCAATGATGAGGAAAAAAACATAAATCATACTAGGGAGGGTGAGGGCCTTGAGACAACGAAGTCTGGATGAGACACTGTGATTGCTCTGATACTACAAAAGATCATGGACTTCAGATCAAATTCACTATTTCCTTATATTATAAAAATTCTTTCGGGGCACCTGGCTGCTCAGTTGGAGGAGCATGCAGCTCTTGATCTCAGGTTGTGAGTTCAAGTCCCATGTTGGGTATAGAGATTACTAAAAATAAATAAATATATAAACTTAAAAAAAATTCTTTCTCTTCATCACAACAAACCTATAATAATGACTGATTTCTTTTTTCTTGAATGGGATTACTGTCTCAAATATTAACTTTTAATAAGTGGGTATTTGAATTTTGTTAATCAGGTATTACTTTAAAGCAAACATTTGGAAAAAAAAAATTAAAGCAAACAAAACCAGACAAACAGTACACTATAGTAAGGAGCAAAACGGCTATTTAAAAAGCTGTTCTAGTATCTGCCATGGCAGGGAAGAATTTGAGGGTGGGGTGCAAAGGGATTCCCCTTGGTCACTGGAGCCAGATTCAATACTGTTATGATAGCAGGGGGGGCAAGAAATGACATGCTATCTCAGAGTATTTGATAGGAAAGAGAAAGGAAGGGATTAAAGTGAACTTCATGGCATAAAATGAGTAATATACAGCAATGTTGAGTCCAGAATCATAGTAAAACTGAAAACTGTTTTTAACATTACAAGGCAACAATTCCAAGTTGTTGGGAATTTTGCTTTCTCCAAGTTCAGCCCAGATCCCTGGGCTAAATTACAAGTAGTCTGGCTGCCTGCCAAGCTGTGGAGCCTGAGAATAAGGGGAAGTACATAGAAGCACAGTGGCAGGGATTGAATCTGCTGGCCTTGCACGTTCCCTGGTGTCCACTGGGATCTGCACTTTGGCTGTTACCTTGACAGATGGAAGAGGTGGAGGGTCCTGGAGATGTGGCCCCATGAGTGGAAGCACAGAGGAGGTGAGTGAGAAAGCTTAACTGAAAAACGGTATTGTAACACTTATGCCAAGAAGCCTCACCAACTAGTAAGAGCTAGTAACAGGTCATAATCGTACCTTTATACAACTAGACCTTGTGTCTCTTTAATTATCGTTTTCCGACTTCTGCAGTAATATGTGTTCTTTGTAAAAATAAGGAAAAGCTCCACAAAAAGCACAGAAAAATATTTAATATTTAAATATTAAATCAAGTTATCAAGTTATCACACGAAGCTAGGAACGGACATTTTGATGTACTCTTTTTCTTAACATATATTTTAAATAAAAATTTATATTCTGAGGTACAAAATATTTTATAACTTGCATTTTTTCACTCTGTGTAAGAGTTATATTAAAAATTCTAGGGGCGCCTGGGTGGCTCAGTGGGTTAAAGCCTCTACCTTCGGCTCAGGTCATGGTCCCGGAGTCCTGGGATCAAGTCCTGTGTCGGGCTCTCTGCTCAGCAGGGAGCCTGCTTCCTCCTCTCCCTCTGCCTGCCTCTCTACCTACTTGTGATCTTTGTCTGTCAAATAAATAAATAAAATCTTTATTAAAAAAAAAAAATTCCAGACATAAGAAAAAACTTGTTGAAGCCCTTTTCTTATGCCCAAGTCCATTCTGCTCTCCAAAAAATGGAAAGGCCATTTGTGGCTGGAATGATTGGAAGATTTCATAAGTGAGTGGCCATTTGAGTAGGGCTTTTCAGGATGGTAAAAATTTTAAGAGGCATAGACAAGAAGGCACATATTTAAGGTGGAAGAAAGAGAATGAACAAATTTGTGAAGGTGCAAAGACCTATAGGAACACAGAAATTAGGCTGCCACACAGAGTTCTGGGAATTAAGGAAGGGATTTGATGGTTACGCTAAAGACTGTGAACAAGGAGAGGAATAACAAGAAGTTGGAAAAAAAAAAAAACCAAAAAAGAAAGAAAATGATAGGTAAGGGCCTTTGGAAGTTGACAACTGGGTCATTCATCAGTGGTAACTCTGGAGAGAGAGTAACTTTCCAGTTCAGTTGGTGGAGGCAAAAACCAGATAAAAGAGGTTTGCCAAGACTGTTTCTTACACTGCAGAAGTTGGAAAACGATAATTAAAGATTTTGTTTTCTTGGACACAATCCCAGAAATTAGGCTATAAAAGGAAGAACAACTGAGTAGTAGCCATAGGGCTATCAGAGTCAGTATCAATAACCCCAGTTTTTTTCCAAGATGGCAAGCCAGTAAGGTTTGGTATGACAGACATCCCTGAGACAGAAGGAAAGAAGTACTGAAGTATACGAGGAGAAAAAGAAGATGAAGTACTCAGTCTTGATGGCCTTGCTTTTCTTCGTGGAGAGCAAAGAGGTAGTGAGAGACTCAGGGGAGCTCAATAAGGGAGGTGGGCAGGACAGCAGAGAACACCGGGTATTCAGACAGGTTGGATAGGATGACTGTGTAGTAGGGCATGTTATTGGACTCACACGATCTTCTTGGGAAATCTCTGAATCCCAAGGACACCATATCTAAGTGAGATGGAGGAATCCAGGGCTGGGCACTTGACTGAAGGTCATGCAGAAGTCAAGATATTTACGAGAACAGTCAGTGATTGACGAGTGTAAGAGGTTGGCCAAGGAATGGAAGAAGGTGTCCAGTGACTTAAGAGCTGGTAGGGTGGGATGGAAGATGGTGTGATTGGAAAGGCTAGTGTATAGAATGTAGGTGCTCCGGAGGTGGGTTTTTTGGGGAGGCTGGGAAGGGGAGGGTGGTCTAAATTACAGCAATGTATTTCAGTATGTATGTTGAGGCCCTATGCAATTCAGAAACATGAAATTTGGGGGGAACCAACCAGTTGGCTAAAATAAGCACAGGGAGACTGATTTTGATAATTTGTTCTTCTAATTTCCGAATCAAACAGAATAAAAAGCACACTGGAAAATGCATCAGCCCTAGAGATAATCTGACAGCTGAGTCTTCAACAAGAGTGGAGACTGGGGGACTGTAACTCAGGAAAGTTTGGCTTGTAGCCACCTGGCAGTCAATTCACTGTACACAGAAAGGAATGGCTCAGGTTAATGAAGCAGCTTAAATTACTCAGAGGCATTTGGGTTACAAACTACATAGTAGGTGGGGTATGCCAGCCACAGAGAAAGGGTACCACCCACAGAAAATGTATAAAGAAACTGTGTAGAGAATATTAGAACATACAAGACCATTTCTATCAGGAAGAGTTTACCTTTCTTTCCCAACCTCCTATAAAACGAAAACATTGTATAGCACATGTCAAAACTAGCTGCTACAAATGCTCAAATGCATAAACAAAGCTTTGAATTTTAATTATGCAATATATTGGAATGTTAATAAGCAAGAAAATGCAGTAGGTTTTTTTTTAACTTATAGAATTAATTACTTGTGCACTGTAACCTCATGATGTTTGATATGAAAAGATGCAAGACTTAAAAGTTAAAAGCTGTTACCAAATCTCTTACTCTAAAATCTAGGTGTAATAAATATTTTACACTAGGAATTAAAGGGGAGGGAGCAATTGCACAATTAACAAAAGGAGAGAAGAAAATACCTCTGGATTCATTATCCCTTCTTCTTTAAAACAGCTGTAAAACATGTCCATGGAAAATACTTCACTCCAAAGATATCCATAATATTGGCCATCATATCCCCCTGCCAAATGTCCAAAAGTGGCTGGCATATTTGTGCCTTTAAAGAAAGATACATTTCAATCAATGTGATGGCCAGTGTTAATAATCAGGCTATCAGCTGGCTAAAGTTTCCCTATGAGGAGTGCAGATGCTGGGGAGAAGAGGCAAGCAGGCTCTTACCTGTAGTACTCCCTGGGTTTACCTGCCCTTTGCCAAGATGTTTACAAATGTCTCTGCGTGATGACTCAACCTCGGAGATGGTTTCGGCCCTAAGCTCTGGAATGCCTAACAATAGTTTCAGAGGCTTTGTCCACACCCACCAGACAGCTCACGGTTTCAGAACTCAGTCCTTTCTTATCCCCCAGACACTGGCTTCTTGCAGATATTCTAATTGTAAACCTACTCTTTGTCACACCTCTTCATATCTAAAAATGTATCAGAATGGCACTTACTGTAGGTTCATAATTACCGAAAAGTAACTCTTTCTTTAAAAAGCTAAAAAGGGGGCACCTGGGTGGCTCAGTCATTAAGCATCTGCCTTCAGCTCAGGTCCTAGGGTCCTAGGTCCCAGGGTCCTAGGATCCAGCCCCCCCACCTTGGGCTCTCTGCTCGGTGGGAAGCCTGCTTCTCCCTCTCCCACTCCTCCTGCTTGTGTTCTCTCTCTCTGTGCTTCTCTCTGTCAAATAAATGAATAAAATCTCTAAAAAATATATAAAATTAAAAAGCCAAAATGGTTTTACCAACTCAGTCTACCTCTAGGGCTACTTTTAAAAAGGATTTTTGTCAAAGTGGCCTCAGGCACAAACTTGTTGTATGGTCTACTATAAGCAGATCACAAAAGGAAGTGAGAAGCTTGAACTGACTCCGTTAACTCTTCTGACCTTCAGTGTCACCATAATGTGATGGATACATTTAAACGACGACTTCGTTGGTGGAAAAAAGTCGCCTTACCAAACTACGTACACATGGATAACTACATGTTGGCTTAGAGTATATAACTATAAACGTGAATACACGTGTGTGCCTACCCACCCACACGAAAGCCAGGTTAGAAAGTGCTAGTTACACCGCTTTAACTGATCTGAGAACCAAAAACAGAGACAAGGCAGAAGTCTGCGCTTCTCTCTGAGAGGGGCCCTTCTGCCAATTTCTTAGTGAAATCACTGGGAGGTCCTGGTACACACAGAGGGAGGAGCCAGGTGGGTGGGGCCAAATGTGAAGGGTGTTCTCTGCTCTGGGGTGGAGGCCAATTGCTTAGGCCTGATTACACTAAAATGCAGCAAAGCGGGCGCCACCTGTCCTCCAAGCACGTTTGGACCGGATAAGTCATATGGACACAGTAAGCTTATCTCAAAGTCAGGGCCTGGTTAGAGGAATCAGAAACAAAGGACGTGAGGTAAGCTGCCTGACAAACTCTACCTTCCCTGGCAGGGCTGGTAGGAGGATACCCTATGCCTGACAGAAAAAATGAACTCGGGTCCTGGTGTTTACTTACCTGGCGTAGCTGGGACACCTAGAACCTCTGCGCAGTATTTGGCATATTCACCTGCGGCGTCCAGCGATGCGTTCGTGTGCAGAGACTGATCGACTTTGCTCAAAACAATCTGGCGCAAGGTCAGAAGACCTAGTAACAGAAGAATGTTCCAGCATGTTTTGGGTAAGAGAGAACTATGTGTTCTAGTATCCCAAGATCAAAGATTTCAAAAGCTGATGGCTGCAGTACACACTGCAAAATGGGAGCAGGTATCTCATTTAAAAGGAGATGGATTTTGTTTTCTTGGACACAATCCCAGTATAGTTAGCTGTCTTCCCTCCCCAGGTTAGCACCCTGAGTGTACCATTATTACTAAAGGGGAGATGCATTCTACAGAAGAGGCCGACAATTCTCCCTTGAGCACTTCTAATAATGTATTTTCCTTTTCTAAAATTGCAAGTCATACCTGTGTTGACCAGTCTGGAAGCAACAAGTTTTTCAAGCAGATCATCCATAATGGGGCTTCCATCTTTATAATGTTTTGACAGTCTTCGGAGGGAATCCATGTCCCATACCCAGTTCTCAAGCATTTGTGATGGCACCTCTACAAAGTCGGTTTCCACATTTGTTCCACTAAATCGTGCAAAATCGGTCTAGAAAGTAAACATAGGCATCTCTTTTTTAAAGCGCTAAATGAAAACTCTGTATGTGATGCATCATAATTAAGACTCTCTAAAACGTGAGCACCTGGCTGGCTCAGTTGGGAGAGCATGTGACTCTTAATCTTGGCGGTTGTGAGTTCGAGCCCCACAGTAGGTACAGAAATTACTTAAATATTTAAAAAAAAAAAAAAAAGGACTCTCTAAATCTCAAGTCAGAATCAGAGTCAACTGCCTCTTTGAGGGTTAGGATAACTTCAAATTTAAATGAAAGCAAAAGGCAGAGGCCAAGCAGCCTGAAAAATAACCACCAAGTACTCTATGTTAAATTAGTATTTCATTCTTTTGAATCATAGACAAACATGGAACAATCATCAGGAAACATAACCGAAAACAAAAATCAGTCCGAGTTGAAACTACTAGCCTTAAGCTTTGGAAGTAAAAAGAGTAAAAAAAAACTTTTCCATTAAAAATGAGTAGATTTAAGACAATTTCTCCCTACTTCTCTTTTCTGTTTGCTTCCCTTTGTTTATTCAGTACATGCCTTTCTGGGGCACTCATCATCACTCTACTATTTAACTACTCAAGTTTCAATCAAAATCAAAGAGTTAAATGACAACACTGCAGACAGGTATCCTTCGCATGTGTATTATGTTTTGTGTTCTAAATTTTAGATAACTGATTCTAAGAAAACTGTGCAGTAGAAAGCCTAGCCAGATCTCTCAGGGTAGAAGAGGCTACCTTAACACAAGAAGCCACTTCAATGGGAGTCAGAGCCATGGATTTGCTGGCAAGTGGGGGTGAGTGAAATGCAGCTATCGTTTCCTAGACAAACAAAGGATGCTCAGAAGTTAAAGCATCTCTTGTAAAAATAAAGGACTTATTCTGAGGGTGTGGGCTAAGAGTTAAAAAAAGGTTTTGTTTTTTCTCTTTTTTTTTTTGGTTAAGTGAAGTTTAGCAAATTGTTGAGTCAGGAAAGCTCTTGATATTTAGAAAGAGGGGAATTCACTAGAGCAGCTGATGTTTTCAAACCCGCACCCCATCCACAGAACTTCTATAAAATTGACACTGGCAAAGAAGATTTAGCATTAAACCAATTGGGTCATCTGTGGGATGGGGGTTGTCGTTGTGTTGTCTCTCCCTGAACCTCTGTCCTGTTTCCCTCTTCAGATGTGTGACGCCGCAGCCCTCCCTGACACTTCATCATCCCTGGGGCTCTGCAGGGAAGGGAAAGGAAGAAGGGCTTAAGCACCAGGAGGAGGGAGCAGATGGGACCCCGAATCAGCAGCAGAGAAAGATTCTGCTTTTGGCCCAGGGCAGAAGCACAGATGTCTAGGCCATTTCACATTCTGCCTTCCCCTCTTTATGCAAAAAAATGTTTTGCTTGACTTCCTATTATGATTGCGCTGATTCTAGATATGAAGAGCTGCAAATCCTGAAGGGCCAAGGGGAATGAAATGCGCTAGGCACTGGAATTAGGCCACCTGCGTTTGAGGACATCCCAGTAACAAATTCTTACAGGAAAGAGGCAAGGGTTCCAGAAAACTGAATATTTTGCCTCTTTCTGGTATATAATCTTCTAAAATAACAAACATCCTACACTTAGATAAAACAACGTGATACAATAATCGTTAACAGCTGACACCTATTGAGACTTCACCACTCAAGGCACGTTACACGGATATCTGATTCACACTCCAAAACGACTGTATGAAGTACATACTGTGATCTCTGTTTTGAGAGAAGGAAATTGAAACACACTGAGATTCACAGGAGAACTAGGATTGGAAACCAGGTGGTCTGACTCCAGAACCCACGGTTTGAACCACAACCACTACAATGCCTCTCTAACTTATAAGAAAAACGAAAACCATAAAAGGTTAAATTAGGATGTTCCGAAGTGACTCAATCCTCCTGGGCATTATCTAAAGTAGAAAAGTCTTATATCAAATTTGCCTTCATAAGAAGAGCAAAACTGAGGTTTCAGCTGTACTTCCTTAGAAATCCTACTTCCTCTACTGGACGATGCTTCAAGGATCAGACCTAAGGCTGGGTGTCAAGGTCAGCCTTTGTAACCACCTCTCCCGCACTCCGGATTCTGACATACTAACTGCATGATTTTCTAAGGATTACAGTTTTTAGATAAGAACTCATAGAGCTAACAAAGGCAAATAAATCACACCATCAGTCACCACTTTACAATTATTTTGACAAAAATATACATTTTCTATACTTTGCTTGGGTGAATATTTTTTGATCAGCATTTGCAATATGGGGGTGCAAACCAACCCCAAATAACAAAATGTGTGTGTGTGTTTGGAGGCGGTGGTGGTGGTATTTCAGAACCTAGAGAAACATGAACAAATGAATAACTCATGAGCTAAAATTGAATAAAATAAAAATTAAAGGAGTTATGTCATTCAGAGTAGAGAAGAGAGGGCTTATTCTGTCCAAAGCCATCGGGTGGTGCGGGGAGAGAGCATAGCGATGAATGAACAGATCAACAATGTCTTCTAAAGAACAAAAGGAAATGTCTGCAAGGAGTAGAAGCTAAAAATAACCCTACTGCTTACTAATTTCCCGAAAGTCAGTCATGATGTTTCTCTGTGTGCCCTTTGAGCAGTATCATTTACATATTTTTCAAATGAGGAGGACAAAGAACCTATGAAATTCAAAAGCTCAATTTCCAGCAAACAACTAAATTCTGAAAAGAAAGGAACCCACAGTCAGCCACTGTGTAAGTCTACAAAGAAACCCTGAACAGGCCTTAGGATCCACTAGCTTGCTGGGGGTCTGACACTCAAAACAGCATGACTGCTGAATGATTACTCACTGTTGACCAGCCAGCAAACACCACTCCCTCATTTTAAACTGTAGGTTCCAAAGTACCCTCAAAAGTCCTTTATGTAGTTTTCCACAAGAACAATTTGAAGGTGTTGAATATATAGTAGCTTCCAGGCTATAGTAACCACTGATGTTAATATACATCCCAGATAAAGCAGAGCATTGTGAAATAAACAAAAGTAATCTGATTAACAAATCATTCTGCAGGTGATATCTCAAGAAGTTTTAGAGCATTAATGCTGCAAAAAATGTTCTGACAATAAAAGCCTAGAAAACAATGTACACTCAAATTTCTGTTTGGTTACAATTTCTTGAGAGGAAGAAAGTTGTCTAAAACAATGAGAATTTTCATCATTACCTTTTTTTAACAGACAATAGGATGCTTAAAATTTTTACAAGAGATCACTTGATGCTATAGAGATTAACTTCTCAATTTAGATAACACAACAGGAGCTAGAACAAAATTATATAAACTGGAGCTCAAAAGTCGTGTGAGCTTTTGGTGTATATAAAGACTGAAGTCTTAATGGATTATTGTTCTAATGAAGTGACCGAATGCTTTTAGGGGTTGCCATGGAAATTTTATATTGATTACACATCCCAACTCAAAGAAAAAGCAGGTGCTGAAATCAGTAAGTGTACTGTGTTTAGAAAAAGAAAAGGCCCCAGGAGAATGAATTCTGGCTGTGTATGGTCACCCCCTATTGATTTCCTAGCAGTCATTTCATAGCCTGACTTGTCTGATTCACCTCTAAATCCAGGGATGCTCAGATGTTTATGTAACAAAGCATCAAAAAAAAGAAAAGTGCCACTGTCTCTCAGACTCTGCCACAAATAGAGGGTTAAAGTTCATACTTTTAACTTCATATACACCTACCCATCAATGGAAGTAATAATAGTAGTAAAGAGACCCTGAAGAACACTTTGCTAACTTGCTTATTAATCTTCACAGCAGCCTCATAGTTCGGCAGATCAGTATCACCACCATAATTTAAAAGACAATCTGGGTGGCTCAGTGGGTTAAGCCGCTGCCTTCGGCTCAGGTCATGATCTCAGGGTCCTGGGATCGAGCCCCGCATCGGGCTCTCTGCTCAGCAGGGAGCCTGCTTCCTCCTCTCTCTCTGCTTGTGATCTCTGTGGGTCAGATAAATAAATAAAATCTTTAAAAAAAAATAAAAAAATAAAAGACAATCCACAGAGGTCTTAAATGCTGCTTTTTTTTTTTTTTAGAAAGAGAGAGAGAGAGAAAACTTGCATGTGAGAGTGGTCAGGGGAGGTGGTGGTGAAGGTAGGATAGCGGGGAGGGGCAGAAGAAAAGGGAGAGAGAATCTTAAGCAGGCTCCACGGCCAGCAGAGGGCCTGAGGCTCTGAGATCATGACCAGAGTTGACATCAAGCATTAGTTTTGTGTACATGTGTGCTCCTATAAGGAAATAAACACACAAATACATAAAATAACAAACAAGAGATCCTGAAAAAAATCACTTCTAACACTGATGGTGGAATCTCAAAGAACCATGCAGGGGTGGGATAGGGAGCAGAGGCAACAAGCTTGTTGATAAGTGTTTACTGTACTAGAAGGCTAAACCAGAAAGGTCACCCTACACAGAGGGAAACGTGGAACAAGATAAATTCATTCATTCCACATATGCTTACATGTGGTTGATTTAGAGGGAATGTCAGTCAAGAGGCTGAGGAGAAAAATGTCTGACAGGAATACATAATTGGGAGATCAAATTCCAACCACAAGACATAGTGTGGTCTCTAGCACATGGGACTGAGAGTACAAAAGAGGTTACAAGCCATAGGGTGGTGAAGAGCAAGACCATCAGATCGTAGGTGAACCATTCAACACTCCTAAGTCTCAGTCTTCTCTACATGGAAATGGGAGGAATAACAACAGTTTAATAAGAGAAGTAAGTTAGTGAATCTACTTCAGGAAATACTGAACTATTGAATGGAAGGCACTGATTGAAGTGTCTGGCTCACTAAATCTTGGCTGCTATTATCCTTATGAGCCTGCCCAGTTTGCCTACCCACGTATGGTCTTGGCTGATCTGATCATGCTTGTCCTTGGCTTCCTCCAAGGATCTATTTTTTGGTATTAATACTGAAGGTCAAACAGATGAACATTCTTTTCAACTCATTTCCCACCATTCACAATATTCAAAACTGTTCATTCTGCTCTAGGTAGAGGAATCAAATTTCCAAATAGGCAATAAACATGTTAAAACAGAAAAACAAACACAAATCTGATGGTTTCTTTCTTTTTAAAAATAGATTTATTTAAGACAGAGAGCGCATGCACGAGAGTGTACATGAACGGGAGGGGCAGGGAGTGGGGGAGAGAGAATCCCAAGCAGACTTTCCGATGAGCACAGAGCCTAGGCAGGGCTTGTTGTCAAGACCCTGAGGTCATGACCTGAGCAGAAACCAAGAGTCAGAGGTTTAACCACTATGCCACTAACCAAGCGCCCCTAAACCTGATGGTTTCTAATCACCTTCTACAGATCTTCACCCAAAACTCTGCTGAGGGTAGGCATTTGTGAGTTTTTTAAATATAGGAAGTGACAGTACCTTGCCTCATGGCAACCTTCTTCCTCCTCTTAAATTATGACTTGTGTGTTATATATTGATCCTCAAAGGGTTATGTATAAATATTTTTAGAAGAATACTTCAAATATGTATGCACTTAATCCTTTCCCAAGTACCTTTCATACATTATTAAATCTTGCAGGCACCCAGGGAAGTAGGTATGAGAATTGTTGTCCTCATTTATGAATGAGAAAAATGAGATGGCTCAAGAAGATGTAATAACTTGCTAAAAGTCCCATAGTCTGGCCCACAGTACACAGATGATTTTTAATACAGCGTTTTTTTTTTAATTAATATTTACTTATGGGATAGAGTATTTACAAGCTGCAGGAGGGGCAGAGGGCAAGAATCCCAAGCCGACTCCTCATCAAGTGTGCAGCCCCACTGATAGGAAACTGATCCCACCACCCAGAGATCAAGACCAGAGATGAAATAAGAGTTGGACGTTGAACTGACTGAGCTCCTCAGGTGTCCCTAAGGCACTGTTCTTATCCTAAACCTAGGGTGCCTTCCTGACCCCTGTACCACTAGGTTTATTTACAAGACAAGAAGCTCTCTATTAGTCTTTTGACCAAATTAACACATTATCTGGAATTACATAATTTGAAGTTTTTCTGCCTTTCCATCCTTTTCACTTGTAAGTAGTAAGGCTTTATTGTGATTCTGTGTTGCTTTACAACTTCCTTATTTTATCTTACTATTATTATTATTATTTTTATTTTTATTTTTTTTTTGAGAGTGAGAGACAGCACACACACATGCAGGAGTGTGGGAGGGAATCTCAAGCAGACTCCGTTGTGAGCAGAGCCCGATGCGGGGTTTGATCTCACAACCATGAGATTGCTATCTGAGCTGAAACCAAGAGTTGGATGCTTAACCAACTGTGCCACCAGGAGCACTTTAAAATAAAGATCTTTAAAATAATGATCTCTAATAGTCCACAACTCACTACTCCTAATGTGCACACCGACTCAGACATCATTATGGAAGCTTTTAAAAAGCATTGCTTTTCTTTTCTAGCAAAGTTCAAAAGGCCAGTGATTACTGAAAGCTCAAACCACAGTAAAGTCAAGAAATAGGAACAGATACTAGAGATGCTACCTCTTGATTGCTATTGTCAAAATTATATGCCCCATAGTATTAACACAAGAAAATATAAGTGAAACTCATCTCCTGAATGTTGAAATAGTAGACGTATTGAACTAGTGCACCTACATGTTTGAAAACTGGATGTTCTGGCAGCCACATTTAAATATTGCTATGACAAGCTCCAGCGAGCTCTTCTGGTCATCACACTTGCACAATGCCAAAGTGGGGAACCCAGACACTGAGCTGCTATATCTTAAAATCAATCTAGTAGATGTGTATGTCATTTTTTTTTTTTTTTATTAACTAAAGAAGAGAGAGAAGAAGGGAGGGGAAGATGGAGAGGGAGAATTTTTTTTTTGAGAGAGAATCTCAAGCAGACTCCTCACCCAGTGCGAAGGCTGATGCGGGGTTTAATCAAACAATCCTTAGATCATCATCTGGACCAAAATCAAGAGTCAGACACTTAAACTGACTAGCCACCTAGGGACCCCTGTATGGCAAATATTTAATTCACTATGTATTTCTTGGAGAAGTTGGAAGTATTACTAAACACAGAAGCTATTAAGCTTCTTACTCACTACCACCCAGTTTAGGTCAATACAAAAGGTTGTGAAATTATTATAAAGCTGCAGAAAAGTGATTCTGTGCCTATTACTTTTGAAACAAAAGTACTGATTATTGGTTCCCTATATGATAACTTAAAAGTTCTTTTTAAAATTTTCTAATTGAGGGGTGCCTGGGTGGCTCAGATGGTTAAGCATCTGCCTTCAGCTCAGGTCATGATCTCAGGGTCCTAAGATCGAGCCCCACATCAGGCTCCCTGCTCAGCAAGGAGCCTGCTTTTCCCTTCTCCCTCTGCTGCTCCCCCTGTTTGTGTTCTCTCACTCTCTCTGTCAAATAAATAAGTAAAATCTTAAAAAAAAAAAATAAAAAATTTTAATTGAGCTGTAGTGGACATATAATATTATATTGGTTTCAGGTGTACAACATAGTAATTCAATGTTTATATCTTTAAAAGTTCTTAAAACATTACAGTACATTTGAAAGAATAGACACAAAAATATTTTTCACAGATAATCTCAGCAGGCGATGACCAATCAAGAGATTGTACCACATACTATTTAACTACATGACACATTTGGTGTTCATGGAGGAAGTTAGGCAAACTGTAAGAATTGAATATAGCCCCCTGTTTCAAGACAGAGACACAATATACAAACACTATCATCTCCATATATACTGTCACCAGCATATCAGTATATATACTGATTAATGTATGTATTATTTTTCATAGAGTTTATGTATTTCAGTCATGAGTCAAAGAGCTCTAAAAGGGCATAACACCGGGAACATTATTTTCCAGCACTAAAAGTGGCCATCTCAAAGGATCAAAAATAACATAAAAGATCATGAGAATAACAGAGTGGTAGAGAAATACATTATGAGCACATGGTAAGCATAAGATACTCAGGTTCAAAGAGGACTGTTCTGAAAACAAGAACACACAGGATGAGCACTGAAAACCCTACCCAAGAATCACTATTATCTTAATAAGTGTGATCAAGACACCAAGTTACCTTCTTGTGAAATCATTAGCTTATCATCCATATACAAATAAGGAGGAAACTGCTCTAACCTGGGAGTTTTTAATTTGGAATTCATTATGGTCTGGGCTTCAAGGAATCTGTGAGCCCTCTGGAGCCCCGTGTAAAACGCTGAGTATATGAGATGTATGTACATTTTCCTAGAAGAGGTATCCACAGCCTAAATCAGATTTTCAGACAATCCTCATATCCAAAAAAGATCTACTATTCTAAAAACAGGCAATAGTTTATGTGTGTACAAATACATAACTGGATCTTGGATAATCTAAATAATATTCTAAAAGTCTGAAATTTATTTATTTATTTATTTATTTTTAAAAGATTTTATTTATTCATTTAACAGAGAGGGGGAACACAAGCAGGAAGAGCAGCAGGCAGAGTTGGGGAAGAAGGAGGCTCTCTGCTGAGCCACGAGCTAGATGTGGGACTTGATCCCAGGATCTTGGGATCACGACCTGGGCTGAAGGCAGCCACTTAACGAACTGAGCCACCCAGGCATCCCCAAAAGTCTGAAATTTAGAGAGGTATTTGACTTTTCTAAATTACTCATAAAAATATTTTAGAAAGATGGAAACTAGACTTACCCTAATTACAGGAAGCAGTCATAGAATGGACGCAGATTAAAAATAAATATTTCAGGAACCCTATAGCTGTGAAAGTACTCTAAAACTGTGTAAGAAAGAAAATTTAGGTTGTTCTGGAAGATTTCCTTTCCTTGGATTAAACACAGGACAAAAATGGCTATATGTTTAAAAAAACATGGAAACACTAGAATGTAAAGATAAAAGGTTTGAAAGAACTAAACAGTTTTTTAACAATAGTGACTGTAGTATTTTGGAACTGAGTGGGTACATTTTTGGTTATTACAACGATTAGGGGCTATTCTGGAGGCCAGGGACACGAGATGTCTAGGAATGAACTGCCCATGTCAGGACAAAAAAAATTGTCCCATATGCTGCATGCCATTCGTATGTCCTACTGGACAGTCACCTAAGTAAAAAGTCCATAATTAAGTGAGCCTGGGTTTTAACTAACTCCACTGCACGTATTTTTGTAAAGTATTTTGTACCCACTTATAATTTCCAAGACTCTTTTTTTTTTTTTTTTTTACAATTTTATTTATTTATTAGAGAGAGAGAGAGAGAGACAGACATCCTAAGTAGGCAGAGAGGCAGGCAGAGGGAGAGGGAGAAGCAGCCTCCCTACAGAGCAGGGAGCCTGATGTGGGGCTTGATTCCAGGACCCTGGGATCACAACATGAGCCGAAGGCAGACGCTTAACCGACTGAACCATCTGGGTGCCCCAATTTCCAGGACTCTTAACTATGGGGATCACCCATGTAAATCAAAGCAAGATTGCTTTTTTGCTCGTAACTTTCCCAAGAAACATCCACCATTATGGAAAATCATGTCACCACTCGTGCTATCGACCAATATAGAATGTCTCTGTTCCCCCCAATTCATATGTTGAAACCTATTTCCCAATGTGATGATAGGAGATGAGGCTTTTGGGAGGTATTCGGTCATGACAGGAGAGCCTCCATGAATGGGATTAGTGTCCTTATAAAAGAGATCCTAAGGAGCTCCCCCCACCCTTCCACTATGTAACCACATAGTGAGAGGCACGGTCTCAGAACCAGAAAGCAGGTTCCTACCAGATACCAAAACTGCCAGCACCTTGATCCTGGACTTGTAACCTCCAGAACGGACTGAGAAATAAAATTCTGCTGCTTCTAAGCCATCCAGGCTATGATATTCTACTACAGCAACTTGAACCAAGACAGTTGGCAATACCAGTCTAGGGCTTGGCTGACAACACAAACCAAATTTATCAGTCTGTAGTTTTCACTGCTGGATTCAGGGTTAATCCTAATGAAGACTTCATTATGTCTTACTACAGAGCCTTGTCCAGGCATCTATTGGGAAAACAAAAAATGGTATTTATTTTATGTTCAGTGAGGACACTGTATCAACTAAAAAAATTCTCTGTATGGAGAAAGGCGGTTAGGGAAAAATGAGTAAAATCCAAATGGAGTGCTGAGTCTAGTTAAGAGTACTGCAGCAATACTGGCTTCTTGGTTGTGACAAATCTGTTACAGTAATACTAGACGTTAACAGTAGAGGAAACAGGGTAAGGGTGTATGTGGGCAATTTTTGTACTATCTTTGCAACTTTTCCGTAAATCGAAAACTATTCTAACAAAAAGCTTCTTATTAAAAAGTTTGCCTTTAGAGATATATAGAGATTTCAAATCTGGAAAACTGTTCCTCCACTTCTGTTAATATCAGTTTTCTAAACTGTTTGATGGAACTACTAACTCAATGTTTTCTTATGTCAGATAACAGTCAAATTATTAACAAGCTCGTATGGATTATCCTCAGCGTGGCCCTAGTTTACTGAACTGCATTACAAATCAGTTGCAATGCACTGCACACACATACGCCCTTCTAGACAAAATCTCCAAGTCGTTATACTATATTATCTATGATTTTAATTTGAGGCTACTCATGGGAGGTGTTTCAACATATTTATTATTAAAAAAGGAGTAGAGTCTGGGGGCGCCTGGGTGACTCAGTGGGTTAAGCCTCCTGATTTCGGCTCAGGTCATGATCTCAGGGTCCTGGGATGGAGTCCCGCATCGGGCTCTCTGCTCATTGGAGAGCCTGCTTCCCCGCCGCCCCCCGCGCCTGCCTCTCTGCCTACTTGTGATTTCTCTCTCTGTCAAATAAATAAATAAAATCTTAGAAAAAAAAAAAAGGAGTAGAGTCTGAGACAGTTGAAAACCACTCAACTAAACAAAGCATTAACAAGCAGAAAAGAGAGATTATAGCACAATTTATCTGTGAATGTTACACTAAATTCCTAAGGAGAAGAAAAGAATAAAATGGAAAAAGCAGAGTATCTATAAGGCTTGGTGATAATCTTCTTTTTCCATAGGGTGGTATTCAATGAAGATCCTTCATTACGGGATTAACCTCTGAGCAAAAAATATGGTACGTAAGAGGAGTAAGAAAAATTTTGTTTTTACAGAAGGCCTATGAGATTCTAGGACCCTGGGATCCTGACCTGAGCTGAAGGCAAATGCTTAACCCACTGAGCCACCCAGGCGCCCCACCTATGAGATTCTTGAACATGTTCAGCTTCTGAAAAAACGTGAAGGGGAGGAACCGAAAAGCAGTAGAAAAAATAAAAAGCCGGGAAAACAACTGGTAGGTTTAAGATTAAAAAAAAAAAAAAAAATCACTCACCTGTGCACAAATCTGATGCATGACGTGACCAAATTCGTGGAAGTAGGTCCGCACCTCATCGTGCCTCAGGAGAGAGGGCCGGCCTGCTGTTGGCTGCGAGAAGTTCACCACGAGGGCGGCCACCGACATCATGCGGCTCCCATCAGGGAGGAGGCAGCCAGGCTGGAGACCAAAGCAGGCTGCGTGGTTGTACTTTCCTTCCCTGGGAACCAGAAGCATCACTGGTGAGACAGGAACATTCTTCTGTAACAACAACACTGCTGTGACCTCTCTCAATCACGAAGCCTTATTTGATACCAGAGGATGCTTTGAAACACATAATCCACCCTTGAGAAAGTAGGTTATTATATTAAAATGGACAAACTAAAACTGTGCAGACAAAACCCCACTATCACTGCACATGAGTTTTATCTCCAAGGTTTCTTCTGTGGAAAAACTGTAATGTAAGAATCAAGAATATACACCACACCCAGTGTAGAGCCCAATGTTTACTTTGATGGGACCTTACTTTCCTTCTTCAAAGATGGTGTCACTAAATACTACATTGTGTTAAAGCAAACTTGAAATAAAAGATATAGTTTGGTTTACTGAACAGATTTTTCTTAAAATCAGAATTGATAAAAACCAAATACTACACAATAAGGTTGTTCCTTTTATTCAAGGAAGGAAGAATCAGTGTTCACAAGTAAATGTGCTCCTCTTATAAACTAGTCAGGCCTCTTTGAAACAGAATGCTTTTAGTTAGCTTGGGAAAAACATAAATTACACTATAAAGTTATCTATTTTTAAACAATGATGGTCTCTCAAAAAGGTATGTGCAATTGGATTTTATTCTAAAAGTAGGTTTCCATCTCCCCCCCCCCCCTCAGGATTAGTAGTACATTCAGGTTTGGGGTAGGACATTTTACTTTATAGGTTTTGATTGATATACACCCTTGTTTACATTGTCTTTCTTGGTGACTCCTTATTGATCTGCTTTCCCTGCTGTTGCTATTCAAGTTAAAAAAAACAAAACAAAACAAAACAACCAGCTTTTTCCAGCTTCCTATGATGAGGTACAAAGCTGGAAAGGACACTGCTCCTATCCATACAACAGCAATATGCTACACAATCTCCAAATCACCACTTTTCTTGAATTCATCACTAATGGGAAGGCAATCAAGTAACTTATAGTCTAAGACTGATGTCACCAAGGGGAGAGGACGCAAGGAAGCAAGTGTGTGGTTTTTTTTTTTTAAGATTTTATTTATTTGATAGAGATCACAAGTAGGCAGAGAGGCAGGCAGAGAGAGAGGAAGGGAAGCAGGCTCCCTGCTGAGCAGAGAGCCCAGATGTGGGGCTCGATCCCAGGTCCCTGGGATCATGACCTGAGCTGAAGGCAGAGGCTTTAACCCACTGAGCCACCCAGGCGCCTCGCAAGTGTGTTTTTTAGCCCGGGGCAAATACTACAGAAACCAGTAAGAGAAGTCTTTTAAAAAATTGTTAAAGGCCATGGTAGACCAGTGAAATCGGGGAGCCCCTGGGCACTATAGATAAGGACGTTCTGCCTCCTTGTGCAGGGTCTTCTCCCTGAACCTCGCTGAGGCCGCACACAAAGAGGGTAGCAGGCTGATGCCCTGCTGGAGCATCAGTCCTGATGCAGGCCCGGAGAGGGAGCAGCTGTCTTGACAGAGGAATGAAGCATTGCCTCACTTCTCTGAGGGAGGGCAAGAAACGCTGTTGTGCTAAGAGCATTGGAGAAAACCCACTGCCAAGGCCAAGAGAACAGAAAAAAATCCTTTACTTCTGAAGGAAAGACAGGAACACAGTGTGTGCCAGACCTACGAATGAGATCTACTGAACAGGCTGAGTCAGCACTGAGCAGGGACACCGGAAGGGTAGGCAGACAGAGCGGGGACAGAAGCGGTGGATGGGTACACCAGAAACGATACACTGAATGTGGTAACTGGTGCCTCAATGGGCTACTCAGGGCTTTCCACAATAATTTCATATAGTTGATTGTAAATGTGTAAATAGATTTATAAACCTTATTTTTCAACAGGGGAAAACTAAAGTAATCTGGACATGTTAATCCTATTATATTTAGTGCATCTTAGTACATTAAGAAAGGCCAAAAACATGTTTTTCCCCCCCAAAAGCATATTCTTCATTTGAGAGTAATATGGGTGCCACTGTGTTAGACAGACAAGGGCTGAGATATTTGGAGAACTTTTAAAGTCTAAGAATAGCTTAGACTTTCTACCGATTTAAAAGTCAGTGGCACTGAGGGGTTTTTAATCTTCCCTTTTAAGAAAAAACTTGATTTATTTAATTTTAAAGTCTTCTTTATTCTGACATTTTACCTTTTCATATTTTGTCTATAAAATGATGGTAATTTTTAAAAATGTCCCTATCATTTTTCCCCTAAGTGACCTGAAGTGATTTCTGAAAATGGTACTGCTAGTCACTTGACCCAGAAAACCCTACAAAATCACGCAAATCAGAGTTTCAAATTTTCACGTACACTTTAAGAACATATGTGAAACTGCCCAGGCCATCAAAGGTAGGCACATCCAAGAAGCCACCAAGTATCTGAAGGATACCACTTTGTGGAAGCAGTATGGGCCATTCCATCGCTACAACGGTAGACTTGGGAGGTGTGCCCGGGCCAAAGAGTGGGGATGGACACAGGGTTGGCGGCCCAGAGAGTGCTGAATTTTTACGGTACATGTTTAAAAATGGAGAGAGTAATGCTGTACCTTAAGGGTTTAAATGTAGATTCTCTGGTGAACAGTGCCCCCCAGATGCGGCGTAGAACTTAAAGGGCTCCTGGTCGGGTTAACCCATACATGAGCTCTCCCTGCCGCACTGAGAGGATCCTTACTGAAAAAGAGCAGACTGTTCCTAAACCAGAATAAGAGGTCACACAGAAGAAAAAGATATCCCAGAAGAAACTGAAGAAACAAAAATTTATGCCCCAGGAGTAAATTCTATACAAAATTTAAAAAATAATAATAAATAAAAAAATAAAAATGTCCCTGTCAAGCATCTTATGTTGGAATCATCAGAGTATTTTTGTTCTGTTTTGTTTGAGAATTTCAGTATTCAATGAATAAACACTGAAATGTGATTAAAAAAAAAAGTAACTGATTTTTCTTAACCCTACTCCAAATATCCTTTTTTGAGTCACTGAGAAAAAAACAAGTTACTCCATCTCACTTTTAGGAAGTGACAGAAAGGTGACAGGAAGTGAATACTAAGTAGGTCACTACTTTCACAAGAGATGGGCTTCTGATTCCCATCCTAGCGCTACTCGCAAAGGCCAGATCTCAGAGTGCAAAAGAAAGCGACCCTATGTTGGCGGGGAGACAGCAGGTTGGGGTGGCAAGAACTGTTATCTGTGACCCTGAAAGTAGAATCTGGGGATAGTTCTAAAAGACTCCAGGGCTGAAGGATTTCCCCTGAAAGAATTTCTGGCTTAAAACTGCATGCTAACACTCTTACTAAAAAGAGACCCATCTACATGACAAGCGCTTATTTTTAGACCATTTTGAAAGTGAAAGTAAGTCCATAAAACACTGGGATAAGGCACCACTCTCCACTGGATGATGCGGTTATCCAGCCTCCTTCCCAGCAGCCACCCAAAGTCACCCAGTCTTCGGGTTAAAAACTTGTTTGTGCCACTAAAGTAGGGCGTCACTGTGATTTCCTGTGGACTAGGCAGTAAAATGAATTGGTAATTGTAACAGGCTGGCTTTGTTGTAGAAAGCAGCCTAGAGAGGAAGTGATCCAAATCCTTTTGTGGCTGATGGAGCCCCTATGGAGCCCATAGTTCCCACATGTTTCAGAGACAACAATGTTTTCTTGATTCTTCCCAGTGACTGACTACCTAGCCAGGGTGATATGCATGTATAGCCTAATGCACGAAACAATCCTGTAAAGGGATCACCACTCTCACATTACAGACGAGGAAACAGTCTCAAGTTAAATCACCTAAGCATCCCAACTCAATTTGAATGACTACAAAGATTTTGCTATTCCTGCTGTATTGTGCTGCCTCTCAGCCGGACTCAGGGAAGCAGCCAGAGACTGAAGAGTACTGGCAGAGAGATTACCTGAATAATAACTATTTTGGAGGCCAATTTTAAATTAAGTAAGAGCAGTGCACAAACTAGATGATGATGATGATGATGATGATGATGATGATGATGATGATGGCTGCAAACATTTATTAAGCAATTCTATATGCAGGGTAGTCTTCCAGTTAATGTTTTGTACATAATTAACCAACCGTTTTATCCTTACAATCCTACAAAGCAGGTAGAATTAATATTCCTGTTTGATCAAACCTATAATGTAGATCAACAAACGGAGGCATAGGAACATTAAGTTGCCTAGTAAGTGACGGAGCCAGACACTCTGACTTCAGAGCCCACATCTTTACTCCCATAGAACTCCAAGAACCATACGAGAGAACTCTGGAAGACAAGAGTCTTAATCTGGGTAGGAATTTAATCCCTAGGGTCTCTTCTAACAACATGATTCTCAGTACCTTGGATAGAGGTCCAAGTAGAACTGTCCCAAAACTTCTCCTGTGGCTTTATCCTTCACGGTGTAAAGTGTCACACTTTTATTCCATACATGAGCATCTGCCACTTGCTCAAATGAAAGACCTAACAACTCCTGGTAGATGTTCAGCAAGCCTTCAGTGACCACTTCAATTGGGAAATACTCCTTGAGGATCTCTTGATCTATGGAGTACTTGAGTTCTTCTGTCTGAGTCATGTAGTAATATAGATCCCAGGCATTGATTTTTCCATCATATTCAAAACCTCTCTCTTCACATTCCTTTTTCTTCAAATTCAAAATAAACTCTCGCTCTGCCTCACCCAGTGGTTTTAATTTCTGGCTTAAATCATCTATGAGGGAAGTGGGAAAAGTCAGTGATTTATTGCTTTGGGGAGCAAGTACATTCATACATATACCAATGTCTTCCCTCTTTTATAGTACTTGGTGCAGATAACTGGGGGGAAGGAAGGGTTGAAGAAAGGAGGGAGGGAAAGAAAGCTGGCTCTATCATGACAGCACTGCTGTTTTCTTCCCGGTAATTAATTTCATGGCTCCTTGCCCTCCCATTTTTTTCAGCACCAGCCAAACCAAGCCACAACTTCTTCCCACCATCAACAAAGCTCAAGTTTATCTCAGAGAACTTGGACTCTGGAATGTTGTAATTCAGGAAACAAAACAATAGTGAAACCATCTCATGTACATGATTATTCTTCAATGAGATGAGGCTCCTCAAAAAGCCAGGGAAAATAAATCAGATGAAACCTGTGATCACTATTACTAAAAATTGCTCAATGCCTTTAACAGCCATGGCTTTTATCACTAATCCCTCTATAAAGAAAGTCTATTTGGATACAGCAATTCCACTTCTTAGATGGATACCACAATTTCTATACTGTGCTTAATTTTGACTATTTCACTTTCTCCCTAATTTAAAATTGGCATGTTCTCATCTGAGTCATCCTCTTGACTGCCTATATTCACCTACTCTCTTACAGGCCTCATCAGAATTAGATCACTTTGTGTCTTCCCTAAGTTTCCTTCTTTCTCTTTAGAGGGCTTCTCAGGCCATTGCCTTCACCTCACGCTCCGGGGTTACCTCTCAAACTGCCAGGTCCCATAAAGAGCCAAATACATGTTTATCTTACATTTGTGACAAACGGTGAAGCACAAATACATAACAAGAGCATATGCATTTAGGTAAATACAGTGAAACAGTCAAAGAAGAAGAAAAATGGAAATATACAATTGATTTTTAAAAAAGACCCCACCTAGAAAGGCTGTTACATGGCTTGTACTCTTCGCGGTGTTCATTTCAAGGACAAAGTCAGCATGTGTGCTATAGCCAAGGAGTCTGGCTACTTTGGCCCGCAGAGGAAGTAGCTGCTGCAGAATTACGGTGTTTTCCTAGTAATAAACAATAACAAAAACACAGACTAATCATTAATTGGATCCAAAGCATTAAAAGGAAGTTATTACATGTATCTGTAGGTTGGTAAAATTGTCAATTATTTTTAAACCATCTCAACCTCCTAATAAATGATTCCACTTCACTGTTAAAGACTTAAAAAAAAAATTCATGATCTAATTTTACTTCCGAAATCATTGACTTTTTAAGACTCAGGAGATTGCTATGAAGTCTTAATAAAATTGTAAGTATTATAAACTTGGAGTGAAAAAGTAATCTTAAGGACTACAGGGATTCCACATTTAATTCCATTGACAAGACTACAACAAATATTGATACTTAAATTTGTTTTTGGTACTTATAAATACATATAAACACAAGTTTGCCACTTTAATTTCACACCCATTAGTATGGCTATTATACAAATAATAGAAAATAGAAAATAGTGTTAATGAGGATGTGAAGAATTTGGAGATTTTGTATATTGCTGATGCAAATGTAACAAGTGTAGCTGCTGTGGAAAACAGTATTGCAAGTCCTTAAAAGATTAAATACATAATTACCATATGATCTAGCAGTTCCACTTGTGGATGTGTGTTCCACAGGAACTCAAAGAGATATCTGTACACCTGTGTTCACTACACCATCATGTGAATAACAGCCAAGTGGTGGAAGTAGCCCAAATGTCCATTAGTGGATGAATGCATAAAGCAAATGTGGTATAGGGGCATCTGGGTGGCTCAGCTGGCTAAGCGAATGCCTTTGGCTCAGGTCATGATCCTGGAGTCCTGAGATCGAGTCCCACATCAGGTTCCCTGTTAGGCAGGGAGTCTGCTTCTCCCTCTGACCCTCCCCTTTCTCATGCTCTCTCTCTCTTTCTCTCTCTCAAATAAATAAATAAAATCTTTAAAAAAAATAAGAAAATGTGGTATAGACATACAATGTAATATTATTCAGTCTTAAAAGGGAAAGAAATTTTCATACATGCTAAACCATAACTTGAAGGTATTATGTTAAGTAAAGTAAGTCAGTTATAAAAGCATAAATATTGTATGATTCCAACTTACATGAGGTTCCCAGGAGTTAAATTCATAGAGCCAGAAAGGAAAACAGTGGATGCCAGGGGTGGGGGCGGGGGAGCGGGGCTGGGAGTTAGCATTTAATGGGTACAGTTTCGGCTAGAGAAGACAAAAAACCCTGAAGACACATGGTGGTGATGTTTGCACAGCAATGTGAACGTACTTAATGCCACGGAACCCTCTACATGTACGGATGTTGCAGAGATTTGTCTCAAGTCATTACAAAAAAAAATTTTTATGTATGTATTAAGAAAACAAGTAATGATATCGCTTTATTTTTTTAACAATGAAAGGAAAAGTAATCTCCTAGAGACTAATAAATGTTGAGGTCAAAGAAAAATTACCCCTCAAGGATGAAATCATATTTATAGACACGTTTCTAAGGAAGATCACATGCCAAGATCAGGCTACCCAGGTTCATATAGGCTCCACCATTTCCTAGAGGTCACTATAGACTGCCAATTTTCTTGAAATCTCTCTCCTTCCCCCCTCGCCCCACAATTCTTTCTTTTAGTAAAAGGATTTTCTGAGTTTTTACTGGACACAGGATACTGTGACCACCTTCCCTAGCCTTCCTTAAAACTATTTGTGGCCACATGATCTACAATGGGACAAGGGACTCTCAAAGAGGTGATGAGTAAAATTCCCGAGTCATCTCTGTATAAATACTTGTCTTGCCAGCTGCGACCAGCACATGACAACAGTGACTTCAGAGGCCGCAATACCGAGGATGGCGGTGCTAACTCCCCCAGCTCTGGGTCATTCACCTCTGTACTGCTAGTTGCAAGAGAAATAAACCTTTCTTCAAAAACTGTGGTAAAACATATATAACAACCACAACAAAAATGCCACTTCAACCATTTAAAAAATTGTTTAAGACTTTTATTAACAGGTGTGTGCCGTCTAACTTTTTGAAAAAAAAAATCAAGTTGTAAACTTTTTTTAAAAAAAGATTATTTATTTATTTATTTATTTGACAGACAGAGATCACAAGTAAGCAGAGAGGCAGGCAGAGAGAGAGAGAGAGAGAGAGAGAGGAGGAAGCAGACTCCCCGCCGAGCAGAGAGCCTGATGTGGGGCTCGATCCCATGACCCTGAGATCATGACCTGAGCCGAAGGCAGAGGCCATAACCCACTGAGCCACCTAGGAGCCCCACAAGTTGTAAATTTTTATTACAAATTAAAAATGAGGTCCTTAAAAATCTCAACTTGACCAGTTATGAAACAATTTAAAAACCTTTCATGATGGGTTGAGAAAAATCAGGCTTAAAACAAAACAAAACAAAATCCAAACCAAATACATTTATAATTACCAAAAAGGGGCATTTTTTGGTAAAAATAGAAACCCCATGGTGGGTAGATCACGCAGATTAGAAATTCTGGTTACCTGTTTAATGGGTACAATGCAAGCAGTTAAGGTCTTTGGCTACAGTCTTTTGCTCTTTTTTTTTAAAATTTCTTATTTTTTTAATTTTTTAATAAACATATTTTGTACTTTTATCCCCAGGGGTACAGGTCTGTGAATCGCCACTTTTGCTCATTTTTTATTCCTGGAATTTCTTATTTATCTCCTCTTGTTGGATGACTAAACCAAATGATGTCAGCGACGATAAGCCCACATTTTCTTAGCCCTGCCCTGTCAGGCTTACAAGCCAACCAACTCTCAGCTGTAAATTGGCTGCTTTTGTTTCTGTGAAATCTCATGGTTTGGGGTTTTCTGGACATCTACATGGGTTATTGAAGTGAAATTGGCAGGGATCTTGAGGTGCTTCTGACATTGGTTCTCCTTTTAATTTTCCTTACTTTCTTCAAAGCGGTCCTCTTCAGATGGTAGATGGTCTCTGCCAAGAAGGACCCCTGCAGAATCATCTCCCTGGCCTGCCTTGCTCTCCTGAACCCTGCTTGTCGGCGCCCTTCAGGGCTTATCCCCGTGCGAGGGTGCTGGAGGAGTGGTCGCTGCCGATGGTCAGGTGCAGTCAGGTGCGAACTGGGGCCTGCAGGCGGGCTGGCCATCTTCTGCACAGGTACTTCCCGGGGTTATTTTTTATGACAGTTTGGTATACAAACATACCTTCCTTGGTCTCATTCCTGTTGACAGAACCACTTTACTGTTTCCAGAACCTTTGTTGTAATGACTTTGCTGCTGCCCACGGCCACCGTGGAGGCGATGGTGCCCAGGTTACTGCGCCTGGTGTCTGAAGAGCAGAGGGTGGGCAGGGGCTGGTCACCTCCCCCGACTTGCTGCTCCTCCTGGTGACGTGATGGGGACTGGGCCAGCTAGTGCAGCTGCGCCTCCTTCTGGGTGTGATGGTAACTAGGCCATGGGGGTGGGGCTGCTCAGGGCCCTCTGGGGTCCACTCTCCTTCCCACTCCTGCTGGAACTCCCATTTTATCCATTTTTAAGTGCATAACTCAGTGGCACTAATTGCATTTGGTTCATACTGTTGTGCAACCACTACCACTGTTTCCAAAACTTTTCCAACACCCCAAGCGGAAACTTGGTAACCATCAAACACTAATTCCCCAGTGGTCCCAGCCTCTGCCAACCACTAATCCTTTCTGAAGAGAAACAGCTTTTATCTTATTTGAGTCACTGGGCTTTTGGTTGGCTTTTGTGTAGCTGCTTAACCTGTACCCTTACACGACAGAGGCTGATATTAGGAATAAGGTACTGCTCTAAGAAAAAGGAAAGATGTATAGGAAGAGAAGGTGAGGACAGAGACTTTGCTGGCTGGGAAGCTGGCTATCCTCAGTATACCATGGGTAACATTTGTTAAAATGATTTCACGTCATAACTTGGAAGGCAGAACAATTACCTACTGAGACTTTGCTCTGGAGGAACTGCTGGGGAAGAACTAATGTTGGTGCATGTTTGTTGCGATTTGGACTTTTAGAAAGATTACATGAGAGAGATGAATTCAACTGAGACCATTCAGTTTGCAAAGATGGAAGGAAAAGACTTCTACTACCAGAGGTTCTGGCTGTGGCTTACAATCTAGGACTTGAGATGGCTGGCAGAGCCAATTGCTTTGTCCTCCAAATATCAGGAGAAAAGACTGTCACTCAGAGTTACTGAACTGCAGAGATTAAAGAACGCTACCTTCCTCCTCAAGCCCACTGTTTCAGAAGGCCCCAAAGCAGATTCCGTTAAATCGAGGAAAAGCAAGATGGACAGGATTTATGAGCCAATGTAAAAAGATCCAGTAGGTTTAAGAACAACTGACCAGGCACCTGGGTGGCTCAGTGGGTTAAACCTCTGCCTTCGGCTCAGGTCATGATCCCAGGGTCCTGGGATTGAGCCCCACATTGGGCTCTCTGCTAGGCAGGGAGCCTGCTTCCTCCTCTCTCTCTGCCTGCCTCTCTGCCTACTTGTGATCTCTCTCTGTCAAATAAATAAATAAAATCTTTAAAAAAAAAAAAACAAAAAATGACCAAAAAATTATTTTAACATTAATCTGGACATAAACAGACAAGATACCTACTAAGTTTTTGAAGGTAATATATTAACCAAAGGCATCAAGAGCTTTACCTACAAAAGCTTGTGGTTATTTGATCCCTAAAGCAATCAGGCTTCAAACCAGCATCAGCAGGAATCTTTACTAGTAGCTGCCCAGGATATGGTCGTGGAGGGTAACAGATAAGAAAGAATTCTTGGCAGGCAAGACCAGGGATCAGTAGTACAATTGCTAAACAAATTTCTGCTAGAAAAAAAAAAACCCAAATCACTTTAATGAGCTGTCTGAGGAACTTCATCAGAGCAAGGAATCCTCACAATTCCTGCCAAACAGTTTTTGAAAATTGGTATGCGCCTGCTGTATGTTTCCCATTCTTTCCTTGTCCTTATAGGAGTTTTTAGTGTGGTTTACTGTGTTCCTAGTCTACCAGTGGCTGTGTGTCCTGGGGATGAACAGACCAGTACACATGCCCTCTCTTTCACAGGCTGCTAGATCATGAGGAAGCTACAAATGGGGAGGGGTCCTGACATCATGGTCTTTGGGCTCACGGCCGTAACTGGTTATGATCTGGCATATAGTGAATGGGTTCATACAGGCACTCACAGTTATCCGGAGAGCCAGAGAGGCAGACTGTGATGGAGATGTCTAGCTGACTCTGAGAATGCGTTTCTAATTCTTTTGGTAATAGAATCCCCTCAGACTCCATCTCCCAGAGTCCCCTGCAGCTAGATACATGCCTAGCTGATGGAATCTGAGTCAATGGGAGGTGAATGGACTTGATGTATGTTATTTCCAGGTCTTCTTAAAGGTGCTGTCTCTGTTTTCTACTTTCCCTCTTCCAAACAGGCTGGGAAACTGTGATAGCTGGGATGGCCTTGGAAGTCACTTGCTGAGGACAGGGAGGTACTCCACCAGTCCTGGACTGTTGACTTCATAAAAGAATACAACTTTTAGTTTATTTAACCCATTCTATTTTAATTAGAACTGCTGAGGCTGTGGCCGCACCAAGGCTCCTAGTAAGCCAGGGAAAAGCTGGCAGCCTTCAGGAATCAGGAGGCATAATACTCAAATAGGCATGTTGGTCTCTGAGCTGACTTCAACACTAGTAAACAACGCAAACCCTTTTCTTAAAAAGGTTTTTCATGGAGATGAAAACAAAAAAAAAAGACAAACATTCAGAGTACCTCTTTGCACCTTGTATTAAAAGCCATTTCCATCTTCCTTCTAGTTTCAGGGATACAACATTTCTTCATGACAGGAAAATAGTGTGGATATTTTAAGGTAATTTTATACTTGTCATCATCTGTCTTTTCTAAACTGTCAATGAAATCATCAGGAAGAGCACCTGCAAAAAATCATTTTTTCATACATTAATTTTTCCACTCATTATTAGTTTATTTAGCATTGGCACAGTGCCTTTAAGAAGCTCTAGGAATTCTGTGGAGTAATTGAAATTCAAGTAAAATAATGACAATCCTTACAATATCATTTGATGTTACTGGAATGGGGGTGGGATTAGAGGACAGGTGGCTTAGGAGATGGTAATTCAAAATGTGAATAGGCTTCAGTGCACTTGTGCAGATGGTGTTTTGATGGAGAACAGGTAAAACTAAGCCTAGAAAGATCCAGAACAGGTTAAGAAGAGACTAGTGTAAGTTTCAATGTAGGCGATATTATAAGGCAAAAAATTTCAAGGTACTGAAGGCATAAGTTACCAAGAAATATTATGAAATCTCCTTTGGAATGTCTCTAGAAATAGTTTACACATTTTTATTAGCATACAACCTAGGCATGGTTCAGCTGTCCTTTTTGTAGAAGTGGTAATGGGTTCTGTAGAAGGTATAGGGTCATTTTTTAAAGACTTCTTTCAACTTTGATCTGGCAAACTGTGAGGTAACATTCTTTTCCTAACTTATATTATTTAACCAGAAAAAACTCAGAATTTTACCAAGTTCAGCCTTGGAAAATACAAGGAAGGTATCGTCCTCATTGAGGTTTTTGTTGAAGTCAATACATAGCTCACTCATTCTTTTCTTCATGGCTTTGATTTCCTGAACAGAAGATACAAATATAGAATATTAGCAATAAAATGAAACCTTCATTTTAATGCTATGAGTCAAATAAGTTTCACTTTTATATGAAGATTGGCTTCTATGCCCAACCCTCAGAAAGTGTATTTTTTAAAGATGTGTTTCATAAAATCGTTTCCTGCAGTCTTCTACGCTCTGTCCATGAGGATCTTTATGCAACATGTACAAAAAGGCAATCCCAGGGATGTGTTAGAAATTAGTTGTAAACTGGGCACCTGGGTGGCTCAGCTGGTTAAGAGACTGCCTGTGGCTCAGGTCATGATCCCGGAGTCTAAGGATCAAGTCTCGCATCAGGCACCCTGCTGAGTGGGGCATCTGCTTCTCCCTCTGACCTTCTTCCCTCTCATGCTCTTTCTCACTCTCTCTCTCAAATAAATAAATAAAATCTTAAAAAAAAATTGTAAGCTTGTAAGAACTAAATAAATTTAGGAGGTATAGTCAAAGCAGACTCAGGCACATAATATATACACACAATAAATAGCTGCTGGGTGAATGAATGATTCTAGTAGCCTGTTAATAATTAACATCTTTTAGTCTTTTCCATTCAAAGTTTTAATATAGAAATCAGTACTTGGTGCTATAGTAACAGAGAGAGAATCAATTCTATTGTTGCTTTGGAAAACAGGTCATGTCTTAGTTTTATAGATCTTTGTAAATTAAGTTGATATGGGCCTTAACATTTGTATAAAAACTATTAGGTGAGAAATCAAAGGAAACCACAAGAAAAAACATGAAACATTTTTATTAACCTGCCCCCTCTTCTAAAAATGCTAGATAATGAAATTCACATTAACCATAACGGTTCTCAAACACAGCGCTGACCAGAAGCCTCAACATTACCAGGGAATTTGTTAGAAATGCGTATCTTGATACCCACACCAAGCCAAATGAAACACAAAGTCTGAGAGGTGGGACACTGTACTCAGAGTTTTGCTGTAAACCATCACTTGGCCTGGATATCTTTCACACTTGCTTACTGTTCTACTGTGTAAAAGAATGACCTGGTAATTCTGATGTGCAATAAAGTTGAGTCTGCTGATGGAACACATACTGTGCAGTACTGTTTTTGGACACTCTGGTTATCACCCCAAGTTCCCTTCTACCTCTCCCCCATTCTACATTAGTCCTATAATTTGAGTGGGACCTACACCTGAAGTTCTAGGGTAACTCTACACCAGTTAGGTAATCTCATCCCTACTAAAGTATGGACTAGTTCAGGTAAGCCAGGCATGGCAATCTCCTGACTAAAGAGGGATACAGGATTAGGCATATGATCCTATTTGGGCCATTAAGACAGGAGGGGAGTTTCGAGGGAGCCTTCTCTAAGTCCTTCTGGATGGTGGATCTTCTAGTTATACAAGCAAATAAATCTCTTTTATTGTTTAAACAATGTCAGTTATAAATACATTTCAATTAATACAATGCCCCTAATGGAAATGATGCCTGACCTGGAAGACAAAAGGTAGGGAAAGTGAGATCAGTCACACATTTCTCCTCTAACTAGGCTTAAGAGGATACAAGGTGTTCGACGGGCAATTAGATGACAGAAAGGTACCTGTATCTCAGTGGTACCTTCAGTTCTATCTACTGTGCTGACATCACTTGGTTTGGATTTCTTTCACACTTGTTTCCTGTTCTATTGTTAGAATGACCTGGAAACAGATCAAAGATTATATGTCCTGTCCAAGAAGAATGATTTAATTCTGGAGCTGGGTTTACTTCTGAAACTGGAAGATGGGATCAGCATTAGACAAAAGAAAAAGTTTGAGAAGCACTTTTCAGTAGCTAATCTGTCTTCCGTTAAAGGGCATAGGTAGTGAGCCCTTGAGCAACAGGTATTTGAACCATCTGGGGCAACATATATAGATTTTTTTCAATAAAGTTCAATACTATAAATGTGTTTTTTCTTCCTTGTAATTTTCTCAACATTTTCTTTTTTCTGGCTTACTTTAAGAAGACAGTATGTATAAAACATGAAACATATGAAACACAAGTTAATCAACTATGTTATGGGTAAAGCTTCTGGTCAATAGTAGGCTGTTAGTAGTTACATTTTTGGGGAGTAAGAAGTTATATCAATTTTTGAATGTGCGGGGGGGTTGCCACCTCAACCCCCAGGTTGTTCAAGTGTCAACAGTTTTTTTTTTTTTTAAAGATTTTATTTATTTATTTGAAATAGATTGAGCACAAGCAGGCAGAGAGGCAGGCAGGGGGAGAGGGAGAAACAGGCTCCCCACTGAGCAGGGAGCCTGACGAGGGACCCAATCCCAGGACAGTGGGATCATGACCTGAGCTGAAGGCAGTTGCTTAACCAACTGAGCCACCCAAGTGCCCTCAACTGTTTTAATCATAGGATATTCTATTCCAAATTGCTTATATTAAAACTCTCCATCATAAAAGGTTTTTTTTTTTTTTTTAAGATTTTATTTATTTATTTGACAGAGGGAGAGAGATCACAAGTAGGCAGAGAGGGAGACAGAGAGAGAGGAAGGGAAGCAGGCTCCCTGCCTAGCAGAGAGACGGATGCAGGGCTCGATCCCAGGACCCTGGGATCATGACCTGAGCCGAAGGCAGAGGCTTTAAACCACTGAGCCTCCCAGGTGCCCCTCCATCATAAAAGTTTTATTACCAGTGACCAAGGGAGTGAGAATGCTAATCATCTACTAAAACCTGGAACCAGCCATAAGAAAATGTATACTACAGCAGGGAAAATAAGCCCAGCACACATGAAACAAATATAATTTGCAGAGGATTAAAAAAAAAACCAATTATCAGTTGTCTGTAAGTCACCATGAGATTAAGAGGAGTTGTAGAATTTAAAACCACTGACTACCAAATACATTGAAAATGGATTTATATTATGCATTATTTTCTATATTACAAATATGTTATTTCCCAATCTGTTTGTTGTATTTTATTTATTCTTTTTTTTCCAATAAGAAAAAGAAACATAAACTCACATTTTGTACTTGTTCTGGAAGATGGAGCCCATTCCTTTTTCCCATTTTAATAGACTTTTCCAAGTATCTTCTGGCTTCAGGTTTTATCTTACTCAGATCACATGTTTCCTGAAATGAAAGAGTGTGACAACCATTTCTGTTACAATAATGCATTGGTAAATTATAAACCGCAAGACCAAAGCAAATTTATTCATCATCTCTGTTGGGCTATGAAGCACATAGGTGATTACAAGGCAGGTTCTTTTGAAGACCTAATTCTTTTATGCTTTAGTGAGCTCTGCTATTTAAAAGAGAAGAATTAAATAACTAAAAAGCTAACCAGAATTGCCTTGCCTTGCATCAGAATCAAGAGTGCCTGTACCACTTGAAAGTGTGATAATAGAAACATTTGCATAACCTCATTCTGAGCATTCTCTATGACCATGGTCTTTTTCAAAAAACATATTCCTTATCACAAATCATCTGGATTTAATTTTCCATCATTTGCTAACCTGGTTCCACTTGAGAGGGAAGAACAGAAATAATGGGCAAATTCTACACAAATGGAGAGTGGGACTCTCTTGCCAACATACCAAACAAGGACAGCTGGATAAAACCCCAGCCAAAGGCTTCCAACACTTCAAAAATGCCTTAGTGTCATTTGGCAAGAGAGATCAAGAGACTACAGCAAGCAGCATATGAACAAGTATCTGGGGAAAATGAGTCAACACTGCACAAAAAGGAGGAAAGCTGGACAGAATATTTGAACCTGTATGCACCAATACAAACAACATCACTCAAAAGAATGGAGGGCCCTAGAGGAGAATGGAAAATTCTCCCAGCAATAGTAAGGTAATAAAAACACCAGATGTTTCTTCAAAACAGGTGGCAGAATATACATGGCACATCTGGATGGCTGGCCAGTTCATGGTCCCTGGGAGGAAATGCACTCTGGACAGACTCAGCAGGTATAATGGATTCAGTCTGGGTGAGAGCCAATGAGGGACATATGTCTCTAGAGCCTTAGAGACCTACTATTGGGTGCATTCTCTCTCCATCAAGATCTGGGCTGCCCACCTCTCAGCTTTATATTTTCCCAACTAAATACATCTTTGAAAGAGCAACGTTTAGCTTTAGAGCCTTCATTTTAGACTGTTGGTGTAAGGCTTTTGCTGCTATGACTCTGTAATTTTTCACATTACGTTGCAGCAGGTAAATAGCTATATTTTATTTTTAAAAATCTTTTATTTATTTATTTGTGGGGGGGGCAAAGAGACACAGAGAGAGAAAACATGCATGAGTAGGCGGGGGAGAGGCAGAAAGAGAGGGAGAATCAGACTCCCCGCTGAGCAGGGAGTTCTACATGGGGGCTCAATCCCAGGACCCTGAGATCATGACCTGAGCTGAAGACAGACGCTTGACCGATTGAGCCACCTAGCCTCCTCCAAATAACTGTATTTTAACTGAGGGTACTACTTAATACAACAATCTGTATCTCACTTTGCCTATCGATACAAAATTTTATGTTCCAGTACTGAAGCATTTTTGTGCACACATTACTCATTGTTTCCTCTCTGTTTATTCTCAGTGGAGGCAGGGAACAGTTAGACTCGTTTTTCCATAATAACCTCCTTTTACATCCTTGGAGAACTTCTGAGCATGCTGGCATGACTGGAGTTGGAACCCTCCCTAAGAGGCACTGGCGCACAATGGGATCCCAGCAGCAGGTGCCTGCAACGGGAAGAAACTCATAATGGCCAGGGAGATAACAGGGCTGTGGGCTGGCTCCCTTAGGGATGGCTAACAGTTCAAGTCACAGTGTTCATGTGCAAGTGATTAACCTGGGTTGATCAAGGTTTTTTTGTTTGTTTGTTTGTTTGTTTTAAGATTGTACTTATTTATGAGAGAGAGAGAAAGCCAGAGAAGGAACACAAGCACAGGGGAGCTGGAGAGGGAGAAGCAGGCTCCCCGCCAAGAGCAAGGAACCCAATGTGGGACTAGATCCCAGGATGCCAGGATCATGACCTGAGCCGAAGGCAGACACTCAATGACTGAGCCACCCAGGCCTCCCTCAAGGATGGTTTTGACAGCACTGGAAAGTGTGTCCTGAGGTGTGGGGCACAACAATAGGAGTTTCTCGAAGGTATAATACTGGATGTTGTAAGGTTGGGGAGTATCTAGGTGGGAGCTACATGTAGCAGGGACAGAGGAAAAATACCTCCCATGAGAAACGCCTGGAAAGAGCTGGGTAAGTTGTGAAGGACCCAAACAAACAGGTGGAGATCCTGAGCAGAGGGCATTCCAGCAGGGTGGTAAGCCAAGGCAGAAGCTGGGCACACTGCTGGAGAGCAGTGTCCCAGGTACTTGGGTTCTTGGGTTCACCTGGTCACAATGGCCGTTGAGCTTAGAGCAAAGGCTCAAGACAAGACTCAGCAGCTGAGGTGAGAAGAATTCTCACTCTCTGCTAGGCTCAGTCAGGATGGGCTCTCAAACGAGGAGCTCCCGGCCTTGCTGCATCTTGGGAGTACCCGGGCTGCTACTTCAGAAAGCCCAGATTAAACATACTCAGTACAGAAAACTCAAACTCATGGTCCTGAGGAGGTAAAAATGACGGACTGCCCAAAAAGGTAAGACAAGCATAAACAGGCAGAAGGATGTTTTGAGAAAAATCTGACCCAAATCAGGTCTAGTTAAAATATCACTATCTATACTGAAATAATTGACTTACCACAGAAATGACACGTAACAATTCCGACTCAACTGTAACTAGGCACTGTCTGCCAGTCAGACTCTGAGGTCTCAGAAATCTCTGGAGGGCTCTTGTAGGAGTAAAGCACTTCTAAAATGTGCTTCTAAAGCACATTCCTGTCCCAGAGCTGATCATACGAATATTCTCCCTTATAATCTCCAGGCAAGATCAGAATTACTGCTTAAGGATTTTCTAACAGAATCAGCCAATACTTCTAGACAACTCTGCTGTAGTTGACTCTTCCTTCCTGAATAAGAATTTAATCCACTTGAGAGCTTGTTTGGAGGTTCTAGCAGGGGAGCTCAGCTACTCGTATACCCTTGACTATGGACTCTGGGAAACTGAGGGTTTCAGAGGGAAAGGGGGGTGGGGGGATGGGTTAGCCCAGTGATGGGTATTCAGGAGGGAGCATGGAGCACTGAGTTTTATACACAAGCAATGAATCATGGAACACTACATAAAAAACTAATGATGTACTGTATGGTGACTAACATAACATAATAAGAAAAAAAAATAATTTAATCCACTTGATTCAGAACCAGATCTCAGACCTCTTTGGGTGAAGCTTCTCCTCTTTAGGGGTGGGGGAACGCCTAAAGTGCTTTTTGGTAATTTTCAAATTCATATCATCTGACAGTAAAGGCTCTTACTTTATTTAATCTCTGTGGTGAGAAAATTTAGTTTCTTCCTAACCTCTTCCGGTAACAGAGAGGTTTTATATAAAAGTGTGAATGCATAAGTATACACACACTTACACATGTCCTTGTACACTCATTTCACAGACAAGAAAGCTGAAGTTAAATGATCTTCCTAAGATCACTCAGTTATTTATTAGTAAAAATGGACAGAAAGAAAATCTGCAAAATTCTTTCTTTGGTCTTTTTTTTTTTTTTTTTAAGATTTTTTTTGACAGATAAAACGAGTAGGCAGAGAGGCAGGCGGGGGCGGGGCGGGGGCGGAAGCAGGCTCCCTGCTGAGTAGAGAGCCGGATGCAGGGCTCGATCGCAGGACCCTGGGATCATGACCTGAGCCAAAGGCAGAGGCTTAACCCACTGAGCCACCGAGGAGCCCCCTTACTTTGGTCTTCTCCTCAAAATATTATACCACTACATTTTAACACCTTAGTTTGTTATCATTCTTCAAAATTTCATTATAAATAAGTAAAAATTTTCTTAATTTCTCTCCAATCCTCCCCACCTTCTATCTCATAACTGTGTCCTTTTCTTTGCCAGACCCTCACATTTCCAGTATCAAAAACAGGTAAATAAAAAGTAATTTCAGTGGGACTTTCTATATTGTGTATACAAAGTAGAAATTTTGATGTTGTTAAAATTGCCCTGAAAGTTAAGACAGTGTATTTCTTTGAATATCATTTAGAAAAATGGATTCATAAACTGGATATGCTACACAATAGACAATAACAACAGCGTAGACTACAGGTCCTTTTGCAAAAACTAAGGGCATAACTGACTTAACTAAATGAGTTATATTTGTAGTTTCTTTCTTTCCTGTTCTTCCCAATGTTATGTTTTCTGTTAGATTTCTGACTAGTGTGAAGAGGGCATTTTTAGGTAGCTGCCTGTGTTCCTGGGGTCGGGGCGGGGGGCACACAAAGGCCTGCTTCCTGACATACTCAACACATTCAACACATGCTCCGGGCTGGCCCAGTCGGTAGAGCATAATTTCATATTTCTATTCAACAATCCTAAGTGAAGAATAACATGAGAGCCGAAATAACATTTTATATTATTAATAGTAATAATTAATAATAATATGTTGTATTATTATTGTAATCATTGCCTACATTGGTGCTATCTTGAGATCTCAGTATTACTCAGAGCACCTTCATTTTAGCAGATCACGCCTGAAACTGCTGACTTCATATACATTTAAGATTCTATTACCCAGCTTAATGAAGGTTAGGTATTACATCATGATTGCCATATTTTACTTACAACATAACAGAGAAAAAGAAATAGAATACTTAGATACATCTAACTTGGTCTATTTAAAATTAATTTTTTTGAGAGAGAGACAGAGACACACAACAAGTAGCGGGGTGGGGCAGAGGGAGAGAGAGAATCTTAAGCAGGTTCCATGCCCACTGTGAGCCTGACTTGAGGCTTGATCTCACAACCCTGAAATGACAAAATTTCATTTTATCTAAGCCAAAATCAAGAGTTGGATGTTTAAGCAACTGAGCCACCCAGGTGACCCTCTGTCTTTTAGTTATGAATGGGATGAGATTTATCATTTGTTAAAATGTCCAATGCTGGGGCGCCTGGGTGGCTCAGTGGGTTAAAGCCTTTGCCTTAGGCTCAGGTCATGATCCCAGGGTCCTGGGATCAAGCCCTGCATCGGGCTCTCTGCTCCGCGGAGGGCCTGCTTCCTCCCCTCTCTCTGCCTGCCTCCCTGCCTGTTTGTGATCTCTCTCTCTGTCAAATGAATAAATAAAATCTTTAAAAAAAAAAAATTAAAAAAAAAAATGTCCAATGCTACCAGAAAGCTCATTGATGGTTTCAGATTTTAAAAAATACTGCCTAAATACTGAATAATATATAGAATTGTTGAATACCTGAAACTGATTTAACACTATATGTTAACTATACCAGAATAAAATAAAATAAAATAAAATAAAATAAATACTGCTTAAATAAACAACTATTTTTCAAGGAAAGTGTTTGAAGGTAACTAAATTCACTAAAGAAGCTCCAGTGCATTAAAAAAATTACAAGTTCTTTTTATTATTCTGATCTAGCCATAAGAGACATTGTAAAAGCTTTTAAAAATGGTAACACAACAATTGACATGTATAGTAATAATTGCTCTTTTAGAGAAAAGGAGAAATTATGGAAACAATTCTGAAACTACTGTAAATTATCACAATACAAACCTGAAGTTAACTAGTCCCAACAAATGAACAAATATGATGAACCCTCGGTGTCTAGTTGGTATAATACACTAGTGTACTACACAGGCAGAAGTTTGTTCCCATTTAATGGGATCAGATCACAATATATACAAAATTTTAAAATGTAACAAAGAAATCTAAAGTGACAAACCTCCCATATTGTGATAATATTCATAAAAATCAGAGAAAAACATTAGAAAGGACATATAACATTAAGATGGCAATACCTTGAGGCTAGAAAATTCCAAACGAAAACTTAGAGGTCAGAATGAAAACAGAGTTGATCAAAGGAAATTAGAAATTCTGGGAAAAAGTTCTAAATAAGTATATAATACAGAGCTAGAAAGAAAATTAGATTTTGGGGTGATGAAATAAAAAATAGGAGACTGTAGTGATGGTTGGGTGGCTCATTGGCTAACCGCCTTCGGCTCAGGTCACAACTTCAGGGTCCTAGGATTGAGTCCCGCATCGGGCTCCCTGCACAGCCGGAAGCCTGCTTCTCCCTCTGCCTGCTGCTCCCCCTGCTTGTGCTCACACTCTATCTTTCTGACAAATAAATAAAATCTTTTTAAAAAAATGGAGATTGTAATTTGAATTGGAATTTGAATCACAAAGAATAATAACTGGGCTCAAAGAATAAAACAATGTAACTAATAAGGAACAGTCATAAAGTTATTATAATTTATGTTATTTTTATAGCACTAAAGATGAACAGTTATGAACCAAGGAGACGAATATAAATTATAGGGAGAAAACTGCCTGTTTGACAGAAGGGGACAGACAGCATGTACATTTTACATGTCTAAATAAAGTCTTGATTACATATTCTTTAGTAAGTTACAAATGAAACATCTAAAATAAAACTGCTTTTTTATTTCAACGTTGTTATAATTTGCTAAAAAGAACAAAATTTTTGAGATTTTTGCATAAAGACACATGCAAAATTAAACAAAAATGTCTAGGATTGTAAAACAATGGTTGTTTTCCAAACACACTGCTGGGTGTCATGAAAATAAAAATTCAAAGCAAAGACATAGTAAAACTCAAGGAAGCAAATCAAAACTGGTAATGAAAAGATCAAAAACATTCAAGACAAACCCACCTAAATAAAACATTCATTATCCATAATTTCTGTGAATCCTGAAAAATGTAAGGATGACAGACAGCAATGACTGGCATGAAACATCAAGTTATGTCATCTCTCATGGACAAAACCACATAAAATTTGCAGATAAACAACTCCCAAGTCCATTTGCTTGCAGATGACCTGATCTAACATAAACCTTGCAACATTTTGAAACTTTTAAGAGGTTTTCACATTGAACCATTACGTTCATGATGGTTAAAAATCCTTAGATTTATAGATGCACACTTTTTTATACTTGGTCTTCCACGTTAAGTGAATATAATTGACAACTCAACATAAAACTGTGGTATAACAATATATAACACTAGAAACCCCCGATATATAACACTACGTTATGCCCATTATTATAAAAATCAGAAACAAAATCTAGTAATTTTCAAATACTTTTTATTGTTGGTCAAAGATTTTTGCTCTTTTATTGTAGATTTTGTTTTCCTTTTAAAGGGATTGATAACAGGTGCCTGGGTGGCTCAGTGGGTTAAAGCCTCTGCCTTCGGCTCAGGTCATGGTCCCAGGGTCCTGGGATCAAGCCCCGCATCGGGCTCTCTGCTCTGCGGGGAGCCTGCTTCCTCCTCTCTCTCTGCCTGCCTCTCTGCCTACTTGTGATCTCTGTGTGTCAAATAAATAAATAAAATCTTAAAAAAAAAAAAAAAGGGGATTGATAACATTTGGGTGCCTTGGTGGCTCAGTCAGTTAAGCATTTGACACTTGATTTTAGCTCAGGTCATGATCTCAGGATTGTGAGATCAAGCCCCATGAAGGGCTCTGAACTCAGCAGGGTGTCTGCTTGAGAACCTCTCTCCCTCTCTGCCCCCACCACCCCATTTGTGTGTACATGCATATGCTCTCTCTCTCAAATAAATAAATAAATAAATCCTTAAAGGGATTTATAATGTCATTTACCTGTAAATGCACAATTCTCAGGAATATATCTTCTCTCATGCTCATCTCAATATCAAAACGAGAAAGTCTTTTGTCTGCTTCTGTACTCGCTGCCCGTACTTCTTTGTCAGAGGAGACATGCTGGGGAAAGTCTAGCATGGTTCGTTCCACTGTCAATAGAGGAAAATACCATAAGGACTCATCAGATCAGTTCTAAGAAAAATATCTCCTACCTAGATGAATGATCATCCCAATTTAAGTTTTTCATTTCATACTTTCTATAAAGGTTCCTAAGGCTATCAAGAAACAGCATCTAATGCAGGATTGGCTATGGCAGTGGCATTATTAGGAACAGTAAGGGTGTACACTGAGTACTTACCAAAGTATGTTTAGGGTATACTTTGTTAACTGGGAATGCAGGAGGATAAAGACATAGCTCTCATAGTGACGCATTTTATAGTCTGGGATGTGGGAGTATGGAACAGTACATGAAAAGATAAACAACAATACAGAACAGAGCAGCTTACTTGTCAATGGATGAGATAGTAACTCAACCACAGCAATACTAAGAACTGGAGCACTATGTAATGCTTTGTGGGGAAGGCTGGACCTTAGGATGGGCAGGGCAAGAGGAAGACCTCAGGAGAGGATTCGAGAAGCAGAGACTACAAGCGCTGGGACTGGAAGATACAGAGGATGTTTTAGAAAAAGGCAGATGAATTTAGTGGGTAGAGGTTTGTTTAGAATACAAATTCTTAACCTTTACTACAGATTCCTTAGAGAACCTAATCAAAACCCCTCCCCCAAATGCAAACATTCATACAAGCATAAAAAGTTCCACACAGTTACAGAAGAGTCCTGGAAATCTCAGGGGACACATCCAGTAAGCAGCTCAATATTGGGGCTATTCCTGTTACATGATGGTGGTAATGTAGTCTGCTCTAATTTTCACATATTAAAATTGTTTCTTGGGTTTTTCATATACTTGTATTTTGACTTTAATTGGGCAGAAATCTGCTGTCAGTGAAATAACCCATAGTACAGGAAGAAAATGAGTATGGTTCGTAGGGATGGTTGTAGCTATCCTGTGACAGTGAATACATGCTCATTATCTTTAGTGCTTTGAAGGTATTCTAAAGAGGTAAAGCTTCCACATGTGATACATGGTAGAGAGCAGAACATACCAAGAAATTGTCCAGTTAAATGAGCTACCTTAAATGACTGACACTTATGTCAGTCTTCTTAAAACATTGCTACAAATAAAGCTGTATAAAGTCCCTCAAATATCTGAATAAATTAATAAGGTATGGTTTAAAAAATCAAGTTAAATAATTATTTAAAAAAATTTTTTTTTATTAAAACATATAATGTATTATTAGCCCCAGGGGTATAGGTCTGTGAATCACCAGGTTTACACACTTCACAGCACTCACTTTATAGCACATACCCTCCCCAAAGTCCATAACCCAACCACCCTCTCCATACCCCCCTCCCCCCAGCAACCCTCAGTTTGTTTTATGAGATTAAGAGTCTCTTATGATTTGTCTTCCTCCTGATGCCATCTTGTTTCATTTATTCTTTTCCTACCCCCCAAACCCCTCATGTTGCTTCTCAACTTCCTCGTATCAGGGAGATCATAAGATAGTTGTCTTTCTCCGATTGACTTATTTCGCTAAGCATGATACCCTCTAGTTCCATCCACATCGTCGCAAATGGCAAGATTTCATTTCTTTTGATGGCTGCATAGTATTCCATTGTATATATATACCACATCTTCTTTATCCATTCATCTGTTGATGGACATCTAGGTTCTTTCCATAGTTTGGCTATTGTAGACATTGCTGCTATAAACATTCGGGTGCATGTGCCCCTTTGGATCACTGCATTCGTATCTTTAGGGTAAATACCCAGTAGTGCGATTGCTGGGTCATAGGGTAGCTCTATTTTCAACTTTTTGAGGAACCTCCATGATGTTTTCTAGAGTGGCTGCACCAGCTTGCATTCCCACCAACAGTGTAGGAGGGTTCCCCTCTCTCTGCATCCTCGCCAGCATCTGTCATTTCCTGACTTGCTAATTTTAGCCATTCTGACTGGTGTGAGGTGATATCTCATTGTGGTTCTGATTTGTATTTCCCTGATGCCGAGTGACGTGGAGGACTTTTTCATGTGTCTGTGGGCCATCTGGATGTCTTCTTTGCAGAAATGTCTGTTCACGTCTCTGCCCATTTCTTGATTGGATTTAAATAATTATTCTTTAAGGATTTCATGTAAAATATGTACATTTATGTCCCTTGATTTAAAAAAGAATGGAATAGAGCTAAAATTTCATACACACAGCACTTGTTTGATAGAGTTAACTATATAGTTACAGTTTGTTTACTTTTTAAAATTAGCTCAAGAAGAAATTACGAAAAAAATCGAAATTGCTCCACAACTAAAATGACCAGAACAAAATGCAGAAGCCTAAAATTGGAAACATATTCTTAAACAAACAATAATACTAAAAACCATTTCCTTCCTTCCTTTACCACAAAGACCTGAAGCAGACTTATGCTCTCACTGCCAAACTATAAACAGTACTTGACACTAGACGAATGAGGTTTTGACAGCTATTGCAGAAGGCAGATCAAACTCTGAGAACAGTATGTATACTAGAAAGTTAGCCTTTAAAAAGCTACTCCAAGGGGTGCCTGGGTGGCTCAGTGGGTTAAGCCTCTGCCTTCGGCTCAGGTCATGATCTCAGGGTCCTGAAATTGAGCCCTGCATCAGGCAGCAGGGAGCCTGCCTCTCCCTCTCTCTCTGCCTGCCTCTCTGCCTACTTGTCGTTTCTCTCTCTGTCAAATAAATAAATAAAATCGTAAAAAATTAAAAAAAATAAAAAGCTACACCTAAACTCAAAAATTCTTATGATTAACTCACAAAGATAAACTTATGGGACAGCAAGAGTATCAGAAAACTTAAAGTATATTTAAAAGATATATTATTGGGGAAGAAGGAGAATTTAAGATAATTTTTTAAAAGATTTTGTTTTTCCCCACTGATTTCTGTATTTGTTACATGCATACGTCACCAGGCTGGCATACCATTTTGGCCATACTTGACAGAAGAACTGAGGCTCTGAATGAAGGACAAGCCACATACAGGAAGGGAGAGACACATGAAGCTGCCTTCTGGGAAAACTGCCAAACGGGGACCAATTCCATCCCTCTGACTTTGACTACTGAGACCAACCAGGTCTTTTTTATTCAGGAGTTTTAACTCAAAGACTTTTAGCCAGATTTAGAGGCCATTAATCAGAGTGAAGCAGGTGGTGGTTAAGAGGCAAGAAAATGAAACAGAAGAGGTAAGAGAGTCCCTATTATGGTGGGACACAGGGTAGGGAACTCTTGGTGTTGAGGAGCTGACGGGGGTAGAGAGATGACTACAGCACTAGGGCTGTGCAGGATTTTGGACAACCTTCCAAATTCCAGAATACATACAAATTTTTATGATATCCGATTCTACAGATAACCTATGTTCCTACAAATCCTGGATACACGGCCAAGGTTGCTTAGCCATGATTATACTCCAGTGTACACCTAACCCTTAGAGACAACGGACATGAATCTTCCTTTTAACTCAAAGGGCCCAATACTTACATTACAAAGATAATATATTTTAAGTGTAGGAAATAGAGAAAATAGAGAAAAGCAGAAAAGAATAAATTTTTAAAAATCAACTGAAAACCCAATACTCAAGAAATCAGCAATTATTAAAGTTTGTATTCTGGTTTTCTTCTCTGTGTGATTTTTAAAAAAATGTTAATAAATACTGTTCCTCAACATGATTTTAATGGCTACACAGTGCTGCAGAGGCTGAATGTATTATTACTTGGCCTTTCTATTGGTTGGCACCCAGGGCTTGTTTCCAAGCTTTTGCTATGACAGAGTGCCTGTTTAAATATAAATGTATACACAATTTTTCCTGTATCTGATTATTTCCTTAGATTAAATGCCTGGATGCAGAATTGCAGGGCGAGGATATGAACTTCTTAAGAGTTTCGATGCATTATGTTAAAATACTCTCTAGAAAGCAGCTGTAGTGAGAAGGTACATTTTGGAGTACCAATGCCAACATAATAAAAAATTTTAATCTTATTTAATTGAATTCTAGGCAATTAATTAATGATTATGGAAAAATCAATGTCTTGTAAAATTGGAAAATGGACTGACTGCCCAAAGAGAATGCATAAAATGGTTTATGATGCCTTCAAAATGAAATATCAAGGTGTTTCTGCATCCTACTCACCTATATACTTCACTTCTACATCTGCCAGTGCTTGCAAACAATTCTCATAAGTTACTTCCTCAACGTCAAGCATGCCAATAGCATTGTACACCTGTTTGGTCTGCACAATGAGCTCCTCGGTTCTTGTTTTAATTTGCTCTGGTGAAAGATCCCATCTTAAAACATTTCTGCCAGCCACAGTATAGGAAGACATTTCCTGAAGGGGAGACATCACTTCTCTTCCTAAAGTCATTCTGAGTAAATTCCTGGAACCACCAACTCTAAAAAGAATCAGAAAAAGAATAAAAATTTAGCATTTGTTGGTCCAAAGTCAATATACAAATGTTTATTATCTAATCAAAAAAAAAAGAACTTTCTTTCTTTCTTTCTTTCTTTCTTTTTAAAAGATTTTCTTCATTTATTTGACACAGAGAGAGAGATCACAAGCAGGCAGAGAGAGAGGAGGAAGCAGGCTTCCCACTGAGCAGAGAGCCCGATGCCGGGCTCGATCCCAGGACCCTGAGATCACGACCTGAGCCGAAGGCAGAGGCTTTAACCCACTGAGGCACCCAGGCACCCCATATTAAATTAATTAAAATCTAAATAAATAAATAAATACTCTGACAGAGAGAGAGAGAGAGCAAGAGAGGGAACACAAGCAGGGGGAGTGGGAGAGGGAGAAGCAGGCTCCCCGCCGAGCAGGGAGCCTGATGCAGGGCTTGATCCCAGGACCTTGGGATCATGACCTGAGCCAAAGGCAGACGCTTAATGACTGAGCCACGCAGGCACCCCTAAAATGAACTTTTTATTAAAGTTCAGCTAATCTCTTTCAGGTGAACACAGAAGCATAAAACTAAATGCCTTTGCATTTTTTCCCCCTCCCTGAATGCAGATTTAATGGAATTAGCACTTACCAAACACTGAATTGGTTATGTAATTAACTCATGTTGAGAAATAAAGTTAGGTGTCAATTCAATAATATTGTCCTTTATAAATTAAACCAGTAATTGTTTTTATTTAAATGTTTTTCCTGTGCTGGGTGCCTGGCTGGCTAAGTTGGTAGAACATGTGACTCTTGATCTTGGGGTTCTAAGTGCAGGCCCAATGTTGGGTGTAGAGATTACTTACAAAAATAAAATCTTTAAAAAAATAAAAATTAAAAAGAACTAATGTTTTAAATGTTTTTCTGTGCTAACATCTACCTACAATGTAACAGACTCAAAAAATACTTTAGGATTCAGAAAGGAAACATTTTCAAAATGCTCTTTTTATAATGAACACCAATGTAAAAATTTTCTTTTTACAAAGATTTCATGTACATCAACTATGGCAATTTTAATTTAAGACTTGGGAAGTAACTCTGGTTGCTATGATGTTATTCTAAAAGGTAAAAAGAGATGAAGTGTGTGATACCAATCCTTCACCTCCTTAAAACTCTCAAACCAATAATTAATGCCATGTGTGTGTATATATATAATACATACCATGTGATATAATTTTAGAGCTTGTGAATAAAATTGTAATTAATAGCTAACATTTGTTTGTGTTTAGGCACTGTACTAAAGACTTTCCATTTATTCACTCAGTCCTCACAACAAAACTATAAGGCAGATCCTGTGGTTATTCTCATTTTACTAAAGAGGAAACTAGAACACAAAAAAATTAAGTAACTTGTCCAAGCACAGTTGGTTATATGGTGGGAGCTAGGATCAAAAACCAGACAGTAGAGATCCAGAACCTACACTCTTAACTACTTTGCTAAACTTATTCTTATTATATTACGAGACCCCAAAACAACCTTATGTGGTAGGGAGCACATTATTCCCTTTTAATAGATGATGCAGTTGAGGCTCGGACAGGCTAAGTGACTTATTTAAGGTCGTTCTTTAAGAGATACTTATGACCATATACTGTCTGGTCATTGTGGCAGGCATCAAAGAGAAGCAGGCAAGAGAAGCAGTGGAGTAGGACTCCACTACTATAAAACAGTGAAGAGATGAAGTGATAAACTATTATACTATCCTGAGATGAGCACTATGACAGGGATAAGCAGAGGGAACTGTGAAATACCACAGAAGGAACTTTTTCTAGGAAGATTTTCCAGAGGGCACAAGGAGCAAGCCAAGATCTGGATGATATCCAGAAATTATCCAAATGCCAAAAGCTGTAAGGAGAGAGGTCTGATAAGGTCAGTATGGACTAGAGAATGAAAAGTCTTGGGAATCACTAAAAATTTCAGCTTTATTCTGAGGGCAGTGAGAGAGCCAACGAAGGGTTTTAATCAGTTAAGAGATGAAGATACACATTCTAGAGAAATCACCCAAATTATACTGAGTTGAAAGGTTTGGAAAAGAGAGATCATCCTAGAGGAAAGCTATTACAGTAAATAGGGCATAATGTTATGGTATCCGGAACTTGGAAAAAGGGGGAACTGGAGTGACTTAGTAGATATTTAGGAAGTTGAATCAATATGACGTGGTCCTTGGTTTAGAGGTGGGGAGTGAGAGAGTCAAGGATGTTGTCCAGGATTCTGTCTTGTAACTGGATGGATGGATGGTGGTGGTGGTACCATCACTAAAAGAGGAAATTTAGAAGAAAGTGGCTTTTTGTGGGGAAAAAGAGAAATCTAATTTTGGACATGCCAAGTCTGAAGTGGCTACAGCACATGTAAGTGGAATTCATTAATATTTCGTGGTAATTGGAGTCACAGGGCTCGTTGAACCGGCCCAAGGGAGTCTGCAGAATAAGAACAGAACAACTGAGCCTTAACTCTAGTTTAAGCATTGAGGCAGAAGGAAAACCAAGCCAGAGTGGATTTAGGAAGTCGTGAAAAGTAAGCATAGAAAAAGGGAGGGCGTGCATTAGGGCCAAATGTACAAATCTCAGGAGAGTTGAAAGAGTCTGTTAAATTTAGCAGCAGGAATGTCCCTGATGGCTCTGGGAAGAGCAGTGTCAGTGGGATGCTAGTGGTGGAAGTTAGAATCCTATGACTGAGAGGGAGGAAGAACGTTAAGAACTGGAGAGTATATCTAAGCAATTCTCTAGAGCTGAATGTATTTGAGAGAACAGAGACGAAAGTCTCAGTAAAATAAAACAGGTAAAGTAGGAATACTTAGGTTATAGTAAAGAAGTATGGGTTTGAATTTAAGAATTCAAAGGTGAAGCAATCCGACAAGATCCAGGACATTTTCCCAGAAGTGAACGGTTGATATAAATGAGGTGAAAAGGTGCAAATGACCGGCAATCTAGTATGGACAAATTGTTTATGTGAGGGGTGCCTGGGTGGATCAGTCGGTTAAGCATCTGCTTTCGGCTCAGGTCATCTCCGGGTCCTGGGACTGAGCCCCACATCAAGCTCCCTGCTCAGTGAAGAGCCTGCTTCTCCCTCTCTCTCTCTCCCGCTCCCTCTGCTTGCGGTCTGTCAAATAAATAAATAAAATCTTTTTTTTTTTTTTTAAGTCATCTATGTGGACACTGGAGTTAGCAGCTTGATAGCTGAGTTGGGAGTAGAAAGGAAGACTGAGCCAAAAACTAAAGTCTTCAAAGACTGGAGAAGACAAACCAGGTAGTTGGTGGAGGATACCACGAACAGGGCATAGAATGAGAAAAGCAGACTGTGAGCCTCGAAGGGGTTTTATTTAATGGTGAAAAAGTGCTGGTCTTGGAGCATAACTGGGGGCAAGGCAGCAGCTGGGGAACAAAGAAGATGTGGTCTTTCCTCCTCACTTTGTGGTATATGGGGTGTGGAAGAAAGAGGGAGATGGAGAAAATATTTTCCCCAGGGTGAATGGATTCCAGTAAAGGTTAATAGAAGAAAAGACAATCCAGAGAGTATAAAAAAAGTGGAGGAGTTTATCATGGGACAAGGGTTCCAGAAATTGCAAGAGAGAAGTCTAAGAGTAGAACAGATACCTAGATAGGTGTGGGTTGTCCAGCCATTTACTGCTTCCCTCTAACTAAGTAGATATACATTTGTTTCGTGGCACCCATGCATCAATAAGCCCCCCTGCCCCAGTCCATGATCTGTGGAGGTGGTTGTCTCTACCCTCAGAACTCCTATTCCCAATGTATATAATTGGGCAAGCTTATGTCCTTGATAGCAGCTGACATCCACCTTATGACAAAGAGTAGAACCTGACTTATGATGAAACAAACACTGTGAACAGAAGACTAAGGGAAGGAAAGCAAATGTTTACTGATATCCCAGAACCCCTACCATGAATTAATTCTGAAACCTGACCTACAGCTACTTTCCAGTTACGTTTACGCCAGTTTGAAGGCAGTTTTATGTTATTTACTTCATAGAGGATCCTAACTGATAAAAGAATGAGCACACACACACACAAGTATGAAGGTCACAACAAGAAATGATGGATGACTGGGGGGTCTTAAATGCTTGGTGATGGCTAATAGTAGGGATGCAAAGTTCAATGTGTGGAGTTGGCTAAAAGTGTCCAAAATAATTACTTCCATAATCCCCCTATGGCAAGACAGAACTGAAGCCTCAAGGAGGAGTCAGCCATGACCACAAATGACTGGCTTTCCAAGTTCTAGTATAAGTGAAGAGGCTAGCCCTGGGATTGCTGATGTAATGACCAGCAAGTGATGACTGAAACATAGCACTTCTGTACCTTAACCCCCTGTTCTTTTCTCAGCTCTTTCAAGTAAAAACTAATTATTACTAATTTTCATTATTGTTACATACCTTTAAGGGAAAATGACTTCAAACATTTACTGATAAGATGAACCTCTACTAGTTTTCCTTTATTTCCTAATATTTGTCTAAAGGTTGAGTGTCTGATCACAGCATACATGATTTTAACTCAGTGAAATTAGCAAAGATATGAGCACCTCTACCCTGGCTGAAAAGATAGACCCATAATCACCCTTGTACAGTTTCTTTTGGAATTAATGAAAACCTACCCCTTCCGTGAAGTGATAATATTCCCCAAATACAGAAGGGAGAAAAAGAAAGCAACAGAAGTTAGAGACCATAATTTTATGGGTCAGAAGAACACAATATATATTTTTTTACCTTATACTTTTCTCACCTTCTGGGATTCTGTTTTAATTTCATTTAGGATTCATAATTCTTGTTACCAAAGAAAAGGAGACAAAAGGATTCCCTCCTACTTCTAACTAAAACATTGTGATTTATTGAGAATTTTTCTATCTGCATTGTCTCTGCTTTTCCTCTTCCACCATCATTTTGTTGAATATCCCTATTCCCCTTTGTTAGGATTTCAAGCTCATTCAACCCTTCAGATGCTGGTACCTTTGTCTTTTCTTCCCCTTCAGTGGCTCTGCAGCCCTGGAGAGCTGCACCTGTGTGGGGAAACCCAAGTGCACCTGCAATCACTCTATCAAATATGATTGTACCCTTGAGAATCTGGTGAGGATTTTTCTGGTAACTTTTTGCAACTGCGAAGTACCAAAGTTGAAAGCAGGCAACATAGCATGATGCTGTCTTCTCTACAGGAGTTATTACATGCAATTATTTGAAAATGAGACTCTAGATTAAAACTGAGATTTCTACTATGTAATTAAACATTAGTTTGTTTGCTTTTCTTTCTATAAACTTCCAGGCTCTATCCGTCCTGTACCACCCATACCTTCTTCATTGTCTCTTCTCTCTTTAAAGCACTTTTTGACACAGAACTCTAAAACTTCTACGAAATAATACAGAATACTATAATGAAATTGACAGGAAGGGGCATTTGTTACTGCTCCTGGGTCCTGTGTCCCACAAACAAATAAGGTTTGGGAAAAAAACAAACAAACCAAAAAACCAAGTGGCATAGATTTTGAAAGAGATCACCAGGTTGCAGAATTTCATCTAGAAATATGAGCAAGCTACAATTATTCTTAGTTAATTACTGTCTTAAAACTTTTGTAAAGCATTTTATGGAATGTACTTTCAGAAATGCTGTGACTTACTGAATTCATATTCTTTTGAAGCATAGTTTAAAGGCCTCCATTTCCTGCCATCAGAGCTTCTTTGACCATTCCTATTCATCCAAATCTGAGATTCTATCACCTTTTACTTATGCCATTCATTTTAGGCATTTAAATTACTATCACCCACCTGTTCAATTGGCTTGACTCATACTCTGAATTAGACTAGGGCTTTCCCAAGCACAATAACCATGTCTTTTGTCAAAATCCCCAACCCTAACACAAGGCACACTGCTGAGCACACAATAGGTGCTCACTGTGTACTTGAAAGGAGATGGGACTAATGTGGCTAACTCACTGCAGCAACACTATCTTCCTTCAACATCACAAATAAATATCCACGCAGGGAGATGTGTTTTCTTAGAGTCAGGACTAGAGCAAAGATCATTCCTGCAAAGCGTCCTAACTTCTATTCTCCCAAATTTATATTTTATCCATGTCCTCATCCCTTCTCTAAAGTGGTGGCACAGCATTTCCTAAAACTTGCCCCAATTCTTTAAAATACCTGGCAAACAGTCCTAGTACTGACCTCAAAACTAATGTTTATTCCTAAGCAGCTACTGAGGACTGCAATGCTCCTAGAATTCTATTTTCAATCTTAACTCAAACTTCACCTTCTCCAGGAAGCCTTTTTTGACTACCTTCAGCTGTTTTAGGAATTATTCCTCTGTTAACCGATATTACATGTCCAGTGACCAAAGCACTTATCAGACTGAAGAGTAATCACTTATTGACTTGGTTGTGTGTCCAAAAGACCTTGAACAGAGATTGGGTTTCCATGATACATGGAGACCCTGACCCTAACACAGTTTGAAGTACATGTATATTTTAATGGTGATAGGCTTACCCCAAAAATTCCACTTAAGGTTATTTAATACTTTTCTTCTATTAGCTACATGTCCAATATATAAGTCGTTCCATTTCAGAGTATTTAGCCTCTGTAGAGCATTAGATAAAGCTCTGATCTGCAATCAGAGAAGATGGTACAGACTGGAAAAAACAGCACCTACTGGATTCCAGCATCCTGAATGTTGCTAATAATTTTTCTTTTGAATCGACTCTTGCACAGGAACAGATTCAGGATTAGTACTCAGCCATTACTGAGCCCTCCAGTTTGGGTACTTAGAGCTCTCTTAACAAAGGTAAGCATCTGGTATTCGAGTTACTAGTGGTCTAGGCAACAGCTTTTTCATTTAAGGACATTTAATTTTTTTAAAGACTTTATTTTGAGACAGCAAGAGGGAGAAAGGAGATGAGAGAGAGAGGGATGGGGAGAGAGAGAGAGAATGAGTGGGGTAAGGGGCAGAGAAGAAGGCTCCTCACTGAGCAGGGACCCAGAATTCTCAGACCATGACCAGAGCTGAAGGCAGATGCTTAAAGACTGAGCCACCCAGGTACCCCCATTTAAAAGCCTTTTAATTTGACTTAGGATAGAAATGTTCCACGAACAGAATATTATAGAATTACATGCCTTGGAATAAGTCATCTTTTACCTTTACTAAGGTATAGTATTGGAATATTTTACTAAAGTATAGCCTTGAAATAAAACAAACAGAGATTCAGATTCTTGGCCAAAATTATTACTTTTGATGTTCCTTACCACAACTGATGTCCAGAAAGATCCTTCTAGGTTGATTACTGAGTTTACAGGGAATGCAATTAAGTATAATAATCTCTTGAACCTTTACCCATTTGTGTGATTTTTCTCTTAGTTTTAAAGAAAGATGGTCTTCCAACTTATGGTCTTCAATTTTTGCATCCTGCAAATTTCCCGCTTACTGCCTCTACTTCCTTGTCTTATCACTAATTCGTCTACATTATTTCACTAAAAGTTCCCTGGCAAAGCTTACTTTTACTCTTTCTTAGTCATTCTCCCACTTTTTTGACCATTTCTTCTCAGTCTCCTTTGCTGGCTTCTCTTCCCGTACCCACTAAAAAAAAGTTGGTGTATCACATGACTCCATCCAGATACTTAGCTAGAGCTCAGACCCGAAGACATCTCAAATGCAACATGTTTGAAATCTGATCTTTCTCATGAATTCCCACTCCCAGTTTACTAATCATCTAGGTTCCTAAGCTAGAAACTTGCCACACATATGACTGTTAAGCATCATCATAACCCCCGCTCTTTATTAAGAGCCTGCTATTGTGCTGGCATTATATCAAAAGTTTACACGACTTTCCTTATTTAATCCTCCCAAGAAGCCACATAGATAAAACACAGTTATTGCCCTGCAGGAGCTTACAGACTTGTGAGGAAGAGACAAAGAGAATACAAGGCAGCAAATTTTATATGAATAGAGTGATGGGGAATTTAGAGGACAGAGCAAGCAAATCTGCCACGGGGTAGTTCTGTATTTCTCACTCTCCACATACAGAAAGACAAACAGACACACAGACTCTTCTTTCTTTTATAGCCTTTGCGTAAAATTTTTATTTTAGGGATGCCTGGTTGGCTCAGTCATTAAGCATCTGCCTTCGACTCAGGTAATGATCCCAGGGTCCTGGGATGGACCCCCGTATCAGGCTCCCTCCTCCCCAGGAAGTCTGCTTCTCTCTCTCCCACTCCCCTGCTGTGTTCCCTCTCTCAGTATCAAATAAATAAATAAAATCTTTTTTAAAAATAAAATTTTTAATTTTACTTTCAATATTTTATTATTATTCTTATTAGCTGTTGCTAAATAGCTAGCAGAATTGATCAAGAGTTATCATACTTCCATTTTATTTCCATTAGCATTTGTGGAAGATCTTCCAAGTGTATTCCAGGAAATGTTACTAAAATTAGCTACTTCTAATTTCTAAATTCCTTAAGTTCAGGGTCTATATGTCAACTGGATACTTACTCTATGCAATCTGTATTAAAAAGCTAAAATATAAATGATATAGCTAAAGATTGCTTTGGTCTTTTCTTTTTAATTAACATATAATGTATTATTTGTTTCAGGAGTACAGATCTGTGATTCATCAGAATTCACAGCACTCACCATAGCACACACCCTCTTTGATGTCCACCGCCCAGCCACCCCATCCTTCCCATTCCCCTCCCCTCCAGCAACCCTCAGTTTGTTTCCTGAGATCAAGAATCTCTTATGGTTTGTTTCCCTCTCTGGTTTCGTCTAAAAATGTGGAATGCTTCATGAATTTGTGTGCCATCCTTGTGCAGGGGCCATGCTAATCTTCTCTGTATCATTCCAACTTTAGAATACGTGCTGCTGAAGTGAGCAGTGCTTTGGCCTTTTTTTAATCTGTAAGGAAAAAAGCACAAATTTATAAGTTAAGTCTTTATAAAGTGCCTGATACTCAGTAGATGTTTGTTGAATGCACTGAAATCGGTATGAAGATTGAATACCAGCCATAGATTTGCTGGTGAAAGAAACACTAGGAAGACACACTGATCTATTTATCCTAGGTCAGGGGAAGAATGAAGACATTCTCCTTCTAATTCTACTAGAATCGAAGCTCTTTACAAACACACTCCATGTCTTAGTCACCTTTGTGTTTCTTAGCAAATGTGGAGTAATATCTTAGTGCAAAGTATACACGTTGTTAACTGCTGAGTCAATGAGCTAGAAAAGTAATGAAAAATCGAAATTTGTCCTAGAATGACTATTAAGTTCAGCCCAAGACACGAAATAAATAAGGTAATAAAGCAAAGAAGAAAAGTAATCAAGTAAGGGATATATCATAAAGATACTTTGAGTCATGGACAGATTATCTACAGAATATGCCAGTAGACTCAGAAAGCGAAGTCCACAATAAGACTGCTCTTGCTTCCACCTGCTGGTATGGGAAAGTAATTTCTTAGATTATACAGAAAATGTTTAGCAGCTGTAGGAAGCCTTTAAAAAAACAATGAACTTTCAAAGTGCTCCTGCAAAAGTAACACAATACACTTCCCATAAAGAGCCCATTCACAAAAATGTATACCATGACCTCAGCCACAAACACTTTGAGTACAGAGCAGAACCACCCTAAACAGAGAGACATTCCAGTGGCCTTTATTTTGAGTAGCCTATGTCTGATAAAGCCAAAAGCTGTATCTATTTTTTTCATTGTACAGTCCCTTTTTTGTACTCACAGAAGTAGCACTTAAGATAGATAACTAATAGTCACAGAAATTCATACATGTGAAAATACACAAATACATAGAAATGAGTGGAAATAAAACTGGTGAAATGTAAATAAGGTTGGTGGACTGCATCAATTCCTTACTGCAACTGGGGAAAACCATATGAAGTGAATATGGGACCATTCTGTGTTATTTCTCATAACTGCGTGGAAATCTCTCTCAAAATGTAAAGTTTATTTTAAGATTGTATTTCTTTATTTGCAAGAGAAACCCAGAGATAGTAACAGAGATAGCAAGAGAGAGCACAATCAAGGAAGAGAAAGACAAGCAGCCTCCCCACTGAGCAGGGAGCCTGATGCGAGGCTTGATCCCAGGACCCTGGAATCATGACCTTAGCGGAAGGCAGATGCTTAATCTACTGGACCAGCCAGGTACCCCTCAAAATTTAAAGTTTTAAAAAAAGGTGGCTGAGAGTTGTACATACCACCTGTGGCTCCTTTAAGGGGAGGGAGAGTCAAAGTATGACTGGTTCTCCCAAAGTATAAAATCCATGACTTCGTACTGACATACATGAATGAAAAAGAAAGAAAGAAGGAAGGAAGGAAGGAGGGAAGGAACCAAGGAAGGAAAAAAAAACCAAGATCCTATACAGGTAAATTCCAAATATTTAATGTAGGTACTCCAACGCTCAAGAAGGTGAAGATTAACTTCTCTCCTGCCTTCAGTATGGGCTGCACTTAATTGACTTGCTCCCAAAGAGGAAGGGCGTGGAGAAGTGGGGAAAAGTAACTTTATAGTAGAAAAACTTGGCAAACACTACCTCAGCCAACTGACCAAGACTAACATCATCAGTGATGCCACATAGACATCATGTACCCCTAAACATGACATGATAAAAAGGGCAAAACACCTCTACTATCTTCTTCTCCCAAACCTATAACCTTAGTATAACTGTGAGATAAACACAAATTGAGTGATATTCCATAGAATCCCTATTGGTACTACTCAGAACTGTCAATGCCATGAAAAACAAAGACTGAATGATTCTCACAGCCCAGAGGAGCCTAAGGGAACATGCTGATTAAATATAATGTGATCCCCTGAAACAGACATTAGGGAAAAGGACATTAGGGAAAAATAAGCGAGATCTGAATAAAGTACAGAATTTAATTAATAGTAATATACATATACTGGTTCCATAGTTGTACTAAAGAACCAGTGCTGGTTCCATAGTAATGTAAGATGTTCACATTTGGGGACACTGGGTAAGGAAGGGATTTATGGGAGCTCTCTGTACTATCTTGGCAACTTCCCTATAAACCTGGAACAGTTTAAAAGACAGAAGTTCATTTTTAAATATCAACAAAAATCTGATGACTAAAATGACCGGTACAGCTATAGAGGTCCAGTCTTGGTCTGACATAATGAAAACAGGCTATTTTGGAGCCAGTGCCACATACAACTTCAGTTGTGTACAACTTCCTATTATCAGTAAGGCTTTTAAAAAGTAGAACGAATTATATTACACAAAGTCTCCCCTAGGAATGAATGATGATCCAGTTTGGTGAACTCTTTCTTAAAATATCAGTAATCTGGGGTGCTTGGGTACTTGGTCATGAGACCGAGCCTGGAGTTGGGCTCCACGCTGGGCTTGGAGCTTGCTTAAGATTCTCTTTCTCTTCCTCTGCCCCTTCCTATCCCCTTGTGCTATCCACTGCCCCTCGTGCTGTCTCTCTCTAAACTAAATAATCTTTTTAAAAAAAAGTTAGTTATCCACTTAGGAAAAAAAAGGAAATTTTCTTTAATTTTAGAATGTCATGGAAATAAGTTCTTTTTCCCAAATTTCACTGTAAATACATGAGAAGGGACTCTTCAAAGTCATCTTTTCTAAGAGATAGGAATAAAAATGAAAAATGTTAGAAAGAAATTGCTTAAGGTCATAGGAAGAACTATGTGACACTAGATATACCTGTATTATTTCTACTCTTGGCAAAGAGAACTTACAGAGAAGCCTGATTACAAAGTTATAAGGAAGGAAACAAAAATCTCAGGTTCTGAAAAATAAGCAGACATTAGTCTAATTGTTTTTCTCCTAATGTTGTATATAGGACAAGTAGTTTAATATTTACAGGTTTTAAAGAAATAACTATAAATGAGCATGGAAAGATTGTTCTTAAATCCTTCACCTGGCTTAAGTAAAGCCACCTGAGAATCAGAGCATCTGAAATCAATTGCTGCTTCACAAGTGGAATTCAGACTCCCTTAATAATTCATTAATGAATGGCCTACCCACACTCATGGAAAACCACAATTCAAAAAAGACATTCCACTTTTATTTTTCTCTAGGAGGATGAATAATTTGCTTCTGGCACATTTAATTGGTGTTTGGGGTATACTTTTCAGAATTGAAATCCTTACTAAATGACTCAGGAGAGAGACTTCTCTCCTTGGTACATTAGTTAATACTTAGGCTCTTTTTTTTTTGGGTCATCTCACATGGATATTTTGTTGAATGAATGATCATGGCTAAACCCTCATGCTAGGCTAGGCTAACAACTAGTCTGCTTTTCTTTCTAAAGACTGGTTCAGCCACAAATAGGTGTTTATTGTTATTATATGTGATGACGATACATAGCTTATGTATCTATTATTATCTATCAATTATTGTAGATTATATATCTTTGAAAAAGAGTTTATCTTTTAGATCTATATGCTGAAATACTTATGATTAAAGCAATATCATGCTGGAATATGTTTCAAAATAATTGGAGGAGGAAGTATATGAAAACAGATTGGCCATGAGCTGACAATTTTGAATCTTGGTGAGGGAGCTGCATCTACTTTGATTTATGATTGCAAATTTACATCATAATAAAAAAAGAAGGACTTTTCACGTGCCTAGCTCTAGCTATTACTCTAAATTCAAGACATGGTCTGAGAAACAGATGAATGTAACATTAATATGAACTCAATATATGAACTCATGCTGACAAGCATATTAAAAGGGATACTAAGGGCACCTGGCTGGCTCAGTTGGTAGAGCATGCAATTCCTGATCTCAGGATTTTAAGTTCAAGCCCCAGGTTGGGTGTAGAGATTGCTTAAAAATAAAATCTTAAAAATAAATAAATAAAAAGGGATACTAAATCAAGCAAACCTCAAAGGAAAACAAGAGCACAAGAATAAATGTATTTAACCAGTGAATGAAGATTCACATATTCACAGTTGGAAGGGGCCTTAGAAACCAGCCAGTCCAAATCCTTTAATTCAGAATGAAGGCCAGTGAAGTCTTGGGTAGCTGACTATGGGCTTATGCTTCGGCATTTCATTTCCTTGCAGATATAGTGAAGGTTCCCTTGTAAATGGACTGTTAGAAAAGCTTTAAGGGATATGGCTTTCTAGTGTACCTAGAACAGGTGGCCAACAACTTTGGCTGGCATGCTACTTCATCTAGTTAGGAAGCTGGCATGCTACTTCATCTAGTTAGGAGGAAGCCTCTAGCTGCTTCTTGGCTGCTGTCAATCACCACAACCAGCACTGTCAATAATAATAACAATGTCAAATAATTATATAGCAGGCACTATTCTAAGTGCTTTTCATATACTAACTCATTTAATCCTTCCAAAAACACCGTAACACAGATTACCTCCATTTTTAGAGATGATGAAACTAAGGCTATTTAACAGAGAGGTTAGATAACTTACTTAAGGTCATAATGCTAGAAATGGCCAGTAACCCAGGAAATCTTCCTCCAGAGGCCATGCTGTCCAATACTGTCATCTGTTACCAAGCACTCAGTCACGTCTGCCATTCTCTTGAGGTTGCCCACAGCTCCGTAGTGCCTTTAGTCTGTCCTGTCCTTGTTGAGACAGGCACAGACATAATCAGAAAGCATGGCCTATGTGGCTCTGGGTTGACACAGGCAATGTCCCAGTTCTGCTGTTGGTGTGGTTTAGCACCCCCTAGAAGCCAAATGTCTGTACTTCCGTGAGAAATAAAAGTCAAGAGACTATGTGAGAAAGGAAAGTAATGATGACGTCTTGTATTTCCATCAGACATGATCATCCTTTCGCAAATTTTACAATGATAAAAATGATTACAAATTCTATGATGGCCTACATACCAAAAGGCTACTCTTTAAAGCAGAGGAGAGTTTCCTCACCACTAAAAGAAAAAAGGTAGGTTTAAAAAAATTTTCCTAACAAACATGAAAGATGAGTAATTACCAATCTTAGCTCCTTTAGATTTTGAAATCACACTGAAAGCAAAGGAAAGCACCTACTTAAGTATAATACTAGGTTATTTTACTTACTTGTGAAGTGCTTATTATGTCTATGTACTATGGTAAGTGCTTTCTCTGCATTACCTCACTTAATCCTTACTCTATAGATCAAGAAACAAACGTAGACAAACATTCAATTACTAACCCCACAGTCACATAGCTAAGAAAGTGGCAAATGCGAGATGTGAAGCAGGCAATCTTATTCCAGAATGTGAAAGCTCAACCACTTGCTAAGCTATGTCTTTCAACCTAAAAATGCTATATATTTTTTGTATAAGCCATGCCACTGATTACCAATAAATAATAGAATTTCAGAACTGGAAGTCATCCAGAATGAGACTGCTTTCTAGTGAAGCCCCATGAAGATTTGGTGAAGTGAAGATGGAAGGAGAAGGGGCATCCATGACCATATTTCTGTTTTGCAAAGACATGAGTGAGAACTAGAGGATTCAGGAGGAGGAGCAGATTAGACTGTTTCTTTTTCTTTTATAGGGGGAGGGTGGGAGGACTAGAGAAAAAAGGAGCTTTACATGCATTTGATTTTAGAAATAGGCAGTTTGTGGGACGCCTGGGTGGCTCAGTTGGTTGAGCCGCTGCCTTCAGCTCAGGTCATGATCCCGGTGTCCTGGGATCAAGTCCCACATCGGGCTCCTTGCTCAGCGGGAGCCTGCTTCTCCGTCTGCCTCTGCCTGCCACTCTTGTCTGCCTGTGCTCACTCTGACAAATAAATAAATAAAATCTTAAAAAAAAAAAGGGAAAGGAAATAGGCAGTTTGTAACACCAGTGAGCTATCCAAGTAGAGATATGTAATAGTCACGTGGAGCACAGAAGGAAGTGAACACAGAGCTACTTGGTAAAGATAAAAGATGAATAAGGCTTCGAGGAACTTACTGGCTATTATGGCAGAGAAACACATTAGAATTTAGCAAACACTGGGGCACCTGGCTGACTCAATTGGTGGAGGGTGTAACTTCTGATTTGGAGTCATGAGTTTAAGCCCCACATTGGATGTAGAGATTACTTAAGAACAAAATCTTAAAAAAAAAAAAAAAAAGAATTTAGCAAATACTTGTTGATCACTTATTTGTACCAGACAACACAGTACTGTAAATGCAATTACAGTGTTAAATCAAGATGTTACAGATGGATTGAGGACCCATACTCAACCCAGACTAGAGAGTCAGAGAAAGCTTCCTGGAGAAGGGATATGAATAGGAATTACCTAGGAAAGGATGGAACAGGATATGTGAAGCCTAAAAGCAGGCATGAAAGTGGAGTGGAAAGACTAACAGAGGCCCATTTTAAATCACTGAATAGTGTATTCTAAGAATCATAGCCAAATCAGAAGTTAGAAAAGGAATTGAGAGAAATGAAGCTGGAGAGGTTGAACAGACAAGGCTGTTTTTGTTTTGTTTTGTTTTTAATGTCATGCCAGACTAGAGACTGAAGTCCATTTTGTAGTCAATGGGATGCCCTCAGTGAGAGGGTTAGATCTATCATTCAGCCAGGCAGGTGTTTTTTGTTTTTTGTTTTTTTTTTTTCTTCCACAGATAGCTGGGGGCCGAGGCGGGGCTAGGGCCATGAGGAGTGGGAAGTGGCCAATTTTAGGAGGTAAAGGAGACCAGTTGGCAGTCTTTACTATTCCAGACGAACAATGAGAATTAAAAGTGGGAATAGGAGTGGGAGAGAAAACAATGAATTCAAGAAATATTCAAAAGGTAAAACTGGCAGGACTTTGTGAAAGATGCTATAGTTTGTACTTTGGATGAGAGGGTGGATAGTATTACCAATGAAACACAGTGAACTTACCATTGCAAATAGAAACTGCGACAGCAAGACCAGGCTGGGGAAATAGCACTAGGTAATTTTCAGACAGTCTGCCTTGTGAGAGTCTGGAAGATAGGGCAGGGTGTGGAAGTGTGGTAATTCGACAACTAGATAAATGAACCTGATCACTAGGACAGGGCTCTTGGTGAGAGACGCAGAGATGTCTTCGGATGTTCTAATTTCAGAATGGACTGGGACATCCCAGAGAACACACAGATAAGAACAGTGGGGTTAGTGTGGAAAAGTAGGGAAGGGAATAAACTGCAAACCAGCTGGACTGGAGAAGGTTTCAAACAGGATGGCGTGTATAGAAGAGACTTCACCATCTATGTAGGCTCAAGGAAAGAAGACAGAAACTAAGCACTTTACAGTAGACACTGAGGAGAAACTTGAAAAAAACTAGCATTTAAGGGGCAGGGGCGAGGAAAAAGAAGCTTGAAAAAATCCGAAGAACGCTCATAGTAGAAAAAATTAGGAATGTGCATCTCTGGGAGTCAAGAATGTGTGGCCAACATTGTAAATATTACATAAAGACTAAGGCAAGTCAGGACTGGAAGGTAAGCACTGGATTTGGCAACTGACACCCAAGACTTAATGTGTCATCTGTTAGGTGACTTTTTTCTCTCTTATTCTTTGGCAGCTATATGAATCGAATTCATGTTGAATTTGGAAACAACAAAAGGTTCTTAGTATTTTCCTATATGCTGCTTTTATGTTATCCTACTCTGTGATTTGTTTAAATACAAGACTTCATGTTTAATATCATTAAGAATCTCCTTATTAGAATGGTGTTCTAGTGAGATGCAATCCTCTGGAACTTTGATTTTTCACCTTTACTTAGAATCACCCACTTTAACAGTGGGTCATCTGTATCCTCCGCCAGTCGTGGAGAAAGCATTTGTGACTTTCAACAACCACATATAGTTGGTTCTCTTTTTTTTAAAATAACGATTTTATTTATTTATTTTATAAGATCAGAGGCAGGCAGAGAGGCAGGCAGAGAGAGAGAGAAGCAGACTCCCTGCTGAGCACAGAGATGGATATGGGGCTCGATCCCAGGACCCTGAGATCATGACCTGAGCCCAAGGCAGAGGCTTAACCCGCTGAGCCACCCAGGTGCCCCATATAGTTGGTTTCTATTATCCAAATCCTTACTTAGGTCTACCTTTTTCTACCTTGAATGGAAGGGAAGAAATTATAAATCACTATGTAGCCAGGTCATATCAAGTTTGTGCGAAGTGTTCTCATGTACATTAATTACTGTAATCCTTACAAAAATTACATCAGGTAGTTACTATTATCTCTAACATAGGGTTGAAGAAACCGAGGTTTTGTGAGATTATGCAGGCATGTGAAACCACATATACTTTCAAAGCCATGGAGATTGCACATTCCCTTCCTTTTTCTTTTCTTTTCCTTTCTCCCACCCTCCCTCCTTCCCTTCCTTCCTGGTGTAATCTCCATATACTGAGATTTGTTTTTTTCCAGTTTTGTTGAGACTAATTCATACATAATATTATATAAATTTAAGGTGTAGCACATTGTCTTTCTTGCAGTCCTTTCATTGTTTTTAGCATGTTTGTCTTGGACATTTAACTTCATGTGGCTATTTCTAAATTCTGATAAATAGTCTGAGGATAAGAAAACACCCTGTCCAAATCCTACCACCTTCAAGGATCAGTCATGACCTTGTCCCTCCCTTTTATCTTGGAACTAATCTTCCCCCCTCCAACTCCCATATCAATTTCTCTATTACTCTTCCTGGTACCACCTTCTACCTTGTATTCTAATTATTTCTGTACACACCTTATCATGTACACAGTTTCACATATATGCATGTGTCTTATCACCACTACTAGACTGTTTTGCCTTAGCCTTTTAAGAAAGATCCAAAGAGGGGCGCCTGGGTGGCTCAGTTGTTAAGTGTCTGCCTTCAGCTCAGGTCATGATTCCAGGGTCCTGGGATCAAGCCCCCATCAGGATCTCTGCTAAGCAGGAAGCCTGCTTCTCCCTCTCCCACACTCCCCCTACTTGTATTCCCTCCTTGCTGTGACTCTGTCACATAAATAAATAAAATCTTAAAAAAAAAAAAAAAGGTCAAAATAAGGGCTGTCTGGGTGGCTCAGTGGGTTAAGTGTCTGACCCTTGATTTCTGCTCAGGTCATGGTCTCAGGGTTCTGAGATCAAGCCCCGTATCCAGTTCGGCACTCAGCATGGAGCCTGCTCAAGATTCTCCCTGAGCTCCTCCCCACCTCTGTCTCGCTTTTCCTCTCTTAAAAAAAGAAAGGGTCAGAATCATATATAGCCTTTAAATGTCTACTTCTGCACTCACTGTATAAATATTCTTGAGATTATGATTCACTGGATTTATTTAATTTCTTTTATATAAGGCATCCACATAATAAATTGATCTCACAAACACTACCAGGAAAAACTGTTTCTGATACCTAACAATATAATCTCCCTTTGCCCTTACTGTCAGAAAACTTACAGTTAACTGGACCCAGTTAAATTAACTAGGCTAACCCTAATGTTCCTTTTGATTTTTTTTTTTGTTTTGTTTTCCTTTTATTAACCTGAATGTGTATTATTTAGGTAAGCAATCACAAATTAATTCTGGTAGAGACCACAAAAAAAATTTCAACAAGCAAATAACACCAACTTAGGTGTCTGGCTTTACAAGTCTGTTTTCGTGGCATTTAGTAGTCCATGACATATAATAACTGTACTCAGTTAATCTTTGTGGCATGAGTGAATAGAGATTGGACATTATATATAGGTTTCAATCAGCCACATTCTAGTACCCATCATTCCTGTGATTTTGTAATTTTTCAATGTCATTAGGAACACTTCTGATGAGATGTTATGCACCTTTACAAACAAGTAACCTTCGGTCCTTTTAGCCCATGCCAGGAAAGTTTTTCATGGTTTTTTACTTCTTCTCAGGTACCTCTGCGCAGTTACTGAAGTATATTACTTGTAGCAAGGGTGTAAATCTAACAGCAGGTACAAGATGTGTTCTATCTTCTTTGGGTTCTCCTGGTACTTCTTCCACTAGGCAGATCAGACTGCATGTCATTAGCTTCTTGGTCTGACCAGTAAGTATTATGCTGCACATGTCCACACCAAGATTACGTTCTGCTCAGTGCCACATTTCACCAGACTGAAGTAACTCCCAAGTCATACGAGTCCTGAGGCTTCTGACCCCTCGGAAGACCCCAGGCTCAGTCATGAGAAGTCTGCCCTCTGTTCTTTCTCGGCTTGGTTGCTCTGACCCAGTACTTCACAGGTTGGCACCTCCTTCCATTTCTTCAATATCCAAGTTGACATATTTAGAATGAATCTTGCTCCCAGAATATTCATTACATTAGACTATTGCTCTTCAGATGCATCAAGTGGGTCTGTAGGGCACCTAGTTACTGTATGAAAGCCCGCAGCGGTAACAAGGGAATATGACCAACATCACGTTTTCATCATGTTATATGGCTTCTCTTCTGCCTTATACTCACCTAGTATATACTAAAAATTCCTCTGTATTTGTTGGCTAAGTGAGCTTCCTATTGTGTATTACTCTACTCTGTAATTTTTTTTTAATTACTCAACTAGGCCTAAATTAATACTTATACATAGTACTTTCCCCTAGCAACTGTATTTTTGGATTAAAAAAATGTGCAATGAGCTATTTATTTCATATAGGATTTGAAATAGTTACTTTCTACTGCATTTTACCTGTCATTGTCAATATCAAAATGCCAAATCCAGGTGCCTATACTTCTCAGGTGTTACCACGGAATGCTGAATTTTCAGTTATTATCACTGATAACAACTTTTTTCCCATCTATCCATCCATTCATTCATATTATATATAGATATTAAGCACTTACCATGTGAATAACACCGGACTAAGTGCCGGAAATACAGAAATAAACAGTAACAAAATAGGCTCCTGATCTCGGAAAACGGGTCAACCAGTGAGAAAGGCAAACACTACTACTAATGTGTGCGCCATGGAAGTACTTACAGCATTCAAAGGGACCAAATTTAGCAAGAGTCAGGTAAGTTTATCCTGAGGAAGTGCAAAGTAAGCTGATATTAACAGCACCTCTTAAAATCTAAGTATTTTTTTAAAAATATTTTATTTTACAGAGACAGAGAGATCGTGCCCATGTGAGCAGGGGAAGTGGGACAGGGAGAGAATCTTCAAGCAGACCCCCCACTGAGTGTGGAGCCTGCCCTGGGGCTCAATCCCACATGAGATCATGACCTGAGCTCAAACCAAGAGTTGGACCTTTAACCAACTGAGCCATCCAGGTGCCCCACAATCTAACTACTTTAGAGATTTGTTTCATTACTCTCTGACTCCTTCAACAGAGTGAGGGCATGAACCCATGTGAGCAGGGATAGTTTCTTCTTGCTTTTTTATTAAGTTTTAAATTTTAATTCCAGTATAATTAACATACAGTGTTATGCATTAGTTTCAGGTGTATAATATAGTGATTCAACATTTTAATATATTACTCAGGGCTCATCAGGATAAATCCACTGTTAATCCCCTTCACCTATTTCACCCGTTTGTTCCCCCACCTCCCCTCTGGTAACCATCAGTTTGTTATTTCAAGTTAAGGGTCCATTTTTTAGACTGGCTCTTTTTTTCCCCCATGGTTCCTTTGTTTCTTAAATTCCACATATGAGTGAAATCATATGGTATTTGTCTTTCTCTGACTGACTCATTTCACTTAGCATTATACTCTCTAGCTCCAAGGGATAGGTTCTTTCTCATCCACAGCTGTATTCTCAGTTTAGCTCAGTATATAGCTCAGATATAATATAAATATATTTTTCAAATATTTTATTTGTTTATTTAGAGGGAGAGATAATATAAACATGGAGAGGGGCAGAGGAAGAAGGAGAGAGAGAATTCTGAGCAGACTCTGCCTTCAGAGGGGAGTTCTATGCGGGGCTCAATTCTAAACCTTGAGATCATGACCTGAGCTGAAACTAAGAGTCGAACACCAACTGAGCTACCAAGGTGCCCCTATAAGAGTGTTTAATGAGTTAAGTCAAGTAAAATATATCTGTATGTATATAAATACTGCTCAAATCCAATATGAAATAAAAAATAACCCAATAGGAAAACAGACAAAAGACATAGGCATAAAATACAAATGGCAAATAAACATGAAAATACACTCAAACTCATCAGTAAACATGGCAATGTGTACAAAATCCAAGAGACACCATTTTATAACCACTTGATTGGCAAAAGAATGACAATGCCCAGAGTTGCTGAGGATGGAGGATCAGTGGTTACTCATGAACACTATACAGAGAGAGGAAATAACTTACTATTACCACTCTGGAAAAAAATTGGTATCATTTGATAAAGCAGAGAATGTATAAAACCTAGCAATTTTCCTCTTAGGCCTATACCCTTGCACATATGTATCAGGAGAAAATATAAGAATATTCATAACAATATTGTTTATAATAGCAAATAACTGGGAACAACCTAAACACTCATCCACAAGAAAACAGATAATAAATTTTGTAATGGTCACCCAGTGAAAGGACTTACAGCAACAAAAATGAACCACAGCTATGTAAAACTAGTTTCATCATGTGAAACCAAACCATAGTTGTTAAGGAAAACATATACTTTTGTTAATGACATTATAAACAAAACAAACAGGACAACAGACATAAATACAGAACAGTGGTTATCTCCGGAATAAGGAGAAGAGATACAGTCAGAGAGGGGCACATTAAAGACTTCAAAGGTACTAGAAATACCCTTTTAGATATACAGACACTCTTTTTTCATTTTTTAAAAATTATAGATATCTAACTTTCATGTATAGTATTTTATAATAACTTTTAAGACAAATGACAAATATTAGCCAGGTTGGGAAAGGTAGGGAAAGAGAAGAATGTTTCAAATAAGGGATTACCATGTGTTAATTTAAGATGAAGAGATAGACAGGAACTCACTGGCTGAAACATTGAGTTTACTGAAAGAGAGGAAAAGCTGGGACAACTAAATAGTGGTCAGACAGTACAAGGACTTATAAACCAATCACAGTGTTTTGATTTTATCCTAAGGTTAATGGTGAACTGAAGATTTTTATTTTATTTTTCAAAGATTTATTTGAGAGAGATAGGGGAGGGGTAGAGGGAGAGAGAGAGACAGAATCTTAAGCAGGACTCCCCGCTGAGCATAGAAGCTGATGCAGGGCTTGATCTCACCACCCTGAGGTCACGACCTGAGCAGAAACCAAGAGTCTGACACTTAATGACTGAACCACCCAGGACCCCTTGAACTAAAGAATTTTAAACTGGAGTGTGACAGGACACATTTGGATTGCATTAAGGTCTCTGTTCTTATAAAGAAAGTATATTAGTAGGAAGTAAAAACTGAGGCTGTGATTCATGATGAGGATTTGGATTATAGTGGTGGTACTGCAAAGAGAGAAAAGAGAAAGCCTTTAAACCTGGTAATTGATGGGAAAAATAGGGACAGAGAAAAAGGCTGGGGACAGCATCTAGATTTTTGACGTCAGTAAATGGTAACATTCATTGAGACAGAGAACAATGGCAAAAGAACTGATTTATAAGATTTGTAAATCTGGTTTAGGATAAAGTGAGATTAAGATTAAATAATAACATAACAGGTGCTCAATAAATATTCCTAAAATGAAGAAGGGGACTGAATATAAAGCTTCTAAAAGGAACTGCATAACTGGCATGTGGAATCTTAATATCATTCATCTATTTCTCTTTCAAATAATTTGTCTTTATGTTGTAGCCTGGCATAGAAGAATTCCTCTGAGAACTGAAATCTGGGAGCTGTATATATGTATAAACTGTATATGTATAAACTGCAGTGTTAGAATGATAAGATCTAACAATGTGGCCCCTATTATATGAATGTTATGCATTGTAGAAAGCAGGCTATACCAGAAAGCTGTGATTATTTCAGTCATTGTAACTATTGTTAACATATGGGGCAGGAAAACCCAAAAGACTCCACCAAGAAACTGCTAGAACTGATAAACGAAATCAGCAAAGTCAAAGGATACAAAATCAACATAAAAAAATCTGTTAAAAAAAAAAAAGAAATCTGTTATATTTCTTTTTTTTTTAAATTTTATTTATTTATTTTACAAATAAAGATCACAAGTAGGCAGAGAGGCAGGCAGAGAGGGAGGAAGAAGCAGGCTCCCCGCTGAGCAGAGAGCCTGATGCAGGGCTCGATCCCAGGACCCTGGGATCATGACCTGAGCCAAAGGCAGAGGCTTAACCCACTGAGCCACCCAGGTGCACCTCCTCTTGGGTCTTGACCACAAATAAGATTAGATATCAAATTCCAGCTATGTGTGGCTGGGAAACAATAGGGTATCTTTTTGGATGCCAAGCAGGAGATATAGATAATCTCAGAGTAAGTGGAATGGGACAGGATCTTCCAAAGTACACTGTGGTAAATCAGAAACCCCTGTTTTGTAAGCTGGTGTTTTCCATACTTCCTGTAGTTTACACTGATTTCCTTTTTGTTTCACTTAATAATTGGGAATGTCACTTCATGATAGGTAAAGGCTTCAAATATGCAAAATGAAATATAAAAGTACAAGAAGAGGGGCACGTGGGTGGCTCAGTGGGTTAAGCCTCTGCCTTTGGCTCAGGTCACAATCTCAGGGTCCTGGGATTGAGCCCTGCATCAGGCTCTCTGTTCAGTGGGGAGCCTGCATCCCCACCCCACCGCCTGCCTCTCTGCCTACTTGTGATACCTCTCTTTCTGTCAAATAAATAAATAAAATCTTTTTTAAAAAGTACAAGATGAAAAGGCAGGTGATTTAAAAAATTATAGTCTTGGAGTAGGAACTCACTTTCTAGGCATGCAATCAAAGCCAAAAGTCATAAAGGAAAAGACTGATATACTTGATTACATAACAACTTTAAACTTTTATAGGGCAAAAATGCAGTAACAATCCATCCTAAAATTCAAAGGCAAAAAGACCTGCAATATTTATGAAGGGCTATTACAAATTAATAATCTGAGGGGTGCCTGGGTGACTCGATTGGTTAAGTGTCTGCCTTTAGCTCAGGTCATGATCCCAGGGTCCTTGCGATCTAGTCGCACCTCAGGCTCCCTGCTCTGCAGAGTTTGCTTTTCCCTTCCCTTCTCCCATCTGTTGTGCTCTCCCTTGCTCTGCTTATCTTAAATAAATACAATCTTTAAAAAAAAAAAATTAATGATCTGAATTTGAGAATTTGAAAACCTCCTAAATACAACTAGGTAGTTCAGTAACATGAAAATAATAGCTAATATTTATTGAGCTTTTATGTGCCTATGTGGTAGACTACTAAAATGACCTCTGTCTCACCCCTACATGTATCTACGACTTCTTACAAGTTGAATTTGCTGCTCCTCCCATCAAGATGCAACATCAATCTACCCACTTCTTAAACCTGGACTGGCCTTGGGAGTTGCTTTGGCCAGTAGAACGTGGCAGAGTTGATGGTGCTCAGTTCAAGCCTAAGCTTCAGGAGGACTATATACACTTCACCTGGAACCAGGACCATGAGAACAGGTCCGAGTTAGTCTCCTGGAGAATGCAAGAGAATGTAAAAGAGAGCCAAGTGGCCCCAGTTCTTGCCATCCTAGATTTCCAAATATACAAGGCAGCTAAGCAAAGATCAGCAGAACTGCCTACACATCCCACGGCTGATTGTAGGTGCAGAATGAGCCCAATCGGGACCAGAAAAACTGTCCAACAAACAACATTTGGGATGTCTGGGTGGCTCAGTTGTGTAAGGGTCTGCCTTTGGCTCAGGTCATGATCCCAGGGTCCTGGGATGGAGTCCCACATCAGGCTCCCTGCTTAGCAGGGAGCCTGCTTCTCCCTCTGTCTGCTGCTCCCCCTGAAGGTGTGCTCTCTCTCTCTTAAATAAATAAATAAAAATCTTTAAAAAATAAAACCATAACATTTATCAGAAAACATAAACATCTGTCATTATACTCTGCAGAGATTCTGTTGCGTAGCATTATTGTGGCAATAGTAATGTACATAGTCAGGCAATGTTCAAAGTACTCAGTATTTACTCCCCACCATAAAAAGATAATGGGGTAACAGCAAATATATATTGGTCTTTGTTCCTGGTTCCTGGCACTGAGCCTCTAAAACCCTTGTTATTTCCTAAGTGATCAGAGCACTGGATCATCTTTTGCTCTAATATTAGGTTTCTGACCCTGGTTCCCATCACGGGGCTCCTGAAAGCCTTTCAGTTTCTTGGGTGCTAAGAGTGTCTTTTGCTCTGGTGAAGTGACACTGTGTAGGCTCCCTGAATGAGACCTGGTTACTGGAAAGACCGAGCCATGATTAAAAGCCTGGAATTTTCAGCCCTGACCCTCCCCGCCATTCACTTGAGAAGAGAGAAGGGCTGAAAATGGAGTTAATGATAGAACATGCCTACCTCATAAAACCTCCATAAAAATCCCTACAGTATAGGCTTTGAAGAGCTTTCAGTTCGGTGAACATATCCATGTACCAGGAGGGTGATACACCCAACTTCACAGGGACAGAAGCTACAGTGCTCAGGACCCTCCCAGACCTCCCTGTATGGGTCTCTTCATCTGGCTGTTCACCTATATCCTTATAATATCCTTTAATAAACTGGTAAACACGTTTCCTGAGTTCTGGGAACCTCTCTAGCAAATTAATTGAACCAAGGAGGGGGTCATAGGAAGCTCAGATTTATAGTCAATTGGTCAGAAGCACAGGAAACAACATGGACTTGTAACTGGCATGTGGAGTGTGGGGGTCAATCTTCTGCCACCAGCCCTTAACCTGTGGGATCTGACCATATCTCCAGGTAGGCAGCCTCAGAATTGAGGTAAAATGTAGGACACCGAGCTGGTGACTCAGAGAATGGCTTGCTGTGCGGAAAACCTCCACATACATTTGGTGCTTGTTTGGTGTCAGAAGTGAAGACTTCTGTGTGAGTAGTAAAGGGACTCCCAGAAGGAAACTGTTTTTCTAATACAGATGAGTACAGTATTCCCTCACTTGTCTCATATCCTACTCAGCTGTCTGAAACATATTCTATTCTAGTCACAATGGCCTCTTCAATTTCTCAAACACATCAGGCACAGTATCAGTTTCCCATTGAGCCATCTCCTGTCAATTCTATAATTTCGTTTTCACCAATACCCTCTTTTCTGCTTTTCTTTTTGCCCCTGGCACATGTCCCCATTTGACATACTCTACATTTTCCTTAGTTGTCTTTTCCACTAGAACATAAGCTCCATGAACACAAAGATTTTTGGCTGCTTTGTTCATTGCCATTATCATAAAACTAGAGTAATGTTTGGCACATAACAGCCACTCAAAAAATATTTGGTGATGGGCACCTGGGTGGCTCAGTGGGTTAAGCCGCTGCCTTCGGCTCAGGTCATGATCTCAGGTTCCTGGGATCGAGTCCCGCATCGGGCTCTCTGCTCAGCAGGGAGCCTGCTTCCCTCTCTCTCTCTCTCTCTGCCTGCCTCTCTGTTTATTTGTGATCTCTCTCTGTCAAATAAATAAATAAAATCTTTAAAAAAATATATATATTTGGTGAGTGAAAAAATCAGCCAATTAATTTCAATTTACTGATGAAGAAACAGACACAGAGAAATTAAGTAACTCTGCCTGAGATCACAGTACTAGCCAATGGCAGCCACAGGTCCAGATTACTACAGCCTAGTCTAGTCTAGGTTAGAGTGTATACTTACTACCCGCCTTTCTAATGCAGAACTTGGCATATACATATGTACGGTGCTTCTCCCTACAGAAGCTCCCTGCTTTGTCTTAACCAAAGAAGTGATAATATTTAAATCTGAGTAAGTACCATGATGTTTCTGTCCAAAACCAGGAATAAAGAACAATAACAAAAATCTTCCTTTACAACTTTAAAAACTCATTTTTGCAAACAATCTCAGTCTGGCCTTTGTTATTTAAAACTTAAAACCTTTCCTTCAATGGTATTTTTTTTCTAGCAACATTGTCCTAAAATTCAGGGATTTCAATCTACTAGATTTTGGGGGGAGGGAACAGCTGAAATTTTATTTAATTCCAGTTAAGATACATAAATATTGTTAAATTTATGAATAACTATAGTTTAACTTGTCTGACTTTCTAAGACTTCCCATATGAATAAATTCCCACATCAGAAACAAACAAGTTTTTTGGTCTTTAGGTAATAAATCCTGAATTTTCATTAAATAATTAAGCTCAACAAATAAACTCTCAAAAACATGGAAGTAAATGCAAATTATAATAAGAAAACTTTCCACTTAACAAATTGATACAATTAAAGAATAGTAAGATGTCCAGAGTTGGTAAGGTAATGGTGTAGGAAACTAGCATTTATATATTCCACTGATAAGAATGTAATTTCAGTGGAAGGTTTCAGAGAAAACTAGGGTAGTAAGTGTCAAAGGCCTGGAAAATATATATGCCCTTTGATGTACAAATTCCATTGGTAAGAACTTAAACTAATGAAATAATTAAAGGATTTGGCAAAAGACTTAAGAGCAAGAATGTTTATCTAAACACTATTACTCATAGCAGGAAGTGGAAATAGTTATGTCCAAAAGTAGGGATTAATTATCATATATTTTCAAATGGACTACATTGTAACTGTTTATATTTGGAAGGATTTTACATTACATAAAACTTATAAAAATATGGTATAATCCCATATTTGTAAAAAAAAAAAAGTATCTATATGTAGAAAAGATTTTGGGAGCTGTTAACAGTTGCTTCTCCTCGATGGGTGGATTGTGTTTCTTTTGTTTGTAAGTATTTTCTAAGTTTCCTACAATGAACATGCATTGCTGTCATAATTTTTAAAACCAGGTTTTTGGGGGTGCCTGGGTGGCTTAGTGTGTTAAGCCTCTGCCTTCGGCTCAGGTCGTGGTCTCAGGGTCCTGGGATTGAGCCCGCATCCGGCTCTCTGCTGTGCAGGAAGACTGCTTCCCCTCCCACCCCCCTGCCGACCTCTCTGCCTAGTTGTGATCTCTGTCAAATAAATAAATAAAATCTTCAAATAAAAAATAACACAGGTTTTTTTTTTAACTGAATGAGGAAACTAGGATAAACCTATATCCATCTCTCTGTCTATATATATAGATATATATAAATAATTTGGACTAAATACTGCTGAGTCATCTTTCTCTCTCTCTCTCTCTTTTTTTTTTTTTTTTTTTGACAGTGCCATCCATCCCTCACTCTACAGTATATATCAGGTTTTGCTTGGCTCATATTCTGCGCAATCTGGCTGAGAAAGGAGGGGAAATTCACCTGGTTTAATGCTATGGCAACAAAAGTTGAAAGAAAACTTAAGTATCATTTAGTCCAGTTCTTTTCATTTTACAAAATAAGGACCTTGAGAGAGATCCAAGATATTGAGTGATTTACTTAAGGTCACAAGATTATCTGTACAGCAACTACAACCAGTTTTCAGATTCTCTGCCCCTTATTCCCTAGAAATTGGCCTAGAATCCCATCAATCATCTTAACTGTCAAATTGGCTTTGGAAAGAGGATATAGCAGCTCTGCCAACAGAAAAACACAAAAGAAATCATTACGTCAGTAAATAAAAACCTAGTTACTCTTAAAACGCTAAAATGAACTCCCAAGTGTAGGAAGAAACAGAAAAAAATATATCAAGAGAACACCCAAAGCCTTCCATGTTGTCTAGTACTGAATATTTTTGGGAGGACACAGTTTGAAACAAAGATTCTGTGATTAAGGCACTCGCAAGTGCTGTAAGTTAATGACTACTACTGTTATATATGTTGATTAATATTATGCTGTTAAGTAACAAAATAATTGATATAGAACAAATAGAGGCAAGATGGTGGAGTTGTAGCAGATTGAGATGACATAAGGTCACAGGAATTCAGCTAGTTATCAAACCATTCTGAACACCTACAAACCCAACAGGACATTGAAGAGAAGAAGAGCAGCAATTTTAGAAACAGAAAACTGACCACTTTCTGAAAGGTAGAACATGTGGAGAAGTGAATCTGAAGCAATAGGAAGATAGACCATGGGTTGAGGGGCCGGCTCCCAGCGAGCAGTGGAGCAGTGGAGCACAAAATTCGAACTTTTAGAAGTCTTCTCCACTGAGGGACATCGTTCCAGAGGCTAAGTGGGGGTGGAACCCTCATAGGGACAGTTTGGTCTCGGTTCCCGCAGGGTCACAGAAGCATCAGGGATGTGTGAGTGTAGCAGAGCCCCCAGATATTGGAGCGGGGAAGCCGGCTACAGAGATGGAGCCAGGGAGTGAGCTCTCAGCTCAGGTATACCTTAAACTGCTCTGTGGCCCAGTCAGGACACTGCTCTTTGAGCAGGGACCCCCCCCCCCAAGTGGCAGATCCAGGAAGACCCACCTTCCTCCGCTGAAGAGCAGAGCGGCAGGAATCTGCTGGGTTTGGAGACTCCAAACGGGGCTGTGTTCCAGAAACAGAAACGTTGGTCACACGCTGAGTGAGCTTGGAGCATGGTAGGAGATGGGAGTGATTGACTGCTTTTCTCTGAGGGTGCACTGAGGAGTGGGGCCCTAAGCTCTTGGCTCCTCCGGGCTGGAGATTGGGAGGCTGCCATTTTCAGGACTTCATTCCCGTCCTCCACAGCTCTACCAAAAGCATTCAGGGAACAAAAGCTCCCAAGAGCAAATCTGAGCAGATTACTTAGCTCCGCCCCTGGCAAGCGCAGCACAATTCAGCCTCAGGCAAAGACATTTGAGAATCACAGCAACAGGTCCCGCCCCCAGAAGATCAGCAGGAACATCCAGCCAAGACCAAGCTCACATATCAAGGAGAACAGCAGAATTCCAGAGGAGGGGAAAACAAAGCATGGAATTCATGGCTTTCTCCCATGATTCTTTAGTCTTGCAAGGTTAATTAAATTCTTTTAATTTTATTTTTTTCTTATTATAATTTTTTTAACTTTTCCTCTTTCCTCTTTTAATGTTTTTTTAACTAGTTTATCTTAACAATACCTTTCTAAAACAATCTTTTTAACCTTCATTATTATAGTAATATTTTATTCTTCATTGTATCTAACTTAATTTTTGATACATATAGGTTTTTTCTTCTAAAAAATTTTGGGGGGCACCTGGGTGGCTCAGTGGGTTAAGCCACTGCCTTTGGCTCAGGTCATGATCTCAGGGTCCTGGGATCGAGTTCCGCATCGGGCTCTCTGCTCAGCAGGGTGCCTGCTTCCCTCTCTCTCTCTCTCTGTCTACCTCTCTGTCTACTTGTGATCTCTCTCTGTCAAATAAATAAATAAAATCTTTAAAAAAAAAATTGGGGGGATACAATTTCTTCTAATAGATCAAAATATGCCCTAAATCTAGCACAGGGCTTTGTGCTAGTCTCCAGACTGAGAAAATTCTCTCTTCTTTTTCTTTCTTTTTCCAACCAATTTATTGTATCAATTCATTTTTTAGAATTTTTAAAAAAAATTTCATCTTTACAGTCATATGCCATCCCTTCATCATGTTTACCCTTATTTTTGGGATATATATATATATATAGAAGTTTTTCTTTCCTTAAGATTTTGGGAGGTAGTCTTCTAACAGACCAAAATACACCCAAAATCAAGTGGATGGCTCTGTTCTACTCACCAGCCTAATATATATATATATATATATAAATAATATATATGTATGTGTATATATATTTTTTTTTAATAAAAAAAAATTTTTTTTTATTTTTTTTTTACCCCCTTTCTCCCCCCCCCCCCAATTTCGGGTCTCTTCTGATCTGGTTAGCATACATTTTTCTGGAATCCTTGCCACCCTTTTAGTATTTTATTCTCACATTCATATATTCTTATCTGGATAAAATGACAAGGTGGAAAAACTCACCACAAAAAAAAGAACAAGAAGCAGTACCAAAGTCTAGTGACCTAATCAATATGGACATTGGTAATATGTCAGATCTAGAGTTCAGAATCATGATTCTCAAGGTACTAATCGGGCTGAAAAATGGCATGCAAGATATTAGAGAAACCCTGTCTGGAGAAATAAAAGCCCTTTCTGGAGAAATAAAAGAACTAAAATCTAACCAAGCTGAAATCAAAAAAGCTATTAATGAGGTGCAATAAAAAATGGAGGCTCTTACTGCTAGGATAAATGAAACAGAAGAGAGAATTAGTGATACAGAAAACCAAATGATGGAGAATAAAGAAGCTGAGCAAAAGAGAGACAAACAACTACTGGATCACGAGGGGAGAATTTGAGAGATAAGTGATATCATAAGACGAAACAATATGAGAATAATTGGGATTCCTGAAGACGAAGAAAGAGAAAGGGAGGCAGAAGGTATACCTGAGCAAATTATTCTAGAGAATTTCCTTAATATGGCAAAGGGAACAACATCAAAATCCAGGAGGCACAGAGAACCCCCATCAAAAGCAATAAAAATCCACACCCTGTCATCTAATAGTAAAACTTACAAGTCTCAGTGACAAAGACAAAACCCTTAAAGCAGCTCGGGAAAAGAAGTCTGTAACATACAATGGTAAAAATATTAGATTGGCAGCAGACTTGTCCACAGAGACCTGGAAGGCCAGAAAGAACTGGTATGATATATTCAGAGCATTAAATGAGAAAAACATGCAGCCAAGAATACTATATCCACCCAGGCCATCATTGAAAATAGAAGGAGAGATAAAAAGCTTCCAGGAAAAACAAAACTAAAAGAATTTGTAAACACCAAACCACCCCTACAGTAAATATTGAAAGGGGTCCTCTAAGCAAAGAGAGAGCCTAAAAGTAGTAGACCAGGAAGGAACAGAGACAATATACAGTAACAGTCACCTTACAGGCAATACAATAGCACTAAATTAATATCTTTCAATAGGTACCCTGAATATAAATGGGCTAAATGCCCCAATCAAAAGACACAGGGAATCAGAATGGATAAAAAAGCAAAACCCATCAATATGCTGTCTGCAAGAAACTCATTTTAGACCCGAAGACACCTCCAGATTTAAAGTGAGGGGGTGGAAGACAATTTACCATGCTAATGGAATACAAAAGAAAGCTGGGATGGCAATCCTTCTATCAGATAAATTAGACTTAAAGCCAAAGAGTATAATAACAGATGAGGAAGGACACTATATCATACTCAAAGGGTATTTCCAACAAAAAGATCTAACAATTGTAAATATCTATGCCCCTAATATGGGAGTAGCCAACTATATAAACCAATTAATAACAAAATCAAAGAAACACATCAACAATAATACAATAATAGTAGGGGATTTTAACACCCCCCTCATTGATATGGATAGATCATCCAAGCAAAAGATCCACAAGGAAATAAAGGCCTTAAATGACACACTGGACCAGATGGACATCACAGATATATTTAGAACATTACATCCCCAAAATACAGAATACATACTCTTCTCTAATGCACATGGAACATTCTCCAGAATAGATCACATCCTGGGTCACAAATCAGGTCTCACCTCGTACCAAAAGACTGGGATCATTCCGTGCATATTTTGATACCACAATGCTCTGAAGCTAGAACTCAATCACAAGTAGGATGCTAAAGAGCATCCTACTAAAGAATGAATGGGTCAACCAGGAAATTAAAGAAGAATTGAAAAAATTCATGGAAACAAATGATAGCGAAAACACAACTGTTCAAAATCTGTGGGACACAGCAAAGTCAATCCTGAGAGGAAAACATATAGCGATACAAGTCTTTCTCAAGAAACAAGAAAGGTCTCAAATACACAACCTAACCCTACACCTAAAGGAGCTGGAGAAAGAACAGCAAAAAAAAGCCTGAATCCAGCAGAAGAGAAATAATAAAGATCTGAGCAGAAATCAATGAAATTGTATCCAAAAAAACCGGTAGAGCAAATCTACGAAACTAGGAGCTGGTTCTTTGAAAGAGTTAGTAAGATTGATAAACCCATGGCCAGACTTATCAAAAATAAAAGAGAATGGACCCAAATAAATAAAATCATGAATGAAAGAGGGGAGATCACAATCAACACCAAAGGAATAAAAACAAGCATAAGAACATATTATGATCAAGTATATGTAGCAAATTTGACAATCTGGAAGAAATGGATGCATTCCTAGAGACATATAAACTACCACAACTGAATCAGGAAGAAATAGAAAACCTGAACAGACCCATAACCAGTAAGGACATTGAAGCAGTCATCAAAAATCTCCCAATAGGGGCGCCTGGGTGGCTCAGTGGGTTAAAGCCTCTGCCTTCGGCTCAGGTCATGATCCCAAGGTCCTGGGATCGAGCCCCGCATCAGGCTCTCTGCTCCGCAGGGAGCCTGCTTCCTCCTCTCTCTCTCTCTGCCTGCCTCTCTGCCTGCTTGTGATCTCTGTCTGTCAAGTAAATAAATAAAATCTTAAAAAAAAAAAAAAATCTCCCAATAAACAAGAGCCCAGGGCCAGATGGCTTCCCAGGGGAATTCTACCAAATATTTAGAGAAGAATCAATACCTATTCTCCTGAAACTGTTCCAAAAAATAGAAATGGAAGGAAAACTTCCAAACTCATTTTATGAGGCCAGCATTACCTTGATCGCTAAACCAGACAAAGATGCCATCAAAAAAGAGAATTACAGACCAATATCCTTGATGAACACAGATAGGAAAAATTCTCACTAAAATACTAGCTAATAGGATCCAACAGTACATTAAAAGGATTATTCATCACGACCAAGTGGGATTTATTCCTGGGATGCAAGGTTGGTGCAACATTCACAAATCAACCAATGTGATATAATACATTAATAAGAGAAAGAACAAGAACCATATGATACTCTCAATAGATGCTGAAAAAGCATCTGACAAAGTACAACATCCTTTCTTGATCAAAACTCTTCAAAGTGTAGGGATAGAGAGTACATACCTCAAAATCATCAAAGCCATCCATCAAAAACCCATAGCGAATATCATTCTCAATGGAGAAAAACTTAGAGCTTTTCTGTTTAGGTCAGGAATATAGCAGGGATGTCCATTACCACCACTGTTATTCAACATAGTACTAGAGGTCCTAGCCTCAGCAATCAGACAACTAAAAGAATTAAAGGCATCCAAATCAGCAAAGAAGAAGTCAAACTATCACTCTTTGCAGATGATATGGTACTTTATGTGGAAAACCCAAAAGACTCCACTCTAAATCTGCTAGAATTTGTACAGGAATTCAGTAAAGTATCAGGATATAAAATCAATGCACAGAAATCAGTTGCATTTCTATACACCAACAAGAAGACAGAAGAAAGAGAAATTAAGGAGTCGATCCCATTTACAATTGCACCCAAAACCTTAACATACCTAGGAATAAACCTAACCAAAGAGGCAAAGAATCTGTACTCAGAAAACTATAAAGTACTCATGAAAGAAACTGAGGAAGACACAAAGAAATGGAAAAATATTCCATGCTTATGGATTGGAAGAACAAATATTGTGAAAATGTATATGCTACCTGAAGCAATCTACACGTTTAATGCAATCCCTATCAAAATACCATCCTTTTTTTTTTTTTTTTCAAAGAAATGGAACAAATAATCCTAAAATTATTTGGAACCAGAAAAGACCTTGAATAGCCAGAGGAATGTTGAAAAAGAAAGCCAAAGTTGGTGGCATCACAATTCCAGACTTCAAGCTCTATTACAAAGCTATCATCATCAAGACAGTATGGTACTGGCCAAAAACAGACATATAGATCAGTGGAACAGAATAGAGAACCCAGAAATAGGCCCTCAACTCTATGGTCAACTAATCTTTGACAAAGCAGGAAAGAATGTCCAATGGAATAAAGACAGTCTCTTCAACAAATGGTGCTAGGAAAATTTGGACAGCCACCTGCAGAAAAATGAAACTGGACCATTTCCTTACACCACACACAAATATAGACTCAAAATGGATGAAAGACCTCAATGTGAGAAAGGAATCCATCAAAATCCTTGAGATCACAGGCAGCAACCTCTCAACCTCAGCCGCAGCAACTTCTTCCTAGAAACATCGCTAAAGGCAAGGGAAGCAAGAACAAAAATGAACTATTGGGACTTCATCAAGATCAAAAGCTTTTGCACAGCAAAGGACACAGTCAACAAAACCAAAAGACAACTGAAAAAATGGGAGAAGATATTCGCAAATGGTATATCAGATAAAGGGCTAATATCCAAAATCTAAAAGAACTTATCATACTCAAAACCAAACAACAAATAATCTAATCAAGAAATGGGCAGAGGACATGAACAGACATTTCTGCAAAGAAGACATCCAGATGGCCAGCAGACACATGAAAAAGTGCTCTACATCACTCGGGATCAGGGAAATACAAATCAAAACCACAATGAGATACCACCTCACACCAGTCAGAATGGCTAAAATTAACAAGTCAGGAAATGACAGATGCTGGTGAGGATACAAAGAAAGGGGAACCCTCCTACACTGCTGGTAGGAATGCAGGCTGGTGCAGCCACTCTAGAAAACAGCATGGAGGTTCCTCAGAAACTTGAAAATAGGGCTACCCTACGACCCAGGAATCACACTACTGGGTATTTACCCTAAAGATACAAATGTAGTGATCCAAAGGGGCACATGTACCCAAATGTTTATAGCAGCAATGTGTATAATAGCCAAATTATGTAAGGAACCTAGACTCTCCATCAGCAGATGAATGGATAAAGAAGATGTGGTATGTATGTATGTATATGTATAATGGATTATGCAGCCATCAAAAGAAATCAAATCTTGCCATTTGCAATGAAGTGGATGGAACTAGAGGGTATTATGCTGAGTGAAATAAGTCAATCAGAGAAAGACAATTATCATATGATCTCCCTGATATGAGGAATTTGAGAGGCAAAGTGGGGGTTTCAGGGGTAGGGAAGGAAAAAATGAAACAAGATGGGATTGGGAGACAAACCATAAGAGACTCTTAATCTCACTAAACAAACTGAGGATTGCCGGATGTAGAGGGATACAGAGAGGGTGGTTGGGTTATGGACACTGGGGAGGGTATGTGCTATAGTGAGTGCTATGAAGTGTTTAAGTCTGACGATTCACAGACCTGTACCCCTGGGGCAAATAATGCTTTATATGTTAATAAAAAAACTAAAAATAAAATTTAAAAATGGGGAGGGTATGTGCTATAGTGAGTGCTGTGAAGTGTGTAAGCCTGATGATTCACAGACCTGTACTCCTGGGGCTAATAATTCATTATATGTTAATGAAAAAAATAGTTGATATATTTGGTTGGCTACCAGCTTCTAATAAGATAATAGTTTCATGGCTTATATTTATTTTCTTCCATGCATATAAAAAGAATCCGAGTAACACATATCAGTGGTTCTCAAAGTGTGTTCTGTAGTCCTTGCAGGTGGGAATATGGGGAGGGGTCCTTGAGAGCATTTCAAGTTGTACATCATGATAATGGTATGATATTATTTACTTTTTTCACTTGGTCGACATTTGTACTGATGGTAAGAAGCAATGGTAGATGTAATTGTTGGCTCCTTTGAAGATGTCAAGGAAGTGGCACCGATCTAAGCAGTCATCACATTCTTCACTGCCACTGACTCATGCTAAAAATGTCAATTTCACTTTCATTAAATAGTAAAATAATTTTATTAAATCTCAATGACTGAATGATATGTGTGGCAAAGTATGTATAAAGCACTTCTGCTGTATACTTGAGCACAAGGGCCGTCCAGAAGATTTGGTTGCTCAAACCAAAAGCACTGTGCAAGTGATTAACTTGTGAGCTGAAATAGTTGCTTTTCCCATGGAACATTATTTGTACTTGAAAAGACGAGTGACAGACAAAAACTATGATTGATCAGACTGAAGTATCCAGCAGAAGTGCTCCCAAAATTATAACAAAGTCAGACTGTCACTTCAAGGAACTGATAGTATTTGTTACCAGTGATAAAATTTCAGCTTTCAAATGAAAATTACAATTTTGAAAACTGTATCTGCCACTGTGAGCTGACCAACTTCCTAATACTTCAAGCCATTTATGGTGGGGTAGATGTTATAAAGGAATACGATATGATATTGTATAATGTAATGTGTCAATATCAGGAAGATCTGCATAACACAGTGTACTGCTATTTTCCAAGTAACCAATATTTGATATTAGAAAATCATGTATGTGTAAAAGATCCATTTAAAATCCACTTAAAAGATCCATTTAAAACCCAAGACAGACACATGGATTTTAATGTAACAGAATACGAAAAGTACATTGATCATTTCATACTCTGCAATGCAACTCATCTTTAAACAACAACTTGTCAAACTTTGGTGTGATATAAATATCAGGGCATATCAATGATCACTTTTTTTAAAATCCATGATCACTTAAAAAAAAACTGTTAAATACTCCCATTTCTCCAATTACATATAAGTGAGAGGAGGGATTTTCTTTATCTTCTTCAACCAAAACAAAAAAGTAATCAAATGCAGAAGGAGATGTAAGAATCCAGCTATTTTCTGTTAAGTTACACATTTGTTTTGCACAAGTGTGAAACAATGCCACTCCTAGGATAGTTTTTATAAAAAACAAAAACAGAAATCAAATGTTGAAGACGATATAGAGAAGATGGGACTCTTGTTCACCGCTGACAGGAATGTAAAATGGTACAAGTGCTATGAGAAACATAGTGGTTTCTCAAAAAATTTAATACAGAATTATCATATGGATCCACTAATTCTAAGTATACCTGCCAAAGAACTGAAAGGAGAGATTCAAAAACAGATTTGTGCACATCTGTGATCATAGCAGTATTATTTAAAACAGCCAAAAGATGGAAATCCAAATGACCATGGACAGGTGAATAAACAAAAAAAAATGTGGTATATTGATAACAATGGAATATTACTCAGCCTTAAAAAGGAAGAAAATTCTGACAAGTTACAACAGGGATGAACCTTAAAAACATGCTAACTCAAATAAGCCAGTCATAAAAAAATAAATATTGCATGATTCCACTTGTATGAGGTACCTAATACAGTCCAAATCATAAAGACAGAAAGAATAGTGATCACCAGGGATGGGAAAGAACGAAAGGAGGAGTTAGTTTGGGATAATGAGTAAGAACTGGAGATGGTTAATGGTAATGGTAATGGTTGTACAACTATATGAATGTTCTTAATGTCACTGAATTGTGCATTTTTTTTTTAAGATTTTATTTATTTATTTGACAGATAGAGATCACAAGTAGGCAGAGAGGCGGGCAGAGAGAGAGAGGAGGAGGCAGGTTCCCTGCTAAGCAGAGAGCCCGATGTGGGGCTTGATTCCAGGACACTGGGACCATGACCTGAGCCGAAGGCAGAGGCTTTAACCCACTGAGCCACCCAGGCGCCCCGAATTGTGCACTTAAAAATAATTAAAATGGCAAATTTTATGTTACGTATATTTTACAACCATAAAAAGAACCCACAAAAACTGAAGGAAAAAAAAGAAACCAAACAGCAATTCCACTTTCTTACTGATTTTTTTTGGGAGGAGTTTTGGAAAAGTTATTTTTCATTAAAAATGTTATTTGTGCCGGTAATGAGTTTATTACATTTTTTTTTACATAAACTAATACTTTAAAAATCCCTCAATTTTCATTTCTAATATGGTAAATATGGAGAGTTATAACCAACATAAACAGAAGCTCTTAGGTCCTCAGTAATTTTTGCAAGGTAAAGGGGTCCTGAGACTAAAAAGTCTGAGAAGCGCTGTCTTGCACAAAATTTATTCTCTTCTCACACCTGCATTATGTGAGTATCTTCATTTGTCCCAACAAATAGATGCATTTGAAGCTGTATCACTTGCAGTCTGCAGACTAAAAGGACAGTGTGAAATATGGTAAAAATCATCACATTATCTCTTTATATACTGTCCCTTGGAAGCACCATAATTACAGGGACTGAGCAACACAAAGCTCCACACAGATAAGTGGTCATATACAATAGAAAACTGTCAAAAAGCTCAAATGTTGAACATTTTCCAAAGTAGTTCTGTAAATATCTAGCAAGAAACACATATTTCCTTTTTTTTTTTTTCTGTTGGATCGTCATTAGGATTTACAGTTCCAGGCTGGATTTGGGGATGGAGGTGGTAGAGGCATTGTTTCCGAAAACCACTCCATCTAGTGCATCCGTGCAAAGAATTTAATTCTCTCACCATCTTGCTACTGGTCTGTGGCAGAGGGGTGTGGCTTGGGAGCTAGGAAGCAATCCAAAACAGCAGCTGAGGCTGCCCCAAACCGTGTCCTAGCAAAAATTTCCACCATTTTGGGCCAAGTCAATTTGCCCCAGCAAGAGGCCTAATGTTTTATGGGGAAGAGGTAAATAAAAAGGAAATTAGAGAGCATGGACGGAAATAAGCAGCAAAACCATAACGGTTTCACGTGCGTGTTTGTTAAACGATTTGTATGCTAATGATATGCGCGAGGGGCAAATTAGAATCGCTATTCCTGAGTCTACAGCTGCCGGCACTTTTAATAAGAGGTCTGCAGTTCTGGATGCGGGACAGAAGTCAAATGCTTTTCTTATCCGAACCATCTTTCTGCATTCATTTTGGGCCAGGCCTGCGACCAGTCTCGCGGACTGCAGCTGAGACACTCCCAAACAAAGGGAATGAATGTCCTCCCGAGGAAGAGGAGGAGGGAAAGGTGGCCCTAAGTGGCCGCGCCAGGTGTCCCTCAGGGTAGAGCATGCAACCACGGGGATGAAAGTCTCAGGAGCGTCGGAGGGGTGCGCTCGGGAAAGGCTGACCACGGGCACCCGGCACAGACCGGACCACGCCCGGCCCACAGTCAAGGTTAACCCGCGCACGGGAGGTACCTGTGGAGGCCTCGCACAGCCGAAAGGCACTGGGCGATCATGGGACGGCCGAGAGGCGGCTGCGGGCGCGTTGTCCTCCGGTTTCGGGTGGGGGAGCCGAGAGTCGGCCTACAGGAGGAGGCAACAGCTGCAGCTGCGACCAGCCCTGTCCGCGCCCTCCCACGTGCGGCAGCCCCACGCCGGCGCCCAGTTCGGCCCCGCCCCCCCCGACTTGCGCCCCGCCCCGCGCGCCTTGCGCCACCTGGGGGGCGGTTCTGGCGAGACCCAGTGGCCGGGAGCCCAGCGCGCAGCCGGGTGGGCTGAGGGGCGGCGGCTGCTTGGGAGCCGGGGAAGTTTGGGCGACCGTGGGCAGTGCTGCCATCCGGAGCCAGGTTGAAGCCGGAGGACCAGGGGGCGGGCGTACCGGCTTACGGACGCCCCCAGGCCCGCTGCCACTGTGTCGCGTCCTCTCGCCTGGTAAGGGGCTTCTGTCTGGGATGGGTGCGTCTCCCACCGCCCAAAGCTGGGGCCTGCACCGCGCACCCGCAGCAAACCCCGTCTGGGCCAAAGCGAGGCCCGGGTACTGAAGGGAGGGAGAAGGAGGTCGATATCCTCTGGGGAGAAGCCTGGAGGAGGTTGAATATCTTCGTTTCCCCTTTTCTTTCTTTTCTTTTTCTTTCTTTCTTTCTTTTTTTTTTTTTTTTTCCCACCTTCTGCCCTGGACCCTATTTAGCACTTGCAACCCCATGGCCTAAAGCCTGGGCTTGCCTTTAAAATAAGCCCAGAAATAATAAACATCCTGGCGGCGGGTACCACACCCTGGCTTTGGATTAGGGAACCTGGGGAACAGATGGATGATGCGATTTAGTGGAAATAAGCCATTAAGGCCGGCTGGCCCTGCGCCACTGTTTGGATGCGATAGTATTCCATGTGAATGAACATGACCGGGAGCTTCCAGCTTGTCCACGAGAGCAGAGCTACCGCAGATAGCGTTGGTCGGTGTGTAGTATCCATCGACTTAGGCAATGATTTTCCGACATGTCTTGTTTAAAAAAGAAATACCATTTTTATTAAGAATGACATTCAGTGGTTGAACGACCTTTCATTAATGTATTTCCTCCTCAAATAACAGTCTAAGCCTACAAAAGTTGATGCAGGGTAAATTATACATACATTTTTAAAAAATCTAATGAAATAGAGGAGGATGGTCATTTTAGACGAGCTTCTGAGTCAGCAGTATGAAATCTCCCTGAACTTAGTACTGAGGCCTTTTGGGGATTTCTATATCTGTATCTATTCTCCTGTCCTGATCTGTATCTGTACTATACATGCTGTTAAGATACAGTGAGATATTCAGTGAGTGTCTGAGCTTGTGTTCTACATGTTTTGAGGACGATTTTACTTTTGCAGGTTTTAACATAATTTAATACTACTGGGTATAAGTGAAAATATGTAATACCTTACCATAACAATACTTTGTGTTCTCCTGAGTCTTTAAAAACAAGAATGAAGGTAATAAAAGTTTTGTTTTTGCTTTTTACTTTCTGTGTAATTTATAACCTTGTTATTTATAACCTTACTGATCAATTCTTTAACATAACTTAGATCACTGTTTTCCTTTTTCTTATCAAGGAAAAGTGTTTAAGCTTTTAAAATGTCATCTATCAAGCACTTAGTTTATGCTGTTATTCGTTTCTTACGGGAACAAAGTCAGATGGATGCTTATACTTCAGATGAACAAGAAAGTTTGGAAGGTAGGCACCTGCTCTTCCTGTTAATTTGTGTTATGATTGTAAACAAAGACTAAAATAACTGTAAGCCTGACTTTATGATCTATTATAACAAAATTAAAATATTTTATTGATCTTTCAAGAAGAGAGATTGTGTTTCCATTTTCTGAGGCTTGTTTTAATTAACAGCACAATATGAGGACAATTGTTCATTTATTGAACAACTGTTATGTGTCAGAACTATGTTGTTCATACTGTAGGGAATTTTTTCTCTATGGTAACTGTTAAGTTAGTATTATCCTCACTTAACAGAAAATGAAATGAAACCAGATAGATTAAGTGACATAACAGTGAAATGTGGCCAAGTTGAGATTTAAATCCTGGTTTTTACTCTGAAGATCTTGTCTCTTCCTAATAGGAAAGCATCTCGTTTAGAATCAATACCAGAAAATACCTTAGTCATCATAAAAGCAATATATTAACATGTAATAATTGCATCACAATTAAGCTCTGACAACTTTCTATTTGGCGATTTGAAAATGAGAGGATTTCACTGTTGTTTGTATGAGCTTTAAATATTAGACTTGGTAATCTGTGAAGTTGAACAGGACTTGGATGATAGCATCACGTGTTTCCCTGAACACCATCTTTTCTGCTTCACATTTATGCATTATAAGATTTAAATTCAGTATAACCCTAAAAAAAGGTAGAATTCTGCAGATAGGGTTGTGGAGGTTCAGTGAGTATAGCTTCCTTGTGGCCTAAAGACTTAATTATTGCAATGAGACAGTACATTTGGGAGAATTTAATAGATATCATACAATTTGATTTTGCCATCTTGAAATTATTTCTCCTATAAAGGGGATACCTCTATTAATTTCAGTAAGCACTTCCATTGTGAAGTGCTTTTGGTAAGCACTTCCATTGCTTTTAAGAGGTGGGGATGAAAATTGGGCATTTGCTCTAAATCTGCTTGCAATCTGGTAAGACACTGTCTTTCCAGGTGGCAGTGAGAGGAGCAGGTGACACACAGTTGGAGAACATTGCAGTTGGTTCATTTCATATTAAGATCTTTTTGTCCTCCTTAGTGGTTAAACTATGTGAAGGTAAAGGTGACTGGTTATCTAAAGAAAACATTGGTTATGGTTGTCCAGTAGCAAACAGATAAATACAATCATTTAATAGAAGATTTTTTTTCTAATCAAAGGCAGTATAATACATATTTCTAAGGACCAGAAAGAATATTGAGGGTTTTTTTTTTTTTAAATCAAGATGTTATGTCCTATTTTTAGGATGGCCTTCAGCCAAAAATATGTGCCTTCAGCTGTTTGTTATATATGGCAGCCAGAAATGGTGCCAATTGTTTTTGACCGACCCCTATTTTTGACTCTGTGAGTCTAATTTAATTGAGTATGAAATCATGTGAAGTCTGCCCACCTTCTAGACATTTAAAAAAGCCCTAGAAGAGGAGCCTCAGTTCTCGTACCAGCCTTACCATAGTGGTAAGTTTTTACAGTCTTATCAGCTTTGAGCTTTTTCATCAGAAAATGTCACCCACTCCTAATTGTTGTCATTTCCTGACATCTGTTTCATGTGCTCCTGCTCCCTGTCACTCTCTCTAGTACTAATCTGTCTGAATTTTTGGCAATTGCAATGACCTCAAAGGTGTTTCTTTCAGTTCTCTCAGCACTCTGTTCCTTGACCTGCTTGTCCTCCAGTGATCTCAACCGCTGAGCAGCATGGCCATACCCTAGACTAGTGGTTCTGAACTCAAGGTGGTTTTGTTTGGGGATATTCTTGACTATCACCACTGAGTGGTATTACTGGCATCTAGTGGGTAGAGGCCATGGATACTGCTAAACGTCCTATAATGCACAGTATGGCCTCCAAGAACAAAGTCCAAACTGCCAGTAGTGCCAAGGGTGAGGAACTGTTCCCTGGACCTTCTCATTTCTGAAACTGCATTCTCTCCATCATCTCTATTGTAAACATTTCACATCCTGACCAGCACTGCCTGTCTTTGCGGTTCACTCCCTACCCCAATAATTCTTTAACCCAAGAGTATCTCCAGTCTATTGATCCCTTACCCTTCACACCCTCTTCCATGGTTCATCATTATGTTCATGCCCTTGTATCTATCTCTCCCTTTCTTGCAAAACCTGACCTTTTTTAAATTCAGCTCTCCACCAGCTCTGTGTTCATATCCATGTGACTGTGTATAGATGGAGCAAACCATACAACTTTGCCAATTGGTTCCTCTTTGGATTCATGATCATGAGCCTCAAGTGGACGTTTAATGCTGCCTGGCAATCTTGCTGTCTCTTCCAAGTTCATGCACACTTTTGTTCTCCTAGACCACTACTTTAACACTTTTTCTCCTGTCTTCTCAAACCCTCAAATGACCTTCCCTATGCGCACTTTTAGTTGCTGACCTTGCTTCCTACTCCACCAAGAAAGTTCAAGTAATAAGAAGACAACTTCCACAGACTCCCCCTGCCCCATCTATCCGCACACCAGCATCTATACTCTCACACACTCTGCCTGCCTGCCCAGATATGGTCATAGTATGCCATGAACTAAATATTTGTGTTTTCTTGAAATTCGTATGTTAATACCTAACCCATTGTGATGGTATTAGGAGGTGGGGTCTTCCTGATCAGGGTTAGTGCTCTTCTAAGAGACCCCAGAGAGCTCCTTTGCTCCTTCTACCATGTGAGGACACAGTGAAGAGACACAGTCTGGGAACCAGAAAGCAGGTCTTCACTAGACTCTGAATTTGCTAGCCTCCAGAACTATGAGAAATAAATTTCTGTTGTTTATAAGCCACCTAGTCTATGGTGTTCTGTTAGAGCAACCCAAACAGACTAAGACACTGTAGATGAACTATCCACTGTCTTTTCTAAATGAAACCTCTCTCTTGACACATGGGATCTGATTCTATCCTGCCTCACCTCCGAGTTATCGCTCGAGTTATTCTACCCTTCTTGTCTTTCATCAGGAAACTTCCCTCTGTTCTGGATCATTTATATCAGAATATACTTTTCATTATTTCTCCCTTCTTAAAAAAGCAAAAATAACAGCTAATTACCCTTGCCATTATTATCCCACTACTTCCGAACTACTGCCTACTCTGATTGTCTTCTCCTTTTGCTGGAAAACTTTGAAAGAATTGTAGATACTTTTTAAAATTCCTCTCCTATTCTTTTTTTTTTTTTTTAAGATTTTATTTATTTATTTAACAGAGAGAGAGATCACAAGTAGGCAGAGGCAGGCAAAGAGAAAGGAGAAGCAGGCTCCTTGCTGAGCAGAGAGCCCGATGTGGGGCTCAATCCCAGGACCCTGAGATCATGACCTGAGCTGAAGGCAGAGGTTTAACCCACTGAGCCACCCAGGCAACCCCCTCTCCTATTCTTTTTTAAACCCATTCCAGTTAGGCCTTAGCCTCAGTCTTTCTGCCATACTGTTCTCATCAAGGTCATCAGTGATTTCTGGATTCTTTAGTTCAGTGGTCTGTTCTTAGTCTCCATCTGCCTTACTAGCTGCCATTGATAAAGTTGATGATCTCCCTCATCTTGCCCACACACCCCAGCCACTGCTGTACACTTGATTCGGTTGGCTTTCAGGCTACCTCCTCACACTCTCTTAGTTTTCTTCTTCTCTCATTGTTTGCTCCATCTGTCTCCTTTACTAGTTTCTCTTCTTTTCCCTGACCTGAAGTGTCCAGGGTCCAATGCTTGAACTTCTTCTCTTCACTATCTATCCTCAGTTTTTTGATGATATCGTTCCATTTCTTGACATTCAACCAAGACTGTCCTTCTGAACTGCAGATTTTTATATCCAACTGCCTACTAGATATCTCCACTTCTGTGTCTAATAGGCATCTCAAACTGAACATTTCCAAGACTGAACTCCTGATCCTCCCACCCAAAGTCTGTTCCTTATCTCAGTTGATGGCAGCTCTCTCTTTTCAGTTGCTTAGGCCCAAAACTTGGGCAGCATTCTGGACTCTTCTCTTTCTCTCAGATTCTGCATTTAATCATTTAGTAAATCCTGTTGGCTGTACCTTCAAAATATATCTAGAGTCTTACCATTTCCTCCCACCTCCACTGATGTCACCCTGGGTAGAATTAAGTGTTTTTCATCTGTTTTAATGTAGTGGCCTCTAACTGGTCTGTCTGCTTCTGTTCTTGCAGCTTTGTTGAATATTCCCAACACAGCCACCAGTGATCTTTTAAGACAGAGTGTGTCAGGGGCACCTGGGTGGCTCAGTCAGTAGGGCATGCGACTCTTGATTTTGGAGTTGTAAGTTCAAGCCTCATGTTGGGTGGAGAGATTACTTACAAATAAAATCTTTAAAAAATTTTTAAAAAGTAAAACGAGTATGTCAGATTCTGTCATTTCTCCACTCAAAATCTTGCAGTGACTCCTCATGTTCCTTAGTCATTTTTTTTTTAAGATTTTATTTATTTATTTGACAGAGAGAGAGATCACAAGTAGGCATACAGGCAGGCAGAGAGAGTGGGGGGAAGCAGGCTCCCTGCCAAGCAGAAAGCCCGATGCGGGACTCGATCCCAGGACCCTGAGATCATGACCTGAGCCGAAGGCAGCAGCTTAACCCACTGAGCCACCCAGGCGCCCTCCTTAGTCATGTTTTAAAGAATTCATATAATTTGGCCTTCTGTGATGTGTTGTTCACTGACTCTTTGCCTTTCTCATTTGACTTGAGCCAAATTAGCTTCCTAACTCTGAGTACACTATCTCCTCTTTCCTAAGAGCTTCTGCTATAGTTGTTTTTTGCTGCTTAGATTGTTACTACTTCAGAAAATGGTAATACCTTCATTGTCTTTGAATCTTGTAGGATCTCTTTTCTGAATGAGGCCTATGCTGGGTGCTCTTGTGTCTGTAGCCTGCTTCCCTGCTTTGCTCTCCACATTTAGATCTCTTTACGCTGCTCTACTTTTTATTGCTTATAGCCTACCTCTCCACCCCTGCCCCAAAATGTCAGCCCCAAGAGGTCAGGGCTCTTTTCTGTTTTATTCACTATGTGGTATATCTGAAGCATATAGAAAAGTGCCTGACACATAGTAGGTGCTCAATAAATATTTGTTGAATTGAATTGATGAATTGAGCCAGGTGATCCTGGGCCTATCACTCAGTTGGTCTGTATCTTAACTTCTCAGTCTGTTAGATGAGGCTGTCTGCCTCCTCTTCATCTGATAGATTCGTCAAGCGAATCAGAATCAGGGAAGGCAGGTAGCTAACGTATGGCAGCTTTTGAAATGGGATATGGTAGTGTTAAATAGAACTCTCATCAGTACCAAATGCTGAATAGAACTCCTCATCAGTACCAAATGCACAATTGTTTGTTGTTAAAGTAGAACAATAATTATATACAGTATTTGTTTATATTTGTATGACTTATTCCTGACTATGACCTCCTGAAAGGAGGACTGAATGTAATAATCCTTGCTTCATAAATGAATCTTGGAGTAAAAGATAAATTATTGCACTTAGGTTATTTGATTTTCTTTTTCTTTTTCTTTTTTTTTTGATTGGATGAAAAATGGTAATGAGGTAATCCTGAATTTTTGTCATACCCTCACCCCCATCCCAACTACTGCCTACTGTTTTTGTGTTCCTTTTTCTGGAAAACTCTTTGAAAGAGCTGTCTATGCTTGCCTTTTCTAATTCCTCTCTTATTCTTTTTTGAACCCATTCCAGTTGGGCCTTTGCCTCAATCTCTACAACCAAATCATCATCAAGGCTAAACACTTTGGCAACGGGGTTTACCTATCAAACAATTCTGTTTACTTATATAGGGAATCTAACAGAGTCAAAATCTTAGAATCAGGGAGTAGAGTGACAGTTGCTGATGCTGGAAAAGGAGAAAATAGGAGATGGTCAAAGGGTACAAAGTTTCCGTTATGCAAGATATTTAAGTTCTGGGAACTTACTAGTCTGCCCAGTGCCTATCACTAACTGTATTCTGTACTTAAAGTTTGGTAAGAAGATAGATCTTAGGTTAAGTGTTTTTACTACATACGTATACATGATAATAACAATGGTGAGAGGAAACTTTGGGAGGCAATGAATATGTCTCTGACCTTGACGGTGGTAATGGTTTCATGGGTGAATACTTATCCCCAAACTCATGGAGTTACAGACATTATATATAAACAGCTTTTTGCATGTCAACCATACTTCAGTAAAGTGGTTTGAAAACACACACACCAAATAATTGTGTTTAAGACAAAACAGATATCTCCTTTAATGATATTTAATTGTGTCTAGTATGTACCAGATCTTTGTTTTAAGATTAATGACAGCAGAGATAAAGGAGCTGGACTGAATTGCCTCAACAGGATAGAGCATAAAAATCCCTCAGGTTACCACATGGACTTTTCACCTGTCAGTGTTTAGCGGTAAAGTTACATACTCTGGGTTTTGGTTCTGGGCTTGGTTGTGTACTATCCCTCTTTCCCGTGTCTGTGCATTAATGTTTTGGAGGAGAGAAGTGCTTTTCTCTACAGGTTGTATTGTTGTTATTTCCTCTGCAATTAAACTATTACTTCCAATGTAAACTTAGGTGTAGATTAAATTTATTGAACACCTATTATTTGCCAGATATGTTAGTGTCAGAGATGAGTCAGATACAGTCCTTATCCACAGAGACTGTCTAATGTGGGAGACAGACATTTAAACATACGAAATGTAGCATGAGAAGTTCAATAATAGAAACAGGTACCAGCAACGTGGCACAGTAAAGGCAATGACAAGTCTGATCAGAGAGGAAAGATACTGATCAAGAATAAATATATACACATAAACACACATGTACATTTACCATTATTATTATTGTTATTGTTTACATGGACTGTCATCCTGGCAATGAGAGCCTGTTTCCTTGAGGCTGAGTGTTTTTAGTGCTGGTATGGACTGAAGTTCGAGAACAAGTGCTTGGCAAGAATAGAAATTGAGAGAATGAGAAAGGGTAAACAGTGGATTATGTTCTATGTAAAAGACACTCAGACTTCCTGTACTTGGTAACTTGTTGCTTATTCAGTCCCTTTTCTAAGGACAGTTGTTCTCTGGATAGAGAAAATAGTATTTTCATTTCTTTTATGACACAGGTATTTTTCTCAGGACCACAGTTAATACACAGTGTATCTTTTAAAAAGTCATATACAAATATAACTGAATCTGTAATAAATCTGACAAAGGATGATGAATACTGTATGATCTCTCTTATATATGGAAGCTCATAAACAAACCAAGCACAAAGAAGAGATTGGTGGTTTCAGCGGTGAGGAGTGGGGTGAGAGAAGTGAACGAATTGCTTTTGTGTTGTTTTAGTTTAAGTATATTGAGTGCAGATCATAATAAAACTCATCCGCAAATATAAGTGGATTTCCTCCACACTGTCTGGAAGTACACTGAACATTTGGGCTACATTCTCATTTCGGGAGCCAGGAGAGAATTCCTTCTCAAAGGAGAGCATCCCCAAGATGAAAAGCCGCCACCATTTCCCTCTGTGAGTACTCGTAGAAACAACAGGATATCTTTCTTCCCTGTAATTGCCCTGGTTCGGACCGCTTGTCTATTTAGATCACTTAGGTAGGAACCCTCCCTGATCGGAGGGGTCATTTCCTTTACTCTGTTATGTAGCTGGTACATATTTCTATTAGTGAACTTGTTATGCTGTATTACGTGCATTTAACTGTCTCCCACATTAGACTGTCTCTGTGAGGATAAGCCTTGTGTCTTATCCTTTCTAATGTCTAATCCATTCTCAGCATTCCTACCAGACTTTTAGTTCTAAACACAAATCCAGTTATATTATTCTCCGTTACTGAATTGTTTAATGGCTCTCTACTTGCCCACAGTGTGAAGTACACATTCTTTAAGAACGTTATGTAAGGTACCTTGTCATCCAACAACAGACTTGCTTTCTAGCATAATCTCCCACCGTATCTCTCCACCCTGTCTGTACCCTGGCCATATCTGTTATCTTGTCATACACCAAATGCAAACGACACACCTTTCACTGTTTAACATACCGTGTATTTTTGTGTTTGTCAGCCTTCTTCTCTTAATCATAAGCTTCATCACATGGGTAGCAATTTTTATCTTCTGATTAACTGCTGTATTAAGAAAGCACCTTAGGAAAGCACCTTGCACATAGTAGGTGCTTGGGATAAATTTGCAGGCATGAATGAATTTTTTTAAAGTCCACCTATCTTCACATAAGTAAATATACCAGCCAGTTTGTTTCTGTTACTCTTTTTGGTCAGGTTGAGAATTCTGTTTCTCACATTGAAAAAGAAGACTTTTTTGTTTGTTTTATTCAAGGTGGTTAATCAGATATTGGCAGAGAGGAGTCCGTTGTTGTTAATGACATACTTCAATAAGAATATGATGTAATGGCTATATTGAGAAATTATATTCTAGGTAACATTTTTTTCCTTAAGTAAGGAGGAAGAAATCAAGTTGTCTTCCCTTAGCAGCTGGTCTATAAACAGAAATCTCTATGTAGCTGAACCATTTAGTTTTTCCTTATGTTCTGTGATCATAAATACTGAATTACCACAGATTGCACAGAGTGCAGATTTCTACCAGAAAAAAAGGTCGCTTCTTTTTTTAGGTTGCTAATTTTTTTTTCACTATTCAAATTTATCTCAAGTTGCAATTCAGTGCTTGGAGACAGTTTTTAAAATCAGCCCAGAAGATACCCATCTAGCAGTTTCACAGCCTTTGACAGAAATGTTCACCAACTCCTTCTGTAAGGTAAGCTGTCACTGTTTTCTCATTAGTATCTGATTTAAGTATGACTACAATAATGATGTTGGGTTGTTAACATTTGAGGGGCTAGATTTTAGGTAACTAACTTCTTCCTAGGTGTAAGGTAGGTAGTACACATGGAGATGATTTGGGACCTAAAATATAACTTTTAAGAATCATCATTTTGAAGCAGATTTCATAAAATTTGACCATTGATAGGGCTCTTTAAGACAGGGGAAGTTTCAGGGTCATTGTGCAAAAACAATGCCAAAAACCAAATTTTCTGATATCCCTCCTCTCAAGAACTATTTATAATGGTCTCTGGTTTCTGGCCTTTTCAGGGAACATGGACCATAACATTGCCTGAAAAAAAAATTTTTTAAAGACAGTTTTATTTATTGAGTGATTGATTTGTAGAGAGACAGTATAAGCAGGGAGCAGTGAGGGGTAGAAGGAGAGGGAAAGAGAAAATCTTAAGTAGGCTCTACACCTAGTGCAGAGCCTGATGTGGGGCTCAATCTCACAACTTTGAGGTCATGACCTGAGCCGAAATCAAGAGTCTGACATCTTACCAACTGAGCCACCCATGCATCCCTTAAACTGTCTGAAAAATCTTAAGGTTACTGATTTTAGGGCCTTGGGGTGACCTCCCATGTGTTTTTTCATTACATTTTGGTGCCTTGTGAACTCCTTTTGTTATTCTAGTTCTGTATTCAAGCTTCGGTAGGGAACGAGGAACTCCGGAGAAGCCGAAGCATGTAGTGTATACTTCAGCCTGGCAGGGACATTGCTGATACTACCACATTGGCTGCTTCTAGAACTTGTTGGAAGAGGTTCTGAGAATTGCAGTGAAGATTGCAAGTTGGCAGTATTATCTTCCATCTTTCTATACTTGGAAAAAGGAAAATGCGGTTATCAGACAGATCAATACTAATTATATGACAAAGATGTAAGGAGATAGTGACATGTCTCTGTGTCCCCCATCAGAGAATTCCCCTTTGCTCTCCTTTGGTTGCTGTGATTGTCTGGGCTTCTGGCCTCCTTAGGGAACCCCATTGCAGTGGCTGGATATGCCCATGGTTGAAGCTGAGTTTATTTAAGTCCTAGATGCCCAAGAGGCTTGTCCTTGAGACAACACTTGGATTTGCTCATTCCTTAGCTCCTGTCACTGTTCACCTCATACTAAAGAGATCAGAATTTTTTTTTTTTTTTTACTTCCCAGGAGGCTCAAATTGACTTTTGTGCTCTGTTTAAATAGGGCTCTGTTTTCTTTCTCTCTCACTGTTTCCCTTTGATTATATTTAATTGTAAAAATTTTTTACTTACTATTTTTAAAATATAATTTCTTGGAATTGGCTGCATTGTGTATCTGCACAGTGTTATTTGTGGTATTAATCATTCGTTATTCCTATTTAACAGCAGCAACTTCATCACATACGTGTTTGTTAGGAGAGTACCTCAAAGAGAGTCTAAAACTTGCCTAAAGCAGCATCAAAATTGTTATAATTAAAGAAATTATGTCTCTATTTCACCATAAAAAAGAATGAGATCTTGCCATTTGCAACAGCATGGATGGAACTAGAGGGTATTATGCTAAGCGAAACAAGTCAGAGAAAGACAGATACCATATGATTTCACTCATATGTGGAATTTAAGAAACCATGCAAACAGCAAAGAGTAAAAAAAAAGAGAGAGAGAGAGACACACAAACCAAGAAACAGACTTCACTATAGAGAACAAACTGAGGGTTACCAAAGGGGTGGAAGGTGGGGGGCGGGGAATGGGTGAAACAGGTGATGGGGATTAAAGAGGACACTTGCGGTGAGTACCAGGTAATGTATGGAATTATTGAATCATTATATTGTACACCTGAAACTAAAATAATACTGTATGTTAACTAACTGGAATTAAAAACTTCAGAAAAAAAGAAATTATTCGTCTAAGTGTCCTTGGTTGTTACGTTGATCTATACTAAATGGATTCATTCCTTTTATATAAAGTAGATAACCCTCATCCCTACATTATGGGCTGCTCAAATGTATTCAATGAATATGAGAATTAGTTTTCAAAGATACAGAACTGTGGCAATTTCATTAAAATAATTCAGAAGGATTTAGAAGGCAGAATGGATTAGAGTCCATTTATCAATATGCCATTTTTTGTGACTCGAAAAAGCCACTTTTTCCCCATGCATTAACTGCCCAGGCTTATGTCATAGAAGAAACCCTGACAGCAAGTACTGCGGGGCAGTCCTGTGTCCTTGAACTACACTTACATCCTATGACCGTAGTCAGTTTTAAGTAGTGACCTCTAGTTACAAGGATTCCCGTTTCGACTCTTATTTTTTATTCCATTTTATTCGGATACTTTATGCTTAGAAAAACTGATTCGTAGAGAAAGATTACAAAAAATAAGAACAACTCATGCACTTGATGAATGATTTTATACTTGTGAAAATTTGTGTGTAAATAGGGAAGTATATTTGAATATTGGAGTTATCAAGTTCCTTGAAACTTTAGACAAGACAAAGAACCTGGTGGGTATATTCTAAATGTAGTACATAGGCACATTAGCTACAAATTATGTTTTCTTGAAAACTATAGGTTTACTCACGAACTTCAGAGTCAAGTGTAAAAGCAGCACAATTTTAAAAAGATCTTTCAAAAATGGAAAACTGCATTATGTTCCTGGTGCCACTCAAGATATTTCTGCTTGCACCTTTGGTTTGAACCTTATGAATGCAAAGGAGGTTTGAGGATGGTAGTAGCTACTGAAAACAGGAAATTTACATTGTTTTTTTATTTTATGATGAAATTAATATATGTCCACTGTTTTAAAAAATTTGGTCAACATGGAATGATATAAAGAAGAGACTGAAAATTTTACCTCCTTTTGTGTTAGACCTTTCCTGTCTTTGATTTTTAGCCTGCGTGCATGTATATGTGTGTGTGCCCGTATTTAAGTAATAGGATCATATTATTAGTGCTTCTTTTTGTAAACCGTGAATTTGACTTAGTGGGCTATCTCCTTAGATATTAAACATGTTTTAAGATTTTCACTAATATAAAAAAAATCTCTTAATATATTTCTATTCCTATTCTTTGTATACTGGTTATCTATTTATTTTACCAGAATTTAATAGAATTTATTAGAAATTTCAGAAAAAAATCTATACCTAATACCTAATTTGGATAACAAAATATCCTGTTTTTATTTTTAAATATAATGAATTTATTTTCAGCAGCATGTTCATTTAAAACAACAAAGCATTTCCATTCACTAAAAATGTATTTATCAATAAAATACTCAATAAACTTGTAGCATAAATGTAAATAGTCAAGTTATCTCCATTACCCATAGTATAATTTACCTTTATTTTATGGTTATAGTATTTTAAGTATATAAGTTACTTATATTTGTTCTGCATGAAGTAGGATTTTTTGATCTAGGAAAAGCAAATAAAAAACTTTGATTCACAGTAGCCCATTATCTTCTAGAGAAATTCTACATAGTCATTTTTCTAATAAAATTATGTGAGAGGACTATTTGCCTATTTCTTTCTAATCTTTTTATTTACAAGTTAAATTTCATCACATGTAATTGCAGATGAGTTACTGTAATGCAGGTTATTCATTATTATTTATGGTTCTGTGGGATGGCTCTTTTTTATGTAGCTAAATGGAAATACATTGATTTTTCTTTAATTTCAGAATGACGTTTTGCCTCTCTCAAACTCAGTGCCTGAAGATGTGGGAAAAGCTGACCAATTAAAAGATGAAGGTGAGGATTTCATAAAGAAATTACTTATTTAGTAAAACTTTCTGAAACTCTGGAGAAAATGACTCTGTCAGTTGATAAGATTCTGGTTTACACTGCCAAGCCTGGATTGTCATGAGACCACATGGTATTTGTGAAACAGAAATAAATGTGATAGGGAAAAAACCTAGAAACATAGAATGGCTTGTGAGCAATATAGTTGTGTCTTGTTCCAAGAGAAGCAGATCTGTCGTGAATAAGACCTGGAAAACAAGTCACTTAAAGGGAGATTACTTATAACTGAATTTGCTATGTGTACTCCAGGATACCAAATTCTTTTTTATGTTTAAAGAGATGAAAATAATTTTCAGTATTATTTTAACTCTTGTATATATTTACTGTTTTCGAATTCTTTGAAATTTGTTAATGCATGTATATGGCATGTAAGTATTAGCTAGCACATTTAGTTACTATATTACTACATCTTCTAATAGTGGCTCTTGAAGCATTCTTCGTACTATTAAATAAGTCACTGTTGAGGATCTGTGTTCAATTTTTCTATCATGTCATTTATGTTAAGCTATAGAGGAGAGTCAGGTCAGGCATACAAGATTTGTACTAAGAAGCTGGAGGGAAGTTTTGATATTAGCAGTAAATGAGAGCCAAGAAATTCCATGTCCTATAGGCAGAGAGTTTTAGGGATTATGCCATGTTCCGAAGCTATACAATATTGGTTCAGAACCATTTTTCTGGACTTTTCCTTACACCGAAAAAGGATGTTTACTTATAAAAAACCCAAAAAACCAAAAAACCCAACAGTTGATGTCTAAAATGGCAGATATGGGAGAGAGTTTTTCCTATTCCTTGGGCCTTATCTTCTCTATTAAGTTTATAAATACATACATATATCATTGTTTTTAATGGCCACATAGTGTTCCATGGTACTGTAAGACCATGATTTACTTACCTAGATGGATAATTTTGTAATCCTAAATAACATTATCTTAATGTCTTTGTTTGCATTTTTTACTACTGTGATTATTGTCGTAGGATTACATTATAAAGTTCTGTATTTCCAACAAATACACAGCTTTTGATTTTCCATTTCCTATTTTCTCTAAGAAATGTTAGTACTCCAGTGACTTAAAATTTTAGAATGATGTCTTTCATAGATTACATGCAAAAGTAAGCAACAACCAAGGGGCACCTGGGTGGCTCAGTCATTTAAGCCTTTAGCTCAGATCATGATCCTGGGGTCCTGAGAGTAAGCTCCATGTCAGGTTCCCTGCTCAGTGGAGAGTCTGCTTGTACCTTCCCCCCTGCAGGGCCCCCTGCCCCTGCTCATGCTCTCTCTCTCTCTCTCAAATAAATAAATAAAATCTTTAATAAAAAATTAAGCAACAATAAAAAAATTAAGCAACAACCAGATCCTTGTTGTCATTTGAGTCAAGAGTACTCTCCCACAAGAATTTGAATTTAGGCTATCCAGATAGAAATGCATTTTCCATATATTTAGTTTCTAATTGAAATAATTTAACCTGTTGTTATTTTTTTTTCTTGCTCAGAGTTTTGTAGTGTCTGAGATCAATGAGGATGATATTGAATAGATAGCAAATTGAAATTTAATTTTTGTCCATCATGTTTACTCCCTCTGCAGGAGATTGTGTTCCCCATACAATTTGCTATGATGTAGTGAATGTTGGTAAGAGGAGGATTAGGAGTCATTTACTGTTCCAGCATGGGTAACTGAACTACTCCTGCTTTCGCCTTTAACCAAAAGCTTTTATTCTTTGTTTTCCTTAAGACATATCATATCTAAGACACATTACACACAAAGTTAAAACAATTTTATTTTATTTTATTTTATTTTATTTTATTTTATTTTATTTTATTGAGACAGTGTACCTCGGGGAGGGGGAGGGAAAGGAGGGAGGTGAGAAGGAGGTGAGAGGGAAGGGCAGAGGGAGAGAGAGAATCTCAAGCAGACTCCACATCCAATGCAGAGCCCCACAAGGCCATTGTAGATTGTCAAGCATAAGGTTATTCCGGGCTGTGTGTTATACTTACCTGTGTTAATCAAGGCTTCTAGTCAGCTAGTACCTTCCTGAAAGATTGCTTTCAAATATTTTTGTGTTTGGTTTCTGAAAAGCTGCAATAAGCTCAGAAAAAACCAAGATGGTTTCATTTCTGTCATTTCCTCACACATCACAAAAGTCTAGGCATATCTTACAGGTCATCTTGATAATTAAAGGAGACAATTTTATAGGAGAGGACCACAAAAGCATAAATTGCTATAAAATGTTCATTTATATTTATCTTTACAAATTTCTTCATCTGTGTCCTGAATATTTGTACGTTAGATGTTTCATAACTTTAGGCTTATTGTTACTATACATAAATGTGTATATACATATAGTATGTAGACATTTGATGTGGTGGTGGTTTACAGGAAAAGACATACAATAGATTTTAATAATGTTAATAATAATGATATTAACAGTGCCACCCTACTAGTAAATGATCTGTCACAACTGCTAACTCAGGAAAGAATGAGTGAGCCCTGGTGCTGTTGCGGCCAGCTGCTCTGTCCTTGGGAACCCCAAAGGGACTGGACAGTCAGAGGCACAGCTCCTGGCTGCTTTTGCCAACATTGTCATGAACAAACTCAGATACACTCTTGCGGGAGTAGCCAATAACTCAAGAGAGGAGGGTTTGGAAAAGAGAAAGGTGGAATTTATTTCTGGTACCGGCTACCGAGGGAGGTGGCAGCTCAAGCCTTAACAACCCACCTATCTGCCTGCAAGGTGGACCCCTGGAGTTTTGCAGGGAGAGGTTTAGGGGAGTAGGTGCCAGAGAGCAGGCAGGGACTGCATGATCACGGCTGTGGATTAGTATGTTTTCAGCATGTGATCATGGACAGGGATGGGTACCTATGGTGTGTGGTCTTCTAGGCATTCTCTTACTATCAGTGCTTTTCTGGCCTGGCAGTGGGAATGTTCTGGTCATTACCCAACACCTTCATCGTTGCCTCAAGATAATGTGGTAAGAAATAAGCACAGTGGATTTCAGTTAGAGCATGAGTTAAGTGTCGTGTCTATTTCTGGTTTTAACTTTTGGGGTCACTGTGGCGCCAGAGGACTCCCTAAGAACCCAAGATGAAAAGGCCCAAGAGCAAAAAGAAAATCCACATAACCCAGAAAATTCCTTTGCACAGGAGAAACAAACCTATTTAAGTACCTAGGCTCATGTAGTTAATATTATCTTGCTCTGTCATAAAAACTATGTAATCCTCTTAGCTTCCTTAGAGGTTTTATAGTTGTTACTTTTGGGGGGTGGGGATCTAAATTAATTTTTTTTTAAACAGCTTTATTGAGGGTTGCCTTGGTGGCACAGTTGGTTGAGCATCTGAATCTTTGTTTCGGCTCAGGTCGTGATCTTAGGGTCTTGGGATCAAGCCCTGCCTTAGCTCTGCTCTCAAGGGGGGGAGTCTGCTTGAGATTCTCTCTCCCTCTGTGTGTCCCTCCTTCCACTTGCTCTTTCTCTGTCTAAAATAAATAAATCTAAAAAAAAAAACCCACAAAAACAAAACCCACCAGCTTTATTGAGCTAGAATTTGCATACCATACAGTTTACTCCTTTAAAGTGTACAGATTTTGGCGCCTGGGTGGCTCAGTCAGTTAAGCGACTGCCTTCAGCTCAGGTCATGATCCCGGAGTCCTGGGATAGAGTCCCGCATCGGGCTCCCAACTCCACGGGGAGTCTGCTTCTCCCTCTCACCTTCTCCTTGCTCATGCTCTCTCTCACTGTCTCTCTCTCAAATAAATAAATAAAATCTTTAAAATAAATAAAGTGTACAGATTCATTGGTTTTGTAGTATAGTCGTGGAGCTGTGCAACCATTACCACAATTATAGAACATTTTTATTACCCTAGAAAGAAACCATGTAGCTATTAGTGGAATCACTGTTTTTGTTTGTGTTTATTTTTTTAAGAGAGTGCATGTGTACCTGTGTAGGTGTGAGTTGGGGCAGAGGGAGAGCGAGAGAGAAAATTCTAAGCAGTCTCCATGCTCAGTGCAGAGCCCCAGGTGGAACTCGATCCCACACCCTGAGATCATGACCTGAGTGAAGACTAAGTCAGATGTCTAGCCAATTGAGCCACCCAGGTGTCTCTAGTAGTCACTCCTTATATGCATTTCTGATTCTTAATGTGCAGTAACTTTTCACATGATTTTATGTATTTATGTATTTGAGATGTGGGGAGGGGCAGAGAGAATTTTAGGCATTGAGCCTGATGCAGGGGCTCGATTTCAATCTCCATGTCATAGCCTGAGATAGTGACCTGAGCCAAAATCAAGAGTCAGACTTAACAGATGGAGCCTCCCAGATGCCCCACTTTTGCATGATTTTAGATGCTTTTGTCTACCTGCGTTTCCTTTAATCTTCCTGTTCCTGTTCCTTGTAAAGTTGTACTGTCCTCCTCCTATGAAGTAGCTAATGATCTGTTAAAAGACCAAGCTAATAGGAGAACTTCTGGTTTATTGGAATTTGGAAGGAATAATACAGACCTTTGTGATGTAAATCTTTCCTCTTAACCAGTGTTTTAAAATTTAGATTTTGAACAGTGGTTATTAATCAGTGAGCAGGACACATTCCATTTCAGGGAATACAGAAGATAGCCACAGGAAATCCCTTATTTTACTGGCTAGTTGTTACCCCAGCTAAATTATTTCCAGATGTATCCGCAGAGGCCCTTCTTGAAAATTAGTACCTGTGGGGTAGCCCTGGTACCTGAAATTCTGTCTTTGTAGAAATTCATGTCCACCTATCCCCTTTTAAAAATTTATCTCTGGAAGGGGTAGTGCATAAAAATATTATCTGCCAATAACATATTAACACGATTAATTTTACCAGTTTACCCACACAGCAGAGTTCTGAGGACTTGACTGTTTAGCAGGTGTGTGTTTTGACAGGGAGGACTGGAAGAGGGATCCAGATTGAGATGATGATTGAGAAGGGTGTTGTATCTGGAATGGGGTGGGCAGCTCTAAAAAGAAGAGAGAGATGAAGATAAGGAAGGTAAGAAGAGATTAGATTTCACCTAGATATTCATAATTATTGCATTAACTCACTGAAGCCTAGATTTCATAAGGTATGCAAACATTGTTTTATGACTTTGCATTGTTAAAAATCATTCAAACACTGATGACTGAGGAGTATGAACTGTATAGTACAATATAACTTTTACCTCTTAGTGCCATTGAAAAAACATGTTGAGGGGGTGTCGGTTGGCTTAGTTGGTAGAACATACCGCTCTTTTTTTTTTTTTTAAGATTTTATTTATTTATTTGATTGAGAGAGAGAGAGAGAGAGAGTTATCACAAGTAGGCAGAGAGGCAGGCAGAGAGAGAATGGAAAGCAGGCTCCCCGCTGAGTAGAGATGCAGGGGCTCAATCCCAGGAACCTGAGATCATAACCTGGGCTGAAGGCAGAGGCTTAACGCACTGAGTCACCCAGGTGCCCCAGACATGTGGCTCGTGATCTTGGGAGCCTGAGTTTTCAAGTCCCACATCGTGGGTAGAGTTTACTTAAAAAATAAAAACAAGAAAAATCATCTTATTGACCTTCATATTATTGTAGTTTCTGTGATTCAGATTTGTCTTTCAGACTTTCTATTTTTTGTGTATATTGTAGTTACTGTACATATTGATTATTTCAGGCAATAACCACATGAAAGAGGAAAATTATGCTGCCGCCGTGGATTGTTACACACAGGCAATAGACCTGGATCCAAATAATGCGGTTTATTATTGCAACAGGTAAACTAGCACTATTGTGGCAGGCTTGAAGTTCTTAAACTGTCATTTACATTAATAGCTCTGAAGGAGAACTGTAAAGTTCATTTTGAAAATTTTGAAAGTTCAGAAATGTATAAAGAAGGAAAAATAAAACCTCATAAAATTACCACTTAGAGCTAATCACTGTTACTCACCTTTGGCATATTTTGTTTAATGTGAGTATAATCAATTTCTGATTCATTGGTATTCAGTAGCCATGTAATAAACATGTCCTTAATTTGTTGAAACTCTTCATAAACACGATATAAATGTATATAAATCAGTCTATTTTTACCTCTTCATTTTTTTCATATTTCCAGTACCTATCATTGTGGCTGGCAAAAAGCACTCTTTTTTTATATAAGTGGATAAGTGTACCTTAATTTATTATTATTTTTTAATGTACCTTAATTTTACATAACTGCTGACCTACTGGACAACTTTGAGGTTGTTCATTTTTCTTCAGTGTGATGAAGCTGTAGTGAACAACTTTATTGCTCAAATTATTTTCTGAAATTTAGGTATTCTGGACTTTGGATTTTATCCTTGTACCTGCTTTCATTTGGGTTAACAGGAACTGGTTAAAAAAATATTGTTGATGCTAATTGCAAATTTGTTCAGATTTCTTTGAAAAATTTTGCAAACTGATTTCCTTCCCTAGGAGTGTATTAGTGTATATGTTTTTGCCATACCCGTTTCAGCACTAAGTACCTGAGTTATTGTTTATTGTTGTTAATTTAATATTACTTTTATTTTAATAGTAATTGTTTGAACTTATATTTACTTACTGTGAGGTTGGACATTTTTCAGATGTTGGGCATTTGTGGGTTTTTTTCTTTAAATTCTCTTTGTACCTGTGCCAGGCTTTAGCCTGTTTGACCTCATAGTTCTTTTTTCCCTTTTCTGCCCTTTTTGACAGAGGGTCTGGCCTTTATAGGTTGCATTTCCCAGGCTCCTTTGTCACCTCGGTGTTGTCTGGGTTCAGCCACAGAAGGTACTGGCAGGAGATTGGAGGGTAGAGGAGGAGAGAAGTTGGGGTATTCCTTCCCCTCTTTTTACAACAGAGTGTTTATCCAGCAGGGGCTGCTTCCCATTCTTATCTCCAGACCCCACCCAACACACCTGCTATGGGTCCAGCTTTTGGCAGGTGATGTTGGGTTTTGGACTCTGCACTTTGTCCTCTGTCTTAGGGATGGTAATGGCTTCCTCTTGTTCCTCATCTCTGGGTTGCTGCACAACGATGCCTGTTGGCATCTCAGCTCTTCTATTAACTATGTAGTGAATTCCCTGAGCTAAATTAATCTGTTTTATATGTTAAAGTTCCAATAGTACTTCTGCAGTGATAGAAATGTTCTGTTTCTGCCTTCTTCAATACAGTAACCACTAGCCAGAGTAGCTTTTGACCATTTGCAGTGTAGCTAGTGCAATTGAGAAAGTAAATTTTTAGTGTTTAATCAATTGAAGAGCAATTTAAATTAATTGAATTGCAATAGCCACATGTAGCTTGTGGCTGCTGTCCTGTATGGCATAGCTGTATATTAAAGATATAATCCATTTGTCCTAATTGCACAGCCTTTTGTTTGCCTTTTAATGTTTTTATATGTAAAACTTTTAAGTATTGGTGTAAGCAAGTTTGTTTTTCCTTTCTTTTGAATATTCTTCTGATGCTTTTAATCTTAAAGCTCTCCCCATTTGTGGACTTGACAAATAACTTTTCTTATTTTTCCTTCACATTTATTTATTTATTTAAAAGATTTTATTTATTTATTTATTTATTTATTTGACAAAGAGAGAGAGAGAGACAGTGAGAGAGAGAGACAGTGAGAGAGGGAACACAAGCAGGGGCGGGTGGGAGAGAGAGAAGCAGGTTTCCCGCTGAGCAGGGAGCCCGATGCAGGGCTCTATCCCAGGACCCTGGGACCGTCACCGGACCTGAAGGCAGACACCCAATGACTGAGCTACCCAGGTGGCCCTTTCCCTTCACATTTAAATTTTCTCATTGCAAGTGTGTTTTGGTGAACGTTATCTGGAACTTTTCATGACAGAATATAAAAATTGCCTTAAATATTAAGTTCTTAAATTTGGGAGAGATTATCTTTCATTGAGCTACCATATCATGTTTAGGGTATTCATACCCTTGTGAGGTCATCCCTTCTCCCTTGCCTTTTCTTTTCTTTTTTTAAAAATTATTTTGTATTAATATATAATGTATTACTTGTACCCCTTGGTACAGGTCTGTCAATCATCAGTCTTAGACAATTCACAGCACTCACCATCTGCACATACCCTCCCCAATGTCCATGACTCAGCCACCCTCTCCCCTGCCTTTTCTTTAGGAAAATCTTCCTTGTGTTGACACTGAATTTGTTTTCCCAAAACCCCTGTAGCTAATCTCAGTTGACAGTTCTTATTTTTATTCTTGAGAGCAATTACAGAATGATCCTTCTTTTTCATAATAGTACCTTACACTTTGAAGTTTGTTACCCTGTTCACTTGAGTTCTTTTCTCCACATTATATGTTCGTAGCTTCTTCAGTTACACCTCAGATAATACAGTTTTATGTTCTGCACTTTTGCTCTAAATTTGTTCTAGTTTACCTGTATGTGTAGTTCCCAGGAATTTACATGGAATTTCTGGAATTTGCCTAACCACAGCAGTCTCATAGGGCTCTCATTTAACCTACTTCTAGATAACATAGTTATATATTTGCATTTTGTAGCATTATTTATTAAATTCATATTTTGCTTTTGGCTCGTTAAAGTGTCTCTGTTTCACACATTCTCTTTATTTTGTCATTCAATCATATTTTGATTTGATAAATTCTTGCCAAACACCTGCTGTGTACCAGTGCTGTCACTGGAGGTATAGTTGGTTTTCTGTACTCAAATGCAGAATCTTTTATTTTATCCCTAGAGACTTTTATCTTGTTATAGACTCTTATGTGTATGACCCTTAGTCTTTTTGGATAATTTGTAAAGTAACATATTTGCTTTTGCTCCTAGTTTCATATCATCCATAAACTTAAGGATGCCATATATTATATTATGTCAGTTATGAAGTCAACTAAGAGAGAAATCACAGGGAAGTGGTTAAGAGCAGGGGTTCTGACCCAGACTCTTTTGAATTCTGATTTCTGGCGCTGACACTTACTAAGTATGTGACCTTGAGCAAATTACCTACCATATGCATGCCTTAGTTTCCCCATTAGCAAAATATGGATAATAGAATCTACCCCATAGGACTTTTGTAGAGATTAAATAGTTAATACATATGAAGTACTAGGAAGCTGTCTAGTAAAGAGTGTTTTACACAACAGTATTATTATTGTGTAATAATACTATATAATTGTGTTATAATTATATATCATTAATTATATACTATATTAACTAAATATTATTTATTATATCATTAATTCTGTTATAATATATTTAATATTATCATTATTATCTATGCAATCTGAGTTTTTTTGCTTTGATCAGAATATGAAGAAAGACCCAAATTTATTGGTGTCCAAATATGTTGTCAGTTGTCTTTCTCTGTCTTTCTCTGATTTACTAGTCTGGTAGTAGGCCTATTAAAATAAGAAAGGAAATGATGTTAGGCAGGAGTTGCTCTGAATGAATCTATGTCATTTATCTTCTTTTTTTGGGTAGGGGGAAGGTCCTCTTAAATTTTTTGAAAGACTTTGAACTTGAAAGAAGTTTACAGTAAATACCTTTATATCCAGCCACACCAAGATTTTTGCCTTTAATATTTTACTATATTTGCTGTGTCACATGTTTTTTTACCTATTTGTACCCCCCTCTGTTCATTAGTCTGTCTTATTTTTGAAGCATTTCAAGGTAAACTGCACCCATCAGTACACTGTCCCCCTAAATACTTCATCATGCATGTCATTAATAGAGTTCTGTATTTTGCATTTTTTTCCTTTGAGGTAAAATACACAAGTCATAACATACACAAATCTTAACTGCACTTTGCCTGAGTTTTGACAAATGCATACAGTTGTGTAACACAAAACCCCCATCAAGCTACTGAAAATTATGCGTGCCCCTTCAGAGTCAGTTGCCTAAAACACCAGAGGCAGCCACTGTTCTGTTTTGTTTTATTTACCTACTACAGATTAGATTTGTTTCTTTGAGAGTTCCACCTAAAAGAAATTGTACCATATATACTTTTAGGTGTGTGACTGTTTTTGCTTAGGTCGATGGTTTCGAGATTCACTGTGTTGTTGCTTGTCTCATTGGTTCTTGTTTTTAATTGCTCAGGCATCCTCTACTGTTGGCATGTACACAGTTTACCGAGATGTTTTCCTATTTATGATCATCTGAGTGCTTTTTTTTGTTTGTTTGTTTTGTATTTTGTCCAGAATTTGTAGTTATTATTTGTGGAAGATCCTTATGGATCCAAAAGGAAGTTAGTTGTCCATACTAGAAATCTACATTTCCTTTACCAAAAAATCCCTTTATTAATGTGTCCTAATAATCTAGCCCAGAAAAATTAAAAATCCATATACTTTGTGCAAAATGAACTTTGCAAGCTGTGTGTTTTATTGTCTGTCATCAGATGACAGAGATATATGTTTTAATTTAATTTGTTTTAATTTAACATGAAAATTTTTAATTTAACATGAAATGTTTGAAAAAAATTAATAGTGTCACTAAATGTTATGAACAGATATAGATGTTATCAGAAAATTGCTTGTTTATAGACCACAGTAAGCCATACACTTTTAACTGTGAATATGGTAAATTGGAGCCTAAATAAATCATTTACTTCAAATGAGATTAGGGTTCATGAATAGTCTTATGTTTACTAGTACTGGATTAAAAGAGATTCTTGTGCTTGCTTTTCATTTATCTGTCATTAAGTTGAAATCAATAATCATGCTCATCTTTTTCATTTAAATAGTATTTTTTCCCCTGAGGAGTTCAGTAATAGAGCAAGCAATTTAGTATTAAATAATTAGAAAACTTTATTTATATATTTAATACAAATATTGACAAAAGGTCAAAAAAATTTTAGACCCCAGTAAAGTTATAGATTTCTCAATAGTTTTGCCAGCTACTTCTTGCATTTTTCTTAGCCAGCTGGCTGCCAAGAATTAGAGGCCCGGAATAGTAGATCTAAATATTTCTTTGGATATTCATTTTCACAGTTTTATGCCTATTCAAAATATTGTTCATATATTAAACTCGCTAGCATGAACTGTAGTTTTCTTTTTATAGAAGTGACTTTCTTATATGTTAGAAAATAATCACTCGGCATATTTCTTAACCATGAGACTTTCTCGTCTAGTTTATCTTCTGTTTTAGCTTTTAGGATCCTAAGGATGCTTTAGGTTCAGCTTAGGTACCAGGAGAACCTGAGTCCCTTCTTGAAAACCCATTATTTATTTTTGCTTTTTTTCTCTACTCCCAGCACTCACTGATCATGATATATAACATTTATGTCAGTTTATCATATGTTGTGCCTTATTTTATTTTCACACTTGTTTTATTTCTTCAGAAGAAAGGCAGAGATTGAAGCTTGTATATTTTTGTGTCTCTTATAGTACCTAGCATGGTTCCTCATAGAACTTCAGCCAATTTTTGTTGGATGCATGGAGGACTATAGAAGAACTGTAAGAAATTTCCAGTGATATTGAAGCGACGACACTCACTTTAACACTTGTATACAAAAACAACAAATGATTGAATACAGGTCTAAAACATTTCCAAGTACTTTATAATATGAAATGATATTTTATATTAAGCTAGCTAACTTTCTGTGTCTTCTATCCCTAAAGAGTACTCTTATTTCTTTTGTACAACCTCATTGCTGAGTACGTTACTTTACCCATGACCGTCTCCTATTTCTGGAGTGGATGGATGGTTGAATGACTGAGACAATAAATGGAATTAAAGGTGTATAGGAGAGAGTCAGAGCATGATGGAGAGAATTTGTCCAGAGGCCTCTCAGATGATGGAGAATTGGAGATGGATCTAGATTTGATGGACAGGTAGAACTTAGATGGAGGATGGGGGAAGGTATTTTAAGTTGGAGAACATAGTTTAAAAGGCATGATTAGGGATGTTAGTAACAATGTGAGCTCTGAGAAAGACTGAAACAGAGACCACACTGTTTTTCCCTTTGTTTTCCTCCACCTCCATAAACAGCATGTAGTTGTTAGGCTCACTTGGATTTGAACTTGGTTCATGGAATTTGGAGTTGAATCTCAGGTCAGCTGTGTATTAGCTCCGTGATCTTGGGCAGCCGCTTAACCTTTCGAGCTTCAGTTTCTTCACCTGTAAAATAGAGATAATACTAACCAGGTCATAGGGTAATTGTGAGGAGTGATAATATATATAAAGCACCTAGCATAGTTCTAGGCTTTCAATATTTGTTTCTTTCAAAAACAGTGTAATTACCAGTTATAGAAATGGGTTTTTGCTCTAAATTATTTATGCATGACCTATGGTATGGGAGATGTAAGTTATCTGTGATTTTTCTTTCTGCCTTGTCTTCTATAAAAATAAAACACAGGTTATGTTCATGCTCTTGTTCTAACAGGGTAAAGAAGGCGAGGGTGTCAGAAAACATGGTGACTCTGACTGTATTGTTCTATTGGAATTTCATTAGTTATGCCCTGATAACCAGACAGCAGGGGCAGAGAGAGAGGCCACATTGATATTCAGTTCAGACACTGACATGTTTGGCTTCATCTCACAGAAGATTTTAATATAGCCCAAATTCTCTTCCCTTTCCTGGCCTTAGAAGTTCAGGTGCCTGTTCTATTTTGAAAGATCCTAGCTTGCAGTTTGTGATCTAAAGCTAAAGCTATCGGGCACCTGGGTGGCTCAGTCAGCTAAGCGTCTGAGGTTGGCTCAGGTCATGATCCCAGGGTCCTGGGATCCAGCCCCGCATCAGGCTCCCTGATCAGTGGGGGGCCTGCTTCTCCCTTTCCCTGCTGCTCCCCCTGCTTATGTGCGCGCTCTCTCTGTCAAATAAATAAATACATAAATAAAATCTTAAAAAAAAAAAAGAAGCTAAAACTATCAAGATTGAAACATAGTCATCCTCTTCGCTTCTGCCCCCTCTTTCTGGGTCTGATTCTCCCTGCCTTATTCCTTTTCTTTTTATCAGTATCTGAAGTGAGAGTCAGGGTGTCTTCTGCTCGGTTTACCTTTTCTGTATATCTCCCAACAGCTCATTTGTTCCCTCCTCCATTTCTATCACTACTCCTTTAGTTCAGGTTCTTAAGTTTTGCTAAACTAGTGCTACAGTAACTTGGTTTGGTTTCCACTGTCCACTTGCACTCCCTACTCCAGTCTTCTGACAAAAGGGTCTTTCTAAAATGTGCAATTAATCATCTAATTTTTGCTTTCTTCTTGCTAGACCCAAATACCTATATGATCATATTTAAACTCCTCAGCATGATGCATAAGATCTTTTATAATTATGCATTTAAAAAATATTTGGCTGCTTTTGTTAGCCATTCATTTTAAAAAATAGATTATTTATTTGAGAGAGAGAGAGAGAAGACACGAGTGGGGGAAGGGTTGAAGGATGGGGAAAAGCAGGCTCCTAGTTGAGCAGGATTCCTGATGTGTGGTGCTATTGCAGGATCCTGGGATCATGACCTGAGCCAAAGACAGACGCTTAATCAACTGAGCTACCCAGGCATCCCATCATTTTCCTTTTTAAAATTTCATTATTTTCACTGTTCTTCCTACTCCATTCTTCTTTCTACTCTATGCATATGGAATGTGAAATTTGCTGACATGCTGACATGTTGAGACGTCTCTCTATGCTTTTATGTGCGCTGCCTAGAATGCTTTCTACCTTATTTAACTGGTCAGTGGCCAGCCATCCTTCAAGACCCTGCTAGTGTTGCTTTTGGAAAGATTTTCTAAATATTTTTTCTTCCCAATCTCCTGTCCATGCTCTGCACACTTCTCCACCATGTCCTATGGAATGGTGCTGTCCAGATGGTAGGTCCTAGCCACACGCGGCTGGTCAAACGTAAGTTAAACTTAATAAAATAAAAAATTCCATCCCTCAGTTGCACTACCATATTACACGCACTGTTTAGCCACATGTGGGCAAGGGGCTACTGTATTGGATAGCACAAAAAAAGAAGTTACTTATCACAGAAAAGTCTATTAGCTCCTGCAGGGTTAACTATACTTTTCTCATGTTGCCTCTCCCTTTGATGCTTTGTTGATACTTCTTTTGATTCCACTGTTGCACTTATACTATTATTTATTTACATGTGTTTTTCTCTATTAGTGAAAGATTGGAGAGCAGAGATATAGCCTCTTCATCTATGTGTCTTGGCTTGGATTTCAGGGTTTAGCATATTATAGTTTTCAACAAAAGTTTGAGTTGAATTGATGTAGTGAATTTTAGAAGGGAATTGCCTCCACTTGAAAGACTTCTAATACTGAAACAGTTGTATGTCAGCATGTTTTATAAATATATACATAGATATGTATTATAAATAATATAGTAAGTTTATTATATAATACATATTTAGGAAAATAAATTTAAAGCTATTTAAAACGCATTTCAACTTACTGAAAGAGTAATACATGAACATCTTTATATGCTTATTATAGAGTCGAAAATAGCTAACATTTGCCATGTTTACTTCCTCTTTCTTTCTCTCTTTCTGTCTCTGTGGGGGTGTGTGAGTATGTGTATTAAGTTTTCTTGCTGGTCCTAAATCCTTCAGTTATCTTCTAAGAATGAGAATATATTCTGCCTAATTATCATGTCATTCACCTGTAGGAAAATTAGTGTTAATATTGACATTTCTTCATTTGTCCCTAGAATATCTTCAATAACTCTGTCTTTGACCCAGAAGCCAATCAGTGTTTGTGTATTGCATTTTGAGATGTTACTTTTGTCTCTTAATCTAGAATATATTACTGGTTCTTTATTTTTATTTTTTTATGACATAGACATTTTTGAAGAATTCAGACCAGTGATTTTATAGCATGTGCCATTATCTGGCTTTGTGTGATTGCTTCCTCATTATAATTTTAGGTTAAAGTGTGGTATGAAGCCCACATAAATAATTTTGTGTGCCATTTATTACATTATAGCAGGAGGCACATAATTTCTAACTGTCTATTAGTGATGATTCTAAGTTTGATATCTTAGGGTGGTGACCATCATATCTATTATTCCTTTCGTAATTATAATTAAACCTTATCTGTAGGGTCAGATCATGTGAATATCCCATTCCCCAGCAATCTTTTACTCAATGTTTTACCATCTGTTTATGATCTTTCTTTGAATCATTAAAACACTGATGGTTACAAAATGGTGATTATCTGATTTTATCATTTCTTTTACATGTATTTTCTCACATATTTCTGTAAAGAAGAGCTTTCTTTCTACTCCTCTCTTTTCCACTTTCCTCCTCCTTCCGTCTATCCCAACTTTCTTGAGTATCATCATGGACTAATGAATTTTCAAAATCGCTATTAAATATGTTATAATTGCCATAATTTTATTTTTGGCACTTTAACTTATCCCATATTTGGCTAGTGGGAGCCCCTTTAAACTGGCTATGGTGTCCTTTTATATAACTTTGTTTTGAACATTTTCTTGCTTCCTGAGACAGCAAGGTATTCCACATTTGCCTTGTACATTCTTTGCCCTAGACCTGAGCTCAGCTATTTCTACAAGTAGCCCCTATTCCTGTTAGTGGAAAATAGTATTTAGAAACCAAGATCTGGTCACAAGACGTGATCATTGCTACTGAAGTGTTATTGCTTCTTCAGTGAACAGAGCTAGGGAATATAACTTTTGAAGAATCTTTGGTTTATACAGATACATTCAATTTGCATCCCATTGTCACAGAAATCTCCCCGACACTTCCCCATTTTATGTGGATTTCTTTTCTTCCGCAGTGAAAATCCTGCTTTCAAACAGCACCAGTATATTTAATTAGGTCTACCCTTCAATATTCTTCAGTTGATAGTACAATACTAATATTATACCTCTAGCAAGCCTACTAAGTAAACTTCACAGTTTCTTTTCTCCTTAGAGTCCATCTGATTTAAGATATATACTCAGAATACTACTTGAAAGTTACTTGATTTCTTTTTGATCTATAGTTAGCATCATTTTTCTGTTTGACTCAGTTGCAAGGTTTGCTTTTTCATCCTTTTTGAAGTCTTATTCCCATTTTTATCCCATCTACCTCATGCCCACCCATCCTCTTTGAGAGTGAGAATTTTCATATAAGTTTGATTTCTGAACCATGTAAATATTTTCCATAAAAATAAACAAACAGGATGGTCAGTAATAATGACTCTGTCCTCAACTATGCTTTTTGCTTCGTGTCTGATATTTGTGTTCCTATATCAACTATTTTTGCTTAGTTTTCAATTGGCCTGATTTTCTTTTTCTATCCCTTTCTTTAACCTGTGTGTGATTATGTTCTGGTGAAATGTATACAATTTGAGAAACTGATTTTTATCTAGGTTACTTTGTAGGTGCTTTTATGTTTGAATTGTTTTTCTGCAATGATATTCTTTGGTTCCCTCTGTCTTCCCTGTTTTGTTTTGTTTTGTTTTGTTTTTGTCTTCTATGGTATTGATTGAGTTATTTTTACTTCATTTTTTCTTTCTAATTATTTGGAAGTGATACATTCTAAATGCCTTCTTTTAATGGTCACTTTTTAAAAAGGATTTTATTTATTCATTTGACAGAGATCACAAGTAGGCAGAGAGGCAGGCAGAGAGAGAGGGGGAAGCAGGCTCCCCGCTGAGCAGAGAGTCCAATGTGGGGCCTGATCCCAGGACCCTGATACCATGACCCGAGCCGAAGGTAGAGGCTTAACCCACTGAGCCACCCAGGTGCCCCTTAATGGTCATTTTTAATGTCCATCCTTCTCATGCTGGTTAGTTTGTGTTGAATGTTCAATCAAATAAACCCATTGCTCTTTTTCATATGAACTACCAAATCAGGTTTGTTGAATTCTGGACTTAACACTTAAATTTTTTTTTCACTTAAAGGAGACTGTATGTTTATTTATTTTTTTAAATTTTATAATCTTAATTTGAAAAGAGAGTCTCAGTCATCCTATATGAAGAAAAATTGAGAGAAACTGGAGTGACCACCACCTTTCCTTCATAGCCTGCCATTTTGTTTGATTATAGAGTTATCTTAGTTTGATTTAGATATTTACTGGCAGTGATATACAAATTGGGACAAAGAAAATGTAGTTTTATAGTACTTAACAATCTAAATTAGTGTCTTGTGGTCTGCTTCTAATAAAAATCTTCTCTTTCTCTTAGGGCTGCTGCTCAGAGTAAATTAGGTCACTACACGGATGCAATAAAGGACTGTGAGAAAGCAATAGCAATTGATTCAAAATACAGCAAGGCCTATGGGAGAATGGGGTAAGCTCAGGCAAAATGTTCAAAGTGGTACTAGGGAGTATCAGACTTGCTGGTAATGGTTTGTTTTTCAGTTTCCTGCTTAAATTCTGCAAGGAAGATCAATATACCATTGAAGAGAGGAAATGACTGCAACTTCTTTGAGTTGGGATGTATGATGAATATATGTATGATGCATGGTTGGTTGTTGGGGAAAATCATACAACTGTGTTGAGTAGACTTACTTCATATTCAGGGCCACAAATCTCAAACGAGCACTCAGTATTTTGACGGACAATCCTACTATACTTCCTTCTACTTTCACCTTACCACACTCTTCCCACCTTCTCTTCTCTCTTCAGATTTCCACCACACACTCCATGGTGACTCTCAGCTCATGCCTGCCTTGCACTTAATTGAGAAAATAGATGCATTTAGAAGAAAAGTAACTCCTCTTCTTGCTTCTGAATGAACCAATCCACCTGCCTTTGTACCCTCAAAGACTGCCTTTTGTTCCTGTTCAGATGGAAGGGTTCTTTTCTCAGACTTGCCTTCACTCATGCTTTACATCTCGTCTCTTTGTACCTTCTCCAGGACTTTATGCTTGGAATCCTCTCCTTCATCTTCTGCAACACCAGATTTCCCACCTCCAAAAGTGACAGTGACTCCATGCAGAAAGTTCATAGGAAATCACCCATTGGAACTATCCTTTTCCCAGCGAGGCCATTTCCCAGCTCTTCCTTCTCTGAATGGCTCCCTTGGCTACCTGTGTTTGCTGTCTCATCTCCCTCAGGTCTCATTTGCTCTCCACTTACTCTGATAGGGCCTTCATCTCTGTCACTCTACTGACAGCTGTGTTCACAGTCCCCAGTTGACTGTATTTTGCCAGGGCCAGTGTTCACATGTGTATCCTTAACCTGCTCCATGTTTTAGTATTTGGCATGATTAACTTTTTTTTCTTTTAAAGTTTATTTATTTATTTAAGTAATTTCTAAACTACCCAACGTCACAGCTCTTCCAACTGAGTTGCCCAGATGCCCTGGCACAATTAACTTATTTTTGAAATACTTTATTCTCTCCACTTCTGTGACATCACACTTCCTGGTTCTCCTTCTACTTCATTGGATGCTCTTTCCCAGTCTCCCTTGCTAGTTATTCCTTCTCTACCACCTCTAAATAATGGTTAATTTCAGGGCTCTCTCCTCTGATGCTGCCATTTTTCTGTTCTCTCTTGTGATTGCATCCTGTCCCATGCTTTTAAATTCCATCCATAGTCAGTACTCATTATTCATGGATTCTGTATTTAGGAATTTGCATACATGCTGAAATTTTTTTGTAATCCCCAAATCAGTAATCACTGTGCTTTTGTGGTCATTCACGGAAGGGTAAAAAATTTGAGTCACCTGTCAGCAGAGGTCTGGTGAGATGGTGCTCTGCCTTTTTGTTTTAGTTTTCATGCTATAAACGAGTGTCATTTTCAGTCTTTCTAGGGCTGTATTTTTTTTCTTTTTGCATTTGCATGCCTTTTGTGATTGATTTCCCTGTTTACAGTGGCCCCCAAAATGTAGGCTGAAGTGTTGTCTAGTGTTCCTAATCACAAGAAGGCTACAGTGTGCCTTATGAAGAAAACATAATTTTTGATCAGAAATGAGTTGTGCTGTTGGCTATTGGCTAATGAATCATTAATATATAATTTATATATATATTATGCATATAATAGATATAATTAATAATATATATTAAATAAGCTTTCTTTAAAAAGAAACACATAATATAGATTGTTTTGATCTGTTCATGAAAATGTTGTGATCAAAAGCTCACAGGAACACAGTCCTCTATTCCCTCGAGGAACAGTTGTTCAGTATTTGCTAATTTATTATTTGTTATATTCTTTATAGAATATAACTACTGTTGTTAATGAGTTTCAACTGTATATGAAGATGCAGCTCTTAAGTTACATGTCTGAACTCCATACTCATATATTCAACTGCTTTTCATGTTTGATGTTTGATAGGCATTTAAAGCTTCCCCTGAGGCAAATAATACATTATATGTTAATCTAAAAAAAAAGGGGAAAAAAAAAGCTTAATATGCCCCCCAAAGAACTTTTGTTCCCTTCTTAAATCTTTCCCATCTCAGTAAATGGTACCATCATTCACCTCCCAGTACCAAAAGGTCAGAAGCCTAGGAGTCATCCTTCATTCTTATGCCTGGCACAACTAATCTATCAGCAAGTCCTGTCAATTCTGGTTTCCATATATATCTTGAACTCAAGCAGTGAATGTGGTCTTGTTTCTAAACCTAGTTCAAATTACTATCTCTTACCAAGGTTACTACTGTAGCTTCATAACTGGTCCCCCTGCTGCCATTCTGCCCATACCCATGGTGATCATCTTCAGAAAAGCCAGAGTGATTATTCTTTCTTTTCTTCTTTTTTTTTTTTTTTTTTAAGAGATGGGGAGAGAGAGGCACAGGAGAAGGGAGAGGGGCAGAGGGAGAGAGAATCTTAAGCTCTGCACCCAGCAAAGAGCCTAACATGGGGCCCAATCTCACAACCCTGAGATCATGACCTGAGCCAAAATCAAGAGTCAGAGGTTTAACCACAGTGCCCTCAGAGTGAATGTTCTAATGCATAAATCAGATCTGTCACTCCATTGCAACCACAACAAAATCCAGACTCCAAACCATGGTCTTACATGATCTGGCATCTCATTATTCCCTGACATCATCTTTCCACACTTTATTTTCTGTGCTCTCTCCTTATCAGCTTTTGTCTCGTTCCTTAAGTATACCAAACACATCACTCTCAGGGCCATTGTGTTTACCATGTCTTCTTTTCAGAATGCTCTTCCTTTGATTTTTCATGTAACTGCTTTCTACTCATCACTCAGGTCTTTTCACTGTGGCTGTCTTTGAGCAGCTCCCCCTTTCCTTAATATTATGATTTTATTTGCGTGTTTATTACTTATCTTTCCAGGTAGGATGGAATTTTCTTAATCTCAAGGACTTTCATCTTTCTCATTGTGAACTATAAAATAGTATCTGGTGTGAAGTAGGGTTTCAGTAATTACCTACTGATTGTTGATCCATTGAGGACTCCAAACAAAGATCTTTCATTGTTGACGAGAAGAAAGTGAATTAGGTTCTGAGAATTTTTCTGTGGTTAGACACTGTGTTCTGTCTTGATCAAACCTCTGGGCGCTAAGTCATCCAAGAAAGAAGTGGAGTAATTTGTTAAAAACAAGTCTATACTATAAACAACCTCAATACTATCTACCCGTATATGCCAATATTGCATTAGTTCTTAAGTAATTTTCTGATAAATTCTAACTAGGTAGAGAATAAGAAAATAATGAACTTTTTGATCTGTGCCTGGGATAAAAATTCATTGGGTTGTAAAGATGCTAATTTTATCTACTTCACAGCTAACATGTCTTCTTTACAAGTTCACTGATAACCCATCGCCCATTTTTATTTTTTATTTTTTTAATGGCAAGTTGATATTTATTGTGGCTCAGTGCCTTTTTTAGGAAGACGGAAGAAAATGGGGCATTCAGAGTCCTTAAAATGGTTTTAGCATCATGGAGTTACAGTGGCCTCAGTTTGTTAGTCAGCTCACATCTTTGCGGATCTTTATCATTCATAAGGCAATTACTTCACATATGAGGCTTACAATTGGAAGGGTAGGTAAGTTTCATTTCTTAGCATTAAATTCATGACTTATAGGATGGCCAAAGTTGTCAGCAAGCAGAAAGGAGAGAGTCCAGACTTACAGAATCTTGGAATTAGAAGGAATTTTCTTGATATTTGCCTGAATTCCTAATACAGTGAATCAAGTAAGCGTAGTCTGGATTCAAATTGAATACTGAGATAGATGTTTGACTATTGGTGATGTCCTGATATTCTTTAATCATATATCTTCTATTCTCATGTTTTCTTCTTTTCAGATTGGCCCTCACTGCCATAAATAAATTTGAAGAAGCAGTTACAAGTTATCAAAAGGCATTAGATCTTGACCCGGAGAATGATTCTTATAAGTCAAATCTGAAAATAGCAGAACAGAAGTTAAGAGAGGTATCTAGTCCTGTAAGTTATTAATGGCAGATGAGGGAAATATTTTCTGTCATTCTCAGTTTGTTATAATCAAATTATAGTGGTTGGAATAATTCTCAGCTATAATTGTTTTACAGACAGGAACTGGATTGAGCTTTGACATGGCTAGCTTAATAAATAATCCAGCCTTCATTAGTATGGTGAGTATATTTCCTTTTCTGCTCTCTGGCTCTGTTTTCCATAGAGCTTTATGGTTCCCAAACTTTTAGAAATAAATACTGGAGCTTTTGTGGTGATGGTAGTGGTAGAATGGGGACACAATGTTCTGGCTCAGGTTTTTAACCTTTGTATCTCTTTGTGAAAAAGACATGGAGAGACTTCAGGAAGCTCACAGATTCCCTGAAAATGTATAAAAAAATTTGTATACATGTGCACGTATGCATTTTTCTATGGAGAACTGTATTTTTCATCCAGTTGGCAAAGGGGTCTGCATATCTACAAAAGGTTAAAAACAACTCTTTTCCATGAAAGTAGCCCTAGGAAGATCTTTAATAATTGAAGTCTGAGTAGTTTGTCATGGTACCCTAAGCTCTCCTCTCATGGTCTGCTTACTTTCGATCCTGAGTTTATTTGAACTTTTAGTAGAATCCTCAGATGTATGTATTTTGTCCTTCAAAACAACAAAATGACTCATGGATCTTTTTAAAAACACACCTGCTCTGGTCCAGTTTTTGGAAACTGATTTAGTGGCTCGGGATGTTACCCAGGCATTTAAACCTCCTTGAGTGATTATTTCTGGTGGAGAACCATTTGTTCCACCACATGCCATGCCCTTGGAAGGCAGCAGTACCACCTGAATTCCTCTTTGGTTCTTAAAAAAAATGTGTCACGCATCCATGGAATCATTGAATTGAAATGCACAGATGGCTCACTCTCAGTGAGATAAAGAAGTCTTTTAAACAATTATTAGGTCTGTAGCAATTAGCTGTTTACAATTGGTAGTTGAGATCTTTGTAGACAGTAGGTAATTTTTGAATCACTAACTCTAAATGAGGTGTTGGGAAAGCCACCACTTGCTTTTAATTATCAGAGAGATAATTATTTGGCTGACTTGCACATAATTCACTAACTCTTCTCATGTCTCAGGATTGAGCCCATCACATTTAAGTTGGTCTTATCTACATGCCAGCAATTACAGGTCTCTTTGTAAGTTTTGTGACATTTTTAGCATTGTTACCCATTTCTAGGCCTCAGGTTATGCTATTGTAGTAGGATGTGAAAATCGATTTTTTTTTTTTTTAAGTTTCAGATTTGTCTTAGCCCTCAAGATGTTATGTACCAAAGTGAAGTGTTGCAGAAGGCGGCAGTTAAAAACATACTGTGCGACTTGTGAAGAGAGTGAGGTTGATAGACAGTAAGAGGATTTTTGGAGAAAGCTATTGGAGTTACAGAGCCTTTTTCCATGTGTGAGGGAATAAAGGGGGCCTGCCCTCCTCTGAAGCCCACAGAGAGGGCTTTTCTGGCCCACTCAGAGAGCTTTCTAGATGGCCCTCAGTAGGCTGGTGTCTGACCTGCTGGCTATAGAAGCCTGTGTGGTTTAGCAAATAACTATACTGATGGCAATGGAGTGGAGGGGTGTTTTCTGTGGACCAAGGTGAGCACACGTGCTCAGAAGATAGTCCATTGTGATCTGCCTGGAAAAGCCTCTTGGAAGGTGACAGGACTGTAAGAGAGTCTCTAGAGGAGGACTACAAAGAACCTGGGACTAAAGGGAAAGTCATAGTGTCCATCCAGAGTAAGTTACTCTTCTCAGAGGATAGATGAGAAATACCCAGAGGGGTGGGCGTGGGAGATGTTTCTGAAGGACCTTAGAGCCCCAAGAGAGATCCCGAGTAGTTGTAAACAATCTGTACATCCAAAGAGCACCATTGCAAAACCACTGAGATAGTACCAGTCATCAACTTTCCTGTACCCCTGACTCCCAGGACTCTTGTGCAGCCTGCTGGCGGAAGATGCACAGAAGCACTGTGGTGAAAAAGAGCAGGCAGTTGTGCCTCTGTCTTCTGGTGCGACTGGCCCATGCGAAGTAGGCCCAGGCCGGGGAGGGGAAACGCTTTGCCTGTAAATGAAGTGTTATGTATACGGTTATTACAATGAATAAGATGTGTAGTACTGAACCAGAGGTCGTTTTCTAACTTAAAGCGACTAGAGGGGGGCACCTGGGTAGCTCAGTTGGTTGGGCATCGGCCTTCGGCTCAGGTCATGATTCCGGGGTCCTGGGATCGAATCTGAGGTTGGGCTCCCTGCTTAGTGGGGAGTCTAATTCTCCCTCTGCCTCTGTCCCTCCACTCATCCTCTCACTTTCTCAAATAAATTAAAAAAAAAAAAAAGGCAACTAGAGGACTGTTTACTTAAAAGCGACCAGAAAAGCCCTAGGATCTGCTCTGTATTTCCTCTAGGTCCTAGAATCTAGAAGAGGATGAACTGCTTTTATAGAATCAGATTGAAAGGGCTGTGAAACAAGACTTTCTATTTATAGCTCATAAATCCTGCTTTTTCTGTGTAATGTCCACAGTATTTGTGTGTTGGTGCAGAGGCACTAATCCCAACCAAGACTTGAGGAAAGCTAATGAACTGTTTGCAAGTAAGTCAGACAGTTCTCTTTATGGCAATGAAAGCAAGTGATCGCTTTTTCCAACACCTCATGTAGGGTCAGTAAATCAAAATTACTGTCTACAAAAGATTTAGACTAAATGTTACATGAACATTTAAGGCAAAACAAAAACCAAAAACTGATATGCTTTCAAAACAAAGTTTTACAAGTGACCAGAGCTGAAGGCAGACACTTAACCAACTAAGCCACCCAGGCATCCCATTTGCGATGTATTTTCAATGCCATTTTTTCCTAGTACTTTCTCTTTTTTTACATTCATTCATTTTGTTTAAAAGTACACTAAAACTAGGGGCGCCTGGGTGGCTCAGTTGGTTAAGCGTCCAACTGTTGGTTTTGGCTCTGGTCATGATCTCAGGGTCATGAGACAGAGCCCTGTGTCTGGCACAGAGCCTGCTTGGGATTCTACCCTCACCCCTCCACTTCATGCACATGTGTTCTCTCTCAAAAAAAAGTACACTAAAACTCTTAACAATATTAAAACATACATGGTTTAGCTTTCATTCCTGGTTTTTTTTTTTTTTAAATCTTGGTTAAAGATCCTTAAATATTAACTGCCTTTAATGGGAGATGCCATTTTTCAATTCCAGGCAGCAAGTTTAATGCAGAATCCTCAAGTCCAGCAGCTGTAAGTATATTTTCCCTCCCAGCTGCCAGGTTCCTAATTTGAGCACATCAGTTCCAAAGTGATAAGTGGTAAATGGTAGATAAATGCCAGCCAATTAGAACTTGGAGCCATTCACATTTGGCCTGAATTCCTACACAGTGCGAGTATATTTAACTTATTTCTCCTTAGCCAGTATCCTCCTTGTTAAAGAATATGTGCTCATTCCAGTGACATATCTCTTGCCTATTCTAGAATGTCAGGAATGATGACAAATGCTATTGGGGGACCTGCTGCTGGAGTTGGGGGACTAACTGACCTGTCTAGCCTCATCCAAGCGTAAGTGTTACCTAAATAGAAATAGTAAAAAAAATTGTTTGATAGCTTGTCTCTAAAGTGAAGGGACCAGGGCTTTCTTTAAAAATTTTTTTCTTTGACTATTCGTTATCAGTGGCTTCATTGTTACTCAATTTAAAGAAGTTCATAACTTGGAATTTTCAGACTGAAGGGCAGGAATTCAGAAGATCTGTACCCATGAAAAAGTTTTCCAGCAGATTTGAATAGCTACTCAGGATGTAGATGAAAGTCAAATATCTGCTTAAAGTATGTACTAATTTAGGTATACTCATATATTTAAAAATGGTGTATTCCATATATTAATGTCCCGACAATTTAGGAGACTATTTTAACTTTTTCAATGCATGTCCTCACCAGAGGAACTCTTTGATCTTCTTATGACTTGAGCACACTACCTTCACTTCCACTCACATTGCTTAAGATTCTCTGCTTTTTGAATTGATTTTTGCATCTGTGTGTCACGTTGCCCCTGGAAATTTTATATGAAGACACAAGGATCATTTGCTTTTTGTGATCGCAACCATGTAATCCCGCTTACAAGATTGCATTTTTACAGTGATCTTTACGTGGCACGATTATAGTGATATGTAACTCTTGAAGATTATATACTCAGGAATTTGTATTAAGGTTCTTTGCCTTTGTAAAAATCATTTATGTTAGGTAACATATATGTAACCAAAATGGATGTGACAACTATCATATGGTGATATATAATATATATATATATATATATATATAATATAATATCATATTATATTTGAATGCCTGCAATGAAAGCATGTACTATTCAGCCCTCTGGTTGTTTATGGTTAAGCATTAGAGAGGCTGGATTTCACCCTGATTTCAGGAAGTCACTTTTTAGCATGGTTGTTTTGTTTCTTATCAAGAACACTGAACTGTAATAATGCTATATGGAGGTACTGGTAGCTGGAAGATACTAAAATCAGGAGCCTTAGATTGGTTTTTATAGAAAAAGTTCCCTTTGAGTAACACCCACATCCTCTGCGGTTCTGTCTGCATGGGTATGATATGACTCTAAATTCCCTAATTCATACCACTTTGCTTCTTTACTCCAGGGGACAGCAGTTTGCTCAGCAGATACAGCAACAGAATCCTGAACTCATAGAGCAACTTAGAAATCATATCCGGAGCAGATCATTCAGCAGCAGTACTGAAGAACATTCGTGACTTGACCAGGGACCCTGGCCCAGAGCACAAATGATTATGACTCTTAAGTGTTTGCTGTAGATAGTGGCCAAAACAAAGACACCTAAAGAATCAATCTGTCTAGATGATAGGTTTGTCATAAATAGACTGAACATAACATGACTCCTTTGTAAACAAATGATCAGTAGCCCTGTGGAGTGCCAGTATAGTACTGGACAGGGTTCCATTTTCAAATCTTCATCATTGTATTTGTATATTAGACCTAATAGCAGAGTATATTTATTGAACAGTAGGGCTGTTTATTGGTGAGCTCTCCAGCTCCAGATTCCCATAAGCAAACCCTTTTGAGTTTGATGGAGATGACCAAGAGGAAAGATTTCTCATGCTGGTTTAGAAATATCCTGGCCACTGAATAGCATGTCTGGAGGAAAGAAATTTGTTGTCTAGGTTTCATTTTGATAGTGCTGTCAGTACTAAATATAGATCACAGGGGCCAGTACTATCTTTAATGCTGCTTGTTCTGAAGGGTAACACGGAATACTAAGAGCTGGTGGAAAGCAGCATTTGGTGCAAGGGTTGTTTTGAAAAGAAAAATAGATGCTGTGAATGTACAGAGAGTGAAGGTAGGATGTTCAGGTTTTCTGCATAGTTCTTAACTAATCTTGCCTGCAGTTTGGTCTTGATAACATTAGCATGGCCAATTACTCTAAGTACATACATAATAAAATACATTTAGAAATCCTTAATGGTACTGTTTAGGTCCTTTGTATAACTGTTCAATTTAACTTGCACAGTTTCCCCAGTGGTGACTTTACCATGGAAACTCTCAAATATATTTACATTTAAATAAGCCAGTGGTTTGACCCTCAAGGATTTTCTAAGTGGTATTTAATTATGTGCATATAAATACTGATTTTTTAACAACTCACTAATTATTTGATGGATTATAAAAACTTCTATCACTAACATTGCTTGTTCATGTAAACCTTTGCTGTAATTTGGCTTGGCATGTTGCTTTTATGCTTAATCTTAATTTGATGCAATGTAAACATTAATAGGGGACTTAAAATATTTCACTGAAATCAGAATTCATAGTTAAGAAATGTGGCATTAAGTATTAATGGCATGGCTTTAACTACAGCGATGGTAAGACCATTCTAACTGGAATTTCTTTTGTTAATTATGGAATTGGTAAAATTGGGTGAACACATAACAATTTCACAAGTGTGAGAGATAACTGAAAAAGTAATATAAAATTAAGTCAGTAATACTCATGATGATGAGGGCCTTACTATAACTATTCTCCTCAGAAGACCTGGTATCTAGAAGTTTAAATACCAACTTTTCCTTTCTTTTCCCTTGTGAGTTTAGAATAATGGTTCTGTAATTTCACTGTAAGAATTCATTAAAAACGAAGTTTCAGAGCCATACTTTCAATTTTTATTTAATAGGTCCTGTAGTAAGGCTTAGGAATCACCATTTTAAATAGCATACCAGGTGGTTGTGATGTAGGTCCAAGGACTCTAATTTAGAGCAAAAGTAGGGTAGAGGTATCACCTCAGACCAGCAAATACCCGGATGCCTGCGTTCAGGTTACAAAGATGACCCATATAAATCCATAGTTCTGCCCAGAGAAGAGCAGCACTTAAAATTTTAGATCCTCTGAATTAAATCTCCTGAATTCCATCTAAACCAACTTAATTTTTCATAAATTCAGGTCCTAGTGTTAAAGTGTTAAACAGAATGAAGTACTAACTATTCACATGAAAGTTAGGACTGTTCTGGGGAAAAAAAAGGTGAAAGGGCGAAAGGTGATCCACAATTAAAAATTAGCTACTCCTGGGGCACCTGGCTGGCTCAGTAGGTAGAGCATGTGACTCTTGAGTTCAGGCTCCACGATGGGCATACAGCTTGCTTAGCAACAACAACAAAAATTAGCTACTCTTATCCAGTGGTAAGAGAAAGTTTCTAGCAAAACTATCTTGAGTGTGTTAAAATGCTCTTAGACCAATAAAATTGGTAAGCCTATAGATGACTGACTAGGAAAATAGAGAAAATACAAATCAACAGTACCAGAAGTAAAAGAGGGGATATCACTACAGCCTTTCAGACTTTAAAGGGATAATCAGAAAATAGAGTGACCAACTCTAGGTCCATATACTGAACAACTTACATGAAACAGATGAATTCACTGTAAGATAAAGATTAGCAAAGCTCAGGGAAGAAACAGGTATCCTCCAGAAAGGCAAGTTACAGGCCAAGATGATTTCAATGGTAAATTCTACTGAATACTTAGAGAAATACTATCAAATCTACACTCTCTCTTCAGAAACAGAAGAAGAGGTAACACTTTGCAACTCATTTTATTTAGCTATTTACTCTGATACCAAAATCAGACAAAGGCATTATAAGAAAAAACACTTTAAAACAATGTCTTGATTTGCTAATATCTATAACTGCGGTAAGCCATTCTTTTTACGAAGCACTGGTGTATTCCTTCCATTTCAACTTTCTAGTTTGTTTCTTGGTTTATATACCACCTATAACAAATTCACTTGAGGTATCTGTCCACTGATCTGGATTTGCATTCTATTCAAGCCAGTTTTGTTCTTCAAATACCTTCCTCACTTTGGAATCACTGCACTGCTAATTATTTCAAGGAAGTTTTGTGCAGATGGATTGTGCTAGCTACTCTTAAAATTATAAGGGACGCCCCAAATACTTTCCTGACTTATTTGGAACAGGAGGACATTAAAGTAAATCTTTATATACATTCTACTTAGGAATGAGTGGCTTCTGTTAACCACACTTCATTGTAATAGCTATAGCTGTTATGATGCTATGTAAAACTTTAAAGGTCCCTTTTATACAAATGACATTTTCATTTAATGTACCAAACTGTTTAGCTAATTTTTATAATATGGTTTTGACAGATCCCAAATGACATTATCTAACCTTTAGTTAGAGAATGGACAGTGTCTATCATAAAAAGAGACTTTGACCATTATATGTTACTTTTAAAAATCTGGAACGATGAAACTGAAGGTTCTGTCATGAGAAGATGCTTAAAAAACATTCAAAATACACAGTTCAGTGGATATAAAGTCTTATCATTTAATCAATCTTACTCATTCTGGAAGAAAGAAAGATTTCAGCTTTATACTGCTTGCACTTTATTTTGCACAGATAGTTCATTATTAGTGCAATTTAAGGGGCAGATCTCATTCTGAATATAGCTTTACTCTGGACCAAATAATTTGTCATGGCAATAAAAAATTATGCATTTAAGAAAAACCAATTTTTGTATTTGACTTAATGCACTCTAACATTTAAGCAATAATATTTACATCCTTGAATTTCAACTTATGAAAATAAGTTTTTATTTAACAGCATAAGCTTTCTGTTTCCTTCCAAAATACTCAAACTTATTATATTCATGTTGCAAACTTGTTTATAATCTTAACTTTCTGTTTTGTTCCTGGAAAAAGTAAATCACTGTGATTACATACAGAGACAGTTTTATAGTATTAATACATGATTTAGAGTTCAAAATCCAATAGCAGAAGGTGGAAATCCTTTAAATATGCCTTATGAAAATAAGTGGCTTATTTTTCAATGTGAAAAAACCCCAGGACTTTTTGGCTTAGAATTAGGAAATTATCAGGATTCTTGGTTAAAAGTTAACAGAGTAATCAACAATCCAAGAAATTAAACCCATTCTGATCTGCTGTTAGTAACTGAAATTTAGATGTGTGTTTATATGTAACCACAAACACAGGTATGAACAAACGGAATAACTGACAACTAAGCAGAACTCATACTGTGTTAGCAACATAAGGGTACATGAGGACTACTCCAGTTGTCTGAAGCTTTTTCTGCTGACTGAAGAGTTAGGAAAAAAAACTGGGGCTAATTGAAAATTTTTAAATGAAGTATTATAAGAATCTGAAGTTCTAAACAATTGTATCTTTTAGATCAAGGTCAGCAAACTATGGCCTAGGCCCAACATGGCCAGTTGCCCGTTTCTGTAACACTGCTTGTTCTTTTTGCCTACTGGCTGCTGTCCCACTACAATAGCAGAATTTTTTCAACAGCAGCCACATCTCCTGTGAAGACAAATATTTAGTATCTGGACCTTTACATAAAATGTTTGCTAACCCCCATTCCAGATAGTTGCTAGGGACAAACAGCCTCAAAGAGAGAGCTTCAGGAAAACGAAGTCCAATGGTTATCTAGAAATGGAATATGCTGAGTGGAGAAAATGTACAAGTGTCCATTCAGAATATAACTCACAAGATAAAATCAGTAGATGGTTCTTTTCAAAACAAATATTTAATATTTTAACTTTGTCAGGAAAGAAATTTAAATAATAGGTACTTATTTTTGTTGTAGACTTGATCATTTCACAAAGGTGACAAAAAAAACAGTTCTGTGAAATTCAATGAAAAGCACTGGAAATCTTCAGCTCTCCACTTTAATGGCCGAAGACACCACACAGACCTGTGCGATGTCATCATATTCATAAGTTCTCTTTAAGAACGTGTCTGTTAATCTTAAGCCGGAGATACTCTATTGAGAGAAAGATACAGGCATGAATTTTCATACATTGGTAATTACCAGAGAAATTTGGAAAGAGTCAATGCCCATGGGTTAACATTCCCAGACACCAAAATGAGTGAAAAGAGAGCGCACCTGCAGTCCCTGTACTGAAGACAGCAGAGTAAGGGCAAGGCAGAGAGAAGAACTGGGATGCAGCTTTCCAAGCTGTCTTCCTGAAATGCCACACCAGTGGATAGAATTGGTATTGCACATTTCCAAAACCAGATCCATAGTCCTTTCACTGCTGGAGGAATCAGAAAGACAGGAATAAATCTTGTTCCTTTCACAAAGCGGTACTTGGTATTTCTTCCACTTAGTGCCAATGAATTTGTTTTTGGGGTATCCAGGAGAATAAAAAGCAGAATCAGAAATAAAAAGCTACAATGTAATTTTTATTCCACTTAAGACAGAATCAGGAAAATAGAGAGATGGCATCTTCTAGGGTTTAAAGTGGCACTGAGATTGAGCTGCTTGTCTGGGTATAAGCCTTCTGGATCTATTACTGAATCCTGGCCCCCTGGTGCTGATCTGTTAACAGCTCTGCCATTTCTCTGGGAGACTTCCAGACATCTGTGTCTACTCTTGTTGCTATATTTTCTATTTCTGTTAGGTACTCTACAGGAAAGAAGAAGATAAACTGAGTCTTTTTGCTATTTAACTTATGTTTCTTTAATGCAGATAACACAGAAAATGACAAGATTTCTAAGTAAATATTATTCAGGTTTGTTCACTGGTCACATGAAAAAACTCTTCTGCTTATAAATGATATCACCAGTTTAGCTTAAACATGTTTAAAAAAAAAAAACTGTCAATGCCAGTATACACACACATTGGTTTTTTGTTTGTCTTTTTTTTTTAAAAAAAGATTTTATTTATTTATTTGAAACAGAGAGAGAGAGATCACAGGTAGGGAGAAAGGCAGGCAGAGAGAGGGGAAAGCAGGCTTCCTGCCGACAGAAAGCCCAATGTGGGGCGTGATCCCAGGACCCTGAGATCATGACCCAAGCCGAAGGCAGAGGCTTAACCCACTGAGCCACCCAGGTGTCCCCTTTTGTTTGTTTTTTTAAGTAACCAAAAGGCTCAAAGTAAAATACAGGCCTCTGCTCTACCACCATTTCTGGCTACTTTCAACTGTTTTAGCTCTTTTTTCCTTCTAGTTGGCTCCTTATTTTGGCCATTAATTGATTTGCTACACCTCAAACTTTAAGTAAACAAAAAATCCAAAAGCACATCTATACACACAGGGTCTTCACCCTATGCATGTTGCTGTTTAGTGAACTTCCATGATGTGGCAGGCGGTGCATTCCCAATGCTAGGTAAGACATGATCCCTTCTGTTGAATAATGAATAATCTAGTAAGGGAGAGACTAAAAATTATAATATATGAATGTCACTAAAAAAAAACGATAAAAAATTTGCTAGGACAGAGGAAGGAATGATTAACTGTGCATGGGAGGGTCACTAGCTTCAGAGGGAGAAAGGTATTTTTCTAATTCTGAAGGATAAATATTTCCTATGGAGTGCATATGGAATTTTAAAAGAGTATACATTCAAATTATGTGGGATAGGATTCATCCCTGCAATAATTTCAAAATGCCCCAACAGGTAATATAAGCTTTACCACAAGTGATAGGACTGGAATTTAATCCTTGGCTTTTCTGGCTTCAAAGCCCTGTGCTCTTTGCATCCCAACAGCTAGATTATATTCTATTACAAGGCCCCACTTTCCAAACTACAACTGATCCCTTATATTAAATTCATAACCAGTTTTTACCTTCTAAATGCTAAAGATACAGTTCAACCATAAGTGTAATTCAGAAAAATCTATCTTCTTACATTAAATCTATACTGTATTATTCCATAAAAATGTTACTTGTTCATGCTTTAGTAATTTTTTTTTAGATTTTATTTTTATTTACTTATTTGACAGGGATCACAAGTAGGCAGAGAGGCAGGCAGATAGAGAGGAGGAAGCAGGCTCCCTGCTGAGCAGAGAGCCCGATGTGGGGTTCGATCCCAGGACCCTGGGATCATGACCTGAGCTGAAGGCAGAGGCCTTAACGCACTGAGCCACCCAGGCGCCTGCATGCTTTAGTAATCTGAAGTGTGAGGAAATGTAAACAATGAAAAGAGCATGGACTCTAAAGTCAAACAGACCTGGTTTCAAAGTCTGGCCCCATCTTCTCTAGCTCTCTCAGCTTGAGTATGTCACTTTACCTCTGTGTTGGTTTTCTCTTGCATAAATTGTGAATAGTAGTACCTACCTCATAGGGGACAATGCATGAATGAAATAAAATACAGAAAATGCCAAATAAAGTCAGACCTCAAAAAATGTAATGTATAGAGCTACCAGATGAAGAACTTTATAGTATTCAACACCACCATCAGAGGTGGTTTCCACCAGCATACTCAAAAGACTTTAATTCTTTGACGTAGGTGAAGAGGAAAGGCACCCATCCAAACACTGCCATTACCTGCAGTTTGTTATTTTACAGGTAATATGAAAAGGTTCTTCTAGGTTTACGGTATCTGGGATTGCCTCCAAAGACAACCTAACATCTCCATAACCTGGAGCCTAAGAGAAAAAGCAACAGAGTTAACATACATCTATCACAAAACCCTTCCACTTTAATAAAGGTACCACACTAGCACATTTACTCAACAGTTGTTCCATCTCCAAGCTGATGTTTAGAGAAAATACTTCCCAATCATTCTACTGTTCCCCATTCCAACTTCTTTTGCTACTACTGCCTGTAGAACAACACTCTGGACCCTGACTGGGTTTGCTGTGATTACTCCATGTTCAGTAGAGATCAAATGAATCTAGGTAATCTAGGTAAATAGTAAAGAAATTTCAATAGGTCTGAACTTAAATGGAGGCTTTCCAAAGATCCTATAGCTTATACATATATAACTCTAAAAAGTAAAGGTTGTTGCCTAGACAGATAGGGTAAGATTGCTTTGAAAAGATCCCGGAAAACAAACAACGTCCGTCCACAAGATACTCAAGCAGGAAGAGACAATAGCAACATCAAAGCTTGGAACATCCATAGCAAGATGGTAGCTAACAGCTGTATTTTTAAAATTGGCTCGGTGATAATTTCTGCCCCCCCCCCAACTTATTACTTGAAATAATAAGAATGATTTTTAAAGACTATATCCCAATAGGTAATAGCATAAAGGGAACATTCTGTAGCATACTCTCATTAGCACAAGAGAAAGGACTATAACCATCCCTATTTTAAGAGCAGAAATTAGGTAAAATATTCAAGTAATGCTTATAACTTCAAATAGGACTCACTTTCTGAATTTCAGACAACTCAGATTCTCAAAGTCTTTAAACAAGTATGAACTGAGTTGGTGAAATGTAGTAAGTCCAAGAGTTTCAAGACATTGCAAAAAAACCTTCAACGTAGTAGAAATCAGATGAACAATGAACATGAGCCACCACAGGAGGGAAAAATGGGTGAGCAGTAACTTAATTTCTATTTGGTAGAATAATAAACCATGTATTATGGATAAATTAACATTTGAATATTTTTCATTCATCTCAATATCAAGTTTCTGCCTAAAGAGCAGTAAAATTATTGGTCTTTTATCTCTTATTTACTGGTAATATTAATGCCTTTTAGAGCATTGATTTTTAGTGATGCACCTAGGAAAATATAAGCTGTTGTAACTATCTACCCCCACCAAGCACCAAAACCCCCTCCAACATTTTTTTCTAGACTCACCATTCGCTGAAGTTGGCTGGTCTGTAACCTTCCCCTTTCACCTAGATTTGTTTTCCACACTATATCCAATTTTCCAATTACTGTTACTCCTTTAATGATGCCTGCTTTTTCTGCAAACTCCTTCTTAGGTTTTAGGCAGTACAAATACTGGCGTGTATCCATTGGCTGCAAATATGCTCTGGATCCAAACGTAGTTACACTGAGAGAAGTGGAGAGAGAGATGGAGAAAATTCTCTAGGGTCTTTTAAAAGAAAAACCATGGCTGTGATTGTTCCTTTGGATAGGAAATGATTGATTTACCATCCAAATATCTTAAATAGAACAGTTCAATGGTTTCAATACAAATGAAAGTGGACCTGAACTTAGAGGATTTATTCTTCTTTAAATTTTTCAGATGATATGGAAAATCTTTAAGTTCTTTATAACAGAATCCAATATATTACCTAAAATACTAGATATGTATCAATTACCTGAAAAAAATGCAACAAATCAAAACCTAATGTATTCTGTCCCGTTTCTCTATAATTAAAAAAAAAATAGTTTAGACAAATGTACCATTGTAAACAAAGTGATCATTTTTTTTTAAATAAAGATTTTATTTATTTGTCAGAGAGACATGGAGAGAGAGCAAGCACAGGCAGACAGAATGGCAGGCAGAGGCAGAGGGAGAAGCAGGCTCCCCGCCGAGCAAGAAGCCGGATATGGGACTCGATCCAAGGACGCTGGGATCATGACCTGAGCCGAAGGCAGCTGCTTAACCAACTGAGCCACCCAGGCGTCCCAAAGTGATCTTTTTTTTTTTTTTTTTTAAGATTTTATTTATTTATTTGACAGAGATCACAAGTAGGCAGAAAGGCAGGCAGAGAGAGAGGAGGAAGCAGGCTCCCAGCTGAGCAGAGAGCCCGATGCGGGGCTCGATCCCAGGATTCTGGGATCATGACCCGAGCCGAAGGCAGAGGCTCAACCCACTGAGCCACCCAGGCGCCCCTGTTTCTTTCATTCTTGATGAATGAAATCAGGTACTTTCTCTAGCTATTACTTTCTTATCTGTATTAAAGTCAACTTTATATTTATTCCTCCTCTTTTTAAATCACCTATAGAAAGATCTATGTATTCATTTTTGCAAAAAACTAGATCTATTCCTATGCCCACTCCTTTTAATGTTGACAGAATATTTTTTTTTTCAAGATTTTATTATTTATTTGACAGAGAGAGCGAGTGAGAGAGGGAACACAAGCAGGGGTAGGGGAGAGGGAGGAGCATGCTTCCCGCTGACCAGGGACCCCAATGCAGGGGTCGATCCCAGGACCCTGGGATCATGGCCTGAGCCAAAGGCAGACACTTAACCGACTGAGCCACCCAGGAACCCCTTGACAGAATATTCTTAAAACTCACCCTTCATCTTTAACCTTACTAATGTTTCCATCATTCCTTCCTGTGCTTCAGTTTTATCATTTGCAGGAAATGATGAACAGTTTTAGATTTATCTCACTGAGTTATTATAAAAATTAAAAGACTGAGTGCTTCCAAGAGTAAAATATAAAATGCAAATGTCTAGGATCTTTTTATGTGGAGGGAGGAATGAAAAGGTAAAGCACAGGAGATTTTTAGAGCATTGGGACTATTTTGTATAATATAGTAACGGTGAGTACATGTCTTTGCATTTGTTAAAACCCACAAAATGTAGGACATGAAGAGTGAACCCCAAATTTAAACTATGGACTGTAATGAATAAAAGTATCAATATTGGTTCATCAACTGGAACAAATATGCCATATTAAAAGAAGGTATAAATTATACAGGAACTATGAGTAGAGAGAGGGGCATGTGGGAACTCCGTTTCTGATCAATTTTTCTGTGAACATAAAACTTCCCTAAGAGGGCACCTGGGTGGCTCAGTCAGCTAAACGTCTGCCTTTGGCTCAGGTCATGGTCCCAGTGTCCTGGGATCCAGTGGCACTTGGAAGGGGAGGTTTCACTGCTCAGTGGGCAGTCTGCTTTCCCCTCTACCTCTCCCCCTGCTCGTGATGTCTGTCTCACTCCTTCTCTCAAATAAAATCTTAAAAAAAAAAAAGTCCCTAAGAAAAATAAGGTCTATTAATTAAAATACAAATTACAAACCATCTAAGAATAACAAGTGTTAGAAAAGTTCATATACTTAAAAACAAAAACTTTATAATTCATATTTACCATTCTCCAGCTTGGCTGACTGAGTTTAATTCTGCTACATTGTACATTATAGATGGTTCCAATGAAACTTTCTCCATAAACATGGGTGAGGTTGTAATATTCTGAATCTGGGCTTCCAGAAATACTTCATCAGTCTGAGGATATGAAAAAAATATCCACCAAAGTGTAATGGTATTTAAAATATTTACCTCAACAAAAATATCTGATCTATACGAAGAAAAAATATTAACCACAACTGTGATTAGTTCATGCCTGCAAATCAAAGTTATCATAATTAATGCAAGAAAAGAAATCTTCACCCTAACATAATTAACAGGGGGAAAGTCAAGGGTTAGTTAACTGATAACGTGTCAAACAATGGATAGGGGATAACTACATTTTTTGTATCAACATCCAAAAATAGTTATTTACTGGAATTTCATTCACAGGTATCCTAATTCTTCTAGTAAGTCATTAAAATATTAAAATGTCATTTAGTAAGATGAATATACCTATGTACCTATCATTTCAGTGATATGTTAATATAATTAGGTCTTCATTATAATATTCTATCATAATATAGTTTCAATGGTCATATTATTTCAATTTAGAAAGTACAGGGACCACCAGTACAGTGAATAATCAGTCTATTTTATAATCTTATAGGATTTAACTTTTTAATTAAAGCAATTTGTTAGTGGCCATTAGTGATTTCTTGGTTCATTTAAAATGTACATTTAGGGCAAAAAATGAATTATACTTGACAGTCACAGAGCTTTTAAATCAAGCACAAGGTATTCTGTAGCCTTAGAGACTAATGCTATTCAGCAATATTTTAATGAATGGGTGATTTAAATATGTACTTTTGTATAAAATTTTTATTTCCTAAAATTTAGGAATTAAAATTGAGATTTATATTAAACATCCTTCTTTACATGTGATTTGGCTTTTTTGGTGTATAACTGAAGGGTAACACAGAACTTGGTTCATTTTCTAAATAAATCTATATAAAATGTGACACAGGATACGCTGTAATTATTTTGTTCAAAAATTTCAGAGTAATATTCATAAAAATAAATTTAAAAAACAAGCTATGACCCAAAAAATTTGGCACTGAATAAACATTTTAAATATTAAATCCAGGAAAATGGAAATCATTTCCAAAAATATAATGATGAAGTTATAATGTAATGTATTATTATCTAAACTAAAACAGATTCTTTAGTTCTTGGCACATGCACTCAAATGAAAATTGAAATATAATGATTTATCAATCTAAAAGAATGTGCCACTTAAAGGCATTATCCTATTACTTTTTCTCAAAAAACAAAAAAAGGTAAATATATCCCATCAATCCATTGCTTTAAAAAAAATTACCACAGGCCCACATTTCAAATTTTAAAATGCATTTTTCTGCTTAAATTTAGAAAGAGCTTAGATAAAATGGAAGAAAAACAAGCAGCATAATGGAAAATTAAGTTAGTTTGAAGTTAGTACAAAGTAATTTGACACTTGAAAAATAAAGAATTCTGTGCTACAGCAGTCGATGTTGTTATCATGTAAGTCATATATTATAAGCAAGTGCTGTTTATATTAAATAGAAATTTGAAAATATGACTTTAGCCAACTTGGGAACATTTGAGGTTCTTCTGTTTACTAATGTCAAAGGGCCAACTTTACCTGACCCAGACATAAAACTAAAACCACTGTGCATCTGAAGATAAATTTTAACTAGAGAGTTTACCTCAAAGAATTAAAAGTAAAGAATCTTATTTAAGACGATGTTGAAAAATCTCAAGGCTATTTTTAACAAGGTTAACATGCCTCTTTTAAGAAACACCCAAAGGAAAAACACCAAGAATCAGAGCATACTTGTTTCAGTATGATAATTTAATCTTCAATTTAATTTTTTCCCAGAGAAAGATAATTAATATAAAAAGTATAAATTAGATACATCTTTTAAAATCACATATGTGGTATTTCACAACTAACTTTGTTTTTCCACTATGTTTCATAAAGAAAGATTAATTAGGCAGAGTCAAAAAGTGGTAAGTAAGAAAAGCATATAATTTATAATAAAAAATCAAATTACCACAGAACTGAGGTCACTCTAATGGAAAAATAAAAAAGAAAAATTAGAAAAATCAGAATTAAATGTTAAAGAAAGAGAATAACTAACTTTAAAATAAAATGCATTTCTGCATTTTTTAAAATTTTCTAAACAAGACAGCATTAGTAAAACAAAGAAGTAAACAGAAAGTAACAAAGGAATATGACATTTTTCTAAAAAGGTGAAACTGATATGGTTAAATGAATGAAGAACACTACAGGTGAATATTTAAACAGGAGCAAATATTCAAGGACAAATTTGGGTGAGAAAGGTATAACCCATGTTTTTCTAGTTCTATATATTCTTTACCTACACCGTAATTCTTCACGGATTACTTAAAATGGCTATATGTTCTCTTCCACAATCAGAATAGATATACAGTGTATTGTATACCTTCTCCTAAATTTATCTAATAATGGAACCATTTTTTTCAAGAAGCATCTTCAGTGACTAGAGTTCCATGCATTATACTTCAGGAAATGCTGAGCTAGACCACATCAGACAACTGAGAGTTTATCCTTTTCTTGTTAATATATTTTATAGTTTGGGCGCCTGAGTGGCTCAGTGGTTAAAGCCTCTGCCTTCGGCTCAGGTCGTGATCCCAGGGTCCTGGAATCGAGCCCCACATCGGGCTCTCTGCTCAGTGCAGAGCCTGCTTCTCTCTCTCTCTCTCTGCCTGCTTCTCTGCCTACTTGTGTTCTCTGTCTGTCAAATAAATAAATAAAATCTTTAAAAAAAAAATATATATATATATTTTATAGTTTGTCTTTTTTTCATATATACTTCTAATGCTACTTATTTATCAAGGGTCATCTCAAATGTTGCTTCTTTTGTCCAATCCATTGCTAAAAATACTTTTTCATCTCCGATGTTCCCAGAATCTAAGTACACTTCATGATCTACGGGTGGTACTTACATTGAATTTTTGTCATGTTTGTCTCCTCCACTAGATCTAAGTAACCCTGAGGATTGGGAAGATGCCCAATTTATATTTAATTTCTCTCTACTACCTGGCATGGAGCCCTATTCCCAGCAGGTGACCCAATGTTTGAACCTAGTTGCTAATGTCACCAATCTTCTTTCCTATTTTAGAAGACGGCAACAAAATTTCTCGTAACAAACTTGTTTTCCTTTCAGTGATTCACATAGTGCTAGAATTATTAGAAACAGAGTAAAAAATCATGTTTGAGACAATTGTGGGGCTAATAAAAGTCAATGTGTAAGAACTATGGCACAAAGTAATAAACATCACCTACCAATATGCGTGTGGTTTATGAACTCCTATAATCTACCTGAATTTTCTAGTTGGGGTCAATAAAATCTGCTTGGTCCTATAGGCTGTATAGTGTTTGTTTTCCTAATAGGTAATACTGAATATCTTAGAGACCCTAAAAATACTATTTGTTTACTCCTGGTTTTTAAAGAAATATCTATTTTCAAAGGTTCAGAATTTTACAAATTTTCTTAGTTGACATTTGTTGGCAAAGATTACAAATTTTGTTTATATATAATGTTAACTGAAGAAAGCAACATTCTGTTACTATAATTATAAAAACAGTATTAAACATAAGTTAGTAAAATCTGAAAGAACATGGATTAATGAAAAGCCCATTATTTTTTGGTGTGGTGGAATTTTGGGATTTTTTTACCCTTCCTTTTTGGGGAGTATATCACGTTTATAATATTATTCAAGAATAACAAGTAATTTTAAAAACTGCAAAAATCACTCGAAATATTCGTGTTATACAACTATTTGACAAGTATCTTAATCTATCACTACATTTGCAGCAAAGAAAACCTAAAATAGTTTAATATGTGCCTTCCTAGGAGCCAATTATAAGAAAAAAGACCACCTACAGCACTGTTTGTTTCTAATGTGCAAACATATATACTCTTGCAAAATAGTTACTTATCTTCCCTCATACTATGGATGAACTCCTTCCTAGCAAAACGATAAATTAAGACCACTTAAAATTTAATAAGTGGAATAGCTATACTATAATTAATCAAAAGTATTCCAGTAAAACAAAAAAGGCAGCATACACATGTAGTATGACAACTCCCCTAAGCCCTGAAAAGAAATGTTAACTCTAAACTAGTAGGGGGAGCTAGTAATCCCCTTGATGAGACTGTATCTTCCCATGAAATATGCATATTCTTTACTTAAGTACTCCATATTCCAGGTGCATTTGTAATTCTGCTTGGAAATCCTTCACTGCTTTGACACTTTTATGTTTCCAACATCTATTATTTCCAGACTCCACTCCAGTTACCCTTCTCATCTTCTCTGAAAACTACTGTAAAATCTCAGCCCTAGACTTCATGCAGTACTTCAGATTCACGACATATACTATACTAGGTAGTTTTATTATTTTATGTACTTTTTTCTTTTGTCCTAGTAGGACTCTACTGCAGGTCAGATTCCTCTCTTGGTATGCCCATCTGTAGTACAAACTAAACTGAATAAAAACTCAGATGCTGATGGTAAAAATACATACAAATTTGACATGGGACTATAAATTTCTGATCATTAAACTTAGAGTAATAAAGACATAATTTTCATTTCAAAATACTGTATTTTAATATTTTTGAATTTATCACTATGGTAGGAAAGACATGACTTTTGCAGGAATAAGGGGCCCATTAGGAAATCGTTTTTTTCTGGAACTCTAGAAGCCAAGATAAAGTAGAATTTTTACTTTACTTTTACTGTTTTTTTTTAAAGTAGAATTTTAAGAAAAATCCAAATAATAAAACCTTCTTCCTACGGCAAAATCTATTTTATCTCTTTTGTTCAAATAGAAGATAGATTATCTTCTACTCTCTAAGTTACCGTATTTTTATTTTTGCCAATCTTGTTTATTCCAAAAAGTACTTCTAACCATTCACTGAACTTAATAAACAAACTGCAACTGACACACTGATTTCCCGGGACAAAGAATTTAATTTACTGAGTTCTATTTGTCAATATTTCCCAAGAATATTAAATCATTTTTGCAGGGTTAGATTGACTACTTCAGAATCACACTGTAAATATTTAACAAATTGCTATGGTTTTTAGATAGTAACAATAATCATTAAATGGAAATTTAGGGCAATGATTTAATGAAAGGGGGTGAAAGCCTCATGAAATTAACAAAAATAAAATTCAAGATACACTGATTCTATGTAATTTTAAAACAGCATACTAAAAGATCTACAGTGAAATTATTCTCTTTTGATTAAACTTGAGGCTCATTTTTCACAAGTAATTCACACTCTTCTCAGCAATTTACTTCAACATGAAATGAAATGTAATACATCAGAATTTTAGTCAAGTAAGATCTTACTTTTAATCTGAATTCCTATTAAGTGCTAAACACTTACCTCTGCATTGTAAAATTTGGTTTTCACATCCAATGGTTTGAGAACCTAGTCGAATAAAGCATATCAATCAGAGGAGATTATAATTTATTTTTGTTTGTTTATTTATTTATTTAACATTTTATTTATTTGACAGAATACAAGTAGGCAGAGAGGCAGGCACAGAGAGAGGAAGGGAAGCAGGCTCCCTACTGAGCAGAGAGCCTGATGCGGGGCTCGATCCCAGGACCCTGGGATCACCACCTGAGCTGAAGGCAGAGGCTTTAACCCACTGAGCCACCCAGGCGCCCCTGTTTATTTATTTTAAATCACAGGGCTTATATCTGTCAAAGGCATTTTCTAATTTTAATTGTAAAAAGCTTTATTAATAGGTATGCAATATTTTTGCAAAAACAACAAAAAAACCCAAAAAACAATCCCAAATGTATTTTTAAAAGACAACCATCATTTCTTAATTGGGTAATAGTCACATGAGTTACATGTGTGTTTACTCCATAGTATTTTTGTTAAACTGAATATATGTATTTTATGTATTTTTCTCTATATATTTCACAAAAATGTTTACTAAAATAAGTGCATAAATCTTTTATTTTCTTTTAAAAGTCATGCAAAATCTTAAATGAGTGATACAGCAAAATTTTTTCTTTTAGAAAGTTTTTTTTTTTTTTTTGAAAGTTTTTTTCAAGTAATCTCTACACCCACCATGGGGCTTGAACTCAAGACCCCAAGATCAAGAGTCACACGCTCCACATAATGAGGCAGGCAGGTGCCCCAAAATAAATCTGGGTACATTTAATAATTTAATTAATTAATTCCTACTGTTAGTACTTTTTCTTCCACTTAAAAACAGATAGGTATGAAAAATATATATTGCATAATATCTAGATCTAATTTAAAGGGTTATATGTGGTCATTTCATCCCTAAAACCACTAAAACCAGTGGTTTTAACTATTTTTAATCACAGAGTGAAAACTCTGTATAAATACAAAACTCTACATATAAGTTTGGTGACTCATGGAATCCTCGAAGGAAGCTTGGTCCACTCAGCCCAAGTCAATTATCTCTCTTTAAATATTTCTTTAGAAATTTGATAAGATTTATACTTAATTTATCTGGACTTTCTACTCCTTTTATCCCTCTTGTATATTCTTGTGAGTTTTGTCAAGGTATAAAAACAGGACAATCTTTTTTGGATAAAAATCTGTAACTGAGGGGTGCCTGGCTGGCTCAGTCAGAATAGTGTACAACTCTTGATCTCGGGGTGGTGAGTTTGAGCCCCTCGTTGGATACAGAGATTACTAAAAAAATAAAAAAATAAACTTAAAAAAATCTGCAGGTGAAATATTACACTGACAATGATAATTTCTCTGCTTTTACTTAATTTAGTCTGACTTTAGATTTCTAGTACTATGACAAATGCAGACATATGAAGCTATTTGCTTTATTTGGAGGCTGTTTTCCCTGCAGATAGATAGGAATAACTTCACAGGGGAAAAAAAATCTGTAAACTATTTACGCAGTCACATTTAATACCTGAAATTTGAAGAATTTTCTAAAATACATTTTTTCTCCGCACTGAGTTGTATAGCTCACTGCACACACCAAGCTGAAATGGAAAGATATCTCTGAATTATCTTTGATTTTGTTTAATAATAAATCTAATACACCTCAATTTTACTCACAAATTTGGAAAATATTGTAACCAATGTTGTAAAAGCGTAGCCAAATGAGCCTAGAGTAGGGAAAAAAGAATTTTAGCAGATAAAAATATAATTCAATGAACAAGAAAGCTCTGATTAGCAAAATTAAATATACAATAGTGAAATATATTCCAAAACAAATCCGAAAAATCAAATAGTTAAATGTACAAATTAAGTTTATATAATTTAGAAGAAAAAAAATAAATTCAAAAAAATTCTAGGATGGGGAAAGACTTTTTAATATAAATGGGCAATGGAAAGGAAAAGAGTCATAAATGTATAAACTGAAAAATCAAAATCCTGTTAAAACAAAAAGCAGACAAAATGGGATAAAATACTTCTAATGAAATGAAGAGAAATCTCATAAGCAAAACATTAGTATCTTGCTCAAAATAGGAGGAAAGGATACATAGATAGATGACAGTACCATAAATGGCTAACAAAAAGGTGAAAACATTCAGCCTCACAAGAGGTCAAAGTAATAAAATAATGAGACATATTTTTTCCACTTCTTAAGATTAAAAAAAAATTCTTTTATAGGTGTTACCAGGATTGGTGAGGGGTTAGAGAAAGTGACTCTCTACACTGCTAGTGGTTAAAAGAGATTTAGAAAACAAGTCTTAAGTAAGAGTCTTAAAAATGCTTATATGCTCCTATGGTAAACCCACTACAAGCAGTCTATCACAGGAAATACTAGGATGCTCAGCACTGTATTATTTATAACAGCAGAAGACTAGAAACAATCTAATGTCCAACATTAGTAAACAAATTAAAGTATATGGTCCAAGTAGGTAAGATAAAACTATCTCATAAAGAATGTTTTCACAGAATACTGACTCAAGTGGGAAAATGTTCACAGTGCACTGAAAAAGATAAAACCATGGGTAATATGATCAAAATTTTGAAAAGTGTTATTTATTTATACAAATATGTTACATAAACACACATAAAAAACTAGAAAATCATATACTAATATTTTAATAGCAGTTATACTCAGTGGTGACAATACAGGAAATTTAATTTCTCCTTTTAAGTTAAGTGTACATAAGCCAGGTACTAGGGATGTAGTATTGTTCAAAACACAGTAACTGTTCTCAAGTGCTCACAGTAAAAAGCAGTATAGCAGGGTATGGGTTTTTTGAAGCCAGATTTAGATTTGAGTTCCACTTCTTATTTACTATTTAATTCTACAAGAGACTCATCTTCTCTAAAAGGAGGTTTTTACACATTTAATAAACTTCAATAAACTTAAATTCTTAATAAAATTTAATAATTGTAATAAATATAAAATTTAAATAAAAATAAAATAACAATTTAATGAATTTCAATAAACTCTATTTCAACAAGTACTGACCACTATTCTCTGCTAGATCATGAGGACACAGCTGACTTCATGCAACTCATACTCTAATGGAAATGACAGGCGTAAGTAATTAATTTTAAGTAGAAGACCAAAAAAATGACAAGTTATGGATGCTATAGAATATATTAAAAGGGGTATTTAATTTAGTCTTGGAGGTCAGGAAAGCCTCTTCGAGAAGTCATGGTGAATCTGATATATGAAGAAGTGGAAGTAAGCTAAACAAATGAACAGAGTCATTCCTTAGGAAGGGAAAAATTTATCTCAAGTCTTGGAGGAGTGCAAAGGAAAGAGACTTCCAATGTCACTTAGTATAAAACAGGGAGGAATGAGAAAAGGTAAGAACTAAAGCAGCTCATACAGATTAGCTTCTAGAGAACTTTGTAAAGCCAATACAAAGAATTTTCTATGGATAGTGGTAGGTCACTGAAGAGTCAAGTGACTTATCCAGGAACATGTAATTAATAAATGATGGAGCTGAAATTTGAACTCTTTAAATTTTGACTGCAAAGCTCATACTAACCACAGAATATATACTAAGAAGTGCCTACAAAAGAGATGTCACCACAATGAACTGATTAACAGCTAATATTATATACTACTTTAACCCAAGGAAGAGAGGCAAAAATGGTGACATAAGTGGAGATGAAGGTGGGATGACATACAGTTAGTAAGAATTAACAGGACTTTGTAAATTTATTGTATGTGTAAACGGTAAGGCAGATGGAAGTTTAAAATTATTTAGATGGCTGAAATTTTCATATCTGCCTCTCAAAGAAAAATAGAGGATTCACATTCATATGCCAGGAATACAGAATTTGATATATTTTTTTTCTCATAGCTTATCTTACTTTGGTTCTATATTTCTGAATTCTCAGGGTAGAATATATATACATAGTTAAACAAGAACTGAAAAGTTGTACAAAACTGAGAAGTTGTAATTTAAAAATAAACACTATTAATGTCAGTTTCTAGCATTTCAAAAAATAATTAACATACTTTTGGTCAGAGTGGTACCTGGGTTTTAAAAATCTGCATAGCTTTTTATTTTTTGGATAAGATTGTCTGTAGATGCAAACACGAAAACAGAAATACAGGAAAATAAATTAAGATATTTTCCCCTAAAAAACAAACATTTTGTTTAAAGTGTGATAAGCATGTAATCCTGCAACATTAAATTCCTTCTTAAGTACGTTCATAGGTTTGATACTAAATGGACATAAAACGAAAATTTCAAATAAAGGCATACATAAGGAAAAGCCTTTGAGAACTAGTAAAATTAATCCTTACATGTGTGTTCCAATTTCTTTCACTTCATGGTGTATGACATCATCAATACAACAATCAGGTTTAAGTTCAGCCACTGCAGCATTGGAAGCTGAAAGATTTAAACGCTGAGAACTTGTCTGAAGATCAGCCTTGAAAAAAAGAGATTAAAAAAAAAAATCCAAATGAGACTGGTTACCTGCAGGGTGAACTTATCACAAATTAATACAAACTTAAACCTTTAACTGGCATACTGTCTCACCCAAGTGATCACAACCTTTAAGGATAAGGAAAAATGATTCTGTGCTTGTTACCATATTATCTTACACAATTACGTGTTCAATTAATGCCTGTTGTTAATGACAATTAAAAAGTCCAGTATCAAAGTGCATCTTAATGAAATTTCAAAAATGTAAGAATACAAATTAAAAAGTTAAAAAAATATATATACATATATACCAAGCAAGAATGCCACTTACTTTTACTAATATATCTTTTACAACTTGATTGCTATCATTATGAACGCTGATGTAACTGGAAAAGGTCTCTCCCAAAAATATATTCCTGTGAAATAAAATAAACTTTTAGGCAGAAATCTACTCATATTTTAACACACAATCTATATAAGCACCACTGAGAACTTAAAATGGAGAAGAATTTATTAAAGGATAATGATCAAGTGAAATACTGCTTCAGCATTTCTTTGTGTACCCTATGCTACTCATTCATTACCCAGTACAGTTAAAAATACTGATGTAGTCTATAAAACATGACAAAATCTTGGCCCTCAACTACTGTATAAATAGCCTGTTTCCCTAGACATAAGCCACTGAAATTAGATCCATATTAAAAGCCTTAATGATTATTTACTGACGAGGCTAGAAAAGGCAATTTTTGAAATAACTTATGCCCTAAATCTAGAAGAGACCCCCAGTTGATCTGAGTATTTTTTTACCAATTTGTCTTATTTTTCTAAGTTACTCTAACACAAATAATGACTACTTTATATTTTTTGTAAGGTAAGTTTTATAAAAATACCTGTTTATAAATACATATTACATAAAAACCTATAAATATATTTCACATAAATTTTTAAATAAGAACATATTTCCAAGCTTTCAAGACACCAGTCAGTAACTACATTCTGTAAACATTTTTAAACTTAAAAATTCCATGTGGTCTTAAATTCTCTCAGTTGAAAACAGAAAAACCAAGGGCTTCTTCCTCATTAATAACCCAGAAGAGAAGAAGAGCTAAGAGTAAGAGAAGGAATAAAAATTGACAGTTCCTAATGAGCTGACAAGTCTGATAGCTTGTGTTAGGAGAGGACTATGAAACTGAACAAGAAAGCAGCTTTCTGAAAGACATTTAGATTAAGCCAGTTAAAAGAAAAGGAATATATGGCTATTAAAAAATGCAGTAAGATCTAAGGAAGAAAGTTAAAATTTAATCGTCCCTAGAAACCACTATTCATACTTTGGTATGTATCTTTTTTTTTTTTTTTTGCAGGGGGTTGGTGTTGGTGGTTTGGAGGAGATGGCAGAGGAAGAGGGAGAGAGAGAATCCCAAGCAGGCTCCACACCTAGGGTGAGCCCAATGCAGGGCTTGATCTCACCACCCTGAGATCACGACCTGAGCAGAGCCACCCAGGAGCCCCTTTTCTTTTTCTGTATCTTTTTTTTTTAATTAAAAAACTCCCCCAGAATCACTAAGTATAATTCTGGTAAAACCTTTTTTTTTTTTTTTTTTTTTTTTTTTGGTGTTCTTTAACCTTTTTTTTTTAAACCACTTAAATGTATGAGTATTTTTCCATTCATTAGTTATTTTATGAAAATATAATTTGTAATGGCTTTAAGTATGGCTTATGTCAACATATTCTTACCCGAAATTCTGTGGCAAAGTCAACATTTCACCCAACATTAAAATTTCTGCACCATTTACAGTTGAAGGATCATCTCTCATGAGTTGGTTAAAAAGATCTCCTATAGAAAGAGAAAAACGTAAATTCTAAAATCTATCTTGTAAATAAGTTTTACTGCCACAAAGAAATAGCTGGGAGAAACACTTTTAAAAAAATGCTTTAACAAAAATCTAATTTATTATCTTCACTACAACAAATTTATGGCAAAAAATTTGAGTTTCATAGAGAATGAATGCTTCAGAAACAAAGGAAAATGAAGGCCATGAGACACAAAATATAAAGAGCTCCAATAATTTTAAAGGGAATGGCTAATACACAAGTTGATGGACCATGTGAAGATAAATAAAATTCTGATATCATGACTATGAATGTATCCTTACTAAAATTAAGTTTCTTATTGCCATGGGATATCCGTAGTATCTTGACTTAAGAGATTATGTGTAAGACCTACTATGTAGATGGCCACCACTTATATCATACAAAAAGAGACAACAAAGAATGCAGCAAAGAGTTAGTATAAGACTGGAAAGACTATGCTTATTGCAAGGTAACACAGGCAACCCAGGTTTCAACTTTTCCCTAGGTACAAGCAGAATAAAAGCATACCAGGTAAGTCTTTTTCTTCACATGTTACTGGAATATTGGTGAATAAAGTAGGCTTAGTTAACCGCATCACTGTGAATTAAGAAAAAAAAGAAAGAAAGAAAATGTTAATATTGTTTTGGACTAGCATTCCTAAGATGAGTGTATGATACTCATCCATTCTATACTAAAATCGAATATAACCTAAAGCTTCCTAAATATAATATTAAGTACTTTCCCAAACCATACACCAGTGATTTACTAAAAATATTAATTTACAACAGAAAATCTTACATATGACTTAAAGCTTAATGCATTAAAAAAATTAAATGTAAGTGTAGAATACCACATTATAGAAAAACTGGAAAATAAAGGAATTTTAAAGCTTAAGGTATATGAGAATAAGGCTTTAAGAAAAATCCTGAGTGACGTTCTTTGAACAGTATCAAGAAGAGATCTTCCTGAAAGGGAAAAATGTTTTGATTCACCACCATGAATATGAGACAGTAATTTTACAAAAAAAGAATCTTTATGAGCTTTATCTCTCGGTTCTAATCACTGGCCACTGGAAGTTCAGTAAGTGGACCTTTAAGTAATATTCATTCTGTAAGGAAATGACGAAAGTATCATTCAATGTATAGCTATTTATTTATTTATTTTTAAAAAGATTTTATTTATTTATTTATTTGACAGACAGAGATCATAAATAGGCAGAAAGGCAGGCAGTGGGGGGGGGGGGAAGCAGGCTCCCTGCTGAGCAGAGAGCCGGATGCGGAGCTCCATCCCAGGACCCTGGGATCATGACCTGAGCCACCCAGGCGCCCCCAATGTATAACTTTTTAAATTCCAACCAAAACTAAGATTTGTTCTTGGGACATGACAGAATGTGTCTAAAGTTTAGAAAAACAAGTAAAAATAAGCTAAGGAAATTAATGGGGAAAAAATGAGGCAGACATGAATTTACCATATATTAAAAAATTTGTCTATAGTCAACTAATTGGTTTATTAATGCAACACCACACAGATATATTAGACAGTAAAATAAAGATTATTAGGATGCAGGAAAAAAAAGCAACATGATAAAGCACAACTGGTTGGCTATCTGGGAAAAATAAGAAATTTAACTTATAAATTAAATTCAAATACCAAATAAATTGCCTATGTATCAAACAGTTAAGAGGCAAAAATTAAGCCACAGAAAACTAAAAAGTGAAAATTTATGAAATCTAGTAGAGTGAGGATAGGACATTTTAACTAAAAAAATATTTTTCAAGGGGCGCCTGGGTGGCTCAGTGGTTAAAGCCTCTGCCTTCGGCTCAGGTCATGATCTCAGGGTCCTGGGATCGAGTCCTGCATCGGGCTCTCTGCTCAGCAGGGAGCCTGCCTCCTCCTCCTGTTTCTCTCTGCCTGCCTACTTGTGATCTGTCAAATAAATAAAAAAATAAAAAATAATAAAAATAAAAATAAAATAAATAAAAAAAAATCTTAAAAAAAAATCTTTTTCAATTACTTCTAAAGACTGACCTTTGATCACATTAAAATAAAGACAAAAATCTAACCGTAAAAATCATAGAAACTTGTAAAATATTTCAGAAAATTAATCATTTCTTTATACTCTATTAAAAATGTTCATTCAAATCTAACCCAAAAAACTTTAAAGACTATCAACTTAAATGGTCAATTCACAGTTTAAGTGGTATTCATTAGCATATGTAAACATGTACCACCCAACTACTAACTAGCTATATCATTCACACCAAATTCAGTGCCTTTCTCATTGGGTCTCAGGCTAAATGTCATCTTTTCCAAAAAAGAAGTAACAGCTCACCTTGTCTCTCTCATAGCCCCTTGTATTTATCATGAACTGAGAAATGTACTTATTTACAGCATTTTGATCCAAACTTCACAAGATTGAGGCTCTTACCTATTATATTCAGTTTTCTGGCTTTGTTGCTTGACAGTTTCTGGTACATACTATATTCTATAAATCTTTGCTGAATGAAAGAATTAGCACCTCACCTAAATCCTCAAGTACCTGGTATTATTTTGAAGATGTTACATTTCATGAACGGAGGCCATTAAACAATGTTATATATCAAAATAGATGGCTGTTGAGGGTTGCCTAGTTGGCTCTTGGTCTCAGAGTCGTAAGTTCAAGCCCTATGCTGGGCACAGATCTTACTTAAACAAATAAAGTAAAAACAGATAATATAAATAGATGGCTACCGAAACAGGCAACATATGTTAACCTTAAAATTTCTGAAGTCACTTTGCTTAACTGATTATTTACTGAGCATTTACTAGTGCCAGACAGCATGCTAAATACTTCACAAGTATCAACACATTTAAGTCTAATGACTACAAATTTGGTGTCATTAACTACATTTTACACATAAGGGTGATACTTGGAGAAGGTAATTTGCTTATAAGACTATAAAGCAGATAGGTGGCAGAATTAGATCTGAACTCAGATAAATTCACTTTGTTCAAAACTAATTCTCTGTATTATTAATTATAAGCCTAGGGGCATAAACCTGTTACGTTATGCCTTATAGGAAACATCGTATGGGCATTCAAAATAGAACTCTGTCAAGCAGAGTATTAACCAGCTACAGATCATTGATGGGCACCAGAAGTGGTTGAGAAGGTTTTCTTTCTACTTCACTCTTATTTCTAACTAGGAAAGCAGATTAAAATTCAGTACAATCTGAAGGGGATAAAAAAGTGTTCTAAAAATGATGAAGAAGAGACCTTCTTTTCACAATCTAAATATCTAAGACTCTAACTTTTTTCCTTTTTTTGAGAGAGAGATAGCAAGAGACACAGAGATAGCGAGAGAAACAGAGAGAGGGAGAGAGGATGAGCTGAGAGGAGAGGCAGGAGCAGGTTCTCCACTGAGTGGGGAGCCTGACTTGGGGCTCAGGCCCAGGATCCTAGGAACATGACCTGAGCTGAAGACAAATGCTTAACCGAATGAGCGACCCAGGCCCCCCTTAAAGCTCACTTTTTACACCAAGTGGTGTTCTCTATGCCCCATTTTTTGTTTTCATTTCAGAAGAAACGTGATCTTAATAAAAATATGCTCTCAAGGGAATCCTAAAACACAATTTTTTAAAAAGTGACCTTGAAAATACCATGTGATTTCACTCATATGTGGAATTTAAGAAATAAAACAAACCAGCAAAAGGAAAAAATGAGAGGGAGAAGGCAAGAAACGAACCCTTAACTATAGAGAACAAACTAATGGTTATCAGAGTAGTTATCAGAGTGGAGGTGGATGTGGGGGTGGGAGTAATGGGTTCGTTTGACTTAGAGATTATGCACTTGTATTGAGCACCAGGTGTTGTATGAAAGGGCTGAAGCACTGTTTTTGTACACCTGAAACTAATATTAAATGTACGATAACTAAATGGAAATTAAAAAGTTAAAAAAAACCATAAAGTGTTTTTGAGTTCACCCAAATGTGTCGCCATCTTACTTGCTTATTATATGCTCAAACTTCCATTGTGTACAAGTCTTATAAAGTTTAGTTTTACTCATTTTATGATTTCCTAGGAGATGAGAAAATAGAGAGTGGGTGAGGAATAACCCTCCATTAAAAATAAAAACTTCCCAAACTGCTATTAAAAATACCTGTTTCCTTCATTTTTCAAAGAGGGTAAAAAATCTGTGTGTGTGGGGGGGGAAGCAGTTGTTAAGAAATACTATCATTCTGTGGACTCAAAGAAAACTACTATAAAACACAAACTGGGCAAGTCCAGTTAGTAACATAAAAGTATCTCATATTGAAACTCAATGTTTCCTGTCTTACAGCAAATGAATGGACCTCAAATACCACACATAATGTTTGTTAGCTGGAAAAGACCAAATACCAACAATAGCAAGGTTTAAGAAACCTGGGAGAGGAACTAAAATAAAGCATTGGTTTTTTGTTTTTTTTTTTAAAGATTTATTTACTTTATAGAAAGTAAGAGAGTAGGTACACTTGGTGGGGGGTTGGGCAGAAGGGGAGGGTGAGAAGGGACTTCCCAGTGAGCATGGAGTCTGAAGCAGGGCTTGATCTCACAACCCAGAGATCATGACCTGAGCCAGAATCAAGAGTTGGAGGTTAACTGAATGAGCCACCCAGATGCCCTAATAAAGCACTGGTTATTAAATGATAATCTTATATTTAGGCTTGAATGTTAAAAAACAGGTTCTTTGTCAAAAATTAGAGACAAAAAAGAATATGCAATTTTCAGCCAAGTGCCAAATCAAATATTCACTAGGCACAGCAAATAGTGTCATGTGTGGTGCCATTTTCATTGGAATTCACAAAACACAGACATTTACTTATGAAATTCAGGTTTCACCTATTATCTTATTAAAAAAAAAACTTCTATAAGTCTTCAATAATTTATGTAAGAGGCCTGAGGTTACAAACTAATGAACTGGGCCAAGTTCAACTTTTGTATACATTTTGCTTGGAAAGAACATAAAAAAAAAAAAAAACAACAAAAAAAACCACAAAAAACCAACTAAATTAAGGCAGGATCTTCTTCAAGTTCAAAGTCCTGAACTACATTCCACAGTCTTGCCTATCTAGTCCCTGAATTATTTCAAGTTTGTGAACTGTGAATTCTGGATATTTTGAGCACATTTTATCAAAGAGAATCATTATGCAAGAGCTCATTTTGAAATTCTCAAAAAATGGTCTTTAAGCTATTTGATAAATTGGTAAAGGAAGCTAAATTCATATGATACCCTCCACATCTTTTTTTGGTTGAATTTAACATTTATCTTAAGGTAGAGAGTTTGTCAGGGAAAAATAAAATTATGGTACTGCTGCCACTTTCCTACAGAATAAATGCTGTCGGTATTTCATCAGATGCTCTCAGAGATTCACCTTTCTGTACACATTCTTGTGTACCTAACTTACTTCCACAACTATGACTTAATGGTAGAAATGAGAAATACTGCTGAGCCTACTATTAGCTAGTGCTAGAATCATCAGTCCTAAGGTTCTAAGTACATGAAAAAAGCTTCAAAGCAGTAATGGATTCTAAATTCTTATGTCTTGATTACTTAAAAAAAAATTATTTATTTATTTGACAGAAAGAGACACAGTGAGAGAGGTAACACAAGCAGGGGGAGTGGGAGAGGGAGAAGCAAGCCTCCCACCAAGTAGGGAGCCGAGGCGGGGCAATACTGGGACCCTGGGGCCATGACCCAAGCCAAAGGCAGACCCTTAACAACCGAGCCACCCAGACACCCCGGTCCTGATCACTTCAAATGGAAGTGGAGAAGTAGGAAGGAGAAATGGATCTCTCCTTCTTTCAAAGTCATAGCACTATTTGCAGTAAAACTCAATCTTGAGTTTTCCAGGTCTGAATTACCCTTTCACTACTTCTGTAAGAGGTAGAAAGCAAATGACACAAATGAGAAAACTTTAAATCCATCACATATGAAGACAAAGAAACTCTTTTTAATAAGTGTGATTCTTGGCTAAAATTAACTCAGGAAACAACATGTTGGCGAGGATGAGGAGAAAGGGTAATGCTCTTAAACTGTTGGTGGGAATGCAAACTGGTGCAGCCACTCTGGAAAACAGTATGGCAGTTCCTCAAAAAGTTAAAAATAGGGTTACCCTGTGACCCAGCAATAGTACTACTAAGAATTTATTCAAAGGATACATACATAATGATTTGAAGGGGTACCTGTACCCCAATGTTTATAGCAGCAATGTCCACAACAGCCAAACTATGGAAAGAGCCCGGATACGGACAGATGACTGGATACAGAAGATGTGGTATACACATAAAATGGAATATATTACTCAGCTATCAAAAAGAATGAAACCTTGCCATTTACAATGACATGGATGGAACTAGACGGTATAATGCTAAGCAAAATAAGCTAGTCAGAGAAAGACAAATACCATATGATTTCAGTCATAAGTAGAATTTAAGAAACAAAACAGATGAACATTGGGGAAGGAAAGGAAAAATAAAATAAGATGAAAACAGGGAGGCAAACCATAAGAGAGGCTAAACTCTAGGAAAACAAACAGGGTAGCTGGAGGGAAGGTGAATGGAGGAAGGGGTAAATGGGTGATGGGCATTAAGGAAGGCACTTGACATAATGAGCATTTCCTGTTACATGCAACTGATAAATCAGTAAATTCTACCCTGGTAACTAATAATACAGTGTATGTTTTCTAAATTGAATTTAAATAAAGAATTTTTAGAAGTATGATTCTTGGATTAAAAAACTGCTCATAACAATCTCATGACTTGACTATACCTTATATTTTAAACTATGTCAGAAAAAAACCTGTCTTCTGTTCAAGTGACTTTGTCTTACAATTACCTTACTTTTAATTAACAACTTCTGGTAAATAAGACCTGAACAAAAAAAATTAAATCCACCATCTATGACTGCCTAACAATATGACAATTCTTATTTGCAAAGCTTGGTGGCAATACTCAATAACTTCTTGATACCCGTCAGCTGCCTAGGTTGAAAAGATGATTAAGGAAACAAAGAAGAAATAATTACTGAAAAAGTGACCTCAGAAACTCCCTCTAAACCTGGTGATTTTTCATTTAAAGACTTTTGGAAGCATTCATGCACCTGATGATTATTTTCTAGAGAGCAGTATCATTTGAGACAATAAAAAGGTACTGAAAGTAGTTAAAAGTGTTTGGACAGACTGAAATCTAATTGGAAAAAAATTATCACTTTATTTAAAAATTAATAGTTTGCTTTTAAGCAACCTCAACTCAGGCAGGCTACAAAGAATCCCTCCAAAGGGCATGTACATGTTTATTGAGCCCTTACCATTCATTATCAGGCACTGTGCCACAAGGCAAATGTGTCTGCCTTTCAGAAAGACTACAATTCTTGCTGTTTCCCAGGGAGGTGGTTTGACCACTTAATGGAAGTAACTCCATGTAAACTCTGTAAGGGTAGGTCCATGTTTCTCCTTCCATACTGCTTTCTAACCAGCTCGCGTTAGGCACTTAAATTTGCTAAATAAGTATATTTTTACATAAAACCTTTATAATCATTTTGGGTATTTTTATGAGGTGATGTGTAAACCCAATTTAAAACTTTTGCTATTGGGAAACTCACAATAACTCCAGGAACCCATCAACTAGCAATCAGCATTAACCACCATTAACACTGAATACTTGTACTAGATTAAATAAAGAATAACGAGCTCTTTCCCACATTTGATACTTCCCTTCAAAATAGTTATATCCTTAAAGATACATTATGGTCTTATGCAAATTATACATTTTTACTTTTGATTCAAAATTCCACATCAACTATTGTCAGTTACAGATTCTTGGAAACATTGGTACAATCTGGGCTAGTTTCCCAATTTGAACTATGTTCATGCTATTTGAATAACATTTGCAATAGAACTGGTTTTATTATTATTTTTTAATAATTACACTTTAGAACGGTAAAGAAAAAACACTATAAAATTACATTTTGGGACTTTACCAAAATCCAACCGTTCACTGTAATTCATTGCGCTATCTAATTCAACCACTGGAAAAGTAACAGAACAAAGGAATAGAACATTTTACCTCTAAGCTCAGTAAAACAACAATTTATCACAATTTATTTAGAAGAAAACTACTAAAAGTATAACCCAGAAAGCTCTTGTATTAATACACATCTAGGAACTCAAGTGATGGCCATTTATTTCTGAGAAACCACTGTATACAAATTACCACACAATTTTTTTATACTATTAAGAATGAAGAGGCTATCTTAGTGAGGGGTCAAATAAAAAAATTAAATAAAAAATTTAAAACCCTGTAAAAAATTGATTGACCACACTATTTCAGATCCTACTCAGTTCATTCAGAATATTCTTTTCTTTAACAATCAGTAAAATTCATTACATACTAAAAATAACACCATATTTATGCACAAATAAATTCATTTTCCCAGTAAGAGCTAACCTTCCTTTAAGAAGACTTCCCACATATTCACAGTACATAATATCACAGAACACCCATATTTGGCCTAAGTGTCTCTGAAATGTAGCATTACAAGATGGAAGTTCATTGTGCCGGATGATATGATTGAGTTTTGCCCAAATGTCTTCCAGAGTTTGGTTGTTACAAATAGCATGCTCTATAGTCCATCTTGCTCTATAAAGTGAATGCAAATTCAATGCCTTTAAACTATCTCGCAATTTTTTAGACAAAGGAAAAATATTTTCAGTGCAATTACTGTTGGGAAGTGAAACACTCCAAAACCTCTTCTTGTGTTGTCTTCCCTTTTCTGATTGTTTATCTAAATTTCCAGAATTTGTCTGTTCATTCAGTGAGTGTGACCGGACTAAGTGCTTCCTTTTTTTAAAATTAGGTTGAAATTCCAAAAGATCTACTGTGCAATCATAACTCTGTGATTTAACATCGTGTTCTGAAATGGTTAAGTATTGTTTCACATCTTCAGCTGCCTCTTCAGAAATCACAGGTGCTGATCTTTTAGGTTTGAGTGGAAGTTTGGACGCATCATGTGAAAACCAAGGAATAAATCTCGATAGTGGACGTGTAGGAAAGTCTTGAATTGCTTTCTCTGCAATTTTTGGCAGTTGTGTGGGATCACTCTCACATGGTCGATAATGTAATATTACTTCTGTAGACATTCTGCAGTAATCCAGTTACTCTTAATGAAGAAAACATTTCTTAGATGCACTCTTCAGCGCTAGAATGTAATTTATAATTATAAGACTCTCTTTCCAAATCAGAAGGAAACAGGACCTAAAGTGGAAGTATTGCAAAGAGTAAGATATGGTAGGAGAGCCTACACACAAGTAGGGAAAAAGAAAAAAATAAAACTAGTCTCAATATATTTTACCAAGTGCTGTTGGTAAATCTGAATGTAATCCACAAAATCGGAAATGCTTTATCTCATCGGAGTAGATTCCCTACAAGATCACCTTCGGCCTAAAACTGCCAGGAGTCAACAAGTCTAACTTAACAGACAGAAAGGATTTGGAACCATTGTCATTAATAAATTTGGTAAATAATCTTAAGACTATAGCAGAAACAAAAGGTAAATTAGTGATTCTCAGAATACTAGATTCATTTGAAGATAACAAAAATGTAATAATACTTTAAAATTTGAGACATCTGAGTTGAGGACAATGAAAATCATTGTAATTTTTAATGCCTTGAGAAAAATCTTTATACTTTAAAATTATATGAATTCTACCAAATATATAGACAGAATACTTAATGATTTCTTTCTTTCACAGTAGCAACACTGGTAACATGAAAATAGTTTAACTCTGATTTTAACCAGGCTAGGAACTGGGTTTGTGACTAAGTCTCCTTTGTCTAAATGGGGGACTTTCACAGTATCAAGACATTAGTACCATGGCTCCTGAATTCCATTTCTGAAGAGGAAAACAAGACGGCTAGACCTTCCTTATTTTTTTCCCTCTTAGAACAAAGAATTCTTCAAGTTGTACCAAATGAAGTTGTTGATAATAAGTTCTAGCATATAGTTCGTCTTCCTAACCAAGTTCAAAGCTGCATGAGCCATAATGCAGGCTCTTTCAAATCCTAATTACTGTAGGGGGCAAAAAAAAAAAAAAGAGAGAGAGAGGTGGTATCTCTTCTCTCCCAAATCATGAGAGAACTCTTTGAAGGGGTTCTCCCATTGCTAGAATGACCATGGACGGGGACTCCTGTCATGATGTCACAATATTCATTTGACCACTGATTCTGAAGAGTCAGAAATAATTAATCTCATAATGATTCTTTTCATCTACTGTAAATGTCCACTAACAGTGGACAGATTTGACAACTTAAACTCATAAGTGACTGTGATCCTTAACATCCATAATTTTAATATGAATCTAAACATAGAGAGCATATTCTTAAAAGCATTAGTAATGCTTTTAATTTTTCTTTCCACTTGATCTTAGCCAAAAGGCCGAGAAGCGATTTTAATTTTTCTTTCCTCTTCCTTATACTTTCACATTCTAAGATATGGCACTGAAAATTCTTTGATTTCTTTTGAACTTAGTCAGTGTCATACCCTGAGGACTGATGAAATTCTGAGAGTTCCTTAACCTTTTATATAGACAAGAAAGTAAACTTAAATTACCACATAAATTGATATACTTGGCATTCAACAATCAGTAAAATGAAAATCTGTGAAAAAAAAATTTAATAAGTTATTTTATTTTTTATTTTTTAAAGTAATCCCTATACCTGATGTGAGGCTTGAACTCACCACCCCGAGATCAAGAGTCATATGCTCCCCCGACTGAGCCAGGCAGGTGCCCCAAAGCTTGTGAAAATTACTGATGAACAAGGGGAAACAACGGTATGGAGGAGCTTTAATAAAACTGAGACTATCAGTGAATTTCAAAACACTTATCCTTTTAGCCTGCTAAAATCTCTCCCAGATTTTCTTCTATTTCAGAAAATAAAGAGTAACAGAAAATTAAAAATACCCAATGGTAATTAGCTTCCACATTACTGGAATATAACTGTGTTTAATAACTTCCAATTTGCATAAAATCATACCTATCTGCTAACAGAACTGTTTCAAATTCCCATCAAAGTAACTAATCAGAGAATGTTCTCTGAAAATGCTGTTTCCTTCATTGGGAAACAATGAGTCTTGGAAAGATGGAGGAAGGCCTTGTGTTGAAATACTGCCTCCAATCACTCACTAGCTTTGTGATCCTGAGAAAGTTTCTAAAATTTCTGATAGATAGCAAAATCCACTCTACATACTTGATTTAAGATTAAGAAAAAACATGAGAGTTTCTTTTCCTTTTTCTCTAGAAGAATCCATTTTAGTCTAGCTCATTTACTCAGGCTAAGCTTACAGGTCCTGTTGCTGTATTACTTAATATTGTTGTTTTTTAGTTCTATGATCAGAGACAACCCTCTTAAACTAAGCTATCAGTATCTGATTTTATATTACAGATGGGACTGGTAAGCTTCTGGAATGTTTGATGCCTACTTCATAACTAGGGACGGGATAAGAGTCCCTCAAAATGGATGCCACAAGGAAGGTAAGTGCAATATAACTAAATTCAAACGTCTATTGAGCCTTTTCTCAGCTCAGTTCAAGAAGTTACTGGTAACCACACAGTAGAGCATCCAAGAAAGAAGCATCGCATTTGTTTAAGTAGAAAACAGATGGAAAAAAGCTTAAAGCGTTTTAAATAAAAGGTTTTCAGAAAACAGTAAGAATTCCAGAAAAACTATCCTATTGGTTTTCCCTAAATAATCATACAATTAAATCATCAAAGTTATTCAAAAAGTTTGCTGTGCGCACAAAACGAAAGTTGACATTAATTTTCCCGTATCCACAACAATTCGAAGTAAACTGAAGTTTTAACAAATCTAAATTATACGTTGTTGTACTATGTATTTCTAAATCCCTGGCACTACTTACTGCAATACTAGACTAACTTTACAGATGAAGCTGAAGCCTACTAACTTTATCAGTGCCACATGAAGACACAACAGACAAGGAAAATCACTGTAGATGGCTATTGTAAACCATCTTGGTTCACCAGGCTCTCCCCGGAGCTCGGGGCTAAAGCCAGTCTGTTAACTGCAGCATATCACACAATGAGTGATTTACCGGGTATCTATTCCATTCTAGAGAGAGGCTGTCAAACCTAAAAAGCAAAGAGAAGAAATTGCTTCCTTCCACTCGGCGCCAAAGGACAGAGCAGGAGCGAAGCCACTAACTGTTTAAGAAAAACGAGGCCTACATCCCAGGGACCAGATCTATGGGGTAAAGCCTTCGAGAATTACGACAGAAGAGGAGAAAACAGACTAAAGGGAGTCAGGTTCATAAAAGTTTACCTTTCAGGGCCAGCAGGTGCTCCTGTTTCGGGGGATTCACTTCCATTTTGACCGGCACTTTCGACCCACTGCCTACGGCAACTGAAGAGGTTCAGAGCAGCCCGGAAGAAAACAGAAAAGCGAACGTTCGGGAAGATCAAATCACTCGTAACAGGCTTTCTTCGCCGGTGATACCTTAAATTCTCTTCTTACCACGTCCTTCACGGATTCAACGGCCTCTTTTTACCAAAGCCATCTCTTGCCTCTTAGAGACCTATACATAACATACTTCCCTATTTTCAAGCCACAATCACGCAACGCGACTTCAAGAAATTTTTTCTCGGTGACAATACGTAGAGCGTCCCAAATACGTACATTGCGGAATGAAAGAGACGAATTTTGCATGCTGGGATTTGTAGTTTAAACAAAACAGCATTGCATGCAGGTAGATGTAGTCCCCCTTCTCTCCCAAGTCTATTCTGCAATTGGGCAGAGTTTGTTACTGAAGCAGGAGTTTCACCCCGGAAATTTACTTCTAGCTTTAGCCTTCTTTTTCCCTTTACTTTTATTCCTTCCATCAGCTGCAGACTCCTGGATAATAACAATATAAATAGCAAAGCCTTCATATATACAAGGATGTGCCGATAAACAGCTAGCAACTGGCAGGAGGAGGAGTCCGGAGGTCAAGCCAGCGACGCTCCGCGTCTTACTGCGCCTGTGCGCGGGCGGTGAACGCTGAGGCCTCTGGGTAGGTGGCTGGACCCCGCCCCTCACTTGAAGGCTGTGACGGCTGCTTCTGCGGCGCCGCTCCTCGTAGGATGGCTACCCTCATTGTAAACAAGCCTGGAGCGGGACTAGACAGTGGCCGTCAGGGCAGCCGGGGTACGGCCGTGGTGAAGGTGAGGGACCTTGCGTGCTCTGTTCTCCACCATCGGCCTCCCTTCGGTTCATCCCTGAGGTCTGGCGGCCGCGCTCCGGCGGTCTTCTTTGGGCCTTTGCGCGCCTCTCGGCTTTACAAGCCTTGCCATGCCCTCCGCGATTTTTATCTCTGCGGGATTGAAGTTGCTTGGTTTTCTGCTCATACCAGTCCTCTACGTGGCCGATGGGGACATTTGTGAAAAGGAGCTTATGGGCCTGTGAGACGGACTTCTGCCGGTCTTTGCTTAGTTCCTCTCCTTTTTGTTAAGCTCAACAGGCATTAGTTTATTTTTATTAAATTGAGCCATTGTTATTACCAGGTACTGTGTTAAGTATTTTAGCTCGTTAGTATCTACTTATAAGGTATATGATAATTACTGTTTTACAGGTGAAGAAATACAGGTTTACGTTAACACAGTGTGTCATGGATCCAGGGTTGAATGCCTTTAAAATCTGGTTTTCATTATTGCACTTCTTCTATAACCAGACAAACAGTAATGGTTGGTCTGCCCCCTCTTCTCTTATTAGTATAGTCTGTCAACAGTTTTTTGAGAAGTGTCCCTGCAGCAGCATGGCTGAACATTAACGTTAGGATATACGAATTGCCCTATGCTTCACGTTTGAAATTCTACGATGCTTAAGTGCTTCAAAACGCATTAACGAATCAATTGAAATATGTGGGATTCACATTTCCCTTCCACTGTATACGTATAGAAACATCAGCAAGGGAGAACTGATCTCATCGGTTTGTAGAATAACTTCCGTTGTTGTAATCTGAGTTATTGGTAATTCTCATTATGGGCTACATACTTAGAATAACTTAAAACTTAAAAAAAAAAAAAAAAACACCGATACACTCCTTCTCCCCAAGTTCTGATTAACTTGACATCAGTATATTTTTTAAACATTCCTAGAAGTGATTTTAATGTGCAACCAAGGTTGAAAACCACTCTATCAGATAATATCTGAAGTTAATTTGAGATCTTGGGTAATAGGCATCTATGATTTTTTCACCTAATGTTGGTTTTTATATGACAACAAATGCTACATTTCTGTTCACAGGTATGTTGCCAATTATTGATGGCTTTTGATTCATCTGGCCTTTGTTATTCTGAAGGTACACAGCATATCTGAGATACAGAGGAACACTGTTATTAGCCATGTTACATGGTCGAGGTTTTATGTATTAAATTGGGCTTTAAGGAGAGAATACCTGAAGATTTTTTTGTGAATTAGCTTGAATTAAGAAGTTGTAATTGGAATGGTTATTGTTGCTGTATCTACTTTTGTTACCCTAGTTGCTTTAAAATCTCAAAAAATATACGAAGGCCTCATATGACTCAAACTTGTTACAGCACAGAGTTTGATGTGTTACAGGTTCACTTTGTCTTTATCTTCACATGTAAAATGTGCCCTAGCTGTGCAGTAGGTTAGTCCTCCTTGGTAAGATGCTTATGCCGTGATTTGTAACTCATTCTCATTTTCATAGATGAAAGCAGAAATTACTCATTGGAAGGTGAGAGTTGAAGTATATATTGCTAAAAGGTAAAATAATGAATAAGTTGATAATGACAGGGTTTTTCATTAGAAAACTCAAAGATAAAAATCTGACATTATGAAATTATTTACATTCAAAAAAGAGTCAGGAAGGGAGGCCTGGGTGACTTAGTCAGTTAAGCGTCTGCCTTTGGCTCAGGTCATGATCCCAGGGTCGTAGAATCAAGCCCCACATGGGGCTGGCTCCTTGCTCAGCAGGGAGCCTCTTCCCTCTGCCAGCCATTCCCCCTACTTGTGTGTGCTCTCTCTCTCTGACAAATAAATAAAATCTTTTTAAAAAAAGAGTCAGAAAGAAAAAAAAAAGAATCAGGATGGTTTCTTTTAAGGACTGAGTCTTTTTAGTCCATTTAAAATATGGTATGATTAGGGTGCCCGGCTGGCTCCATTGGAGGAGTGTGCTACTCTTGATTTCAGGGTTGTGAGTTTGAGTCCCATGATGGGGCTAGAAATTACTAAAAAAAATAAATAAAAAACATAAATAAAATATGGTCTGGTTAATTAAAATTTGTTTTACATGTAATCAGTTTGAAGCTCTCTTTGACATATTTGTGAAGTTGATAAGATTAAGAGCTTTTTTCTTATTTAGCTTTTTTCTTATTGTGCTGTTAGCCACAGTTTGTGTTCATAAATACTGAAGAAAGAATTTCTTATTTTATTGTTTCCTGAGTTGATGTGAAATAGTCTAGTAAGTTTATTTTTGGTTCCTTGTTTAATTTATGAATCTGTGGTATGTTATTAGTGCTTTTTGAAAAAGCACTGTAGTAGCAACTTAAGTTCTTTTATCTTGTGTAATTATGGGTTCAGAGGTAAAAGATCTGAATGGACTGGAATTTTATTTGTTTGGAGTTTATGGTCATAAGCAAGTTTATTACGGTGTTAGAAAAATGAAACATAAAAAATGTTGCGTTTATTTTATATCTAATTCTGTTATATCTTCTCTGTATTTGAATGAATTTGATATTTTAGTGACAATATATAAATGAAATTTCCGTCCTGCTTTTTTTTAAAAATGTAGGATATATTTAAGTGTTTGTGTATAATACAGTTTATGTGTAACTTTTCCCATCTGTTTTCCTTCCTCATAGGGAGCCACTATTTCAGTGTAATCAAGTTTCCTGTGTATCCTGCTAGAAAGATAGTATGCCTGTATAAAAATATAGATATAAATGTATGCTCTTTCCCCAGTTTTATGCAAAAGCTAATTAAATATTCTATATATTTTTCACTTTGCTTTATTCATATGAAGTCATTCTATGTGTGTACGTAGGAAACTTCCTTTTTCTCAACAAACTTCATGGTTTTGCAGTATATGAATATATTATAATTTATTTCCCAGTCGTGTTGCTATCTGTTTATTTTGTTTCCAGTCATTTGCAAATGCAAATGGTGCTGTAAGGAATAACACAGAGATCTTGTCACACATGTGTGATATATTTGTCAGATAGATTCCTGGAAATAGAATTACTAAGCTATATAAAGTTTAGATAGGTATTTTCAAATTGCCTTTCATAAAGCCTATTTTAGTCATTAAACATTTCACAGCAGTCAGCAAGTATAAGAATATCTATTTTCCCACATCTTCACCAACACAAAGGATTATACAAACAGGTTATCAACCTGTTTGCTCTAATCTGAAAAAAATGTATTGGTTTAAGTGCATTTTAAAGTGTTTTGAGAGTGATTGAACATCTTTTTATATATTTAAAGAGCTGTTTTTATGTCTTTTCTTGTGAGCTATGTGTTACATTTAAGCCTCTTTTGAACCATACTGGGATGCAAGCCAATTATGTATTATCAATGTATAATGAAAGATGTTTGTATTTCATACACTGAATCCAAATTAATTACAGAGTTAATATTAAATTTTTAATGGATTAAGTCTGATTTCCACTGTGGATTTTCTGTTTTTTACCTTGCATTGTGTATTTGTTGGGGGATGGTGGTTGGGCTGAACTGTTCTTAATTTTTAATCTTGCCAGACTTTATTTATATAAACACCCTAGTACTGCGTTTTTAGGAATGCCCTGTTCCTGGGGGCTTTTTGGTCTAAGAGGGAAAGACAGGCTGGAAGCCAGTAATGGAATTCATGTGTTTACGGTATCAAGATAAACACCTAGGTGGTGCATGATGGCCCAGGGGGTAGTGTGGTCATTTCAGTTGGAATGAGCTGTGGGTAGACTGAGAGATACAGTTGTTTAGAAATTTGTTTGTTTATTAATGTTAAAAAAAAAAAAAGGAACCACTAGGAAAATGTCTGTTTAGCTATTTCCTCAGCATTAGCGTAAAAAAAAGGCAAAAACCAGTTTTCAAGTTCTGGGAACTACAAATTGTTAGATACAGTTTGAGCATGGAGTCTGAAGTGGGTGGCAGGGAAGCAGTGGGACAGAGGCCAGATTGTAGCAGGTCATGGATGGCCGACATAGTTTGTGATATAATTGAACAGTTCAGTATGGGTGTTTTTAAAAAATAAAATTGTGTCACACTTTTACTGTATTGGGAAATAAAGGTACCAACAGTGCTTCATTGATAAAAATATAGTTTGTTAACTAATTATAAAACTATCTCATGGCTTTAGAGTGAGAGTATGCTGATCCTTGTCACTTCTTTTGACTAACTCCATGGCCTTGGGCAAGATATGTGCTGGTAATTGGAATGACATAGACAAAATATTTTCTAACCCAGGGGCATATTTATTAATTGAGAACAATGAATTGAAATTTAAGTCTTAGCTGACTGCTTTCTTGAGTTTACATTATGTAGTATACATGGATACTAGAAAATACTTGAATATTACTTGCAGTCTGTTCTGAACAAGTTCTTGATCATTTACAAGGAGTAATTGTCACCCTAGTACATATTTCAAATGATTTCTGTTTAAATTAATCATGGTCTTTTGGAGGCAAGGTAATTGCAGAGAAATTGTTTAGAACCCAACTTTGGCAGAATGATATATTACACAGATTCAGATATAATGAATCAAGACATAATTTTCAAAAGATAAAGGTGATTTAATTTACAACATTATCTTGGTCCCTAACAGTTGACATTTCAAGGAGATTTCACTATGATGTAATTTTTATGTGGTCCATCAGATGAAATGATAAAAGGTGATTTAAAATTTTACAATCTAGACTTTTTTTCATGGAGGAATAATTTAATGAGATTGATTTAATACATTAGATTGAGGGTTTTTTTTAGCCAAAAGTATGTGTGCTTTTAAAATCATTTAAAAAGCACATCTTTCCTTTCCAAATATTAGGTGCTGGAGTGTGGAGTTTGTGAAGATGTCTTTTCTTTGCAAGGAGACAAAGTTCCTCGCCTTCTGCTTTGTGGCCACACAGTCTGTCATGACTGTCTTACCCGCCTCCCTCTTCATGGAAGAGCAATCCGTTGCCCTTTTGATCGACAAGTAACAGATCTAGGTAGGAAAATATATTGTATGTATTTAAGATTTAAAATTGTTTGGTTTATTTGTATGAAAAGGAGTTTGTATAGTCATTGCTGCAGGTTCTAGGTTAGGTGAGAGATGGGGGAAAATATTATCTTTAGCTGTTTGAGTTCCATTTTACAGAGAGGAGTTATTTTAGATTAAGTGTATGTTTCATACAGTGGTTTTCAAACATGAATCACAGCTTATTTGTAGTTATGAAATCAGTTTAATTGACTCTGAGTAGGTGTTTTCAAGAAGAAAGAGAACGAAAAATACGGGTGTTTTGCTAACTGTGAGAATGAATACTTGTGTATGAAACTTTTGTTTCAGCTGTAAATATACACATATTTTTAAAAACTTATTTATGTATAAGTAAATGTACATTATCCTGTGTTGTAATGGAAAATATATGTCTTACTGTAGGTTGGTCTAAAAAATATTGTAAAGCACTTGTTTTAATATATGTAGTAAAAGTCTTTGGTAAAATAGGATTTATAAAGTTAAATGATAGAAAAATAGAAGTCCTTTAAGTATCTTTCTACTACAGTGCTGAGGAGTTTCTGGGTTTTTTTTTTATTAATTTTTAAATTTTTTTATAAACATATAATGTATTTTTATCCCCAGGGGTACAGGTCTGTGAATCGCCAGGTTTACACATTTCACAGCACTCACCATAGCACATACCCTCCCCAATGTCCATAACCCCACCACCCTCTCCCTCCCCCCTTCCCCCAGCAACCCTCAGCCTGTTTTGTGAGATTGAGTCTTTTATGGTTTGTCTCCCTCCCGATCCCATCATCTTTCATTTTTTCTTTTTCCTACCCCTCAAAGCCCCACGTTGCATCTCCACTTCCTCATATCAGGGAGATCATATGATACTTGTCTTTCTCCAATTGACTTATTTTGCTAAGCATAATACCCTCTAGTTCCATCCACGTTGTTGCAAATGGCAAGATTTCATTTTTTTTGATGGCTGCATAGTATTCCATTGTGCATATATATATATATATATAAATATATATATATATATACCATATCTTCTTTATCCATTCATCTGTTGATGGACATCTAGGTTCTTTCCATAGTTTGGCTATTGTGGGAGTTTCTGTTTTTTTTTTTTTTTTTTTTTTTTAAGATTTTATTTTATTTATTTGACAGAGATCACAGTAGACAGAGGCAGGCAGAGAGAGAGAGAGAGAGAGGGAAGCAGGCTCCCCACTGAGCAGAGAGCCCGATGCGGGACTCGATCCCAGGATCCTGAGATCATGACCTGAGCCGAAGGCAGCGGTTTAACCCACTGAGCCACCCAGGCGTCCCGAGTTTCTGTTTTTTAAAGAGAATTTTAACCAGGGAATAGTTTAAGCATAAAAAGATAATGGGGAAAATTTGAATTTTGAAAATTTAGACATTAATGATTAAAATATATGACAAGTTACTATTGAGGTATGAGGTAAAATGATTAATAGTCCATTTTGTTAGATTTAGTTTTTATTTTTCTATTCTAGGAGATTCAGGTGTTTGGGGATTGAAAAAAAATTTTGCTTTATTGGAGCTTTTGGAACGACTGCAGAATGGACATATTGGTCAGTATGGAGCTGCAGAAGAAGCCATTGGGATATCTGGAGAGGTATTGATAGAACTTGGTGAAATCTTTATTATGAGCTTGAATTTTTTCTTTTAATTTAAAATATTTGCCATCTAAAGCACGATCTTACCTCACTTGCTACAGCAGATAGGTTTCCAGAAACACAACTTTCATTACATTATAGTTTTGTAGGCAACAATATTCCCAGCGAAACAGCGGTAAAACTTAAACTCGAAATCTCTGAAAATACCATACCTAAAGTATGTTTTATGTATATACTTATTTCCTTATTGTAATTCACTTCTACCCAAGGATAAAGTTAAAGAGTAAGAAGATTATAGAAGAGTAAGAAGAAGGTATAAGCTACATATTAAACCAGAGGGTGCAAAAGTGAATCAATAAGTAGTACAGCACAAAGAAAGAGGAAGTCCTTGAAAGAGGCCAGTTAGTGTAGAGGCCAAATGCCATGAAAATAGCAATAGCTCCTGAGGGAATTACTACTACTAAATATCTTCGTGAAAGGTTTAAATTATGTGTAAGTATACTCTCTTTATCCAATAGGCTGATCGTCCAGTAAATATAAGAATGAAGCTCATCAACACAGGTTAAAATACATTTTAATTTTTTATTTTTTCAATTATGTAGGTTCCATGCCTAATATGGGGCTTGAACTCATGACCCTGAGATCCAGAGTTGCATGCTGAATGGACTGAGCCAGCCAGGCGCCCCTTAAAATGCATTTTTAATGCTTGAAGAATTGCCCACATAGCTCGTATTACTGTACTAGATGTAAGAATAGTTGTAGTAAATAACAGTTAATGATTTAGGTGATCAACTTTAAAATCACAGGCTTAGTATCAAGGAAAAAAATGTCAGATTGAGTTCTACTTTTATTAAATCATGATTTCTTTATGTAAAGTGAATCACTGAAGTGAATTTCAAACTGGAACACTGTTTCCTGTTTATTTTTTTCCTTCAAGATTTTATTTAAATTCAAGTTAGTTAACATGTAGTGTAGTATTAGTTTCAGGGATAAATTTAGTGATTCATCACTGGCATATAACACCTAGTGCTCATTATATCACCCATTAACCTTCCCCCATCCCCTTTCCTCCAGCAACCCTTAGTTTCTTCCCTATAGTTAAGCATCTCTTATGGTTTGCCTCCCTCTCTGTTTTTATCTTATTGTGTTTTTTCCCTTCCCCCATGTTTATCGTTTTTGTTTCTTAGATTCACATATGAGTGAAATCATATGGTATTTGTTTTTCTCAGACTGATTTATTTTGCTTAGCATAATACCCTCTAGTTCCATCCACATCATTGTAAATTTCATTCTTTTTAATAGCTGGGTAATATTCCATTGTATATACATGCCATATCTTTATCCATTCATCTGTTGATGGACATTTGGGCTTTTTCAGTATTTTGGCCTCTGTGGATAATGCTGCTATAAGCATTGGGGTGCATGTGCCCCTTCAAATTATTATTTTTGTATCCTTTGGATAAATATTACTAGTATAATTGCTGGTCATAGGGTACTTCTATTTTTAACTTTTTGAGGAACCTCCATACTGTTTTTCAGAGCAGCTGCCCAGTTTGGGTTCCCGCCAACAGTGCAAAGGGTTCCCCTTCTTCTGCATCCTCACGAACATCTTTTGTTTCCTGATTTGTTACTTTTAGCTATTCTGACTGGTGTGAGGAGATATATCATTGTGGTTTTGATTTGTAGTTCTGTGATGATGAGTCATTTTGAACATTTTTTCATGTGTCTTTTTGCCATTTTTATGTCTTCTTTTGAGAAATGTCTATTAATGTCTCCTGCCAGTTCTTAATTGGATTTTTTTTTGGGGGGGAGGGTGTTGAGTTTGGTAAGTTCTTTATAGATTTTGGATACTAGACCTTTATCTGATATGTTACTTGCAGATATCTTCCCCTATTCCTTTGGTTGGCTTTTAATTTCCTCTCACATTTACGTCTTTAATCCATTTTGAATTTATTTTTGTGTATGGTGTAAGGAAGTGGTCCAGTTTGATTCTTCTGTGTGATGCTGTCCTGTTTTCCCAACACCTTTTGTTGATGAGACCGTGTTTTTTCCATTGTATATTTTTTCCTGCTTTGTTGAAGATTAGTTGACCATATACTTGCGGGGAGCACTGTTTTCTAGGCTTTTTGTACTTCTTTCATGTGCTATATCTTTTATCTTTCAAAAGGCATTAGAATATTGTCTAATGTTGACCTTGTAATTATTTGTCAGGTCTGGAAAACAGAAGATATGACTTTTTAATATTACCTGTACATGCTTTTCATAATTGCAAATAAAAAGTGTTTAACTTTGAGTTCATTTTTTAGTTTAATGTGATATTTAATGACATTATTGATGTATTTTCTAATTTTTATTTCTGGTTTTAGTATATGTGCTGCCAAAGTGAGCATTCTAATTTTTATTTCTGGATCAATTTATGCCAGATTACTCCCTTTCCAATTATGGCCTTTTAATATTCAGCACAAGTTTCAAAACATTCTTGGTTATCTGACGTGTAAAGTTTTTCAACTTGGATGCTTTTTAGTAACTCATGAAATTTAGAAATGATATTTAAAAGCTTATATATAACATAGATTTTATTTGTGTATTTTTTATTTGCTGAAATCAGTGCTTTTTCATCCAGGATTGTGCAGTAACCTCACCTGTGGAGTTTTAGAAAAAAAAATACACAGATCAGGCTTCTACAACCTATTGGAATAAGTATTTCCTAGGTTAGAGTCTGGGCATCTATGTTTTTAAAAACTTTGCAGCTGATTCTTGTGCATACACCTGCTTCTCAAAATAGCATTTGCGTTTCTCTTTTTTCTATATGTCACCATGATATGTAGTATTTAAAGCAGAGTTGAGGTTGGGGCCTGGGCACCTGGCTGTCTCAGCAGAGCATGGGACTCTTGACCTCAGGGTTGTAAGTTCAAGCCCCACGTTGTGTGTAGACATTACTTAAAAAATAAAATCTTAAAAAAAAAAAAGCAGTCGGGATGTATTTATTATCATTTTTTTAGTCTTAAAAAAAGATTTCTAGCCTGTATTGTTCAGTTTCTTTCATGTAAAATGAGGGGATTTCATGGGCGATATCTTTACACTATGAACCTATGAGAACAGTTTTATTTTTGGCCTCAATTTCATAGCACATATTAATAATCAATTTTGGAAGTACCTTCTCACTTACTTATAGAAATGAATACTTTCTTAGATGAGTTGTAAGTTACCTTTTTTACTTAATTACCAGCATATTTTCATAAACAAAGCTTGGTCAGTTAAAAGAGATTATGGGCTTTTATATTTTAAAATTTGCCATGTTATAATGATTGAGCTTCAGATTGAAGACATTAATTTTTTGTTTATCAGAGCATCATTCGTTGTGATGAAGATGAAGCGCACGTTGCATCTGTGTATTGCACTGTATGTGCAACTCATTTGTGCTCAGAGTGTTCTCAAGTTACTCATTCTACAAAGACATTAGCAAAACACAGACGAGTGCCTCTAGCTGATAAACCTCATGAGAAAACCATGTGCTCTCAGCATCAGGTACATGCCATTGAGTTTGTTTGCTTGGAAGAAGGCTGTCAAACTAGCCCACTTATGTGCTGTGTCTGCAAAGAATATGGAAAACACCAAGGTCACAAGGTATGAATATAATTAGACTGGATGACTACCTAGTTTACCAACCTACTGTTTGTTTCCATTGATTTGGTTCTTTTTTTTTTTTTAAGATTTTATTTATTTATTTGGCAGACAGATATCAAGTAGGTAGAGAGGCAGGTAGAGAGAGAGAGGAAGGGAAGCAGGCTCACTGCTGAGCAGAGAGCCCAATGCGGGGCTCGATCCCAGGACCCTGGGATCATGACCTGAACCGAAGGCAGAGGCTTTAAGCCACTAAGACACCCAGGCGCCCCCATTGATTTGATTCTTTATGCCAAGTAGGAATTGGGGAATATTCAGTAATGAATGAGTGGAGCTTGATAGCATGAAAAGATATGAGAGATTTAATTTCTGAATATCATAACAAAAATTTCAGAGATGTCTTATCCTCCTTTCTTCACTGAAAAATAGCTTTCTAGTAGGAAACAAAATTTCTTTGTGTGCATGTTTTCATAATGCACTGGATTGTGTTGACAATATTTATGTCTATTGATGAACTGCTGTTTATGGTGAAATTATAAAGTGAATCTCTTGGATTCCTTTTTTTTTTTTTTTTTTTTTTTTGGGAGGGAGGAAGAGGAAAGAGGGAGGATGATGGGGGTAGGGAGAGAGAATATATTTTTCCTTAAAGATTTATTTATTTTAGAGAAAGACAGAGAATATATTGCGGGGAGGGGCAGAGGAAGAGGTAGAGAGAAACTTCAGCAGACTCTCTCCTGAGCTTGGAGCCAGATGCAGGGCTTGACGTGGGGCTTGATGCAGGGCTTGATCCCACAACCCTGCAGTCACAACCTGAGCCAAAACCAAGAGTCAGAGGTTTAATGGACTATGCCACCCAGGCACCCCATGGAAGAGAGACTCTTAAGCAGGCTCCATGCCCAGCGTGGAGCCCTGATGGGGGTGGTAGATCTCACAAGAGATCACAACTTGAGCTGAAATCAGGAGTTGAACATTTAACCAACTGAGCCACCCAGGCACCCCATCTTAAACTGTTATTAAGCAATAAATGGACTCCCAAATTCTGAATTATTTCTTTGGAGGATGTATAGTTTTGGGGTGAGGGTAAATTAGTATTTATTATTTTGTGCTTTTCGTAAATCTATTATAAAAGCCATTTGTGACTGATACTTTTTTTTTTATCATTGGAGTGATTTAAATAACATTTTTTAATCATTAGTCAGTACTGTGAGTTCTGTTCTATAATTTTGTTGCACTTTAGCATTCCGTATTGGAACCAGAAGCTAACCAGATCCGAGCATCAATTTTAGATATGGCTCACTGCATACGGACCTTCACTGAGGAAATTTCAGATTATTCCAGAAAATTAGTTCGAATCGTTCAACACATTGAAGGAGGAGAACAGATAGTGGAAGATGGAATTGGAATGGCCCACACAGAACATGTATGGAATTTTTTTTCTGCTTTCTTTACCTTCTTACCCTTTTTACTTCTAACCTTTTCATCTTCTTGTATTTATTGAGCAATTACACTGTACTAATACCACACTACTTACTGAAAATAAGTTTTTAGAAAAGGCTTTGTCTTTATGGAATTTATAATTCATTGTAGAAAAATTCCAATTTCAACTATGGTGACTGTATTTTGTGGGGGAAGTATAAAACACTTTGGCATTGCATAAGAGGGGCATTAATTTAGCTGAGTCAGGGAAAGTTTCCCAGAATATAAGATAGTAAACTGAGATGTGAAGAAATTTAGTCAGGGAGAAGAGTGAGGCAGGGGGAGTGGGGGAGTGAATTGTCCTACAGAGGGAAGCATATGTTAAATGCCTGGAAGTAAGAACTGGACACATTATTGAAACAACTCAGTTCAGTACACTTGGATCTTTGAGTATTGGATGGGACATGGCAAGAAAAAATGTTGGAGAGTTAAGGGCTAAGTCATGTAGGATCTTGTTAGCTATGTTGAAGATTTTAGACTTTATCCCAAGGGCAGTGATGAGCAATTGAAAAATTCGTGTAGGAATAAAATAATCAAATTTGCATTAAGAAAGGTAACTTTTCAATATAGAAAATGAATTGGAAGCGGGGAACCTATTAATAGGAGGTTGCTGAAATTATCTGGTTGAGAGATGTTTATGGCCTATAATACTACAGTAGTGAGAATGGAGAGAGGTAGATGGGCTTGAGATTTTAGAGTAGTAGAATAGGTAGGTCTTTGTGATTGATTCATAATACTGATTTTGTAAGTAACTTGAAGGGTCAAGCATGATGCCTGGATTTCTTTCTTGCCCAAGTGAATGGATGGTGATACCATGCATTAATGGGGAAGGAGGAAAAACTTTGGGAGGGTAGTGGAACAAAGTAATAAGTTTAATTAAGATATTGAATTTATTATGTCTGTGAAATAATAAGGAAGATACCCTCCTGTGAACTGAAGAGTAAGTGGATGTTGGGAAGTGAGTGTATTTAACTTTTAAGAAGTTTAGCTGTAAAGAGAGGGAAGGAACTTAGGAAGTAGTTTTAGACTTCCTTTTTAAATTGAATTATGGAGGCAAAAAGAATATTTTCGGATGGGAATATACAGGGATATACAAAAATGCAATATTTTGCTTTGATAATCAAACAAATTGAAAGCTAAGTCATTGGGGAATAATGCTAGTACTGCTTTGTCAAATGCAGTAGTCATTACCCACATATGGCTATTTAAGTTTAAATTATTTAAAAATCTAGTAAAATACAAAATCTGTTTTTTCAGTTTCATTAGCTGCATTTCACGTATATTCAGGTACGTATAGCTAGTGGCTACTATATTGGACCACACAGATACAGAATGTATCCACCATCACAGAGGGCTCTATTTGTGCTAGAGTGAAAATATTTTATTCAGTGAATATTTACTGGACACATATAAGAGCTAGACACTCTTAGTATTGTTCTAGCTAAGGAAATATTGCTGTATAAGTAAAAAAGTTCTGCCTTTGCAGTTCATATTCTAATATGGGAAAAAGGGTCAATACTTACAACAGAAGAATGTTAGGAGTTTGGAGAAAAACAAGAGAGAGGGAGAGTGCACTTTTATATGGGGTGTTCATGGATAGACTCCCTGAAAAAGGAACATTGAGCAAAGAGGTAAAGCAGATGAGTAAGGGAGCCATGCTAATATTTGGGGGAAGAGCATTCTAGGCAGAGAGAAGAGCAAATGCAAAGGCCCTGAGGTGCCTGGTGCACTTAAGAAACTGCGGAGTGCTCACTTCAGTAGCACATGCACTAAAATTGGAATGATACAGCAAAGATCATTAGCATGGCACCTGTGTGAGGATAATTTGCAAATTTGTGAAGTGTTCCATATTTTTAGGGATTAAGAGGAACAGACTTCCAGTTATGAAATAAATAAGTCACAGAAATGAAAAGTACAGCATGGGGGGACTATAGTCAGTAATAGTTGTAATAAGCTTGTGTGGTGACAGATGGTGACTATACTGACTGTAGTGAGTGAGCACTGAGTAATGTGTAGAATTGTCAGATCACTATGTTGTACACCTGAAACTAATAGAACATTGTGTATCAACTATACTTCAATAAAAACAAATGAAACAACTGTGGGGAGGCTAAATGCAGCTAGAGTAGGATGACAGAATGTAGCAGGAGTTGAGATCAGAAAGGGTCTTACTGGTTACTTGCTCTTCTTTCTGTCAGGAATGCTCTTCAAGATACGGATTTGGTTTCCTCTCTTACCTTCTTCAGGTCTTTGCTCAGATGTTGCTTTCTCAGGGCGCCTGTCCTTGAACACCCCACATAAAGGATTTTGGCATTTACTCTCAGTGGAATGGGAAACATTTGGAGAATTGGGGGCAAAAGAATAATTGTTTCTGATGTAACATTTTAAAAGGATCGGTCTGGTTACTGGTGGAGAACATGCTGTAGAGGGCAGGAGTAGATCTAGTGAGACCAATTAGAAGACTGTTGTAATAACCAGGTGAGAGATGATGGATCAGTTTGGTAGAGGTGGAGGTGGTGAGGCTTGATCAGATTTTGGATATATTTTGAAGTTAGCAGAATTTTCCGAGGGGCTAGTTATGGAATTTGAAAGAGAAGTATTAAGGGTGACTCCAGTTTTTTTTAGCTTGAACAGCATGGAGGATGAGGACATCCTTGAACATCAGTTGCTGAGATGGAGGAAACTAGGTTTGGCCATGGGACAGACTGGAGAGTAGGTATTCCATTTTGCTTCAGTTGGCACTTCAACATTTGGATGTCCAAAGGCTGTGGTTAAGGAGAAAGATCAAGTGTTGAGATAGCAATTTTGAAATTTTTAAGGACATAGATGGTATTTAAATTTTCAATAATTCACATATAAAATCTTGGTTATGGTTAAAGTTGTTTCAAACAATATTAATTTCCTTAGGTACCAGGTACTGCAGAGAATGCCCGGTCATGTGTCAGAGCTTATTTTTCTGATCTACATGAAACTTTGTGTCGTCAAGAAGAAATGGCTCTAAGTGTTGTTGATGCTCATGTTCGGGAAAAACTGATTTGGCTCAGGCAGCAACAAGAAGATATGACTATTTTATTGTCCCAGGTTTCAACAGCTTGTCTCCATTGTGAAAAGACTTTGCAACAGGTAGGTAGATTAAACATGATTACGACATACTTAAAGCATCCTTTATGAGCAAAGCCTCATAAAGGAAGAAGGTGAAGGAATTTGTTCAAGCCGTAATGTGGGGAAGAATATTCCAGCTTAAGAAATGATTAGAGCAAAAACCCTAGGGCAACTTGCCTGGTGTATTTGAAAAACAGCAGAAGAAGCCACTATGGGTGGAACAGAGTAAGTAAAGGAAAGGGTAATAGAAGCTGAAACCTGGAAGTAATGGGGAATTATCTGTAAGGAAGGCTTTATGGGTCACTGGAAGGACTTCAGCTTTTACTGATTGAAATGGAGAAGCCATTGTGAAATTTTGTCAATTTGGTCTTACTTAAAGATGACTTTGATATGTAAAAAATAGATTGAAGGAGGGCTAAGATGGAGGGAAGCTGTTAGGAGAAAGAAGGAATTTGGAGGCTATTGTAGAATTCCACATGAGAGAGAATAGTGGCTTGGCTAGTAGGAGTAAGAAGTGTCCAGATTCTGGATATTCAATAGGATTCGTTTGTTAATGTGGGGCATGAGAGAGTAGAAGGCAAGAGTTTCAAGGGTTTTGTTCTGAGCAGCTGGAACGACAAGCAAATAATAAGCAAAGTTTACTAGTTCATAATCAACTAAGGTAAATATGCAACAGTGAGCAAAAACTGCACACCACTGATCTCATGGAGCTTACCTATTGTTAGGAGAATTCTGTCTTAAGAAGAATACATTGGTATGTGTGTAGAATATCTCTGGATTGATATTTGAAAAACTAGAATGTGCTTGACTTTGAAGAGAGAGTTTGGAGATCTAGAGGGCAAGAGAAGCTTTTCAATTTCACCTTTAGTCAATTTTTTTTTTAAAGATTTTATTTATTTATTTATTTTCATTTATTTATTTGACACAGAGAGATCACAAGTGGGCAGAGAGGCAGGCAGAGAGAGAGAGAGGGAGGTAGGAGGAAGCAGGCTCCCTGCCAAGCAGAGAGCCCGACGCGGTGCTTGATCCCAGGACCCTGGGATCACGACCCGAGCTGAAGGCAGAGGCTTAACCCACTGAGCCACCCAGGCGCCCCTCTTTAGTCAATTTTTTTAAAGACCAATACACATATATCTTGGTTTTTTTATAAAAGTACAACATACATATAGTGTGCATAAGGGTTCAGCTGGCTGAATTTTCAGACTGGGCATTACAGTGTAACTAACACCCATATTAAATAACAGAACATTACCAGCACCCCTAGAAACCCTTCATATTCCCTTCTAATAACCACCTGCCTTCTCCTCTGAGGATAAACCATTACCCTGACTTCTAATGCATATATTATTTTTGTCTCTTTTGGTAATTAATAAAAACAGATTCATGCAGTATGAAGTCTTCTTGTCATATCTTCTTTTACTTGACATTATGTTTATGAAATTCATATCGTTAGGTATCATTGTGGCTGATCTCATTGTGGTATAGTGTAGCCTTTCTGAATATACCACAATTTAACCATTCTTCTATTGAAAGGCTCTTTAATTATTTATTAATGCCCAATTATTAGTCTAGTCAAATTTATATTTAAGCTAACTTTGAATACGATAATGTTAATTTTTCTTGATTTTTGGTGATAACTCTTTTTTCCTTCTTCCTGTAACAAGTTTACCAGAAAACTATATTCTCTTTTCTAGGATGATTGTAGAGTTGTTTTGGCAAAGCAGGAAATTACAAGGTTACTAGAAACACTGCAAAAACAGCAGCAGCAGTTTACAGAGGTTGCAGATCACATTCAGTTGGATGCCAGTATCCCTGTCACTTTTACAAAGGTAATGTACGGTACTTCATTTTTAGGTATGGCTTCTGATAAATCATAATTGTTTTACATTCCATGATAATCAGCTTGAAGAGACAGCTAAGAAATTCATAGGGTTTTTTGAAAAAAACTTTTATCAGTGGAAAATAGAAAGTGGTGTAATGAATCTCCATGTACCCATCACCTACTTTAACAATTAAAAACTTTATTTCATCTATGCTTTTCCCCATTCCCCTTTCTACCTGCAGTCTCTCAGGTTATTTTGGAACAAATCCCAGCATATCATTTCATCTATGAAATATTGTTGTGTGTATTTGTAAAAGGTAAGGACTATTTTAAAAAACATAACCAAAATATTGTTATAAACCTAAAAAAATTTAATAATGAATCTCTAATATTAACCATTATCCAGTTAGTTATTCAAATTTTCCAGATGGCTAAAAAAATGTTTTGTTTCTGGAAACAGAATCCAACCAAACAAGGCCTGTACTTGCCATTTGGTTGATATATTTTGGTCTCTTTTACAGTTAATTTCCTCTAATCTAAAAAGTTCATTTGTTTCATTTTATTTTCCTTTCTTAGGGTCTGTTTTTTTAGAACTTAATCTTATTTTATAGCTCTGTGAAACATTTTACATGGTCCAGAGTCGAATCTACAAAGCAGGGTTTATTTAGAGAAGTCCAGCTTCTATCCCTAACCCCTCAATGCTTTTCCTCCTTTCTCCATAGAAAAGCCTCAAGAGTTTTTCCTTAGTTTTCTTCATCATTTAAAAAACAATACAAGGAAATACATTTATTCACATATTTGTATGTACACTCATATTTGAAGGTAGAAAACATTAATTCTCCTCTTTGTTCTTTTCACATAAGTTTATGTTCTAGAGATTACTCCATAGCAGTATTCAGTTACATTTTCTGTTCTTTTTTTTTTGCAGGGTACTTTATTGTGCAGATATACCACATTTGTGTGTGTGTGTAAAAAATGGAAAAGTTACCATCTTATCCTTTTTTTTTTTTTTTTTTTTTTGAAAGAGAACGTGAGCTTAGGGAGAGGGGAGAAGCAGAGGGAGAGAGAAAATCTCAAGCAGGCTCCATGCTCAGCATGGAGGGAGCCCGATGCAGGTCTTGAGCTCATGACCCTGAGATCATAACCTGAGTTAAAATCAAGGAGTCAGATGCCTAACTCACTAAGCCACCCAGGCACTCTTAACCATTTTTAATTGTACAGTTCAGTATTGTTAAGTATATTTACATTCAGTATACCTCCAGGAATTTTGCATTTTGAAAAACTGAACTTCCATGCCATATAAACAGTAACTCCCCTTTCCCCCTCTCTCACCACCTCCTGGGAACTAGCATTCTACTTCTGTTTTTTGTGAATTTTAGTATTCGAAATACCTCATGTAATGACCAATATATAAGTGGAGCTATATAGTCAGTATTTGTTTTTTTATGACTGGCTGATCTCAATTAGTATATCCTCAGAATTCACCCATATTGTGGCATGTGACAGAATTTTCTTCTGTTTTAAGGCTAAATAATACTGCATTGTTTGTATATACATTTTATTTATACATTCATCCTTTGGTGGACATTTGGGTTGCTTCCACATCTTGGCTATTATAAATAGTGGTAACTGAACATGGGTGTACACATATTCCTCTGAGACCTTGCTTTCATTTCTTTTGGTATGGATCTGGAAGTGAGATTACTAGATATGGCAGTTATATTTTTATTTTTTTGAGGAAATGTTGTTTTCCATAGTGGTTGTACCATTTGTAATCTTACCAACAGTGCACAAGGGTTGCAATTTTTCCACATTTTCATTAACACATTAATTTTTTTTCTTTCTTTTTTTTTTAGATAGTAGCCATCCTGTTAGATGTGAGGTGATATCTCATCGTGGTTTTGATTTGCATTTCTCTGATGATTAATGAAGTTGAGCCTCATTTCATATGCTTATTGGCCAGCTTATTTATATTTTCTTTGGACAAATTTTGTACAAGTCCTTTGCCTGTTTTTTAATTGAGTTCCTTGATTTTTTTCATTGAGCTGTAGGAGTTCTTTATATATTGTAGTAGGGAATCCATTCCTAGATACATGATTTCCAAATACTTGGTCACATTTTGTGAGTTGCTTCTTCACTTTGTTGATAGTGTCCTTTGAGTCACAAAAATTTAAGATTGATTTGGTCCCATTTGTCTACTTTTGCTTTTGTCAACTGTGTTTTTGGTGTTATATCCAAAAAAAAAAAAAAATCCCTGCCAAATCCATTGTCATGAAGATTTTGCACTATGTTTTCTTCTAAGAGTTTTATAGTTTTGGGTCCCATTTTGGAACTTTTATCCATTATTTTAAAATCCAAATATTTGTAATTGTTATACGTTATTTGTAAATCTACCGTTTTATCAATATATAATGAACTTTTGTCTCTTAAAACAGTTTTTTTTTTAAAGATTTTATTTATTTATTTGACAGACAGAGATCACAAGTAGGCAGAGAGGCAGGCAGAGAGAGAGAGAGGAAGGGAAGCAGGCTCCCTGTGGAGCAGAGAACCCGATGCGGGGCTCAATCCCAGAACCCTGAGATCATGACCTGAGCCAAAGGCAGAGGCTTTAACCCACTGAGCCACCCAGGCGCCCCCCTTTTTTTTTTTTTTTAATATTTTATTTATTTATTTGACAGAGATCACAAGTAGGCAGAGAAGCAGGCAGGGGGAGAGAGAGGAAGGGAAGCAGGCTCCTTGCTGAGCAGAGAGCCCGATGCAGGGCTTGATCCCAGGACCCTAAGACCATGACCCTGAGACCATGACCTGAGCTGAAGGCAGAGGCTTAACCCACTGAGCCACCCAGGTGCCCCCCGAGGCGCCCCTCTTAAAACAGTTTTTGATTTAGTCTATTTTGTCTCATTCTAGGATAGCCACCCCTGCTCTCTTGAATATGGTTTACATGGAATATCTTTTTCTTTTTCTTCACTTTCAGCCTTCTTATGTCCTTAAATATGAAGTGAGTCTCTTATAGACAGCATATTGTTAGATCTTGGGTATTTTTTATAAAACTGTGTCTTTTCATTGGGGAATTAAACCCATTTATATTTCAAGTAATTATTAATAGTTAAGGACTTGTTGTTACCATTCTGTTCATAGTTTTTTGTATATCTTATAGCTTTTTTCTTTTCCTTTTGCCTTATTGCCTTCTTCTCTGTCTCGGTGATTTTTTTTTTTTGAAGATTTTTTTAATTTATTTGACAGACAGAGATCACAAGTAGGCAGAAAGGCAGATAGAGAGAGAGGAAGGGAAGCAGGCTCCCCGCCGAGCAGAGAGCCCGATGTGGGGCTCAATCCCAGGACCCTGGGATCATGACCTGAGCCAAAGGCAGAGGCTTTAACCCACTGAGCCACCCAGGCGCCCCTCAGTGATTTTTTATAGTGTCATGGTTTGATTCCTTAGTCATTTCTTTTTGTGTATATTCTGTGGATTTCTGTGTTTACCATTGCTATTACAAAGAACATCTTGTTATAACATTCTGTTGGAAAGTGGTAAGAATTTAACTTTTTCTGCATATAAACGGTCTATTCTTTTATAGCTCCACTCCCCCATACTTTATGTTTTAATATCACAGATTACATCTTTGTATATTGTATACCTGTTACCACAGGCTTACAGTTTTTTTTTAATGTTTGTTATTTCAATTCTGTAAGGAATTAGATTTGTGCAACAAAATTATAATAATACGGGTTGCTATTTGTCCATGGAATAGGAGGAATGAGTAGGAGATGAAATAATCAACAAAAATATTATAAATAAAAGTATAAATGCTAGTACTTTTAAATTCCATATCAAAATAAGATTTAAATTTTTAAAAATTACAGGACAATAGAGTTCACATTGGACCAAAAATGGAAATTCGAGTTGTTACGTTAGGATTAGATGGTGCTGGAAAAACTACTATTTTGTTTAAGTTAAAACAGGATGAATTCATGCAGCCTATTCCAACAATTGGTAAGTATAAGTACTGCTTTTTACTTTGATGGATGCTTTATAGACAAACCCTAGCTTATAGCTGAGTTCTTGGGGGGGTCTTATTTGATGCCAGTATGGCACTGTGGTGGGCTTTTACTGGCTCTAAGACGCTAACATGTCTGAGAAAAAAATGGAAGGTTCAGTGCTGTGGGATTGAAATGTGGATGGTGGGATATTAAGACAGAACAGTGTTGGTGGGACAGTTGGAAGGATTAAAGGATTGGTGAGGATTAGGGTGAGGGAGTGGTAGTGGTGCAGAGCTGTTAGGTATTTGAGTTTCAGGATCTAAGGATCCTGCTGGAGGCTTAGAGGGCTAATAGCTCTTAAAGGTATATATTCCCCATCTAGGTTTATTAGGAGTGGAGTTGGTTGGGGCAGCAGTAGATATTGCTGTATGAAGATAACTTGTATTATCACAATTCTAAACAGTGGGTCACCTGTGTTTGGTGTGTTATTCATTATAAATACAAGTTCAGTATTAAAGTAACTTTTTTCAAAAACAGGTTTTAATGTGGAAACTGTAGAATATAAAAATCTAAAGTTCACTATTTGGGATGTAGGTGGAAAACACAAATTAAGACCATTGTGGAAACATTATTACCTCAATACCCAAGGTAAGAATGAAAATTGATATCTTAGTTTTTCAGAATTTTAAGATGCCAGTTTTCTGTGGAATTGATTTTAACTAGTGAAACTTATTTTTATTAAAATGCTAAGGTGGTGGGGCGCCTGGGTGGCTCAGTGGTTAAGCCTCTGCCTTCGGCTCAGGTCATGATCTCAGCGTCCTGGGATCGAGCCCCACATCGGGCTCTCTGCTCAGCGGGGAGCCTGCTTCCTCCTCTCTCTGCCTGCCTCTCTGCCTACTTGTGATCTCTGTCTGTCAAATAAATAAATAAAATCTTTAAAAAAAAATGCTAAGGTGGAAAGGTTGGGATATGTACTTCGGTTTATTCATTAAAAAAATCATAGCTTAAAACCATACTTACCTTTTATATCTAGGCAGTTAGGAGTACATACCGCTTGCTGCTCTTAACAGTTAAAGTACATTATTACTATTCATATGAGTGTGATCACTGGTAATATTGTGAGGAAGGACAGAATTCTTGGTGTATGTTTCCGCTGCTCTCTTCAGTTCAGTAAAATATTTGTCTCATTATAATCTCTCAGTTACTCCAGAAGAACCTGCAGTGGTTTGCTTTTGGCCAAACTGTTTTACCACACATTCCACCTAAAGTATTTTTTATATTTAGGCCCCATTTTATGCTTTTGCCTGTACCCAACATGAAACTTATGTTCATGCCACGTTTCATATATCGTCATACCTTCCACCTAGCAGAGAAACTAGGTAATTATTTTTACATTGGGATTTTTGATACAGTGATTAATAGGGAAAAAATGGTATTTTGAACATGAGGAATGGTTGAAAAGTCGGGATTTTTAGCTACCATGAGGTAGCTAGAAAGATTTCGAAAGGGAATCAATTCAGTATATACTTGTGATGTTTCTGCTGTATATTTTGAATACAGTATATGTGGAAGGTGCTGTGTAAGGCACCTAGAGAGAATACTTTGGAGAGATAATGATGGTGATTTATTTAGATTATTTTTTGGCCAAGAAAGTAGTAGTCAAAGAATAAGTAGCATCATAGGCCACAAAAGAAGCCTCAACAAATTCAAAAAGATCAATGCATCTTTTCTTTATTTTTCTTTTTTTAAAGATTTATTTACTTAGTGTGAGTGGGGGATGGGCAAATGGAGAGGGAGAGGGAGAGAGAGAATCTCAAGCAGACTCCCTGAGGAGCCCCATGTGGGACTTGACCCCATGACCCTGAGATCATGACCTGAGCTGAACAACTGTGCCATCAAGGAATCCCTCAATGTGTCTTTTCTGATCACAATGCTATGAAACTAGAAGTCATCCACAGGAAAGAATATGGGAAGACTGTAAATATATAGGGGTTAAATAACATGCTACTAAACAATGAATGGGTCAACCTGAAAAATCAAAGAACTCAGAAAGTATGTGGAAACAAATGAAAATGAAAACACAGTGGTTCAAAACCTTTGGGATGCAGCAAAAGCTGTTCTAAGAGGGAACTCTGTAGCAATACAGGCCTACCTCAAGAAGTAAGACAATCTCAAGTTAACCTTATACCTAAAGGAGCTAGGAAAAGAACAAACAAATGCAGCCCAAAACCAGTAGAAGGAAAGAAATAATAAGATTAGAGCAGAAATAAATGATACAGAAACTAAAAAAACTTATAGAACAGATCAATGAAACCACGAGCTTGTTCATAAAAAAAAGTCAATAAAATTGATAAACTCCTAGCCAGAGTTATCAAGAAAGAGAAAGTTACCAAATAAATCACAAATGAGAGAAAAAAAGTAACAATAACAACAACAACAAAAAAAAACCCCACAGAAATACAAGCAATTAGAATATTATGAAAAAGTATATGTGAACAAATTAGACAATCTAGAAGAAATGGATAAATTCCTAGAAACATAAACTACTAAAACTGAAATAAGAAAAAAATAGAAAATTTGAACAGTCTGATTACCAGCAAAGCAATTGAATCAGTAACCAAAAAACTCCCAGAAAATAGAGGTACCTGGGTGGCTCAATAAGTTAAGTGTCTCCCTTTGGCTCAGGTCGTGATCTAGGAGTCCTGGGATCCAGCCCTGCATCTGGCTCCCCACTCAGTGGGTAGTCTACTTCTTCTCTCCCTCTGCCCCTCCCCACTGCTTGTGCTTCCTTCTCTCTCTGTCTCTCAAATAAATAAGTAAAATCTTTTTTTTTTTAAGGTTTTATTTTTTTATTTGACAGATCACAAGTAGTCAGAGAGGCAGGCAGAAAGAGAGAGGAGGAAGCAGGCTCCCTGCTGAGCAGAGAGCCCAACGCAGGACTCGATCCCAGGACCCTAAGATCACAACCTGAGCCGAAGGCAGAGGCTTTAACCCCCTGAGCCACCCAGGCGCCCCCAATAAGTAAAATAGTTAAAAACAAAACAAAACTCTCAACAAACCAAAGTCCAGGATCAGATGGCTTTGCAGGAGAATTCTACCAAGCATGTAAAGAAGAGTTAATACCTATTCTTCTCAACTATTCTAAAAAATAGAAAAGGAAGGAGAACTTCCAAATTCATTCTATGAGGCCAGCATTACCCTGATATCAAAACCAGATGGATAACACAAAAAAGAACTACCATCCAATTTCTCTGAACAAAGATGCAAAAATCCTCAATAAAATACCAAAAAACTGAATCCAACGATATAAAAAGATCATATACCACGACCAAGTGGTATTTATTCCTAGGTTGCAAGTGTGTGTCAGTAATTGCAAATCAATCAACATGATAGATCATGTCAATAAAAGAAAGGATAAAAACTGTATGATCATTTCAATAGATACAAAAAAAAAGGCATTTAACAAAGTACAACATCTCTTTATGATAAAAACCCTCAACAAAGTGGGTTTAGAGGGAACATACCTCAACGTAATAAAGACCATCTATGAAAAACCCACAGCTAACATCATCAATGAGAACCTTTCCCTAAGGTTAGGAGCAAAACAAGATGTCCATTCTCATCACTTTTATTCAACATAGTCCTGGAAGGGCTAGCCACAGCAATCAGACAAAAAAAGAAAAGGCATCCAAATTGGCAAGGAGAAATAAAACTTTCACTGCTTTGCTGATGACGTGATATTGTGTGTGTGTGTGTGTGTGTGTGTGTATCTGGCCTGAAAGACCACCAAAAACTGTTAGATAAACGAAGTCAGTTAAGGTATAGGATACAAAGTCAAATTACAGAATTCTGTTGCATTTTTATACACCAGTAATGAAGCAGCCGAAAGAGAAGTTAATAATCACATTTACAGTTGCACCTAAAATAATAATGATACCTTGGTATAAACGTAACCAAAGAGCTAAAAGACCCATACTCTGAAATCTCTAAAACACCGATCAAACAAATTAAGATGAAACAAAGAAATGGAAACACATTTCATGCTTATGGATTGAGAAAAATATGGAGTGCCTGGGTGTCTCAGATGGTTAAGCACCATCCGCCTTTGGCTTAGGTTATGATCTCCAGGTCATGAAATCGAGGCTTACATCAGGCTCTCAGCTCAGTGGGATGTCTGCTGCTGCCTTCCCTCTGCTTCTCCCTCTGCTTCTCTCCCTGCTTGCGCTCTCTCTCTCTCTCTCTCTGTCACTCTCAAATGAATAATAAAGTCCTAAAAAAATACTTAAAAAAATGAAAGAACAAATATTGTTAGAATGTCTATACTACTCAAAACAATCTACACACTTAATGCAATTCCTATCAAAATACCAACAGCATTTTTCATAGAGCTAGAACAAACAATCCTAAAAAGACCCCGAATAGCCAAAGCAATCTTGAAAACGAAAAGCAAAGTTGGAAGTATCACAATTATGGACTTCCAAGTTAAATTACAAAGCTGTAGTAAACCAGTATGGTACTGGCACAAAAATAGACATAAAGATCAATAGAACAGAATGGAAAACCCAGAAATAAACCCACAATTGTACAGTCCGTCAACCTTTGCTAAAGCAGGAAAGAATATCCAATTGGAAAAAGAAAGTCTTTTAAACAAATGGTGTTAGGAAAACTGGAAGTGACATGTAAAAAAAAAGAAACTGGACCACTTTCTTACACAATACATGAAAATAAATTCAAAATGAATTAAAGACCTAAATGTTAGACCTGCAGCTATAAAAAGCTTAGAAAAGAGCACTGGTAATAATTTCTCTGACATTGGCCTAGCAACTTTTTTCTAGATAGGTCCTTTGGGGCAAGCGAAACAAAAGGAAAAATAAACACTGGGACTACATCAAAATAAAAACCTTCTACACAGCGAAGGAAACAACAAAACTAAAAGGCAACCTATGGAATGGGAAAAGGTATTTGTAAATGACATATCCAGTGAAGGGTTAGTATCCAAAATACATCAAGAACGTACACAACTCAAGATCCAAAAACTAAATAATCCAATTAAAAAATGGGCAGAAGACGTGAATTGACATTTCTTCAAAGAAGACATCCAGATGGCCACCAGACACATGAAAAGATGCTTATCATCATTTACCATCAGGGAAATGCAAACAAAACTGCAGTGAGATATCACCTTACACCAGTCAATAATGTCAACAATATAAGAAATAACAGGTTTTGGTGAGGATGTGGGGAAAAAAAAGGAACCCTCTTCCAGTGTTGATTAGAATTCAAACTAATCAACCAGTGCAGCCACTCTGGAAAACAGTATGGATTTCCTCAAAAAGTTAAGATTAGGACTACTTTATGATCTAGCAGTTAGACTACTAGGTATTTACCCAAAGAATACAAAAACATTAATTCAAAGGGATACATGCACCCCAATGTTTATAGTACTATTATCAACAATAGTCAAGTTATGGAAATAGCTCAAGTGTCCATTGATGAATGGGTAAAGAAGTTGTGATACATATATATATATATATAATGGAATATTACTCAGCCATAAAAAAAATGAAATCTCATCATTTACAATAACATGGATGGAGCTAGAGAGTATAATGTTAAGTGAAATAAGTCAGAGAAAGACAAAGACCATATGGCTTCACTCATGTGGATTTTAAGAAACAAGCAGGGGCGCCTGGGTGGCTCAGTGGGTAAAGCCTCTGCCTTCAGCTCAGGTTGTGATTTCAGTGCCCGGGGATCGAGCCCCGCAGTGGGCTCTCTGCTCAGCGGGGAGCCTGCTTCCCCCTCTGTCTCTCTGCCTACTTGTGATCTCTGTCCAATAAATAAAAAATCTTAAAAAAAAAATATTAAGGGGCGCCTGGGTGGCTCAGTGGGTTAAAGCCTCTCCTTCGGCTCAAGTCATGATCCCAGAGTCCTGGGATCAAGCCCTGCATTGGGCTGTCTGCATAGCAGGGGGCCTGCTTCCCTTCCTCTCTCTCTGCCTGCCTCTCTGCCTACTCGTGATATCTGTCTGTCAAATAAATAAATAAAATCTTTTAAAAAAAAGTATTAAAAAAAAAGAAACAAGCAAGCAAAGGGGGGAGAAAAGAGAGAAATCTAGAAATGGACTCTTAACTATAGAGAACAAACTGTTGGTTATCATGGGGAATTAAATGGGGGACAGATGGAAAAGGTGATGGGGATTAAGGAATGCACTTGTCAAGATGAACATTGGGTGATTAAAATAAAAACTTAAAAAAGGAACAAGTAGCATCATTATGGAAATCATGAAAGGTATATTCTAATTAATTAAGAATATTCATATACACAGCACTTTGTGTTTGGTGGAGCAAGTGTTGTAAATCCTGTTACACATGGGGAAATGAAGAGATCTGAAAAGTTAGGTGAACCACTTGAGGTCATACTGTTAAGTATTGCTAGGTGCTCTTATAGTAGGCAGCCTTTCTGTGAAAAACATAGTAAATAGTAGACTAACCATAATAAAATAATGAGACCATTAAAGTATTTGGTCCATTTATGAAAGTTAACAAATGACTAATTCGGTTTTTTTTTGGGGGGGTAGCTGTTGTATTTGTTGTTGATAGCAGTCATAGAGACAGAGTTAGTGAAGCACACAGTGAACTTGCAAAGTTGTTAACGGAAAAAGAACTCCGAGATGCTTTGCTCCTGATTTTTGCTAACAAACAGGTAAGACGTTTATATTTCAGAATACTTATTTAGTATTTTGTGTATTCTGTGTCATAAGGTAGCATAAAGTAATTTCAAAACTGATAATTCGATAGATATTTAAGAAGTTTGTGCTGGGTATTTTAAATACAATATATATAGAAAGTACTCTACTTGGTACCTTGGAGTATATAAGGTGGTTGATGCTTACCAGAAACTCCTATATACGTTTGTAAACATGTAAGTGACTGTATATGAGATTCTAATACATAGAAAACTGGTAAGTAACTTCAGTAATATTAACAATGTCATGGAAAAATAGAGTGGTTCTAAAGGTGGCATCTTATAAAAGATGTGTACAGTGGGATTTGAGTTGAAATTATGATAAGAGTTCAAATTATGGGTAGGACTTTTGAGTCAGTATGTGAAAGAAAGAACACTGTAGGCAGAGAAAATGGAAGCATGAATGTTTTAGGGGAGCATCAACAGATATATATGTGAGGGGCAAGTAGAGAGGATGAAGAAAATCTAGAACAACAGATGAGGTCTAGGCTGGAAAACTTAGATTTTATTCCATGACAAAGGAAAACCAGCAAAAGGTTCCAGACTCATATCTGTGTTTTAAGACTGTAATCTGGGGGTAGGACACAGAATTAATCAGGGGGAAGGGACTAGAGACAGGTAGATGCAGTGAATTGCTGTAATAATTCAAGTGGGAGAGTTAACAAGACTCTGAATTAAAGGAATAGAAGGGTGGAAGCAGATGGAAAAGAGTTTATGAAGGTAGATTTGTTAGAATTTGGTGTCTGAATGGGGATGGTCAAGGACAGGGAGAAGCTACATATTCCTATATCTTGAGTCTATGCTTCTAGGAGGATGAGAATGCTTTTCCATACAGTAGAAGGGCTAAGATCTCATAAAAAGAAAGGGTAGGATGAAGAATAAGGGATTTCCCTCTTAACAAAAAAAATAAAAGGCAAACTAAGAGCAGATACACTTTGCTTTACTTACTGAAAAAGACATGCAGATAAGGCAAAGTAGAATATCATTTCCACTTAAATTGTTAAAAATGTTTCATAATCTTCAGACTCACATATACTGTATGGTGTGGTTTTAAACACATTTTCTTGGAGGGCAATTTGGCAGTATCATACCTATCAAAATTTTAGATGCATATACCCTTGCACCATACAATTCTACCTCTAGTAATGTATTCCAGATATAAATATCCTAAGGTTATCCTGCAGAAAATGTTGCAAATGAATGTAGTTAAAAATGTTACATATGTATATGTATGTATTTGTAATAGCACATAAACAGAACCTCAATCTAGATATTAAGTAAAGGACTGATTAAGAAAATTATCTTGCACCTACACCCTGGAATGCAATTCAGATGTTAAAAATAATGTAGGTCTTCTTGTCCAAATAATGGAAAGATATCTATATTTAAGATGTGTTAAGTTAAAAAAAAAAAAGCTAAAGTGTGTTTCTGTTTATTTGTATGAATGTGCATGGAAATTATCTGGACAACTATATAAGAAATCATAATTCGTGGTTGCATCTAGGAAGTAGGGGTGTTCAGGAGTATTTGGAGTGGGAGTTTAGTTACTGTTCATTATATAAACTCTATATAAGCCATTTTTGTGATACGCATGCATTAACCTGTTTCTTTTAAGTTGATGCCGTATGACTCAGGCAGTATCTTTCATTCAGGTTTCATCACCTTTATTAATTTCACTGTAAGGCCATTCTTACAGACTATACTATAAATGATCTTTTTTTTTGTTGTTGTTGTTGTTGCCTTCTTTATTTTATATTTAGTTTCCTATACTATAAATGATCTTAATCACAACTCTACTTTTCTCTATACTTATTAATCACAGAATAATTACTGAGGGGTGAATCTAGGTTTTAACTTTAGCTTTCTGTTAGAATGGTACCAACAGAATTCGTTTTAAATGGTAATTTTGATGGGCTGATTATAAAAAAGATTCTGATATGTATATATCTTTCAGGATGTTGCTGGAGCTCTGTCAGTAGAAGAAATCACTGAACTTCTCAGTCTGCATAAATTATGCTGTGGCCGTAGCTGGTATATTCAGGGCTGTGATGCTCGAAGTGGTATGGGACTTTATGAGGGGTTAGATTGGCTCTCAAGGCAACTTGTGGCTGCTGGAGTACTGGATGTTGCTTGATTTTAAATGCAGAAGTTATTTAAAGTTTTGTGGTTAAGAGTTATTTTGCACATAAATGTTATAAGAAATTCTACATCTCAAAGGGTTTATTTAGGATGTATATTTAAAAGGAATCTCGGGTGGGGGAATTCAGTACAATATTGCCTTTTAAAAAATTACTCTAATAAAATTTAAACATGTGAGCAGATTAAAATTGCATTAAGTAGGGACTTTTTGAAGATACATTTTTAAAAAACATACATTTGTTATTTAAGTTTTTCACATTATGTGTGACCCATATATTGGCAAAGAAGTAGTCAGAGAAAGGGTAAGATGAAGGTTTATTCTTTCAATTAAAAAAGGAATAGGCAACTGAATACCGAATGGAACCTCTGTGTGAAGCAAGTAAAGCATGGCTTCTTCTTTATCTTTCCTTTCACCTGGATTTTGGCAGTATTTAGTAGCAAAAAAGCAGTGACGTAATGAAATAGAATCCAGACTGCATCTTGGGGTAACAGGATTACTTTACTTCTTTGTTCAGTGTAACAGAATATCTTTAATGCTAAGTACTATAAACTACAGAAAATTAATATTTTATAATGTTTTATTGAAACTTTCTCTAAGCCCTTTTATATGAAACCCAGTGAGTCAGATGAAATGTTATCTAACTAGATATGAGTGTCAGATTAGTATTAAACTGAAGAACAATTAATAAAACTGTGAAAGTCAGTTATGTTGTAGTTAATCTTCACTTATGAAAGACCCATTTCCAGGGTTGAACCTCGAAGTGTTATTTCCTAGGTCACAGCTCTAAATTGGTTCTCCTATTTTCAGCACATTTAAAGTAGTTAGTTTCTTTTTAAAATAATACTGCATCCTTAGTGGGAACGACCATAGGCAAAATGTAGTAAGTTACACATAGAACCAGGGTTGGCTGTACATAAAAGATAAAGATCTAAGTCGGAAACTACATTTACCTTAAGAGAAGTCATTTAAAGTAGTGGAGAATCAGTTACTTTAAATGCTTTCCCAAAATAAATACACTTGTCTTGACAATAAGACATTATTAAGGCTCTTCATGGTAAGGCCTTGAAAAGTTAAGGAAGGAAAAGAAATGTTCAGAAACTTTGCAGCACATTTATTATGCAGTGTTGTAAAAGTTTAAAATTTTGTGCTTTTCAGTTTTTCATTTTTTAAGGATACTAACTTATTATGGCCATATGACTTATATTTAAACATGGCTAGATTGGGTTTTGTTATTATTATTTTTTTAATGCTCCTCAGCCTTTAGGATGAAGCTGAATAATCCCAAGTCTTATTAGTTGAAATGCTAAGAGATGTCCCTCTTAGGTGGCACTGTTTTGGTTCATTGTCTTCAAATGTACTTTTGTTTGTTTAAAATAAACAGCAAAAATTTTAGAATACAAAGCATTAAAAAGAAGTCCATCAGTGTTATGGGCAGTATGTAAATAAGTAAATATTTCATCCTTTATTTTTCAAGTAAAAGTCATGCTGTTACAAGTGTAATTTGTGCATATAAGTAACACTTATGAATTAAATTATTTAATAATTGATTATAGTAACTGTGAAGAATAAAAAACACGTTAACATTTGCCTGTGAGCCCTTGACCTGTTTTCTCTACTAGGTAATTGGGGAAAAAAAGTCTAACACTAACATGTGAACTTGTTTTCCTTGTAAATTAAATTCATTTCACCAATTTTGCTAAACTTTGTAATTCACATTGTTAGCATATTACTAAACACAATGTAAAAATTGTGCTTAGACCTGATTATAATGTACATAATAGTGTTTGTGTGTGATTTCTTTTTTAAGAAATATTTTTCTCAGGCTCTTATGACTATTTGTCGTTGTATTCTTTCACTAATTATTAGTTAAGATTTTGTAGTTCCCTCTGGGAAATGTCAAACTTAATAATGAGAGAGATGTTTTAAATCCAGTCTATTAGGATTTGCCTCCTAGCTCTGAATTTCTGTATTAAGCCTAAATAATACTGTATGGTTTATGTAAAGCAGGTTTTAACAAGTGTGTAGCCCTGGTCTGTAATTCTGGAATGCTTTATCATCACCAGAAGCCATTATTTGCATTACATATAGACAGCAATAAAATGTTAAAATAATTTTAAAGAGGTCCTATCATTATTCTAAAAGTTCTGTTTCATGTATCATCTGTATACTAGTATAACTAGTAACCAGTTAAAGTCATATTTGTGCTGTGGTTCAGAGAAAGCCAAGTGGGGTAGCGGTTGACTTGCATGTCAAATCTGAGTTGCAGTTTATTAAAGATTTAGAAGTAATTTATTCTGTAGTTGCAGTGTAAGCCACACATAAATGAGTATTATTGCTAGTGTTTTGATAGAACTAAAATTTTTCATCAAACAAAGTGAAACTCGGTTTTTAAATTTTAAGTAACTACTTTAGAAAATGTCTAAGAAAACTTAGGTGTAGCCTATAAACTAATACTGCTAAAAGGAAGACATTTTCTGTAGCATTGAAATACCCTTGAATCTGCAAAATAGTAATAGGGAAAAAGACATTGTACTTTCCCTAAAAAAATAATGAAGAGGATGAATAAGCATCTTGCTAATAATTTAAAACATGCTTTTAAAAAAGCACATCTCATGGGTGCCTGAGTAGCTCAGTGGGTTAAGCCACTGCCTTCGGCTCAGGTCATGATCTCAGGGTCCTGGGATCAAGCTACACATCAGGCTCTCTGCTTAGCAGGGAACCTGCTTCCCCCTCTCTCTCTGCCTGCCTCTCTGCCTATTTGTGATCTCTCTGTCAAATAAATAAAATATTAAAAAAAAAGTATATCTGGCAATGTCTGTTTTTAGGTCTACTGATTATGTTAAATTTATGACATGAAATGGAAAAATTTGTTTATCAAATAGGATTTTTCACTCAAGCAAAAGAACTATGTTTGGCAAAATGGGTCAACACCACCAGTTGGTGGCAGTATTATCAAAAATTTAGGATTATGTTTTCAGGAATGAATAAATTCTAGGGAGATGTCTAGACACATAAAATAGGAAGAAAGGTAAATGTCACAGTGAGAAGTCATTTTATGTCTAAGATCTACTTTATAAAAGGAGGGCATGATACTAGTTTAAAGTAGCACAACTTGGCACATTCTTCCATCTCACAGGTTTGTGGTACAAAATGGATAAAGGAAGTAATCCTGTTTATCAACACAAAGTATATGTGAATTCCCTAAACAGGTCTGTTGAACGTGTCCCTCCTTTAACTTCTTGTTCTCCTTTAACTTCAAGAGTCTCTGGAAACTAGAAGCAACGGTTCTTAAGAGTTAGGAAGTCAGGAGGGAAAGTGAAGAAGAAATCAACACAACATTTTGAACTCATACTGTTTTACAGCTCGAGTTACTAATAATTGCTCCATTATTAGCTACTAAAAGTTTACATATAGTTTAAAAAAATATATTTATTTACTTGACAGACAGAGATCACATGTAGGCAGAGAGGCAGTCAGAGAGAGGGGGGGAAGCAGGATCCCTGCTGAGCAGAGAGCCCGATGTGGGGCTCCATCCCAGGACCCTGGACTCATGACCTGAGCTAACCCACTGAGCCACCCAGGCACCCCAATATATACTTTCTTGATGGTATATTTAGTAAGGTAAGAAAAGATACTGTAACTTGAGGACAGAAAATTTGAATTTAGTTACATGAGGAAAATAATGTGAAAATAGTAAAATGGACTTGTATGTAAAACTAAGGACTGAAGTATTAATTTATTCTTATTCTTATATTTAAATACTAGGTGTAATACTCATTTAAATGTGATTTACCTGAAACTCAGAATAAGTTACTCCTAAATCTTTAATAAACTACAACTTCCTATTTATGTCTGAAACTTCACTTAACACTACTTACTATTTTTAACAATGAAAGGCAAAAACTATATGACATGAAACATAAACCTAAGAGAAGAAGGGAAGTGGTATGTTACTATTAGATCCTGTTATCCTTTTTTAGTGGATCTAAAGAAACATGTGGGCAGATAATGTGGCATGTTTTAAAAAGCTAAGCAACCTATGCATACGATTCTCTGGTTTTGAGTCTCATGACAGATTACATGTAAGGGATGTTGTTTGCCCAAATTTGTCCACTTCAGTTTATCACCTCCTAGGATGAGAAATGCTGCAAGAAAAATCAAAGGCAGAGTTTTTAAAAAAAGGACCTTTAATGAAAAATATAAAAACATAATATTGGATCCTTGAAACATGATTTGTATGTTCAGCAAGTCCTAAGAGCTTTCTAATGTAAAATAACCCTGTTTGATATATGTGTGTTTTTATTTACACATACAATGAGACAAACCTTATTTTACTTGACAGTAATATTTATGATGCTGACATCCTCATAAGGCTTATCTGTTTTGGGATTGACTTTGACATTGGAGATCCTTTGTACAACTTCCATTCCTTTAGTCACTCGTCCGAACACTGTGTGCTTATTATCAAGCCAAGGCTGCATTGGAGGAGAAATGGAAAATCTTGGTAAACCCAGATTTCTTAAATCATACCCTCTGGGTGAGCAAATTAAAGAGAATTTAAGTTTATGCTTCATTTTTAAAATTTAATTAAAAGGATGTGCAGTTAACTTCATTTAGCAGCTTTTAAGAGTGATTTCCATAATGATATGAAAAAATATAAAAGCACAGTATAATGTTTAATTAGATATCTGCATCTTTCAGACCAAAGGGAGCTAGAAGATGTTTGCTAAAGGTAAGTCTCTCTGCATAGCTCAAGAATTATGCCTAAGGCTTTAAAATTTCTCTGCAGGATTCCTACCTGTATAAGAATGAGGCAGTTTGGAACTGTTAGCACATGCTGCTCATTCATATTAGAGAGATGGGAGCTCAAATGCTGGCTCTTGCTGCCTACTTGACCTCTGGCAAGTTAATCATGTCTCACTGTTCATTTCCTCATCTATTTTTAAAACTGGGCATAGTGATACTAGAAGGACTATGAATATTACATGAGACTTTGTGCCTGATAGTAATTACAAATATTGTTCCTTTGTTGCATGGTGCTTCATTCCAAAAAATAAAGTGTAATAATTTGTATAATTTTGTGTAACTGTATAGCAAGAAAGTGCAATATTCTTATATTCTTATATAATGAATATTCTTCAGTGAGTATAAAGAATATTCTTATATTCTTATATAATGCTGTATTTTAGCAAATCTACAGTGCTGTTGATTATGGGCTGCATTCTGATTTCAGATATAAAAATACAGAATAAAGCGCTTAAAATTCAGAATTCATATACTCTGATTTCTCCCATTCTGAAGATAAGGAAACAGCCCCAGAAGTGAAATAATTTGTTTTCTGTTGTACAACTAGTATTGGCAAGTTCACTTAAACTCAAGTGTCCTGAGTTTTACAAAGTAAAATCCAATTTGTTAGGTAATTTTCTACTTTCTTATTTAAATTGTTTTCATTTTTATATCCTAGCAGATATAAATAATGGTAGAGAATCCTGCAGCTCTCCTCCACTGAATTCATTCTTCGATCATAATCTATGACTCTGCGGCTTATAGACAATGCTGTTCTTACCGTTGGTACTACTGTTATGAAAAACTGGGATCCATTAGTATTCGATCCAGCATTGGCCATGCTGAGTGTATATGGTCTGTCATGTCGTAATGTTGAATGAAATTCATCTTCAAATTCTCCTCCCCATATGCTTTCACCTCCCATACCAGTTCCTGTTGGATCTCCTGTCTGAATCATGAAGCCCTTAACAGGAAGCACACAAAAAACACATTACACTTCTCTTTTTCTATATGCACACTTCGGAATCTTATGTTTAAGAGTCTTGTATAGTCAGTAAAATCTTAACTTTTCTTAACTCTCTATAAACTGATTTTATTGAAACCTCAGTAAGTTATATTTTACTTTAGAAGATATATTTCCATTGCTTAAACACTACCTTATTGACTGGAAACAAAACTGCAAAGATCTCCTCATTTATAGACATGTACTGTCTTTCCCAATAATCTAATTAAAACCAATTAATATTGTAAGGAAGTTTTAGATCTGTATAGTGTGCTAGGTTTTATAGAATTGCCCCTCTTTTCTCTCTTCCTTTTCTCTAAACACTCTGGATTGCCTGGTGAGTCATTTACTAATTCTTTCAGAACCCCCCAGATCTGATTATCCATCCCCCTTGTCATTTCTGACCTGCTAGTTACCAAGAACTGTATTACTGCCCCATCTATTTTATAGAACACCGCTCAACAAAATCCTGGGCCAAGTTCTTTCTCTTCTTCAGGTTTTAATTAGTGGTTCTCAAAGATTAAGTGGCATCATGTCTCTTTTATTACTTAAAATCTTATCTGCTAGATCTAGACCTTATCCAGTCACTAGGTACAAGTAACCTTAGCTTTGGGTTTTATCTAAGCATGACCTTTTACTCCGTATCGGACCCTGGCTTTAGCTGCTGACAAAATACTGAGGCAGTGTCTCTAAAAAGTACCAAGTTACTATTCCTGCGCTTGATTCCAAATTTGACATTCATGACCATCCTTTTTTTTTTTGGCTTCTACAGTCCATTTTTCCTATTTTTTTTTTTTTTAAAGAATTTTATTTATTTATTTGACAAAAAGAGAGCAAGCAAGCGAGTGAGCGAGCACAAGCAGGGGGAGTGACAGGCAGAGGGTGAAGGAGTAGATTCCTTGAGGAACAGGAAGCCCTATGTGGGGCTCCATCCCAGAACCCCGGGATCATGACCTGAGCCAAAGGCAGATGCTTAACTGAGCCACCCAGGCCCCCTTTCCTATTCCTTTCTAACAAACTGATCATTGTGAGACAGGACGATTCCTTAGGTTTAAACCTGTGGTTATGCAAAAACATACTGTTCCGGAAATCACTTAAATTTTCTGTCAACTTGGGGCACCTGGGTGGCTCAGTTAGGTAAGCATCTGACTCCTGGTTTCAGCTTGGGTCATGATCTCAGCCTGTGGGATAAAGCCCTGAGTCGGGCTCTGCCTTCAGTGGGGAGTCTGCTTGAAGATTCTCTCCTTCTGCCCCTCTCACCACTGCTCGTGCTCTCTCTCAAATAAATAAATCTTCGAAAAAATTTTTTGTATACCTTACCTTAATTATACGGTGAAATGTATGTCCATTATAATAACCATTTCTGCTGTGAACACAGAAGTTTTCCACTGTCTTAGGGCACCTAGTAAGACACATGTTAAAAATATGAAATCTATTCAGGGCATCTTAAGAGTTTTCTTTGCAGTTGTGCTTCTTAATGGTGTTTTCAATATCTTCTGAAACTTTCAGAATCGTTTTTTTTTTTCATAACCTCTTCTAACCTCAGGATAAGCAAGAGTTGAAAGAGCATATAAGCCACAGTATATTCATATTGTTTAGTATATTATCTTTAGATCATGATTGCTTATTATGTTTGAATTTGACAGTATTTAAATTTCAGAGTCATTTAGCAGGTTAAAAAATACAACTACAGTACCTTAAGATACATATGTTCATTGAATTCGTATAGTGGGTTCAGTTCCTGAGAAAGGAAATTTTCTTTAAAAACCATGTTGGGATGTATAGGTAATATATTTGTATATCACTTATAGTTTACATTCAGCACTTTTGTAGCTATGTTTCACGTTCCTAATAATAAACCTGTGAAGTATGTGTATAAAATTTTCCCATTTTCTAGAGGAACAATTATCAGAAAGCTAAAGGTAGATGCTCTATCAAACACTTCTTTAAAATTCCTCAAGTTGAAGTAATTTTAAATTGCACAGTTTCTTCAAATAAACACATTTACATTGGTGTTTAAGACAACAGAAATAGTACATACTCAACAGGAAAAAGTTTGATGTGAATGTCTCCCATACTTGTATGGATAATGGCACTATCTGAAACTCGTTTAGGTCCTTCAGCTTGAGTAGCTGCCATGACTTCTTCTTTCGAAGGTTTCTCATTAAAAACATCTCTGTCAGAATCTGCACTTTTTGTATCTTCTGGTTCTCGTTTGGTAAACTCAAAAGAAAAGTAGAGTGAATGAGTAAAATTTTCACCTGGTTAAAATTTAACAAGAAAATTTCCTTTCTATTTATGGTATTTGGGAAAAAGAATTCACATCAGAACAAATCCTTATTTCAGGAATCACTTCCTATCACAGGATGTGTAATACAGTTAAATTATCTTTACACTTGTCTAATATGAAAATCCATTAATGAAGATATATGATTTCAAATAGGATTTAATTTCTTTTTGGGTACACATTTAACAAGATGCAGTTTTATTTGAGGTAGCTCTCTGCTTCTGCCAGTTAATATGTCAAAACCTGTCATCTGTTGCTTACTTTCCACTATTTCTATTTCCTGGGTATGAATTCCAGCTCCGCTACTTATTAGTTACATGATTTGGGGGAAGTAAATTCATTTCTTCCATTTCCTCATTCATAAATGGGGATGATAATAACTACCTCAAAGTGGTACCTGCTGTGAAGATTAAATGAAGGGATATAACATGCTTAGAGAACAGTACCTAACATGTATAAGGTACTATATACATATTAGTAATTGTTATTACAAAGGCAGAACCTGGTGCTAGGTAGCCTGAGGATTCAAAGATGAATCAGAAATGCATCTTGACTTTCTTTTTTTATTGCCTGCAAAGCCCCATCTGTTCTATCTAAATCCTGAAGCTTGGGAGAAAGAATGTAAATTTTGAGTGAAGTTGTAGAAATTTCAGGGTACCTCAGGGTATTGGGAAAACTGAAAGAAACCTTTCAGTTGTTAAAACTTTGGACTTCTCTAAGCCTGTTTTTTGTTTGTTTGTTTTTTGTTTTTTTAACTTGACTTTCATTAAGTAGAGACTTTTTCTCCCAAGAAAGCCCTACCTGATAACCAATTGAGTTCCAGGAAGTAAAGCCAGTGTCCCAGGCCCCATCTTGCCTAATGTCATTCCTGATCTATTTGTATAAAGTCCAAATTAACAAACAACCAAGGTAGAATGTTGTTGCCTTATAATGTTACTCTCCAGTTTTCAAAGGAAGGGCATGTCTGCCTTTGAATTGAACATCAATTTTTAAATAGTTGTCTTGATTGAGCTCATGTATTAAACTACTAGAGTTCAAATTCTGTAAAATTTTATTTCATGATACTGGATTTGAAAAAAGGATAAATTTATACATATGTACACCATTTTGCTTTTACTCATGAATACGTATGTCTAAAAATGAAAGAATTTTATATTAGCTTTATAAAGATGCACATAGAGTGACTCTCTTCAGTGATTACAAGGAACATATATGATTTAATCAACATAAAAGTAAACTCTAGAGGAAGAAAAAGAAAATGTAACTTGTTAAAGTTTTTGATGAAGTGAATGCAACATTAGTACATGTTTTTAGTATATACCAAGGATTCCCTATTACAATTAACTTTTACCTTCAAAACAGTTAAATTACAGGTAAAACAAGAAAAATTCTTTTCCTTCAATATGTATTAATTTTTTAGCAAAGACCTTGACTATTATAAATAAAATTTTCATCTTAAAAGAATGTACTCATTTTAGGTTAAAAGTTTGGTTGCGATAAGCTGCTATTTCCTACATTTATCAAATGCTGGTAACCTGAATAGCATCACAGCTGCGTACAATATATCATGAGTATACTATAGAATGAGTATACTATAATGAGTACACTATAATGAGTAAGTATAGAAAGAATGAGTATACTATAATGAGCCAGACACTTTACCAAACCTTGTGAATAGTGAAGAAAACATAAGGTCCGGTATTTGAGAATTTTATATTGAGGAGATGACAGGGTCAGAGATTTAAAAAAAAAAAAAATTATTCCAAAAACTGTGACATACTCCACAAGCAAGCATACCTAATCAGACCTGATGTTGAGAGAAGGCTTCCAAACTGAGACCTAGTGAGAGTAGGGACTGGGGACAGGTGTGTGACTGGCAGCAGGAAGAGCCTGTGCAAACACCTTGAGGTAAACAAGGACACTCAATTACTGCAAACGGGATCAAATTCAGTACAGCCAGTGTAGCAAATGAACCAAAAATGAAGACAGACAGGTAGAAGAGCCATGTAATATAGATATTTGAGGAGCCATTAAAAGATTTTAGGCAGAGAAATAGCCAAATTTGGGACTTAGAAAGTCTCTGACTTCAGTGGGGAAAACAGAAGGGTAGGGCAGAGGTCTCTATATTTTAGATTTTTTTCTGCTTTTTAGACACTGCTACTCTTAGATAGCTTGGTGTTTGATTCTGAGCCCAATGTTAGTTAACATGCAAAGTACCTGTAGTACTGTAGAAAAAAAGTAATTCCTCAGGAATATTCACTTTGAAGGTAGCACCATTACAAGGGAGTTAAAAGGCAATAAAAAGAAATGTGCTTAGAGAAGGAAGTGTGCAAGTTCAAGGGAGATAAATTATGTTTCAGAATAAAAGATGAAAAACAATCTTTTGCAGAATTTTAAAACCCCATAGCAAAGCTATTTTGGATGCAATTATTACCATAACCACTTATTTCCTAACCTCTTAGACAACAAAAACAGTTGCAGAAGCCAGGTTGAAAAATTTTCAAAACAGGAAGGAAAACAGTACAAAATCAAGTCCTAGTTAAAAATTCTAAAATATTGGGGCGCCTGGGTGGCTCAGTGGGTTAAAGCCTCTGCCTTTGGCTCAGGTCATGATCCCAGGGTCCTGCTCAGCAGGGAGCCTGCTTCCTCCTCTCTCTCTGCCTGCCTCTCTGCCTACTTGTGATCTCTCTCTCTCTCTCTGTCAAATAAATAAATAAAGTCTTTTAAAAAAAATCTAAAATATTAATGTTTTAAGATAGTATTCTGGTTGTTTAGAAAGTATGCTATTATTGCCAACATTCTCTTCAGTTGAAAGCACAAGCTAAGAAAATAAAACTCCAACCAAATTGGAAGAATTAAGGTCTTTTTCCTCGTACTTCCGCATACCATATAAAATCTGTTCTTTTTGAAAGATGTACAAACTATTGTCGGGTCAGCTTGAATATTCTGAAGAACAGGGTTTTCAGAAGCTTTCATTTCTATAGTAGTTGCAGCACGATGTTTTTTGGCTATTCCCTGGAACAAAGCCAACTGCATCACTCTAATATTTTCTTGCTTGCCTAAGATGCGCACACACCTAGAAAATACATTTTATACAATAAAATTATCAGAATGAAGTCCAATTACAAAAACTTTATAGTTAAAAGGTAGGAATCAACTATCCTTTATCCTTTACCTTTGTATAAAATAACTAGTAAAAGTTTAAAGAAATGTTTCTCTATCCCCCTCTCCCAAAAAGAATGATTTTAAATTGGTAGGTGGCTGGAAACTCCAGGTTAAAAAAAATACATTCAGTCACATAGTTTTAACCTATCCCTGTCACTATTATTTTAATCGTTCTGTAAACCTTCAAAGATTCTATACTGCCAAGAACTACAATATAAATTTGTTTACATGTGAAAATGCATAGCACTAGATTTTTTTCTCTTTAAAATATACTTTAAGTTCTTTGCATTTATATTCAGTGATAGTATCTTACTGTGGCTATTTTGTACTAAAACCAAATGGACTGTTTGCACAAAAGGCTTATGGTGGTTTCATGCATTTTAACTTCTGATTTTATGTCTAGCAGGATGTAATGCTGAATTCTGTGGTTAAAATATTTGGCAACATTTAACATGAACCAGGCTAATTTAAATCAATAAGCAAAAGAGAGACTGAAACTTGTTAAAACACACACACAACACACACACACACACACACACACACAACAACAACTTGAAACTATGCATATCTTTTTTCCACTTCTTTTACAAACATGAGTGGAAACTTTTTACATAAGATTATAAACAACCAAAAGACCACAGAAAAATCCAGTCAAAACATTTGGTTAAGTTTAGACATTTGGGACCATTCCGCTTGTCCTGGAACAAACAAAACTCCCATTGTTTCCCTAGAGGAGGAAATGGTCCCCCCAAAATGAATGCACTTTTAAAACACTTCATATTAGAACTTACCGGTTTGTTTCTACATTTATAACTTTAATGCCTAGCATTGTTCCATACAGCACGAAGTGTCCAGTCTCGTCAAAAACTATGTTAATTAATCTTACTGCATCCACCTTCTCCAACTCACGTTCTACAGCCATTCGTCGGCCAAATTCCATGTCGGGTAACTGTTGCCTCATCTGCTGGAGTTCAGTAAACATCTAAGAAGCAAACCATTTATTAACAAAAAAGCTACATGATAAAAAGAATGAGATTTTAAAAAAATATTTTGTTTATTTATTTGACAGAGAGAGAGATCACAAGTAGGCAGAGAGGCAGGGAGGAAGCAGGTTCCCTGCTGAGCAGAGAGCCCAATGCGGGGCTCGATTCCAGGACCCTAAGAGCATGACCTGAGCTGAAGGCAGAGGCCTTAACCCACTGAGCCACCCTGGCGCCCCGTGAATGAGAATTTAAATAGAAGCAGAGAACACATTAAGAGCTACTGAAAGTTTACGTACTTATGCATCATCTTAAGGAGGATTCTAAATACTATAAGCAGAAAATAAGTAAGTTCAATCATAAAAAATAGTATTTATGCTAACTGGTTCTTCTTAAAAGTTAATGTAACTACTGTTTTCTCTATGGAAACTCTATCTACTGCCTTTTACAAGCCACAGACAAGTACTTTCCAATAGAAATATAATGGAAACCACATATATAATTTTACATTTTCTAGTAGCTACTTAAAAAGAAACAGGTGAAATTAGTCTTAATAATGTTTTATTCGGGGATGCATGGGTGGCTCAGTCGATTAAGCGTCTGCCTTCAGCTTAGGTCATGATCCTGGATTCCTGGGATCGAGTCCTGCATCAGGCTCCCTGCTGAGTAGGGATCCTCCTTCTCCCTCTGCCTGCTACCTCCCCTGCTTGTGCTTTCTCTCTATCTCTCTGAGACAAATAAAATCTTCAGAAAAAATGTTTTATTGAACCTAATATATACAAAATATAATCATTTAAGCTTTAGGCAATATTAAAAAATTGAGATGGGGCACCTGGCTGGCTTAGGTGGTAGAGGATGTGACTCTTGATCTCAGGGTTGTAAGTTCGAGGCCCATGATGGGTGTAGAGATTACTTAAAAATAAAATCTTAAAAAAATTTTTTTGAGATGTATTACATTCTATGTTTCTTATATTGGGTCTTTGAAATCCTGTATTTTATACTTTCAGCCCATCTCAATTTGGACTAGCTTCCTATCAAGTGCTCAATAGCCACATGTGGCTAGTGGCCACATGAGGACAACGCAACTAGACTGTAAGGTCCCTATACAGGGATCATGGGCCTGACATGATATAACAAGCACTCAGTTTTTGTTGAATGAATGAACTCTTATTATTTCACTAATTTATAACAATTTCATGACATTTTAGAAAATGTTTCACGTGGGGCACCTGGGTGGCTCAGTGGGTTAAAGCCTCTGCCTTTGGCTCAGGTCATGATCCCAGGGTCCTGGGATCGAGCCCCGCATCGGGCTTTCTGCTCAGCGGGGAGCCTGCTTCCTCCTCTCTCTCTGCCTGCTTCTCTACCTACTTGTGATCTCCATCTCTCAAATAAATAAATAAAATCTTTAAAAAAAAATGTTTCAAGTTATTTTTACAGAATGTACAACACAGATTATCATTAGGTAAATGTGACTTTGTGTGGATGAATATTTTTGAGTGCTCTCTAGTTTTGTTATTTGGTTTTCTTTAGTATTTAAAATAATTTCAGATAGGGTCACATCATAATTACTATGTATTATTATACTGTAAGTTTCCCCCAAAATATGATCTTTCATTCACTTTTCCAGATATTTAGGGCATCAAGCAGAATTCAAAAGTAGGTCTCCACTGGAGATGGAAAGAAACCAGGCTTATGTTCAATCTTTTTTTTTCAGGCTTGCATTCACTAGAAATCCTGTTTTTCTAGATACAGAAAGAACAATGTAAATAACTCCAAAAGACAAAAGGAGGTATGTGTATGAGGGAACAACAAGAAGCAAAGTTCTTACAGGACAGATAAAAAGCCTGGTCATTAGAGTTTCTTGTGTCCAGTCTCTGAGACTGATAATTGTTTGTTTGTATGCTAGAAATAGCCTAGATGCCAGAGTACATTTTTGTAGTGAGGGACTCTTGATTATTTTGTTGCAGAGAAGAGTCATTTTCTTCCCTTTTTTTTTTTTTTAAAGGATTTTATTTATTTATTTGAGAGACAGCGAGAGCGAGAGAGATCACAGAGGGAGAAACAAACTCGCCGCTGAGCAGGAAGCCCAATGTAGGGCTCAATCCCAGGACTCCAAGATCATGACTTGAGCCAAAGGCAGACACGTAACTGAGCCCCCAGGCACCCCGAGAAGGATTCATTTTCACTGGCCCTCTGCCAATGAAAATGAAGTATTTCATAAATACTTCTGCCAGTGAAGTATTTCATAAATGTTAATCCAACCTGATAAGTACATCGGTATCTTTTTACATATTCTAGTCTTAATACCAGGGCCTCTGGGATACAGAACTATATAGCTGTAGGCCGCATATGCATATCCCTTTAACTGTGAGATTCCACACATTCACTACTCACTAGCATTCTAACTAATTTACTTGGCATTTGTTTTTGTTTTGTTTTGGTAACTTCTCTTATTCTGAATCTCAACTTCTATCATAAGCTTTACTACTGATTTTCTCTTATCATCTCAGCCCTCGGACTTCAACAAATGTTGAAGACAAGGATGAACAGAGTGGACTGAACGGCTCAAGAGTATTCGTGTTAAGAGATATACATCCAGAGACTGTGTTTTTATTTTTTTTTAATTTTATTCATTTTTTTAAAGACTGTGTTTTTAAATGTTTCTTTTCCGAAGGAATCTTTGAAGAGCTGCGAGCTGGTAAAGAGTTTTTAAGTTATATTTAAATTAATATTTAGTTACCATCTAACATTAAAGAAGAAAACATTACAAAGGACGTTTTCTCCTTTTCTTAAAAGTATAGGGGAGAGCTATTCTTTTCCACCAAGAAAATGAGTCATGAGGATGATTTGACTGCAAATACATCTTCACATTTGTCTGGATTCATACTACTTTAGGCAGATAATCCACCCAACTTACTGCTACTTGCCACCAAATAAGAGTGTCACTAATAAAAACAATAGAATTTAAGACCTTAGTGCAGGGAATCTAATATAAATTGGTCACTACCAAGACTGTAAAATTGACAAGGTGATACAATAAACATTACTGCTACAAAGGTTCAACCCACAGATTCTTAGAGGATTCAACATACCATTAGCAATGATGAAATCCAAATTTCCACAAAAAAACAGTTAACTTTGCATGGACAGAAACTCTTATTCTACAACTACATGCTTTAACAAATTCTTTTTTTGTTTTTTATTTTGTTTTGTTTTAACAAATTCTTGTTAGCAGTTATGTATCAGGTATTGTTCTCAGTGCTGGAGATACAAACAGGAACCAAAATAGATAAGGGACCATAAATTCATAGAGTTTAATTTATGAGGGGTTGATATGTATTAATCAAAAATAAGACCATGCCAAATGCTCTACAGGAAAATTAAACAGTGACACTGAGTCACGTTAAAAAAAAAGTTGGCCTGGGGCGCCTGGGTGGCTCAGTGGGTTAAGCCTCTGCCTTCGGCGGAGGTCATGATCTCAGGGTCCTGGGATCAAGCCCTGCATCGGGCTCTCTGCTTGGCAGGGAGCCTGCTTCTCCCTCTCTCTCTGCCTGCCTCTCTGCCTACTTGTGATCTCTCTCTGTCAAATAAATAGATAAAATCTTAAAAAAAAAAAAAAAAGTTGGCCTACGGGTAGGTGGGTGGCTCAGTTGGTTAACCAACCAACTCTTGGTTTTGCTCAGGTTGTAAACTCATGCATGTTAAGATCAACCCCCAAGTCAGGCTCTACACTGATCAAGGGCAGAGTCTGCTTGAAGATTCTCTCCCTCTGATCCCCACTCCAGCTCGCAGATATGCTTACCCTCTCTTGTGCTCTCTCTAAAGTAAATAAGTAAATCTTAAAAAAAAAAAAACAAAAAACAAAAACTGTCTTAGATTATATGAACAGTGAATTCCCATAAGAAGTGACCCTTTAAGATTTTGAAGTGTAAATTCAACAGGTAATGGAAAGAATGGGGGAGGGGTGACTCCAGGCAGCAGGAACAGCATATGCAAAGGCCCTATGGTGGGAGACATGTTCAAGAAATTGAAAGAAAGCCTAAATGGCTAGAGTAAGAGGCAGGGAGAAAGGTGATTTACAGTAGGGCAGAGTAGTAGGCAAAGGCCACAACAAGGCAGGCCATGAATTTGGTCTTGATTCTAAGAACAGGAAGTCACTAAAAGGTTCAAAGAATGACATGATCAGATGTGCATTTAAAGAAAAAAAAATGCTCCAGGGGCACCTGGGTGGCTCAGTGGATTAAAGCCTCTGCCTTCGGCTCGGGTCGTGTGGGATCGAGCCCTGAGTCTGGCTCTCTGCTCGGTGGGGAGCCTGCTTCCCGCCCACCCCGTCCCCACTCTGCCTGCCTCTCTGCCTACTTGTGATCTGTCAAATAAATAAATAAACTCTTTAAAAAAATAAATAAAAATTTTAAATTTTAAATTTTAAAAAAATTGCTCTGGGTACAGCATGTATAACAGATTAGGAGGAAGCCAGGACACAGGCAGTAGGCCATGAGATCGTCTAGGCAAAATATCATGAGCTTTAGTACTGACAGCTGTGCTGAAAGGAAATTGATAAATTTAAAGCATATTTAGAAAGTAAAACTGACAGGACTCATGATGAATTAAAAAGAGGGGTAAGGAAAAAGAGTTAAGGATGAATCAGGTTTCTTTGGTTTGTGCAAGCAAATGGATATCGGTGCCATTCATGAAGACAAGCAAAACAAAGCAAAACAAAAAAAAAACCAAACCAAACCAAACCAAACCAAACCAAAACAAAGGATAGCACCAGCTCTTTTCACAACAGAAAGCTGGAAAAATCAATTTGGGAGCAGTCATACAAACAGGCAGGAATGAACAGAGTTAAGGGTAAGAAAAAAGTCTAGAATGAGTTTTGAGGCGCTTAAGAGGATGAACTTACAAACAAAACTAAACTAGAAATAGCCACACAAATGTAAGGGTAACTGGCTCAAAAGATACCACATCATAAACCTAGGGAAGAGAGTTCTGAAGAACAATGAAAGAGAGCAGACAGCTGAATAATATCTTCAATGTGCTAAGAGAAAATAACCATCCACGTAAATATCTACACCCACAAAAAATATCTTTTAAGAAATAGCACAAAATAAAGACATTCAGAAAGGAAACATTCATTAAATTTATATTGTACTTACACTTAGTGATTCATCAAAGACTCTCATGAGTTTTCCAGTTAAAAATCTGAAAATTCTAACTTTTCTATCAGAACCAATAGTAGCTATTTTCTTCCCATCAGGTGAAAAACATATGCTGGTTGGATAAGCCTTGCACTTGGCAAATTCATATAAATCTGTGTCAGTTTTATATTCCCAGTTCACATTTTTGGGGAACTTATACTCATGAGGAGGCCCAGTCCAGTATTCAATCATTCCAGATTTATCAGAAGACACTACTGCTTTGTAAACTGCATTCAGCCGTATCTGAGTAAGAGGTGATGTATGGAGTTTGTCAAAGATATGAAGTGGCTGGTTATCTCCTCGACCATCATAAATGAAAATTTTTCCTGTGCTCTTCTCAGAAGCAGCAACTGAAGAGATGGCATCCCCTGGGCAATAGATCCACTCACACTGTCCAGGAAAATAGCTAAAATATTTAAGAATTAAGGGAAAAAAAGAGATCAATACAAATAAGCATCTTTTTCCACCCTCACCACCAGAAAAGTGCCCTGGACAATGATTTGATTAATTTTGGATTCCTTGCTCAAAGTAGCAGAGAGATAGAAAATGGGGAGGAACTAAGAGAGTTACTATTTTTCTCTTTCTGACCTCATTAATATAATGGTAATAACTTCTGAGGATTTATCAGACCACAAAAAGAACTGCATATAGTAGATCATTTACTTCTTTTGGGTAGATAAGAAAACCTAATCAGACCCAAAACTTAAAATATTTCAAGGCATTGCCTTTCGGATTTCTGTCCACATCTCAGTCTATGTGTAACTTACTTTTAAATAGGTTAGCATGTAACAGTATACTTGATAAATCCATCCTCGAAATGTTTAAAATAAAAACATTTTAGTTATGACTGTGATCAAAAGAAAAACATTTTGATATCGCATTCTCATTATTAGTAACTTGATCTTAAAACTATAAAGTTTGAACATGATACCTGATGAACAAAGGGTAAAAGAACTGGGACAAATTTAATTAATTCACTGAACTTACACACTCAAATGAGTGTTGTCTCCTATGCAGTTAAGTTTGAGAAGTTACACAGTTATTCCAATGTTGGTGCTGATGATCAAAACTTTCTTGGAACTTCTCAAAACTTTTTTAGAATTTCTACCGAAACTTAAAAAAAAAATACTCTTTTAATATTCTCAAAGACGGCAAAGGTTCAACATTTATCAATAGATTTAATTTTTAAAAAACCACTAGTGTGGGTAAACAAAGCAAGGGAATAGGACAGATAACCAAAAGATATTTCTATTTCTAGTCAAAAATAAGTTCTGACCATAAGTAATGAGACTGATTTCCTTTAGTGGCTCATAAACTGGTTTTGAAGGAAATTCCAAAAGAAATCCTATTATGTAATGAACTGTTGTTCTTCTTCCCCCACCATTCATATGTTGCAGTTACCCAAGGTGATCGTATCTGGAGATAATTAGGAGGTAATTAAGGTTGAATGAGGTCATAAATGTGGGGCCCTAATCCCAAAGGCCTGTGGCCTGAGAAGGGAAAGATCAAGATACCATTCCTCCCTACATCCTGTCCCCAAAGAGATTCCTCACCACAAATTAAACCCTGCTGGAACCTTGATCTTGCACTTTCCAGCCTCCAGAACTCTGAGAAAATAAAATTCTATTGTTTAATCCACTTAGCCTATGGTCTTTTCTAATGGTAGTGTGAGCTAAGACAAGTCCCAAACTTTTTGACAATACTATGACTTTAAAGCTGACATTCATTAAGATACATTTAAATTCAGTATAGCATCTGAAGAAAGACATGCTTAAAGTATTCATCTCATTCCTGTACAGTCCAACCACATAGGTTGGGTATCAATATACTTCAAAGTTTAAAATCACCAACAAATCACTTCAAGTTCAAAATGTACACAAGCCTTATCAGACACAATACAGATGACTGAAATAAACACAGCAAAGAAGTTAATTCTAAGCACCAGTATTTTCGACATGATGGATCCTGTTAATTCATTAAGTAATGTCAAATGGATATAATGAATCCTTGCTATGATGCTGATTAAAAATTTCTACTGTGATTAATGAGAAAACCACAGCAGAAGCCTCCCAAGAGATCATAACGAGGATTCATACCAAATTTTCCTAAGCAAAATTCAAAGGCACATTTTTTAATGGGATGGCAATATAATCTGTTTAGAAATATCTACAAAATGGTGACATTTAGTTGAAAACTTATTTCACTAAATTAAAAAATATATACTTTAAAAAAAGACTCACCCAAGCTTCAGCATATTGATCATGTCAAAGTTCACTACATCAAACACCTTCATTGCTTTATCATCACCCACAGAACAGAACAATGCTCCCTCAGAGCTAACTGCAATACTCTCAATAACTCCTATTTAAATAAATCAAATTAAAACACTCTAGTAAATACCAATGAAACAAATACACATGATTCAAAGAAAAAAAAATTCTTAAAGAAACTTTAACCAATACAATTTAAGAGAGCTACACAAACACAAACACAAAGTGAAATTCTTACCCAGATGACTACGAAAATGTTTAACAAATTCAATTCCCTCTTCTATTTTTTTCCAGAACTTAACATGTCCATCATGACTGGCAGTAATAATAAAGTCTGTCCTGCATATGTAAAATTATAAAAGTTAATTTGTAGAACAGATCTATGAATTACTTAGTACCCCCAAAGCAATCATTCATGAGAGTTTCTGACTTTCAAAGTAGGCTTTAAAAAAAAAAATCTTCCTTTATGAAGACTACTGTTGACATATTAAAAAAAATCTTCCTTTATGAAGGCCATTATTGCAAACTTTGTAGTTCTTTTCTGGATTTTATAAGAGTTGCTGTGGTACTAATTTTAATCCCAAGAACTAGGATCAGGATTGAGCTAGCACTTGACATTAAAAAAAAAGAAATTTCACCAGCAATCACTAGACCCTACAACCTGTTAATGTTAAGATCATCCTATAGGCAGTGTTTTCAGAAGGAAAATTACACTAGTTTTCAAAAACTGATAAATCATTAAATCTCAATATATTCCTTCTCTATACAGCAAAGTTCAACATACATTTGTTTTGTATCCTATCCAAGGTGTTTGGTTAAGTATCAAAAAGATTTTATACAGGGGCGCCTGGGTGGCTCAGTGGGTTAAAGCCTCTGCATTCGGCTCAGGTCATGATCCCAGGGTCCTGGGATCGAGCCCCACATTCGGCTCTCCGCTCAACAGGGAGCCTACTTTCCCCTCTCTCTCTCTCTCTACCTGCCTCTCTGCCTACTTGTGATCTCCGTCTGTCAAATAAATAAATAAAATCTTAAAAAAAAAAAGATTTTATACAGAATAGTCTCCCTTGTATGATATATAAAAATGGAAGCCATTTATTGAAACCTAGACTACGCCAGGTACTTTACACATCTTACTTCGAACAGCCTTCTTGTATGATATAGGAAAGAAAAGGTAGGCCTTTATTTAACTTCAACTATTGCAAAACCTGTGACATTAAACAGAAACCCACAGTATCCTAGAGTTACTTCTACAAATCCTCCTCAAAACTGAAGCATTTTTATAAAACACATTTTTTAAAAATATTTTATTTGGGGTGCCTGGGTGGCTCAGTGGGTTAGGCCTCTGCCTTCGGCTTAGGTCATGATCCCAGGATCCTGGGATAGAGCCCTGTGTTGGGCTCTCTGCTCAGCAGGGAACCTACTTCCCTTCCTCTCTCTCTGCCCCTCTCTCTGCCTGCTTGTGATCTCTGTCTGTCAAATAAATAAATAAAATCTTTTAAAAAATAAATTAAAAAAATAGTTTATTTATTTGACAGATCACAAGTAGGCAGAGAGGCAGGCAGAGGGGGTGGGGGAAAGCAGGCTCCTCACCAAGCAGAAAGCCCGGTGTGGGGCTCAATCTCAGGACCCTGAGATCATGACCTGAGCTGAAGGCAGAAGCTTAACCCACTGAGCCACCCAGGTGCCCCTAAAAGATATTTTTTAGAAAGAAATTAAAATGATGTGATAGACTTACTTGGTGCATACCACATGGGTGATAACATCTCTATGCATGTAACTGCGTTCATACATAGATGCACTGGGGAGATTTTCAAGATAGACTCTTTCAAACTCTAGAACTGAAGGAAAAAAAAGTAAAGAAAAATGTATTTTTAACTGGAACTATATACTATTTTGTATTTAAGATTTTCTAAATTCTATTTTGCATTTTCTTCTAGATTTTCTGAAATTTCTCTTAATTCACATGTAATGAAAAAAATTTAGTGTCTGTTAGATCACTTATAACTTCTATTGTTTTATAGTAGTGAATAGCACCATTATTTAGTTAGTCATGACAGGTTCTAAGGTAGTATAAAAAGGCTTAACTGTCCCCAGAACTTAAGAACGGAGTAATTATGACTTAATATGAAGGTTCCATTAAGAAACAAAAACCTTTAAAAGTTTCATCACATTATCACAACCATCTTTTTAGCCATGTAAAATCAATTATTAGTTTTAACTTAAATAAGTAACAAGAGGACAGTGGCCACTCATAAGATGTCTGTTTATCTTTAAAGGCACTAATCCTCTCTGAAGTCACTGATACTGGCATTAGAGCAGGTTAACATGAAAAAATTTGAAATAGACTTTTAGAGCTGAAAAAAATTCTGGAGTTCTCAACTTTTCAGGGACAAAACATTTGTTAGAAGTGTTAATCCGAGGAAATACTGATTTCATTACAGGAGCTATGAACAATTTTACTAGCAAAAATTGACATATCTAGTAAAATAATCCAATGATGGCCAAATAGAACTATAAAAATTGCTACATTAAATATGAGAGGTTTTGTAGTTTTTCATTAACCAATGCATAGCAGACTCAAACTGGTGCCCAACGAACTTTTTCCTTCACTTTTACTAACAGAATGCACATTTTTACATGGGCACGTTGATATCCAGCTGTTATTAAAGGGACATTTCTCAACTTCTCCAGAGTTAGGTGTGACCATGTGTCAATGAGAAATGTTGTGCAACAATGAGGAAGTCTCTTTCAAAAAGTGTTCCCTTGTTCCCTTGTCCCCTTCCTCAGTCCTACAACTTAGAACTGGGATAATAAACACTCAGGATAAAGATGAGGGCCATATCTTAGTGATGCTAGGACAGAAAGCTGCAAAGAGCGTCCGTCTGGAGCCTCTATACCAATCTTATACTGTTTACTTTGCGACTCCTTTTACACATGAAAGAAGTAGACCTCTGTCTTTTTTTTTTTTTTTTAAAGAAGATTTTATTTATTTATTTGTTTGTTTGTTTGTCAGAGCGAGAGAGAACGCAAGTGCGCACAAGTAGGCAGAGTGGCAGGCAGAGGCGGAGAGAAGCAGGCTCCCTGCCGGGCTCCTGCCGAGCAAGGAGCCCGATGTGGGATTTGATTCCAGGACCCTGGGATCATGACCTGAGCCGAAGGCAGCGGCTTAACCGACTAGGCCACCCAAGTGTCCCAGACCTCTTGTCTTTTTTAATGTTATTGACTTTTTGGGTCTTTATGTAATAGGCAGCTAATATAATCCTATCTGATACCATTCCTTTTGCTGCTAGTTAGTTTACTTGTTGAGCAGATATTTACTGAAAACAAAATAGGTTAAGGCTCATGGACATGAAGAACACCTAACTCTTGTCTTTGAGAAACCATCAGTTTAATTAAAGGTAGTACCATATAATAATTTATAATGTCTTTCTGAAAATGAGTACAAAAATCCAGTGTCAAAAGAACATGTTCTATTTCTAGAAATATATTATCAAATTCCTGTCTTTTTATTTTTTTAAAGATTTTATTTATTTTTTTGACAGAGAGAGATCCCAAGTAGGCAGAGAGGCAGGCAGAGAGAGAGAGAGAGAGAGGAGGAAGCAGGCTTCCTGCCAAGCAGAGAGTCCGATGTGGGACTTGATCCCAAGACCTTGAGATCATGACCTGAGCCGAAGGCAGCGGCTTAACAGACTAAGCCACCCAAGTGGCAAGGTAGAGGCTTAACCCGCTGAGCCACACAGGTGCCCCTATTTTTTTTAAAGATTTTATTTTTAAGTAATCTCTACACCCAACATGGTGCTTGAACTTACAATCCTGACATCAAAAGTCACATGTTCTACTGATGGAGCCAGCCAGGTGCCCCACATTCCTGTCTTTTTAGATAATCTTCAATGATACTATTCTAATGTCTCATACATGTTTTTAAATCTTAATTTTTTCTTCAAACTTAAAACTATTGGCTTAAACACAATGAGCGTCTACTTAAGGGCAAACATTTTTCTTTTTTTTTTGTGTGTGTGTGTGTGTGTGTGTGGTTTTTTTTTTTCTTTAAAGATTTTATTTATTTATTTCATAGACAGAGAGAGAGTACAAGCAGGGGGAGCAGCAGGGAAAGGGAGAAGCAGGCTCCCACTGAGCAGAGAGCCCGGTAAGGGGCTTGATCCTAGGACCCTGGGATCATGACCTGAGCTGATGGCAGACACTTAACCGAATGAGCTGCCCATGTGCCCCTAGGGCGAACATTTTCACACCTAATTATTTCTGTCTCTGTCTCTACTGAATTAAGCTTTGTACAATCTTTGTCTCTTAACACTAATATCAACACTTTGATTTTTTTAATTTTTCCATTAGAAAGGACATACAAAAATATTCTAATGCAACAGTAAGAGCATTAACTTTGTCACATTCATTCATTCAATAAATACTAAGTGAACACTTACTATGTGCAAAGCACTGTAGCAAGCACTGAAGCAAAGTAGGAATGGACTTTGCTTTTAGAAGGGTATAGTCTTAGCAGTGGAAAAGAACATTAATCAATCACATGAATAAATATACAATTGTAAAATGTAGCAAGTGCAATGAGGAAGAAATTGCTATGGAAACATTTAACAGAAAAACCTAGCAGTAAAAAAGATTATGTACTTTAAAGGTGTCAGTGGACAGTGTTTTAAAAAGTGGCTTCTTCAAAATCTGGATACATAAATTTGAAGTCTACCTGTAAATTCAGATGTTAAATATTACCTCAGATTTATGATTGGTGCCCTTTAGAAACCCGGCCCAAACTGGAGAAGTCACAGGCTTTAGAAAGGTGATGGTTGAAGACAAATGCTACCGTTGAGCAAGTTAGCCAAGTGAAAAAGGGTGAGGGAAATTATTCCAGGTATACACCATAACATCCTGGTAGGCATTCAAATAAGAAAAAAAGGCATGCCCCATTCTCAAGTATCTTAATATCTTAATATGTCTAGAGTACAGAGTAAGGAAGACAGAGTTAGGATAGAGAAGCAGGGGAAATGTTTTGGTGAGGTAAGGAGAAATCATGTCATGAACAGCCTTGTAGGCCATTTGGGGAGTTTGGACTTTGTTTAGAAAATAATGAGCAATCACTGAAGAGTGTGAAGCAGAGAGAGAGAATGATAAAGTAAGATTTGAACTTTCAGAAAAACCGTATTTTAATGATCTTACACGTTAAGAAAGACATTTTATAGAACTTCTAAAATAAGAAAATTTAACCTCTTTCCCCACCCTTTTTATTTGATAAAACCTGTTCACTATTCCACCAAAGTAGGAAAATACTTCAGGCCCTGGTATCTCCTGAGTGTGGTTTGAAAACCACACCCCGCTGGTTTTAGACGAAAAATTTGTGATCCAGAAAACTTATGTAACTTTCCTACGTCAAAAAAGTAATTACTGGAAGAGTCAGAATTATAATCATCTTTACTTACTCTTTAGGATTCTAAATAGGCACCGCCCCCCCGCCCCTCCCCGCGCGCCGCAACAAACAGCATTCCTGAACTAAAAGCCTTCAAGAAAACCGGACTTTCAAATCTGCTAGACGGAGACAGAAATTCCAACCTCATATACCTGCTGTAGGGATTAAATGAGAGGCGCCTAGCGCATAGGAAGTAGTGGAATAAATTAGCTTTAGCATCTATTAGAACACATTACTGTAACACATCCATGATTAACACTGTTTGGTATTACCAAAAGGACGCTGTACTCAGCCCAAGTCACTATTTTGGGAGAACGTGCAAGTATAGAATGACCAGCAATCAGAAGATCCTCTGTTCAGAGGGCACAAAATCCCGCAAACACACACCATCTGTTTTGGGGGTCTGGTTTGAAATCTCCCAGTCGGGGGATGCAGATTTCAACTCGCCCTGGGCTTATCTCTGTAGCTACCTTTCCTCTTCTTGGCCAATGTTGCCTCTACTGGTAAAGGCCCAACCCAGCGCTCTTCATTTTCCTCTTCATTCTCTTGGGCCACCGCCACTACCACTGTCAGCTCTCTTTCGCTGAGTTCTGTTTTTTCCAGTTCCTCCGGGTCCCGGCGCCTTCTTCTCAGCTGCGAATCGCTACCACCTTCCGACGCCATATTGGCCGAATTGTCAGAAACGCCGCGACACACGCAGCTCTGCTACCAATCTTAAAAGCGGCGCAGTTTGTTCGTCAGCGGCCAAGCGAGTTTCCGGATTGGCTGGCGTGGGTAGAAGCAGACCAATTAGCAAGCAGCGCGCGCAAACTTCCTAGGCTAGGAAGCCTTGTCTACACCAGACTGAGGTGACCTGAAGTCCGTGGCCCTGTGGTGGTAAGACAAAGGCAGAACTCCTTAACGGTTGAAAAAAACTTGACGCTGGGCCTCACGGTCCCAGGACGTGAAACTGCAGCCCCGACGGTGGGACCCTTACCTCACCGGAATTGTTTACGAGACGTCCGGCCAGTCGTTGTGACCCGCTCTTCTCCCTCTCTAGAAACGCTCCGGATTAGGGGAGAATGCCCGAGGGGCAGGGAATTGAGGGAACTGGTTAATTTGCGGGCCTCCCTTCAAGCCCTCCAAACTGACTTCTTGCCGGGGTGGGGGTGGGCGGATTGGCGGGGGTGGAGAGAATTATATACTGTATTATTCCAATAAGGTAAGGTGGAGAAAAAATATTATTAAAGTCATAAGGAAGAGAAATACATTTTCAGTACTATGTGTGTATTTACTGGGGGAAAAATGTTTGTTTAAGTGGAGCTGCAGTGTTCAGTATGTTGTTCAAGGGCCAACTGTGTTAGTTCTGGGTAGACGACATAATGATTGGCTATTCGCATATATTTCAAAATGATCCCCACAGTATCTAGTTAACATCTGTCATCATGTGTACAGAATTTTTTTCTCTGTCATGAGACCTTTGAAGATCTACTGTCTTAGAAACTTTCAAATACAGTATTATTGACTATAGTCACAAGCTGCACATTTCATCCCCATGACTTACTGTTTTATAACTGCAAGTTTGTACTTTCTGGCCCCCTTTACCCATTTTTCCCTCTCCCCACACTGCCTCTGGTAACTACCAATCTGTTGTCTCTATCTATGAACTTGGTTCTCTTTCTTCACCCCCCGCCCCCCTCAAGATTCCACATCGCACTTAAGTGGAATCATTTGGGAATTGTCTTACTCAGTCTGATTTATTTCATTTAGCATAATGCCCTTGAGGGCCATCCTTGTTATTGCGAACAGGAAGAGTTCCTTCTTTTTTTTAAGATTTTTTTTTTTTTTTTTAGAATTTTTTTTAAGGTTTTATTTATTTATTTGACAGGGATCACAAGTGGGCAGAGAGGCAGGCAGATGGGGGCGGAAAGCAGGCTTGCCACGGAGCAGAGAGCCTGGGATCATGACCTGCGCTGAAGGCAGAGGCTTTAAACCACTGAGCCACCCAGGTGTCCCGAGTTCCTTCTTTTTTTATAGCTGAATAATATTTCTTTGTGTAAGGGTGTGTGTGTGTGTGTGTGTGTGTGTGTGTGTGTGTGTGTGTTTATACATGGCCACATTTCCTTTATCCATTCTTCTATGAATACCTAGGTTGTTCCCGTATCTCGTTTATTGCTAATTAATGCTGTAGTGAATATGGTGGGTGCATGTATCTTTGAAATTAGTGTTTTTATTTGCTTCAGATAAATACCCAGAAGAGGAGTTGCTGGATCATATGGTGGTTCTGTGTTTAATTTTTTGAGGAACCTCCAAGATATTTTCCACAGTGGCAGTGCGAATTTACCTTCCCACCAATAGTGCGTATTTCTTGTCTTTTTGAAAATAGCTATTCTAAGAGGTATGAGGTGATATCTCATAGTGGTTTTGATTTGCATTTACCGATGGTTAGTGATGTTGAGCATCTTTACATGTATCCGTTCGCCATCTTTCTTCTTTAGAGAAATTTCTATTCAGATCCTCTGCCTATTTTTTAATTGAATTTTTTTTTTTTGCTTTTGAGTTGTAAGAGTTCTAATATACTTTGAATATTAACCCTTTTTTAGAAATGATTTTCAAATATTTTCTCCTCTTCCATTTTCATTTTGTTGATGGTTTCCTTTGCCGAGCAGAAACTTTAGTTTGCTGAATTCACACTTGTTTATTTTTTCTTTTGTTGCCTTTGCTTTTGGTGTCAGCACCCACTTCCACAAACACACACCTGCCAAATATCCCCAAGGAGATTACTGCCTATATTTCTTTCAGGAGTTTTTGTAGTTTCAGGTCTTACATTAAAGTCTTTAATCCATTCCGAATTAATATTTGTGTAAGGTGTTAGGTAGTGGTCCTGTTTGATTCTTTTGCATGTGGCTATCCAGTTTTCCCAGCACAATTTATTGAAGACATTGTTCTTTCCCCATTGTTTGTTACTGGCTCCTTTGTTGTAAATTGACCATATGTGTGTGGGGTTTATTTCTGATCTTCTGTTCTATTCCACTGATCTTAGAATTGTATGGATACTTTCTATTAGTTTATTTCATGTATATTAGTCTTTTTCCAATAATAGTATAAGTTTCTTTAATTTGGTATTAGATCTTTTAAGTTTGTATAGCATAGTATCCCTAAATATGGCAATATTCTTCAGTACATGAGTGGGAATTGGAATACTAACTGAGATCCCTAAGGTTGACTTGCTCTCTTTTTAGGAAGGTACATTTAAGGATACAAAATGTGGTAAAGAGATAGAGTTAAACTCTATATAAAAACTCTTATATGTTTTTAAAAATCTGTATTCTAGGGACGTCTGGGTGGCTCAGGGGCGCCTTTGGCTCAGGTCATGCTCTCATGGCCCTGGAATTGGGCCCCACATCAGGCTTTCTGCTCAGTGGGGAGCCTGCTTCCCTATCTCTGCCTGCCGCTCTGCCTACTTGTGATCTCTCACTGTGTCAAATAAATAAATAAAATCTTAAAAAAAATCTGTATTCTCATACTACATTGAGTTTCTATTTCAGCTAGTTTATTGAACATCTATCCACACACATGCACACAATTTAAAATTTTTTCACATACAATGTATTTTACTGATTAGTATTCGACAAAGTGGGGAAAAGAACAATTTGCACTTAATTTTTAAGTTAAGGTATATTTAAGACAAATAGGTGTATATGTTTGACTTTTTTGCTTGAAAATATTCTAAAATTGTTAATGACTGTGGCTTTGTGTATTTAACTATATCTTTTATGTATACCAAGGAAGATGTTCTGTGCAAACATTTTTGGATATGGCATAAGTTACTTAACTAGTCTTACTAATTGACTTCAGAAAGGTAATTATAATGTTAATAGCTAATTATGATATATTTCATTATATGCCTGGTACAGTTCTAAGAGCTTTATACATATTAACGTATCAAACGGTGATAAATTTATGGGGTAAGTAATATTATTATCTTAATTTTACAGATAAAGAAACTGAGGCTCAGATTATTTAAGTGACTTGCCCAAGGTCACACAGCTTGTAAGTATTGAAGATAGGAATAAACCTAGATAGTCCAATTGTAGAGTTCACACAAAGTTTTTTGGATAATGCTGTAGTAAGCATACCCATGTAGACTGAAGCAAATATATCTATCTGTAGGATTATTCCTAGGAATAGAATTTTTGGGTAAGAAAATAACTGTATTTAAAATTTTGATGGATATTGCTTATTATCCTCCAAAGTGATTGGTTTACCAACAGTGCATAGTTCTTTTTCAATACTCTTTTCAATATTGTTTCTTTTTTTTTTTTTCAAAATTTTATTTATTTGACAGAGAGAGAAATCACAAGTAGGCAGAGAGGAGGCGGGCAGAGGGTGGGGGAGAAGCAGGCTTCCTGCTGAGCAGAGAGCCTGATGCAGTGCTCGATCCCAGGACCCTGAGATCATGACCTGCCTGAGCCAAAGGCAGAGGCTTAACCCACTGAGCCACCGAGGCACCCCAAATTTTAACTTTTTAATGATATCTTTGTCCATGCAGAATTTTTAAAATTTTATAGAGATTTTACTTAGTTTTGTTAGGAATGCTTTCCCAATCCAAGCAAAAAAGATGTCTCCATGTTTTCTTCATGTTCTATTTTATCATTTCTGTTTTTGGAATTTTTGAGGAATGCAGGGATAGTGTTAAGATTGAAGTATATATCTAGGGTTATTTTTCCCCCCAAATACTATGCAGTTAGTTAAAAAGAATGAGTAAGTTCTATAGAAGGCCAAATTATACATGGGGGAAAAAGCAATATAGTATAGGAAATATCCTCCAATTAGGATTGTTCTTGTATCTCTTTAATTTGCTTTGCTATAGAGGCACCTGCATGGCTCAGTCAGTTAAGCATCTGCTTTCGGCTCAGGTCATGCCAGAGTCCTGAGATCAAGTCCCTCATCAGGCTCTCTGAGGAGCCTACTTCCCTTTCTCCCCACCACCTGCTCATTCTCTCTGTCAAATAATTAGATAAAATTTTCAAAAAATTTACGTCTGTTATATATCATAGGTCCATAAATGTGTGAATCTAGAAGGACTTTCTTTTTGTGTTCCATTGCTCAGTTTGCCTATCCATGTGCTAATTCTACTATATAAAAATTAGTATAGTTTTATAATAAGTTTAAAATCTGATAAAGCAAGTCTTCTCATCTTCATGATGGTCTTGGCTGTTTTTAGCTTCTTACCTTTCTGTAAACTTAAGAATTAGCTTGTCATGTGCCACAAAAACAAGAAAAAAATTTGATTAAGGTTTAATAGATCAGCTTGAGGGAAATAACATCTTTACAGTATTGAGTCCTTCAATCTGTGAACATGATGTATCTCCCTAAGTTTCTTTAAAACCTCTCTCTTCGGGGTACCTGGGTGGCTCAGTGGGTTAAGCCTCTGCCTTCGGCTCAGGTCATAATCTCAGGGTTCTGGGATTGAGCCCCGCATCGGGCTCTCGGCTCAGCAGGGAGCCTGCTTCCCCTGCCTCTCTGCCTGCTTCTCTGCTTACTTGTGATCTCTCTCTCTCTGTCAAATAAATAAATAAAAACTTCGAAAACAAACAAACAAAAAACCTCTCTGTTGATAAGTCTGATTAAACAATATAAAACTTAAGTTCCGTAAGAGTAGAAATGTTTTGGGGGAGTGGGTTATTCTGATTTGCATTTGGTGTTGTGGGTTAGACATCTTTATTATTCTTTTTTGTTCTACTTCCTTAAAATTGTCTGACCTTGGAATTTCATGCCATCAGACTCCACCACCTACCACTCCTTGCAGTGGTCATTTAGCAGGATTACATCATGCTCCTTCATTTCTTGAAGATTTTTAGCTTCTGGTTCACTGCAACCTTCTGCAAAACTACTGTCCTACTTCATGGTGATTTTAATATCCCTCTGTGGCCTCTCTTTTTCTTGACCGCTTTTCCTCTAGTGATTATATTCTTCATCTTAGAGTAGTTACTCATTCCTGTGGTCATACCTGAAAGACTGTCATTCTTTCACTTTGTCTTTGTCTGCATCTGTGCTGCTACACTATAGAAGAAAACATATAACCATGTTTTAGTTTCCCTTTAAATTGATAACTAATAATCTCAAGTGGGCATTTAATGCTACCCATTTATCCTACTATTTTATTCTTTCCCATTCTCTTATATATGTATTTTATACATTTCTTAATGTATTTCTTAAATCTTCAGTGCTTTTCCCCATCCTCATTCATAGACTCTGACCTTAGTTAACCATTTTCCTGAGAAAAGAGAAGCAGTCCAAATAGAACTTCCAAAAGATCCTATCAACACATCTACTTATGTACTGCCTCTATGCCCCTAATATTCTGCCTACCCTGGATGAACTATATATACTTCAATCTTAAATCAACCCCTCTATATGTGTATTAAATCTCATTCTTCTTTCTCTCCTGCGACTTCTGCAATATTTCCTTCTATGTCATTTAAGATGCTCTATTTTCTTGTTTTGTTTTTTTTTTACCCTGAAGATTTATTTATTTTAGAGAGAGAGAGAGAAAGTGCACGCAAGTGAGAATGGGGAGAAGCAGAGAGAGACTCTCACGCGGACTCCCCACTGAGCATAGAGCCCATGCAGGGCTCTATCTCACGACCCTGAGATCATGACCTAAGCTGAAATCAAGGGTCAGATGCTCAACTCTGTGAGCCACCCAGGTGCCTCTCTACCAAAACTACTCTTTTAAAGGCCTCCAGTTTTGTGTATTTACTCCACTGAAATTATTGTGACAAATTATCCTAAGACTTAGAGGTGTAAAGCGACCGTTTACTATGCTCAACAATTCTTTGCATCAAGAATTTAGACAGAATGCAGCAGGACAGCTTTTTTCCTTTCCACAATGTCTAGGCCCTTGTCTAGAAGACTCAGTAATCTAAGGGCTGAATCATGAAGAATGTTCATGTGCATGTCTAATGGTTGATGCTAGCTTTTAGCTACGAACCTCAGTTCCTTTCTCTATGGGTTTCACCATTGGTCTCTTCATTTGTGCCAGTTTGGACTTTCTCACAGAATGTTAGCTGCTTTGTAGGGGGGAGTATTCTGAGACTGTTCTGAGATATTAGTGCTATTTTATGACTTAGTCTTAGAAGTCACTTCCATAGTGACTTCTATTCATAAAGACAGAAAGTCGTAGGTTCATGGGGAGGATAAATAGGCTGTAACTCTGAATAGGGAGTGATAACCTGAAATATTGCTGTGACTGTTTTTGGAAAATACAGTCCTCAACTCATATTGCTAAGTAAATTGTCAATTCTGTTTTTATCTAATTTACCTTTCTCATATTTGATAATTTGATAATTCATCACTCCTTCCTTTAGTACTTTTGTATTTTGAATTTCAGGATTTCATACTCTTATTAATTTTCCTCTTACCTTTTGGTGCTTTTGAGACTGTTTTGGTGGTTCCTCCTCATTTTCTCCAGATCTGGAACTCTTCTCATTTCTGCCTGTACAATCTTGCTTTTGTGATCTCACTCAGTCTCACGGCTTTAAATATTTTGTATGGTGATGACTCGAATTCTAGCTTGAAACTTCCCCTTGAACTCCATACACATACATTCAGTTGCTTAATCAACATCTGCACTTTTTTAGCAAGTCTGAAATTGAATTCTTAATCATCTCTCCCCCATATCTTGCTGAATCTGTTTCCTCCACTCTCTTCTTCATCTTAGAAATCAACTGGCAACTCCATCTTTCTAATTACTTAGTTTTAAACTTTTTTTTTTTTTAAGATTTTATTTATTTATTTCACAGAGAGAGAGAGATCACAAGTAGGCAGAGAGGCAGGTACAGAGAGAGAGGGAGAAGCACGTTCCCCGCTAAGCAGAGAGCCCGATGTGGGGCTGGATCCCAGGACCTTGAGATCATGACCCGAGCTGAAGGCAGAGGCTTAACCCACTGAGCCACCCAGGCGCCCCAGTTCTAAACTTTTTTAATAATAAAAAATTTCTTGGATCATTGCAATAGCTTTCTAACTAGTTTTCTGCTTCTGACCTTACTGGCTGTTGTTAACCAGAGTTTTACTGTTAAAATTTAATTCAAATTAAGTCATTCTCCTATTGAAAATCCTCTAATTGTTTATTATCTCAGTTTAAGTCATTAAATGGCCTACAAAGCCCACATGGTCTCATCCCTCTAATCTCTCTGATTCCATCTTGTGTTCTCTGCTTTACTTTGCTCCAATCACACTGGCTGCTTTACTGCTCCAGGAACATGCCAGTCATATTTCCTGCCCCAGGGTCTTTGCACTGGCAGTTCCCTGCCTGCAGCCTCTTCCTCTAAATATCCCCATGTTTCACTTCCTTATCTCTTCATGTTTTTTGCTCATTTGTCAACTTCTCAATGACTTTAAGTGACCACATTGTTTATAAAATTGTATTACCTCTGCCCAAGCAATTCCTATTTTCTTCCCTGTCTTGCTTTCCTCCATAAAATTATAATTATTTCCACTTATATTGGGGTGCCTGGATGGCTCACTTGGTTAGGCATCCCACTCTTGATTTCAGCTCAGCTCATGATCTTAGGGTCCTGGGAGGGAGCCCCACTTAGGTTCCTCACTTGGTGGGGAGTCTGCTTGAAGATTCTGTCTCTCTCACTTTGCCCCTTCACCTACTAGCATGCACTCTCTCTCGCTCTCTCTGTCTCTCTCAATAAATAAATAAAACTTTTTTAAAAAGTTATTATTTCCATTTGTAAATTATTTGATATATATAGAGAGAGAGAAAGAGAGAAAAATGTAAGTCCCATGATAGGGAAAGATTTTTGCTCATTTTGTTCACTGTTCACATATATAGTTCCTAGGTGAGTATCTGGGAGGTGATAGGTGTTCGGCAATATTGTTAAATGAATAAATATTTTTCACTTCAGTTTTTCTTACAAGGCTAATTATTACAAGGCACATGTCAGTGAATCAGCAAGATCTGGATCCAGATAGTACTACAGATATGGAAGATGTTACAAATGCTGAAGAAGAACTTATTAAAGAATGTGAAGAAATGTGGAAAGATATGGAAGAAGTAAGTACCAAGAGGTAAAAGTGATATATATATATATTAACTACTATAAGATTTCATTCCATTTCATTAATAGGCTTAAGAAAAATAATTATGCTGGTGCCTTAAAGCCATTATATTATACGATAAATGTTATATATAGCTTTTAGAACTTTAAGCATTTATTTGAGATTCTTTATGTCACAGAATATAGAGCTATAGAAAGAGAAAAAATTATTGACAGTCCCTGCCATATTAGGTTATCTTCTAATAGAGGCAGTAGCCATTGTATTAGAAATATTGTGGTAGAAATGCAAAGACATCTTTAGGACAATAAATAAACCTAGATTGAAAGAGTCAAGGATAGCTTTCTAAAAGCAGTAATAATTAGGGGTGCCTAAGGTGGCTCAGTTGGTTAAGTGTCCGACTCTTGCTTTCGCCTTGGGTCATGATCTCAGGGTTCTGAGATCGGGCTCTGCATCAGGCTCTGGGTTGGGTGGGAGCCTTAAGATTCTCTCTCTCCCTCTCCTTCAACCCCTTCCACCACCTCTAAAAATTAAATAAATAAATAAAAAGCAGTAGAAACTGAATTCATTTCTAGAGAATAAATAGGAAGTAGCCTCTGAGAGAGTTACACAAAGGAGAAGGAACAAAATATATAAACATTGGGAAAGATTAGAGAATTCTAGGTAGAATATTACGACTTAGTAAATTAGAAGAAGGATCTGTGGCGTGAGGCTGGAAAAGTAATTAGGAGCAAAAACATGGAGGATTTTGTTGAATTTATAGTATGGGGAGCTATTAAAAGATTATAAACATGAAGTGACTTGAGATGAAGTTTGGGAAAAGTACTTGGTGATTTTGAAGAAAATGAAATATAGAGGATGGAGACTGTAGGTCGAAAGAGCATTTACAAGGCTCAAGTACTAGCTCTGATAAGTACTGTAGGGCTAAATCCTATCATTGCAAATTGTAGGTTTCAAGAGATACTGAGGAGGTAGGACCAAAAGGATTTGGAATTTAATTGTTGTGAAATGGGGGAAAATTATGGTATTTTCAGGTTTCTCGTTTGGGCCAACCTTGGTGAGGTTCATTTCCTAAGACAGAATAGAGAAGTAGAGAGAACATGTAATTATAGAGTTTGAGTGAAAATATGAATTAATTTAGAAAAAGTTGTCTTTGAAATTTATGTACACTTTCTGATAAGCCAGAATCATTTCTGGTAAATTGCAGTATATTGGTAAAAGTTTTTTCTACTAGCATAGTGTATGGTATAGGCCACAGGCTTCACATCCTGTTCTTTGCAGCAAAATTTTATATTAGGGCAGGTTATTGGTTTTCTTTTTTTCCTTTTTTCTTTTTTTAAATTATGTTTTAATATAAATTATTGGTACTCTCTATGATTAGTGTATTTTCAAGATAATATATATAATTGTTTTTTATTTGTTTTGGTATTTTTTCAGTATAGAAATTGGAATTTAAAGATAAAAAATTTTGGAGGGTTCCTGGGTGGTGTAGTCAGTTAAGTCTTTATTTCGGCTCAAGTAGTGATCTCAGGGTCTGGAAATAAAGCTCCATGTTGGGCTCTGAACTCAGCATGTAGTCTGCTTGGGATTCTTTCTCTCCTTTCCTTTGCCCCTCTCCCTGCCCCTGCTTGCTCTCAAATAAATAAATCTTAAAAAAATTTTTTTTTTATAAAGAGATAACTGTTACTAGAAATAAACACGAGTAAAATTTAAATTACCCATATTTTCAGTCAGATAAAATCACCATTAATGGTTGTGGTTTTTTTTTTTTTTAAATGGAATAGAAACAGTATCTCCTGAAGGCTATATTTTCTAATGATCTTAACTATCTTTTTACCTTTTTTTGTTATTTTTCTACAGTGCTTTGCTTCTTATTCTCTTATTTCCTATTTTTCTATTATCTAACTTCAAATTCACTCTAGCTATTAGTTTGTATTTTCTTTCTCTTTATTTCTTATGCTCATTTTTTTGTTCTATGTAGACTCTAGTATCCCTTTCTACTTTTGATGTATTCACCATGGGACCTGTTTGGGGGCCTTCCTGATCCTCTTGCTTAGAAAGTGAGGAATGTAAACTCTTCTCTTACATCAGTTATTTGTATTTATTATTTTAAAAGGAATATTACACTGACTGGTATAAAAGAGGGAAAAGTAATTTTTATATATAAAAGCTTATAGTGTATGACTTGTTTTATTTACTTTTTTTGTTTTGCTTTGCTTTTTGTTTTGTTTTTATTTACTTTTTAAATCAAGTGTCAGAAAAAATTATCACTTGTTGGAACTGAGACACTCACTGATTCAAATGCTCAGGTATGAATCCTTTTTTTTCTTCCTAAAAATAGATAAGTTTAATTCATTTTGTTTTGGATAAGAATATTATTCATCTATATGAATGAAAGTTTGTTGATACCTTTATGCTTAATCACTTGGAAAATTCTCTACTCTTCCTGATTAAAGAGAAATATTCTAAATATTTTTAAAATAAAGTATTATAAATATTTTCTTTATTATCTTTTAATAGTTACACATATGTTTAACTGTTGAGTGAAAAACTGCAATTAAGATACCTTGTTAAAAATTTGAACACCTATTCTACTTTGTCTTGGGTATAATAGGCGGTTTTTTTTTTTACTGTATGTGTGAAACCTTAACTGATTTTATTATATGCTTAAATAAAGGATTAAGATATCCATTTTAATAATTAAGGACCTATGAAATTGGTTTAGGAATATACCAGTGGATCAGTGCAATGGATTCAGAATTTTAAAAATGACAAAGATGGGGCACCTGGGTGGCTCAGCGGGTTAATCCTCTGCCTTTGGCTCAGGTCATGATCTCAGGTCCTGGGATCGAGCCCCACATTGGGCTCTCTGCTCAGTGGGGAGCCTGCTTCCCCCTTCTCTCTGCCTGCCTCTGACTACTTACGATTGCTCTCTCTCTCTCTGTCAAATAAATAAATAAAATATTAAAAAAAAAAAAGACAAAGATAATAGCCAGTTTGTGGGAAAAGGATGAATTAGTTAATAAAGGATAGTGGTGCAACTAGTTATCCATTTGGGAGAAAATAAAATTGGACTTCTGTATTTCATTGTAGAAACATATATTCTGGATCGATTGCTATAAAAATCTAACAAGAAAAGTTGGGGGACTATTTGTGCAATCTAAGGATAAGGCAAACTTCTTGGCTAATAGTTGAAACCTAGATATTATAAAAGAAAACCAGATATATTTGTCCATATGAAAAATTAAAAATGTTTTAGTGTTAACTTTAAGAACACAGTCAAATATACAATTGACTCTAAAGAAAGATCTCTAAACTGGTAGTAGCATGTCAGAAGACATAAGAACCAACTGAAGGTACTCCTGAATTCCGAATCACACAGTTTACATTTAAAAACAGGTTCTGTTTGTTACAAGGGCAGCAGGTGAGGAAGGTGCATGCTTGTGTCTGCCACCAGCAAGCTCCAGTTGGGGGTTCATGTGCTTCATGGCCTTTTACAGAGCAGAAGACAGAGAAGTCAGAATCAGGACCAGCAGTCATCAGTTTATGGAGGGAGATATAATATGGAAGCTTTCTTGAGGGCTTTCGTTTTTTGTTCTACTTCTTTTCGTTACAACTGGAATCAAGTTTATGTGTAAACTATTGGTGATTTAAGTTTCCTTTTGTTCTATTTAGTGTAAAACTGTCTAATTTGAAAAAAAGTAAGTTATGAAAAATAAAGATTGAACCTACTGCTCCATAAAAACATAAATTTGATATCATTGGAGCATGAAAAGGAATAATGACCTTGATTGATTATAACAATATGAAAAAATGAAAATCTGTGAGCATAACAATACTGAAAAAAATGAGAATGAGAGAGAAAAAGAAGGGGAAAAAACTAACTTGTCACTTTTGGAAGTATCTATTATATGAGCTCTTTAAAAATTAGTAATATAGAATTAAGCCATCTTTTTAAAAAATTTTGGATCTATCAATAAATATAGAGTTCTCTTATACCAGGTAAAACTGAATATTGTATTTGAAACAGCCTTGTATAGTAAATAAACTGTTATCTGGTTTTCTTGGGAAATATGGCTTTCATATTGTGGACACTGAGATCTGCTGAATCAGGATAATTAGTAAGGTGGAGCAGACACTCTGGAAAACAGTATGGAGATTCCTCAAGAGGTTGAAAATAGATCTACCATATGACCCAGCTATTGCACTACTGTGTATTTACCCCAGAGATACAAATGTAATGATCCAAAGGGGCACCTGCATCCCAAGGTTTATAGCAGCAATGTCCACAATAGCCAAACTATGGAAAGAGCCCAGATGTCCATTGACAGATGAATGCATAAAGAAGATGTGATACATACATACAATGGAATACTTAGCCATCAAAAAAAAAGAGAGAGAGAGATCTTGCCATTTGCAATGACATGGATGGAACTAGAAGGTGTTTTGCTAGACAAAATAAGTTAATCAGAGAAAAACAATTATCATATGATCTCACTCTTGTGGAATTTAAGAAATAAAGCAGGATTATAGGGAAAAAGAGGAGAAATCAAAGCAATATGAAATTGAAGAGGGAGACAAACTCTAAGAGACTCTTAATCATAGGAAACAAATTGAGGGTTGCTGGAGGGGAAGGGGTATGGTGATGGGGTAACTGGGTGATGGATATTAAGGAGGGCATGTGATGTGATGAGCACTGGGTATTATATAAGACCAATTAATGATTGATTTATACCTCTATAACTAATAGTATGTTGTATGTTAATTGAATTAAAATAAAAATCTTCTCAAAGTAAAAAAGTAAAATAAAGTAATTGCATAGTTTAAAGAAAAGGAATACTAGGTGGTATAAATAGTAATTGAAGGAGTACGTTTTTAAATCCTCCCCCCACCCACGAAAAAAAAAGAATCACTAGTGATTGGGCCTGTACATTTCCTGAATGATTTTCATGCAGTGAGCCAAACAAACAACTGGCTTTGGTGGAAGTGCTTATATAGTTGTAAAGAATCCAACCTGAGGTAGTTAATAAGAACATTGTGTAAGGGATCCACAAAATATCTTTTCCTATTGTGTTGAGAGTCCCCAAAATTAACCCCAGTGGTAATTCACAACACTCACGTTAACTCACAGGTGAACTCACAAGGCTCAGTGTATAGTTATATTTATGGATAAGATACATTACATTAAAAGGATGCAGACTAAAATCAACAAAGGGAAAAGGACTATAAGGTAAAGTCCAGAGGATATAAGACAAAAGCTTTGAGGAGTCCTCTCTTAGCGGAGTCATACAAGATGTTCTTAATTCCCCCAATGAGTTATAACGGTGTGAAATGTTTTCTACCAGGGAACGTCATTAAGATTCAACGACCAAGGTGTTTTGTGGGGACTAGTCACATAGGTACCTGCTGCGTAGCAGTTACAAAATACCAGACTTCCAAAAGGAAAGCAGGTGTTCAGCTTAAGTCATATTCTTTGCAAAAACAGTTAAGTCACAATGAGCCACTCTTAATAAGTTTTGGTGGGAACCGTCTCAAAATACAAGTTCCCAGATGCCAACCAAGGGCCAACCCTGAAAGCAGGCCTTTAACTAATCTCAGGCTTGCTTGGTTACCTTTTTTGTGTACCTATTAACATTAAAATTTCAGCATTAAAATTACGTTTTTAAAGAAAGAACTTATTTTAAATAAGAAAATGGAAGGGATTCTCAAATTTCATATAAATCACTTTAGAAATACTGCTGTTGTTTTTTAGGAAGTATTGTTTGTGGCAAGATCAGAAATAATTTGAGTGTTTGCCTTAGTTGGGCTTTGGGAAGGTAAGAACTGTACTTTATCAACATAGTATAAGGTTGAAGTGTATGAAATTACTTGTTTTTTTAAAGATTAAAAATTGAATATTTGTTATTTGATGCATTTCAACCTAATATATGCAGGAAAAGTGATACCAATTTCTTATCCCTAAGATAGTTTTGTGTAGTTTACATACTACTTTTTAAGAATTTGTTGCTTCTTAGTTATAATTAGCATTTATAAAATTGCTTTATGGTTCACAACAAACCTTTCACATTCATATTTAATTGTCTATACGAAAATAATGTTAAAGTCTCCTTTGGTAAAAATTTTCAAAACTGAAAATGCATTTTTATGTAATTACATAAAGCTTTCAAATATCCTAGGTTTTTTGCCTCTTGACTATTCAATAGTCAGTGTTTTGATACAGAACAAAATCTTTGAATGAACCTGCTTTGTATCATAAAAATTGGTTAAGGGGCACCTAGGTGACTCACTTGATTAAGCATCCATTTGACTCTTGATTTTGGCTCAGGTCATGATCTCAGGGTGGTGTGATTGAGCCCCACATGGGGCTCTGTGCTTAGCCTGGAGTCTGCTTGTCTCTCTCCCTCTGCTCCTCACCCAGCTTGTGCATGCACTCTCTCTCAAATAAATAAATAAATAAAATCTTTTGAAAAATGGCTAAAAAGACAGTATTTGTTCTTTCAGTGTAAATATTACAGTAATACCCATTGCATTTTTTATCTGACTACCAATAAGAATTATATAGAGGTGATAAAAATGTTCTGAAATTTAACTTTAAGCATACATAGACTTCAATTTAATAATCTAACCAGGCAACAGATTTATCACATAGATTTATAATTCTTAAAATTTAAGTGCTTGGAGCCACTTACTGTCAGAAACATATCATCTTAAACCGTTGTTTGAGATTGGTTTTTAATAAAACCAATTTAACAAAATTGGTTTTTTAAGTAGCCTTTGGAAACAATCTCATTTTATAATTGTCTCTATGTATGTATTTAAAGAATTTTTTTTTATTAAGTAATCTCTGCTTAATGTGGAGCTCAAACTCACAACCTGAGATCCATAGTGCATGCTCTACTACCTGAGCCAGGCAGGTGACCCTCTATGTATGTATGTAAATTTTTTTTAGCAACCTAGCTAAAAGAAGTCGCTATTTTTCCTAAGGTGCATAGCGAAAAAAAGAGTATCTTTAGGGGCGCCTAGTTGGCTCAGTTGTTAAGTGTCTGCCTTCAGCTCAGGTCATGATCCCAGAGTCCGGGATGGAGCCCCAGGTTGGGCTCTGTGCTCAGTGAGAAGCCTCTTTCTTCCTCTCCAACTCACCCTGCTTGTGTTCCCTCTCTAGCTGTGTATCTCTCTGTCAAATAAATAAATAAAATCTTAAAAAAAAAAAAGAATATCTTTAAAGTAAATTTGTCTTTTTTAAAGTAAACACTATCCCCACCGTAGGGTTCGAACTCATGACTCCAAGATCAAGAGTTGCATGCTCTACTGAAAGAGCCACCAAGTTTCCCCTAAAGCAAATTTGTCTAAAAACTGTTGCAAGAAATAACATCTTATGTTTTTGAAGATTTTATTTTAGACTAATCTTTATACTGAATGTGGGGTTTGAACTCACATTTCTAAGATCAAAAGTCATATGCTCCACTGACTAAGCCAGCCATATCCCCTTATATTTTTAAAGTAATATTTAGGGAATAAAAGAAATATATTTAGGTCCTTTTATTTTAGGTTGAGTGGTAAAGTAGAACTGATCATTTTTTAAGACTGTCACTGGAATAACAGGCAATTTATGAGCGATAATTAGTAATGGTTTAAAGCAGAATTCTGTTTGGAGTAATAATTTTTTATACTTTGGATGCCTGTTATGTTAGCTGTTTATGTTAGGAACTTGAGATAAAGTATTAAGATGTCTACACTTTTATCTGTGAATATCTAAGAATATTTTGTAAAAAATGACTGTTTTTTACTTTCTTTTTTTTTTATAGCCGTCATTATTAATTATGCAAGCGAAATGTTTGACTGCTGAACTCAGTCAATGGCAGAAAGAAAGCCCTGAAAGTAAGGTTCTTATTTTTAGATTTATATTTTTGTAAAGAAATTAGTGGCAAATTAATTTAATGATTAGAAGAATTATAAGATCCATTTCACCTTGTTGAAATTGCCTAAATTTTTCTTTCATTTATATGTTATTTTGTGCTTATTTTATTATTATAGAGGAATATGTTTGTGTGACATTATCATAATCTTGAATTATAGGAACTTATTATAACCATCATTTGATTCTTAACAGACACTAACTTACCTGATCAGTAGAAACTATAAATTGTGTCTTAATAAATGAAACTTACTTAGTAGAGGGCACCTGGGTGGCTCAGTCACCTGAGGTTATGACATCAGAGTCCTGGGACTGAGCCCTGAATTGGCTCCCTGCTCAGCGAGAGAGTCTGCTTTTCCCTCTCCCTCTGCCTCTTACCCCATCTTGTGCTCTTTCCCTCTCTCCCTTTCAAATAAATAAATATAATCTTTAAAAAAAAACTTACCTAGTAGAAAAGTTATTTTATATACTTATTTACATAGGGACCAGACCACATAGATTGTATGTTGCCTCTTGACTTATCCAACAGGGGCCAGCTATATATTTGCCTTTTTTCAAGAAATAGAAAATGGCTTTATTTATTAATTATTATTATTATTTTAAGATTTTATTTACTTATTTGACAGACAGAGATCACGAGTAGGCAGAGAGGCAGACAGAGAGAGAGGAGGAAGCACCTCCCCACTGAGCCGAGAGCCTGATGTGGGGCTTGATCCCAGGACCCTGGGGATCACAACCTGAGCCCAAGGCAGAGGCTTTAACCCACTGAGCCACCCAGGTGCCCCTAGAAAATTGCTTTAAAATCTGCAATTAAAATACCCAGCTAGGAGTTATTTTTCTATTATGAAAGCTTATTTGTCTGTGCCACCTATATGTGTATATTTGGTATTTTACATGGACTGTACCTCTTTCTTTTAACATCTCCATTCTCCTTTCTCCTGCCCATTTGCCTCCTTTCCTTGAGCTCCCCTCAGTTCTCATTTTAGTCCCCTTTGTAGGTTTATTGTTCTCTAATCCCAGTTGTTGGGATTCTTCTGTTCATTCTCTTTCTAGACAATTTCATCTGCATTCTTGATTTTAACTACTTACTATATTCATCCCCACCACTGTTTCACATCTTCACTACCACATGGTAGTTTTTAAAATTTTAGCATTTCTGGTATATAGACAGTTGTTACTTTAATTTGCATTAAACTATAGATCCTGTTTCCTCCTCAGGATTATATTTAGCATCTCAAAGTCTGCTCATACTATGCTGTTAAATTTGCTGTTCTCTAGAGGACTGTGCCCAGCAATTTTCGCTTACTATTCTATATGCTATTCCAGCATTATATTTCCTCCTTTTGTTTTTATATGTTATATCTGCATTAACAACTTCTATATCGGTTTGCTAGGCCTGCCATAACAAAGTACGATGGACTTAGATTGCTTAAACAACAGAAATTAATTTTTTTCGTAATTCTGGAGGCTGGAAATCCAAGACCAAGGTGTTTGCAAAGTTGGTTTCTTCAGAAGCCTCTCTTTTTGCCTTATAGCTTGCCATCTTCTCCCTTGGTCTTCACATAGTCACCTGTCTGTGTACTAATCTTTTTTTAATTAAAATTTTTTTTTTAATTTTTAATTTTTATTATTTTTATTAACATATAGTGAATCAGGCTTACACACTTCACAGCACTCACCATAGCACATACCCTCCCCAATACCCATAACCCAACCACCCTCACCCTTTCCTTCCCCCAGCAACCTTCAGTTTATTTTGTAAGATTAAGAGTCTTTTTCATGGTTTGTCTCCCTCCCGATCTAATCTTTTTTCATTTTTTCCTTCCCTACCCCCCAAACCTCCTGCCCTGCCTCTCAAATTCCTCATATCAGAGAGATCATATGATAATTATCTTTCTCTGATTGACTTATTTCGCTCAGCATCATACCCTCTAGTTCCATCCACGTCGTTACAAATGGCAAGGTTTCATTTCTTTTGATGACTGTGTAATATTCCATTGTATATATATACCACATCTGTTGGTGGACATCTAGCTTCTTATACTAATCTTTTTGTATGAAGCTGCCAGTCATAATGGAGTAGTAGGGCCCATCCTAATGACCTCATTTTAACTTAGTCACATCTTTAAAGACCCAGCTCCAAATATATGCACATTCTGAGGTGCTAGGGATTAGAACTTCAAAATATGAATTTGGGTGGATAGGAGGACACAATTTTCATGACTGCTTCCAAATCTGTTTTTATAAGCCAAACTTTCTGCAATGTCATTCTTAGATATCTTTCTACTTTCCAGACATCTTTTCCAAAATATTCTACACATGCCTCAGATTTATAAATTGATCTCCATTCTCTGATCTATTGAATGGAATCTGTTTAAATCAACCATACATTTAAGAGTCCTTCTGGATTCTTCCTTTTTCATGTATTACATATAGCCAGTCATTAAATATTAACCCCTATTGCCACACATTTACTCTAAGTCTTCATCACTAATCCACTAGTTTGTTATAATAGACTTTTACTTCTTGTTCAAGATTGTGTTTTATTAAATAGAAATTTTCAAACTTGAAAGTTAAAGGTCCACCTTCATTTTTTTGCATGTGTATTATCTAGTTTTCCCATTACTATTTGCTAAGAAAATTGTTCTTTTCCCCATTGAGTTGTCTTGGCATCCTTGTCAAAAATCATTTGACTATGTAGTGAGGATTTATTTCTGGATTCTCTGTTCTCTTCTATTGGTCTATATGTCTGTCTCTGTTGCCAGTAGCACACTTGTTTGATTATTATAGACTTATAGTAAATTTTGAAATTAGCAAATGTGAGACCACCAACTTTGTTCTTCTATTTGAAGATTATTTTGGCTATTTGGGGTCCTTTGATATTCCATTTGAATTTTAGGGTGAATTTTTCTGTTTTCTACAAAAATGTTATTGGGATTTTGATAAGGATTGCATTGAAGCTATTGGTCAATGTAGGTAGTATTGGTGTCTAATAATATTAAGTCTTCTAGTCCTTGAACATGGGATGTTTCTTTTTGTTTCTGTCTTTGATTTCTTTCAGCCACATTTTGTAGTTTTCAGCATACAAGTCTTTTGCTTCCTAGGTTAAATTTATTCTGAAGTCTTTTATTCTTTTTGATGCTATGTATCAGGGAATTTTAAATTTTTATTTTTCTTATTATAATCATCCCTTATATACACATTTTGTACTGGTAAAACCAAACACACAGGCTGGCCTATGGGCCAAATACCCATTTTGCTCTGGGCTGCCAGTCCCACAGACTGCCACACTGGAAGATTTAAAATAACTTTATAGTCTTAGAAGCTGCTGTATTGTGTGGGCTGAAATGATTATATGAATCAATACTGAAGTGCTACTCATGACCACACTGACCAAAACGAAGATTATTAACTTTATATTCTTAGAATCCTTCTCATTGCATTTGTTGAAATGATTTGGTAGACATCCTGGGGCTGCCGATATACAGGGCCTATGAAGCACTTGTGGGAAGCTCTCTCCTGTCAGAAGACCCTTTAGAAATAGCATATAGATTAGAAAATTTTCAGTAACATATTATTTGAGAAATTTTAATTAGTACTTTATTAAAGGTGAACTTAAAGTACAAACGTTGAACTTTTCTAAGTATAAGGATTTAATTTTGCTATACAAAATTGAACTGAAACTTTATACTCATAAATTGGCAAAAATTTAGGAGAGTTTGTATCTTTTGCTGTTTCTTATTGCTAGTAGAAATTCTTTAGAAAAGAATCTGGCATCCTATATTAAAATAAAAAATACATACTTCCTTCTATGAAATTCCATTTCTGGGAATTTATCCCAAAGAAATAAAAGCACTAGTACATAAAGACATAAATTAAAAAATGCTTATGGCATCATTGTTTTTTGTGGCTAAAAGTTAAGTACAAAGTTAATGTTCAGTCAGTACTGTTATCAGTCAATACACTATGATACATTTATCCTGTAGAATAATTTGAAGTGATTTAAAATTATGAATTAGATTTACACCAGATAAATAGAAAGGATTTCCATGGCGATTTTGTTGAGGAAAAATAAGAAGAATGTATAGGATACTCCATTCTTGTAAAACCAGCAATAGCAAAATGAATAACCCTTGCATGTATATGTACAGATAATATACATAAACATATATACACATGCATAGGATCATATAATTAGAGATATATTTAAGGACACACTATAGATTATTAACTTTATTTTTGAGAAATTGAAAACCAAAACAAAAGGCACAAAACCCAAAAATGCTTCAATGTCATGTTTGTCTAAAATTATATGTAAGTTGGTTATATATGTAAAGATGTTAAATAAGAAAATAGAAGTATCTCAAAAACCACAAAATCAAATTCTTTATTTTTGAGAGTTAACTAAGCATAAACGTGTAATTTTGGTTTGTTTTGTTTCTGCAGTAATTCCACTGAATGAAGAAGTTCTAGTGACATTAGGAAAAGAAGAGGTAAGTCACTTAATCTGCAGTAACCCTAATTAACTTATAAGTGTTTGGGATTCATGATATAAGTAGGATGAATCTACTTTAAAGCCATTTTGATTTTATGTTTTATTGAATGGAATATTTTAAATGACTTGAATTTTGTTTCACCAATTTGTATACAGAACTGTTATTAGTATTTAATAGTAAACTTTATTCTTTTACTTAATTTTCAGTTGATTAAACTCCTCATAATAAAAGCATAAACATTAAACATAGTTAAATGATGATAATATACATCTGTTCTTCTCAAAACTTAACCTACATATCAATAAAGACATTTTTTAACGTGTAAGTCCATTAGGTCAAACAAGAATTGTAAACAAGGTTGTAATGCATGGAAAGAAATAAGTATCTGTGTGTCAAGAGAATTAGACAGGGATGAAAAGATATCTGCCCTACAGAGTTGAAAAAAGTCTTGGGATTTGAAGGAACCTAATACCTCAGTATTCAAGGTTCAAGTCCAAAGCTAAAAACAAGAAGATTTCTTTAACAGCAGAACATGACTATCAGGCTTTCTTTCTTCTAATCAGGCAGCTAACTTTTCACTCCCACACTTAGAAAGTGGAGGTATTGGATACGGAGACATTAAACTACTGAGGCTCTGGACTCAGAGATACCAGGTTGGGTGTTTAGTAGGGTTGGTGTGCAAGTCAAGAGTCAGAAAGATCATTACTGTGTGGTGGAAGTACCAGCTCCTTCTCCAGAGGTCTTATAATCTATTATTAAATAACCTCAGACTGGAGATAAAATAATCTTCTCTGGGAAATCTAAATGGCTTAAGAAAAAAGATCTGTAAGTGTTAGTATATGGGGTTCTCAGTGAAAAAGGAGGATTGGTGTACATCGAAAAATCCCATTCCTACACAGAGTTTTTAGTATTTTTGAGTTTTAAACCTAAATGTCCAGCCAATGGTCATCAGCATTTGTGAATGCCTCCAAATGGAAAGGCAGAAACCCAAAACAACTGACAAAGATGAACTTTAAGGAAGTAGAGATAATTCAAGGAACAAAGAACTTAATAGTATCTTCAGAGAGACAAAAATTTTTTGATTAAAAAATAACGGGAGGGGTCCCTGGGTGGCTCAGTCATTAAGCATCTGCCTTCGGCTCAGGTCATGATCCCAGGGTCCTGGGATCAAGCTCCGCTTCTGGCTCCCTGCTCAGCAGGAAGCTTGCTTCTCCCTCTCCTACTACCCTCTGCTTATGTTCCCTCTCTTGCTCTTTCTCTTTCTCTGTCAAATAAATAAATAAAATCTTTAAAAAAAATAATGGGCACCTGGGTGGCTCAGTTAAGTGTCTGACTCTTGATTTCAGCTCTTGTCATGATCTCAGAGTCATGAGATCTACCCCCATGCTAGGCTCCTTACCCACTCATTGGAGAGTCTGCCTGAGATTCCCTCTCTCTCCCTTTGCCCCTCCCCCTGCTTGTTCATGTGTGCTCACTCCTTCAAATAAACAAATAAATAAATCTTTGAAAAAAAATTAAAAAATAACAGAACATCAACTTAAGAAAAGTACTACTTCATACCCCCTTGACATTGCTATAGTCAAAAGACAGACAATAACAAGTATTGGTGAAGATATGGAGAAATTAGAACATTGATAAACTGCTAATGGGAGTATAAAATAGTGCAGCCCCTTTGGAAAGCAGTCTGGTAGTTCCTCGGAAGATGAAAGAGTTGCTATTTGAACGAGTAGTTTCACTCCCAGCTGTATACCATAGAGAAATGAAAATAAGTGTGTGTCCACACAAAAACTTAAACATGAATGTTCATAGCAACATTTTTCTTAATGGCCAAAAAGGTTAAACAACCCAAATATTCATCAACTGATGAATAGGTAAATGTGATATGCCTATACAGTGATGTACTATTGTCTAAAATAATTACTTATATGTCATAATATAGGTGTATCTTAACAACATTGTGCTAAATGAAAGAAACCAGTCACAAAAGATTGCATATTATTTCATTTATATGAAATGTCTATAATAGGCAAATCCATAGAGACAGAAAGTAGGTTGTTGCTTATTGATTAAGGCTGGATGATTGGAGAGGAGATAGTAACTGCTAATGGATACTGCTAACAGGTTTATTTTTGGGATGATGAAAATGTTCTAAAATAGATTGTGGTGATGTTTGTACAACTCTACAAGTACAGTAAAAATAACAATTATACACCTTAAATGGGTACTGTGTTGTATGTGAATTATATCTCAATGAAGCTGTTATTTTGAAAAGGACAAATCAGAATAAGAGCCTTTCTAAATAAAAACATAATACCTGAAATAAACACAAAAATGTTGGTAATGATAGTCATGGAAATCTCCTACAGAGTAAGGATGGCAAAAAAAGAAAACAAGGGGCGCCAGGGTGGCTCAGTGGATTAAAGCCTCTTCCTTCAGCTCAGGTCATGATCCCAGACTCCTGGGATCGAGCCCCGCATCAGGCTCTCTGCTTAGTGGGGAGCCTGCTTCCTCCCCACCCCCGCCTGCCTCTCTGCCTACTTGTGATCTCTGTCAAATAAATAAATTAAAAAAAAAAGAAAACAACTGGAATAACAGAAGATAGTAGAACTATAGTATCAACTCAGAAGTACAAAATAAAACCAGTAGAAGTTCCAAATTAAAAAAAAAAAAAGAAAGAAAGAAAATGGAAGGGAAGAAACCTAAATAATACATGAACTTTTTCCCAGAATGGAAAATAAAGATTCTTTTTCATATTGAAATGTATGATTTTCAATATCATGAATTAAAAATGATATGACATAATGATCCACTGTAATTTTTCCCTTTGGTAGCAGTCCTTAAGCTAGCAACTCTGGTTTGAACTGGCTGAAATTCAAACAATGCAGTACCAGCATTTGCCTTAACATTCTGCTTTCATTTTAACTATTACAGATAAAAATAATAAAGAGATTGAATATTTAGCTTGTTTATTTCTCAGTATTTTTTATCTCCTTATGCATCCTGTCAGCCAACTTATGCATCCAGTCAGCCAACTGTCTGAGAATTTTTTCTGTCCGTTTCTAAATTCCCACACTACTTCTCCTTATAAATATTGATCATGGTTCAGCTGTTGTCTTCTATCTTTGTTGACTGGGTAAACATCAGGTGCCAGGTTCCTCATTCTCTGCCCCATTATCCTTTTTCCCACAGAATGCTTTCATTATGTTTTGGTGAACCAGGGTCAGTATAGCAAAATCCCACTTTTGATGCCAGCTGTTGTCAGGGTTTTCCCTAAGACCACTCTCATTTCGTCGATGGGCACACAGGAGTCAGAGAAGCTATTGTACTTATGGTTACAGTTTGTTACAGTGAGAAGACACAGATTAAAATGAGCAAGGGAAAACACAGATAGGCTAAGCTTATAGTAATCTTTTCCCAGTGGAGTTGATAAATTTGTTTAATTCTCCTTGAAACTGAGTACACGATATGTACAAAGTATTGTCATGTAGGGAAGTTCACCTGGGACTTGTCTAGAGTTTTTTTTGTTTTTGTTTTTTTTAAATTTTATTTTATTTATTTGACAGACAGAGATCACAGGTAGGCATAGAGGCAGAGAGAGGAAGGGAAGCAGGCTCCCCGCTGAGCAGAGAGCCCGACACGGGGCTCGATACCAGGACCCTGGGATCACAACCTGAGTGAAAGGCAGAGGCTTTAACCCACTGAGCCACCCAGGCGCCCCTAGAGTTTTTATCAGTAGTCAGTCACTATGCATAAGGGGCTTCCTTGACTGACCTCTCCTACTCACACTTCAGCCCTCAGAGCAAAATTGCATTCACCATAAATCACATAGTTAGAATAAATTCTCTGATCAAACTGGTGCCAACTGTGGCTTGAACTCACAACACCAAGATCAAAGGTCGCATGCTCTACAGACTGAGCCATCCTAGCATCCTGTATAAACACTCCGATGAGACATAATATTCTAAGGCCTCAAAGCTCATCCTTCAGGAGTCCACAAGGGACCTGTCCTGAAAGCAGGCCCTTCTTGGCAATGTGCAGGTGTGCACCCTTGGCTTGCTCAGTTAACTCTTTCCTGCACACTTATCTTTTTATTTTCTTAAGAGTATCTTTAAAAAAAAATAAGTTCCCAGTTTAACTCTGTTTTATCATTTTTTTAAGGTTTGTGCTCAAATATAAGGAATATTTACCCAACTTAAGGTCACAGGTTTTTCTTGAATGTTTTCTTTAAAAATTTCAAAGTTTCACATTTATAATCCAGTTTGAATTAATGTTTTTATATAGAATGAGTTAGTGATAAAGGTGTATTTTCTTCCTTCCTTCCTTTCTTTTTAAAAAAGATTTTATTTGTTTATTTGACCGACAGAGAACACAAGTAGGCAGAGAGGCAGGCAGAGGGAGAAAGGGGGAAGCAGGTTTCTGAGGAGCCCGATGCAGGGCTTGATTCCTAGGACCCTGGGATCATGACCTGAGCTGAAGGCAGAGGCTTTAACCCACTGAGGCACCCAGGGCCCCAAAGCTGTATTTTCTTTCATATGAATATAATTGTGGGTATTCCAGCACAAACAGTTGGAAAAAAAATATTTTAAAAATTTCCTTTGCGTGCTTATTGAAAATTAATTGGCTGACCATATATGTATGGATCCATTTCTAGACTCCATTTGTTCTTCATTGATGGTTATTTCTTTGCCTTTTTACTGTATTTCTGTCTTTAGGTCAATACCACATTGTTTTATTTACTGAAGTTTTTAAGTCTTGAAACAAAATAGTATGAATTCTCTTATCTTTTTTGTTCCTTATTGAAATTAGTCTATATTTTTATATAGAGTTAGCTGGTCATTCAATCACATAAAAAGCTTACTGAATTTTGACTGAGATTCTATAGTTTAATTTGAAGAGAATTGACATCTTTAGCCCAGGGATCCATGAGCCCTGTATGATCTCTGTATTTACTTAGGTTTCCATCTATTTAGTATTTTTAAGATTTATCTCATCAGTGTTTTATAATTCATTATATCAAAGACTAAAAAAGAAAAAAGACATTTGACTGTCCCAATGAATTCAGGAAGAATAAGTAACAAAATTCAATATTAATTCTTTATTTTTTTTTTAATTTTTATTTTTTTAAGCAAACTATCCCCTATGTGGGACTTGAACTCATGACTCCAAGATCAAGATTCCCATGCTCTACTGGTTGAGTAAGCCAAGCATCCCAATTCATGATTTTTTAAAAGACTTAAATTGTAGTAGAGGTGTACAGGTCTTACACATTTTTGTCAAGTTCATCCCTTTGGTATTTCATATTTTTGATGCCATTAAAGTGGTATTCTTTTTTCACTTGTCAATTATTTAATTCTGATACATACAAATACAATTAATATTTATATATTGATTTTCTATTAGTGAGTCTGAAAAACCCCTTTATTCTAGTGGCTTTCTTGTAGATGTAGGATTTTCTACATAGCTAGTTATGTCATCTGAGATCAGAGGAAATTATATTTTATTCCTTTACAGCTGGATGCCTTTTATATCCTTCCTTCTTTCCTTCCTTCCTTCCCTTCCTTTCTTTCCTTCTCATGAGCAAGAGGGGCAGAGGGACAGGGAGAGAGACTCTCTGGCAGACTCAACGCTGGGCATGGAGCTGGACTTGGGGTTGGATCTCACAGCCCTGAGATTGTGATCTGAGCTGAAACCAAGAATCAGGTGTTTAACTGACTGTGCCAACTAGGTGCCCCTACATGCCTTTCATATGTTTTTCTTGGCTTATTGTACTGTTCTAGAACATTTATTTATTTTTTTTAGAGATTTATTTATTTGAGAACAAGAGGGTGCACTAGCAGAGGGAGAGGGAGAGAATCCCAAGGAGACTCCCCACTGAGTGCAGAGCCCAACACAGAGCTCAATCTCACGACACTGTGATCATGACCTGAGCAGAAATTGAGAGTCGGTGGCTTATCTGACTTAGCGCCCAGGTGCCCATGGAACATTTAGTAACATACTTAATGAAAATGGTAAGAATGGATATTTTTTCCCTTGTTCCTGACCTTAGTGGATAGCATTCACTCTTTCATCATTAAGTGTGATGTTAGTAGTAGGTTTTTTGTAGATTTCCTTAATTAAGTTGAGGAAATTACCTTCTATTATAATTTATGGAGTCTTTTTCCAAAATCATGAATTATTATTGAATTTTGTCATTTGTTCTTCGAAATTCATTGAGAAGATTTTTTTTCTATTTTAGTTTGTTGATATAAAAAATTACATTGATTTTTAAAAACATGGAATATTATATTAGTTTCAGGTGTACAATATAATGATTCAATAACTCTATACATGTTTTAGTCCTCTTCAAGATAAGTACACTATTAATCCCCTTTATCTGTTTTCCCTATCCCTCCATACACCTCCTGTCTGGCAACCTAGTGTGTTCTCCATGTTTAAGACTCTCTGTTTTTTTTTCTTTGTTCTTTAGTTTCTTAAATTCCACATGTAGGTGAAATCATATGGTAGTAGTCTTTCTCTGTCTGATGTCTTTTGCTTAGCATTATCCCCTCTAGATCCATTCATAATTGTTTCAAATGGCAAGATGATAGCAAATATATACCACATCTTCTTTATCTGTCTATTGAAGTGCACTTAGGTTACTTTCATATCTTGGCTATTGTAAATAATGTTACAGTAAACATAGGGTTATATATATATATATCTTTTCAAATTAATGTTTTTGTTTTCTTTGGGTGAATACCTAGTAGTAGACTTACTGGATCATATGATGATTCTATTTTTAATTTTTTGCGGAAACTCCATACTGTTTTCTACAGTGGCTGTGTCCATCTGCTTTCTCACCAATAGTGCTTAAAGATTCTTTTTTCTCTACATCCTTGCCAACTTTTGTATTTTCTTGTGTTTTTGATTATAACCATTCTGATAGTTATATAATGATATCTCACTGTGGTTTTAATTTGTATTTCCCTGATGGTAAGTTATGTTGAGCACCTTCATGTATTTGTTGGCCATCTGTATGTCCTCTGGTTTTTTTTTTTTTTTTGTTTGTTTGTTTTAAGATTTTATTTGAGAGAAAGCGTGATTGGAGGTTAGGGGTGGCGCAGAGGGAGAGGGACAAGCCTACATAGGGAGCCCAATGCAGGGCTTGATCCCAGGACCCCAGGACCCTGACCTGAGCCAAAGGCACACACCTAACCTACTGAGCCACCCAGGCACCCTGTGTGTTCTCTTTGGAAAAATGACTATTCAGGTCCTCTGCCCAGTTTTAATTGGATTTTTTATTTTTGTTGGTATTGAGTTGTATAAGTTCTTTATATAGTTGGATATGAACCCCTTATCAGAGCATTTCCAAATATCTTCTCCCATTCAGAAAGTTTTATTGATGGTTTCTTTTATATTTTGGTGTGGTCTCAGTAGTTTAATTTCACTTTTGTCTTCCTTGTCAGAGGAGACATAGCCGGAAAAATATTTCTATGGCTGATGTCAAAGAAATTTCTATGGTTGCCTGTGTTTTAGAAATTTTACAGTTTTAGGTCTTTCATTAAGGTGTTTAATCCACTTTGAGTTTATTTTCTGTATGGTATGAGAACGTGGCCCAATTTCATATTTTTGCATGTAGCAGTCCAGTCTTCCCATCCTTCTTCCCATTTGTTGAAGAAATGGTCTTTTTCCCATTGTATATTCTTGCCTCCTTTGTTGTAGATTAATTGACCATAACAGCATGGATTTACTTCCGGACTCTATATTCTGTTCCATTGATCTGTTTTTGTGCTATGACGTACTGTTTTGATTACTACAGCTTTATAGTATATCTTGAAATCTGGGATTGTGAAACCTCCAGCTTTTGTTTGTTTTCAATGTTGTTTTGGCTATTTGGGGTTTTTTGGGGTTCCATAGAAATTAGGATTATTTTTCCGAGTTCTGTGAAAACTGCCGTTGGTATTTTCATAGGGATTGTGTAAATATGTAGATTGCTTTGGATAGTATAGACATTTTTTTTTAACAATATTGATTTTTCCTAGAAGAGACTCTTTTTTTTTTAAGATTTTATTTATTTTTTTGACAGACAGAGATCACAAGTAGGCAGAGAGGCAGGCAGAGAGAGGAAGGGAAGCAGGCTCCCCGCTGAACAGAGAGCCCGATGTGGGGCTCGATCCCAGGACCCTGGGATCATGACCCGAGCCGAAGGCAGAGGCTTTAACCCACTGAGCCACCCAGGCGCCCCGCTAGAAGAGACTTTTAATCTCAGGAAGCAAACTGAGGGTTGCTGGAGTGGAGGGGGATGGAAGGGATGGGGTGGCTGGGTGATGGATATTGGGGACAATATGTGCTATGGTGAGCATTGTGAATTGTGTAACACTGATGAATCACAGATCTGTACCTCTGAAACAAATAATATATTATATGTTAATAAAAAATAAAAAATTTTGGTTTTTCCTGTCCATGAGCATGCAATACCTCTCCATTTGTTTGTGTCATTTTAAATTTCTTTCATCATTGCTTTATAGTTTTTGGAGTATAGATCTTTCACCTCCTTGGTTAAGTTTATTCCTAGGTATTATATTGTTTTTGGTGCGCTTGTAAATAGATTGTTTTCTTAATTTCTCTTTCTATCACTTCATTATGAATGTATAGATATGCAGCAGTTGCTGTATATTAATTTTATACAATCACTATGCAAATTAATTGACTTATTAGTGCACTGATTTTTAAAAAAAATATTATCTGCTTAACCATATATTCTTGGGGAAAACCCACTTTGCTTAATCTTTTTTTATTGATTGATGGATTTAATTTAGTAAAACTTTATTAAGATTTTCTGTGTCTATGTTAATGAGAGATAGTAATCTGTGGTTTTCTTTTCTTGTGACATCTTGGTCAGACTTTGGTATCAGGCCTAATAGAATGAGTTGAGAAGTATTCTCTTTTCAAAAAGAGTTTGTATAGAATAAGTATTATTTATTCCTTAAATGTTTGTTAGAATTCACAGATGAAGCCATCTAGGCCTAGAGTTTTCTTTGTGGGAAAATTTCTAGCCACAAATTCAGTTTTTTTATGGCTAGTTAGGTTTTTCTTTTCTTCTCTGAATAAGTGGTAGTTTGTGTCTTTTAAAGTGTTTGTCCATCTCCTCTAATTTGTTAAATTTATTCAGTTTGTTCTTAATATTCCCGTATTATCATTTCAATGTTTATAGTAATGTCACTTCTCTCATTCCTAATGTTATTAATTTTTATTCTTTTTTCCTATTGTAATTAGTGTGGGTAATTATGATGACCACCTCAAAGAATCAGCTTTGGGTTTCATTGAATGGGTTTCATTGACCCCCCCACCCCCAATTTTCTTCTTGTTTGTCTTACTTTTTATTCAGTGTACTTTTTATTTTATTTGTTCTTTTTCTTATGGTGAAAGCTGTCCTTCATTTGAGAGCTTTTGTTTTTTTCTTTTTTTAAGATTTTTTTTATTTATTTGAGAGAGAGAGAGCATGAGCAGGAGGAGGAGTAGAGGGAGAAGCAGACTGATGAGCTGATGAGGGGTGGGAGAGCTCCATCCCAGGATCCTGTGATCATGACCTGAACAGAAGGCAGGTGCTTGAGGGACTGAAGTACCCAGCTGCCCCAAGAGCTTTTGTTTTTCTAATATAGGCTTTTATTGCTGTACATTCTCATCAAAGTACTGCTTTTGCTTCACCCCAGAAATTGTTATTTTGTTTTTATTTTCAAGTAGTGCATAATCATTTTTTTTCTTGTAGATTACTTGTTTGACTCATGGATTTTTTAGAAGTATGTTTTTAATGTTTAAATGTTTGCAGATTTTTCCAGTTAACCTATTATTTATTTTTAATTTAATTATATTGTTAGTTCATATTTAATGTAATGTCAGTGTGGTTGTTCTGAAATCTTTGTACTTGATTTTTCTTTCCTATTTGTATTACCTTTTCTCTGTTCCTGTTTTCCTCTCTTTCCAATTTCTTGACTTGTGTAGTTTTGAAAATCAACCTATTTTACTTATACTATTGGTTTACTGGTTAGTCCCCCCCCCTTTTTGTGGTTGCTATAAAGTTTATGATATACATCTTTAAATTATCACTGATTTAGATGTGTAAAAAGCTAATGGAAATCCTTGACATCAGAAGAAAGGAATATTAGCTAATATGTTCTAGAAACAAAAAGATACTAGAAAAAACTCCAGATGTTATTGTAATTTCCTATAGCCACACAAGTCTTCTTTGATGTTTCTCAAATACGTCATACATGCTTTTGCCTCAGTGCATTTGTACCTACAATTTTCTCTGCTTGGAACATTCTTTTGCTAGAAATGGTCATGTCTTATCTCATGTCTTCTTTATCTGCTGCTGTACTGTTAAGCTGATCAGAGAGGTCTCTCTATGTCATACTACCTAAAAGAGCCATTCCTATTCCTCATGTCTATCTGTGTTCCTATTTTGACTTATGGTAACTTAAGGTAACTGATAACTTCATGATACTCATCACTTACTGGAGTTATATATTTGTTTGTCTCAGTTCTCCTCTGTGTTCATCTTTGAATCCCTGACTCCTTCAACAATGCCTGGTAGTCTACGATCAATATATATTTGTTAAATGAATGATAATCATTTGTGTCTGTTTTTGTATAGTTTCCTTAGGAAAGAGACCTAATCTAACTGATTACTGAAAACTTATCTTTTAATCGTCTTTCAGTATCAAATTAAAATGTATTGCTCAAAACTACTTCTTACGTTTTTGAATTTAACAAATGAAATGTTACAAAGAACCTAGTATCTGCTGTATATTTTCCTTTCAGGCTTACTGGTAGGCTTTTTTGCTCTTGATTTCTGACTATCTATCCTAAACAATTAATGTAAATTTCACTCTTATTAAAAAATATAACTATTTATAAGATTATAGACTAAGCAATTTGAATTATTTTGTTCTAGTTCCAAAAATTGAGACATGATCTTGAATTGGTCCTCTCTACTATTCAGTCAAAGAATGAAAAGTTAAAGGAAGACTTGGAAAGGTATAACTATATTATATTACCTTTAATCACTGATATATATTGAATTGGTACTAATGTTTTATTTGGCTGTGTTGGTATTGTTTTTCCATGTTTAAAGGGAGCAACAGTGGTTCAATGAACAACAACAGATACTGGAATCTCTTAATGTACTACACAATGAATTGAAACATCAGGTTGTGACATTTTCTGAATCCAGGTATTTGTATTCTAATTTTTTGAAATAGGAAAAAGTTATTTTTTTATGTTACATGAAATATGTACATGAAAAGAAGGGAAATTTTACTAGAAATTGTGAGTTTTAACTTTTGCCTATTGTTAGTTACATGACATTTGATTAATGACTTGATGGATAGTTTCCCTGCATGTTAAACAGAAAGTTTTACTTACTTTTTTTTTTTTTTAAGATTTTATTTATTTATTTGTCAGAGAGAAAGGGACAGAAAGAGCCCATTAGTAGCGGGAAGAGCAGGAGTAGCTGCAGAGACAGAGGACCATGGAGCATGGAGCCTGATGCAGAACATGATCCCAGGATTCTGGGATCATGACCTGAGCTGAAGGCAGACGCTTAACCCACTGAGCCATGCAGTTGTCCCGAGATTTGTACTTTCATAAAGCTAGTTATTTCGTTTGAACAAATGAAGTTTGAACAAAGTGTTTGACAAACTTCATGAGTTACCAGTTACATATATTTATGTATTTTATGTATTTTATCAGTAAAATATTTCTCTTAATTTTAAAAATATCTTTTAGAATCTTTGGTGAGCTGAAAACTAAAATGCGTGATATAAAAGAATATAAGGAGAAACTCTTGGTTACCTTGGGTGAGTTTCTGGAAGATCATTTTCCTCTGCCTGATAGAAATGTTAAAAAGAAAAAGAAAAAGGTAAGTTTTAGAGAACACATTCTTGTAGATATTTATATATGATACTGTTTCACATAAGTTCAAATGTAAATTTTCTGATAAATTTTTGTAAGTTTATTATATACATTTCAAAGAAACACATAGATACATGTACAGTAATATTTCATATTATAATATTGATTGAAAAATATTATAATTCTAGTTGATAATATTGATAATTCAATAAAACAGGATTAAATTTTTAAATATTTACCCATATAGTAGAGGGAAAAAATAAACCTTTTAAAAATAATATATTGAACACTACCAGAAGAGTTACTAAAATGCTCACAATTTATTGTTAAATGGATAAAACATAGCTAACTAAATTTTATGAGTCTAATCTGTAATAAAAAATGTAATAGTGCCTACGTCTGGGAGCTAGGATTTTAGGTGAGATTTGTTTTTGTTTTTGTTTTTACTCTTTTCCAAATTTCCATGGTGAGCATATGTAAACTTTTAAAATCAGAAGATAGCTATTAGTTATTGTAAGTTCTTGACTATTTTACTAGTAGTTATGATGGAATAAAACTTTTCCACAAAAGTTAGAAATTATTTTATTTGGTGACACAAGATTGGTAACAACTACTTTAATTCCTTTTTTAAAAACAGTATATAGTATAAATAAATAGAACTTGTGGAAGTAGAGTAGGCATTGAAACCAGCACCAGAATCATCTTTCTAAAAATATGTATTTTAATCATTTTTCAACATAAAACTGATGGCTCCCTACTGGATGAAGGCTATAAAGTATAGAGTAATGGATTTGACTGTCTATCTCTTTAGCCTCCTGTCCAACCATTCTTTATTCATCTCTTGCATGAATCTGTTCAACTATATCACTCTAGTCCCAGCAAGTATGCAATGACCTGTCTCTTTTCGTGCCTAATACATTTTATTCCATCTGCTTACAAAACACTTCCTATCTGATGAGGTTAGCAATTCTTACTTAAGAATCAAACATCATCTTTTGCATGAAGTATTTTTTTTTAGACTTATTTATTTATTAGAGAGAGAGTGTGTGTGGCAGTGGGAGGGGGAGAGGGAGAGAGAAACTTAAGCAGTCTTCTGGCAGAGTGTGGAGCCTGACATCGGGCTTGATCTCATGACCCTGGGATCAAACCTGAGCCGAAAACCAAGAGCTAGATGCTTTGGATGCCTGAATGGCTCAGTTGGTTAAGCATCTGCCTTTGGCTCAGGTCATGATCCCAGAGTCCTGGGATCGGACCCCACATCATGCTCCCTGCTCCTCTGGGAATCTGCTTCTCCCTCTCCCTCTGACCCTCCTCCCCGCTTATGCCCTTTCCTTCTCTCTCTCTCCCTCTCCCTCAAATAAATAAATACAGTCTCTGAAAAAAAAAAAAGAGTTGGACAATTAACCGACTGCGCGACTCAGGCATGCCCCTGTGTGAAGTATTAAGTGAAGTTTATGTGCCATTTTATCACCATTTGTCACAGGATTTTGTAGTGATCATTTATGTCATCTCTCTGTTCACCCACCATGCACTCTGAGCTCCTTGATGTGTTGATTTCATCTTCGTAGGTCTATTATATTGCATATGTATTATAGTACCTTCTGAGTTCATATTTATTCAATGACTATGAGTATACTAGAAAAAGAGAGAATTCTCTTTGTTTTCTTATAATCTGTGTTTGTTATTCTTCCCTTTCTTCATTGTAACTATTAGGAGGCTTTACATATTTTATGGACTATATCTCCTATTCTATCCATTGTTATTTATATACCTTGTTCATTTCTAAAATTATTGACGGCCTTCTGTTAACCATTTCATTAAGTTCAGAATTCCCTGCCTCTTAATGATCATAATCCTACAATAACTCAGTGACATTTTCTGATTCCAGTCTTGCCTGTTTTCAACATTTTTTAAAAAATTTCTCAAACTTCTCCAATAATAGAACCAGAGGTTTTGAGGGATTCTAAAAGGGAATCATTGATCACCAGAAGCCATCATGGATTTGTTAAGTCGTATTTAATAAACTCACTTTTTTAAAAAGATTTTATTTATTTATTTGACAGAGAGAGATCACAAGTAGGCAGAGAGGCAGGCAGAGAGAGAGAAGGAACAGGCTCCCTGCTGAGCAGAGAGCCCGATGCAGGGCTCGATCCCTGAGATTATGACTTAAGCCGAAGGCAGAGGCTTAACCCACTGAGCCACCCAGGCGCCCATAAACTCACTTCTTTTAAATGAAGTATATGATCTGTTGATACATGTTATAAAATGATAGATCACTTTCTCTTTTTTTTCTCTTTCTCTGTCAAGCAGTAATACTGGATGTATTAATTGACTCAATCTGCTTTAATAAAATACTACAGATTAAATGGTTTCAATGAAAGATTTTATTTTCTCACTGTTCTGGAAGTTATAAGTCCAAGATCAAAATGTCACTGGGTTGGTTTCTGCTGAGGCCTTTTTTCCTGGACAACCATTTCTTGCTGTGTCCTCATGTGGCCTTTTCTCTGTTCGAGAGTAGAGAGCTCTCTGGTGTTTCTTTGTCTTAGAAAGACACCTGTCCAGCTGGATTAGGATACCACCATTATGGTCACATTTAACTTTAATTACTTCTTTAAGGGCTTCATCTCCAAATATAGTCACCATGGGGGATGAGACATGAACATGTGAATATTGAGAGGCACAGTTCCATCCATAACACTGGGCTTTATCATTCAAAGATGTGTACAAAAAGAAAAAACTTGAATCCCTCCACCACATCATTAACATTAGGTGAACATCATTTGAGACGTCTTTGTAAACAGAAGTATAAATAGATTGATGAATGAATGTGCAGATCAATGTAGTTTTTTTTTTTTTTAATAAAGATTTTATTTATCTGAGAGAGAGAGCATACACAGGTAGAGGGAAAAGCAGGCTCTCTGTCAAGCAGGGAACCCAATACTGCGCTCTATTCTAGGACCCCAAGACCATGACCTGAGCCAAAGCCACCCAGGTGCCCCCAGATCAATGTAGGTTTGTATAGGCCAGTATAAAATAAGTATTACATGTAATTTTACTGAATTTGATAGAAAAATGAGTGAGGATGATTTATTTAACTCAGATAAATATTTCTTTGCTTCAAATGATTTTAATTCTGGAGAGATCCCTAATATAGAGAAAACAAATTATGAAAAACATTATAAAAGATTATAATATGTTTTTAAATTTCATCTTTCAATTTTAGACAACATTCATTGACTCCCTGCTATGAAAGATGAGGAAATTAACGTTCTTCCTCCTATACCTTCATTACAATTTGTGTTATTTATTTTAATTTTTGGCAGGTTTATAGCATTTTTATTCTGTATTATATTGGATTAGATGTATTGATTTTACATTGTATTGGATTCTATGCTTATCATCTTTTAACATTTGAGTTTTTAATTTTAACTAGTTTGATTTGATGGATTTCTTTGATAAGCAAATTGTTCAAGTAGAATTCCTGGGCATTTTATTTCTGAGGTTCTTGAATGATGAAAATACTTTGTTTGCTTTTATAGTCAAAGGATTTTTCAGCACAATAAAAAAAAAAAAATTGGGGCGCCTGGGTGGCTCAGTGGTTAAAGCCTCTGCCTTCGGCTCGGGTCATGATCTCGGGGTCCTGGGATCGAGTCACATATCGGGCTCTCTGCTCAGCGGGGAGCCTGCCTCCTCCTCCTGTCTCTCTCTGCCTGCCTCTCTGCCTACTTGTGATCTGTCTGTCAAATAAAAAAAAAAAATTAAAAAAAAAAAATCTTTAAAAAAAAAAAAATTAAGATCTGGTAGGGACTGCTCCATTCTTCTGAAATAGAATGTGCTGTGGAGATCTGAGGTAAGCCTCTAAGATACCTCAAGTACATATCTGAAGAGTTCTTTGTCTTTGAACTTCAGTAATTTAACAGAGATACATCACAATGTTGATCATTCAATATTAGTTTTGCTTTGAAGTTGGCATTGTTTTTAGGGACAGATTTAGGTCACATTTCATTTCATGGAAATTTTATTTTATTATGTCATATTGTTTTTCATATCTTTTTTTTTTTTTAACATATAAAGTATTATTTGCTCCAGGGGTGCAGGTTGTTTTTCATATCTTTATGCTGAAACATTTTTTTTCTTGGTTTGCTCTCATTATATTTTTCCTCTGCTTTTTCTTTGTCTCAAACATTTATATTTTAATCTGTGCTTTGTAGCTGCTTGTTTCTGTATCAGTTCCTTAATTCTGTTTGTTTTCATCACTACTGAAAGCTGCTTTTTTTAACCACTCTTATTTAGTAAGGTATTAGAAGTCAGGTGATTTTGAGATCCAGTTTTACTATTTTTACTCAGGAATCACATTTATTTTTACTCTTTCTTTAGTATACTTGTACTTATGTAAGAGTTTAATTTTTTTTAAATTAAGATTTTACTTATTTATTTACTTGAGAGAGGGTGAGAGAGAGAGAGAGATAGCACGAGTGGATGAAGGGCAGAGGGAGAAGCAGACTCCCCACTGAGCAAGGAGCCCAATGTGGGATACGAGCCTGATGCGGGGTTCGAGCCTGTTGCAGGGTCTGAGCCCAATGTGGGGTAGGAGCCCAGGAGTCCAAAATCATGACCTGAGTGGAAGGCAGATGGTTAACCGACAGAGCCACCAGGGGCCCCTACATAAGACTTTATAAGGACTCCCCAGTAATCTTTGACTGGTATGGGAAAATACTAGCCATCATTATAGTAGGTGACTTTGTAATTAATTAAATGTCTGAACTCAAGCTGCTGATTAGAATTAGTATTATCCTGGAAGGAGATTTCTAGCAGACCCCCTTTAGATCCTTGTCCTATTGATTTTTTTTTTTTTTTTGGTTTTTGGTTTTATTTTGTTTTTGTTTTTTGTTTTTGTGAGTTTTTTTGTTTTGTTTTGTTTTTTTTTGTACAATAAGGTGTTTATGTTAAAGCACAGGGACAGGATCTGTGGGTATGAAGAGATGTCCTATGGAATATTTTTATTTTATTTTTTTTTTATTTATTTATTTTTAAGATTTTATTTATTTATCTGACAGAGATCACAAATAGGCAGAGAGGCAGGCAGAGAGAGAGGGGGAAGCAGGCTCCCCGCTGAGCAGAGAGCCCGATCCAGGGCTTGATCCCAGGACCCTGAGATCTCGACCCAAGCCGAAGGCAGAGGCCTAACCCACTAAGCCACCCAGGCGCCCTGTGATGTCCTATGGAATATTTTTAATAGGAGTTTATATAAATAGGTAGAAGGCATGGTGATGAAAACATGCAAATGATAAGAAACTAAGGGAGCTAGATAGTAAATATACTGGATGACAGAATTAGGACTGTATTTTTCAGTTGGCTGGAACTAGGCCAAATAAAATGGGGATAATATTTAGTAGAGGTACTTAGAATATCTTTCTTGGTTTTAAAACACTGAAGAATGAAGGAAACCTATCTTAGCTAGATGTATGAAAGAAGCTTAGGCATTTTAGATGATAGTGAGCAGGGCAAAATAGATGTCCAAAAGCTGATGATGAATAAACTTGATGAATAAAATTCCAGCACCTGTAAGTATGGAAGTGAGTCTTCCTTTTCATCTTTGCTGTTTAAATCACATTTGTATCATGTGGAGACTGGGTTGAAAAAGAAAAAACAAGATAAATTAAACACATTTAGAGAACACCCATGATATGAGGGGCTGCAAGGCTATGGCTTATGAAAAATAATTGAAGGAACTAATGATGATTAATATGGCGAAAACTCAGGGCTCATAATGCCTGTTTTCAAATATTTGAGGGGTTCTTGGATCGGATTGGAATGGGATTTATTCTCAGTCATTCCAAGGAAAAAGGAAGCAGTGAGTTGATTTAACATTAGGAACTGTCAAGAACTATTGAAAGTTGAACAAGGCTCCCTGCGAAGTAAGTTTCCTGTCCTGAAGCTGTATAAATACTCTTTGGAATGCCATTTGTTTGAGATATTTTGATTGGAGAGTTCAAACATTAGACTTTCGATAACATGAATATATATATTATGTATAATATAATTTATCCATTATATATTTGTAGATAGTTTGAATTGTGTATCTTCTTGTAATTGCAAAAGTTTTCAGTCTCTTAGAGGTTGTTTGAACTTTGTTTTTATGAACCTGTTTAATACAAGCAGATTGTTTACTTTCAGAATTCTTTTAAAATCACCTAATTAAAAATATTTGGTTTTAGTATACCTGGTACCATAGCAGTTAAGAAATATTACATTTAAAAATTTTTGTGATAACTGTAGTCTAATCTGCCATTGGCAGAATTGAATTGTTAATTTTTTGTTATTCACATTTCTGTCAAAGAAAAACATTCAAGAATCAACTGTACAGCTGATAACACTGCATGAAATGTTAGAGGTAAGTGTTTTGTGTAGTTGTTTTGTCTTCAAGATTTCTTTTAATTAGTGATTTCTGAATGATTATACACAGGGTCAAAGCAGAAAATAATGTGTAAGTTCTTAAATATACTAAACTTTATTAAATATATTTATATTAATTTATCTTTAGTATAAGACTGGGTCTATTTTTTATACCTTACTAGAAGGAATATTGTCATTTTTTTAAAAGAACACAAAATTGGGGACTAGCCCTTAATCATATTCCCAAGATTATTACTTTAAAAAAATTTTTATGATGTTATTTAGTATTTGCACAGTGAAACCCTATGCTTTTACATGGATGGAATCTTTAGTTGGCATCTCTATTCTATCTGAACTACATGTTTGAGTTTAAGGTTTCTTTCCAGAAAGTTGCAGAAACTTGTTCACAGTTTTAAAGATGTTTCCATTTATTAATATCTGTAGTTCTTTTTAAAGGAAGAAAATTATTTAATTTAATACATAGAAATTATAACAAGCAATTATTAAAAATGAAAAGAGATTAACATTCTTTGGTAAACAAATTTTGAATGTTTTATTATAACTATCATTTTTTTACTAAGTATGGTATATCTTAAATGATATTTTTTCCTAGATTCTTTTAAATAGATTATTTGATGTTCCACATGATCCATATGTCAAAATTAGTGATTCTTTTTGGCCACCTTATATTGAGCTGCTCCTTCGTAATGGAATTGCCTTGAGACATCCAGAAGATCCAACCCGAATAAGATTAGAAGCCTTCCATCAGTAAAAGATGGCCTCTTTTTTCACACAGTACTTAACGAATCTTGTCATTTAAGGGTAATAGAAACACTGAGGATTTACTTGGATAAAGAACATTATTTGCAAATCAAAGTACATAGTCCCTCTTCCTTTTATCCATAAAATGGTATGTGCCATCTACTATTCATTTATAAATGATTCTTTCAATTCAGTCAGTGCTTTGGTGGTTTCAACCAGATGGAAAAGATTGCAAGTAAAAATATTCTAGACTTAATCATTCTAAAAATTTTTATATACCTTCTGCAATATTCTTTGGGAAATTCTTTGTTAATTTATAATATTGCTTATGTAATTTTTTTCCTTTTGAAATTTATGACTATTTTATGCATTTTGCGTTCCATTTCATGCTTATATCTTTAAATTTAGGAATTATAATGGAAAGTCCATGTAATTTGCAGGTAGTTTTTAAATTGAGAGTATCTGATGTAGATGGAGTACATAATTTAAAAGTATGTAGTCAGTCTGTTCCATAAATACTGCCTTATTTCTGGATTTGTTAAAAATTGGAACAGAAAAAACTAATGGGTTAATGTAGCATGAAAACTATATTTTAGTATGTATTATATAACAAGCAATACTATATATTAAATCATTCTTGATTCTGTTATTGTTAACAAAATTGTGTTCATAAAATTTTGTTAATTCTCCGTGAACTTTCTGTAAATAAAATTCTCTTATCTAAAATCTCTAGCTTTTCTGGTGATGTGGCATGATATTTTAATAAATTAATTAAATAGATTTTTTTCATAGGTTAAAAAATGAGAATATTATAAGACTCATTCAAGATTATAAACAAGCTAAACTAGAGAATTCCAAATCCTTTTAGTATCATTAGTTTTCTAAGGGGACTTAGTGTGTACTTTTATATTTGAAAAAGCTTTCTAATATTTATCATCCATATTTCTTTCTTACCTTACTTTAATTTTTTTTAAGTAAGCAAATACTATTCCGAGTATATCTTATCCCTTTTAGAGAAAATACAAATACTGTTACATTTCAGAGAATGTTAAGTTCTTTTATGGGAAGATGACATATAAAGTACCTTGCTAGAATACTCCAATTCAGGTCAACGGAATGAGTATCTTTTAAGTTCTTGAAGTTACCGAAGAAGGGAAATGGTTTAGTCGGTATAAACTTGACAATAATTCTACAAAGTAGGTAGTACTGTTGTCCATGAACTTCTTTGTGTTGCAAATTACAGAAAGAAATAGATAAAGCAGGAAACATCTTGCTTTATTGGGTGAGTCTTCATTTCACATTTTACTCGTAAAGATAATGGTTAGAATCTTTTAAGTCCAGTATCTTCTAGAAAACATTTAAGAAAACTATGATGATTACATCCTATTTCTTCTTACAGACTTCTTACATAGCAAGATTATTTGCCCACTTTTGAGTTCAATTATAAACAAAGTAAGTTAGAGTAGAATTAGTCTTGATTTATATTCCATCTCAGCTTAGTTCTTGTAAGCTTTCTGTGGTTTTGAGAATGTTAGAGAAAATGTTTCAAGTTCTGAGGACCTTTATGTATTTTCAGTTTCATTGCTTTAAGATAATTACTGAAATCTATTAAGACTTAGAATTGCTTTTTATTTTACTGACTCTTAAATATGATCATGCAAAATATCAGAAAGTAATACCACATTCTAACTTTCCCACACCATATGGTGATGTTAGCTTAATTTAAAAACAAAAAATTGTTTTAGTCTACCAGAAAATATATTTAACTTTGTTATTGGTTGATGTGTATGTATGGACTGATTTGGAAGAAATTATATCTCTATTTGGTTGATAATTCAATCCATTTGAATATGACTCATTGAGACTTCAGTTTTATATGCATGTACAACTGTATTAACATTCCTGATATCCTATTGTCTTTAATTTTCTGTTGTATTTATTTAGCTAACTATTAGTCCTTTTTTCACTATAACATATATTTGGATCAGATGTTTCTAAATAACATTTTTGCACATCAACACTTTGAAATCAAGACACTTGATCTTATTAATGTGTTAAAAAATAAGCATATATATTACATAACACAAAATGTTTCTTAATATATTGACAACTATTTTACAATGATTTTTTAAACTAGGTATAATTGACATACATTTTATTAGTTTCAGGTGCACAACATAACGATTTTGTTGGTATATATTGCAAAATGACCACCACAACATCTGTCATCATAGTTAACAAATATTTTTTACTTGTGATGAGAACTTTTAAGATTATTCTCTTTGCAAGTTTCCAAATATGCAGTACAGTATTAACTATAGTCCTCATGCTGTAAATGACTTCTTTATTTTATTTTATTTTATTTTATTTTATTTATTTTAATTATGTTAGCATACAGTACATCATTAGTTCTTGATATAGTATTCCACAATTCTGGAGCACCCAGTGCTCCAGGCAATACATGCCCTCCTTAATACCCATCACTGGGCTTACCCATTCCCACTGCTCCAAAACCTTAGTTTGTTTCCCGGAGTCCATAGTCTCTCATGATTTGTCTCCCCCTCCGATTCTCCCCAATTCATTTTTTTCTTCCTCCTCCCAATGTCCTCCATGCTATTCCTTATGTTCCACAAATAAGTAAAACCATATGATAATGGACTTTCTCTGCTTGACTTATTTCACTTAGCATAATCTTCTCCAGTTCCATCCATGTTGGATATTCATCCTTTCTGATGGCTGAGTAATATTCCATTGTATATATGGACCATATCTCCTTTATCCATTTGTCTGTTGGAGGGCATCTCGGCTCTTTCCATAGTTTGACTATTGTAGACATTCCTGCTATGAACATTGGGGTGCATGTGGCCCTTTTCACTACATTTATATCTTTGGGGTAGACTTCTTTATTTTATAACTGTAAGTTTGTACCTTTTGACCCTCTTTACTCATTTTGCCTACTCTCCACCCCACCCCTGCCTCTGGGAATGACCAATCTGTTGCTTTGTATCTATGAGCTTGTTTTATTGTATTTAGGTTACACATATAGGTGAGTGAGATCATATGACCTATGACTTTTTCTCTTTTTCATTTAACATAATGCTCTCAAGGTCCATCCTTGTTACAAATGGTGAATTCCATTCATTTTTATAGATGAATAATATTCCATTGTATTTATATGCTACCTTTTCTCTATCTATTCATCCATTGATGGATCCTTAGGTTGCCTCCATATCTGGGCTATTGTCAATAATGCTTAAGTGAACCTGGCGTTGAATATATCTTTTTGAGTTAGTGCTTTCATTAGTTTGCTTCTTTGTTGCTTTTACCAAGAATTATATTTTTCAATTCTATGGAACATCCTTTATTTGAAAGTGAAGTTAGGTTAATGGTAAGTGTATATTATAAACTCTAGGGCAATCACTATGAATATTTTTAGTATAATTGATATGCTAAGACAGGAGAGAAAATAGAATCATGTAAAATACTCCATTAAAACTAGAGAAGACAAAAATGGAAAACAAAGGGAACAAAACTAGGGCGCCTGGGTGGCTCAGGGGGTTAAAGCCTCTGCCTTCAGCTCAGGTCATGATCCCAGGGTCCTGGGATCGAGCCCTGCATCAGGATCTCTGCTCAAGCAGGGAGCCTGCTTCCCCCTATCTCTCTGCCTGCCTCTCTGCCTCCTTGTGATCTCTGTCTGTCAAATAAATAAATAAAATCTTAAAAAAAAAAAAAAAGGAAAACAAAAGGAACAAAAACAATGAATAGAAAATGGTAACAAATATGGTAGATATTACTCCAGATAATAATTATTTAATAATCATTTTGAATGTGCATGGACTAAATATACCAATTCAGGAAAGACTGTCAAATTGGTTAAAAAGAGAAGACTCACACTCTGTTTTCTGCAAGAAACCCATCTGAAATATAAGGATTCAGATAAAGAATAAAGGGACGGAGAAAGATATGCCATGCTAACATTAATCAAAAGAAACCTGGACTTAGCTACATTAATTTGAAACAAAACAGAATTCAGAGCAAGGAAAATGATATGGGATTACAAGGAACTTTGCATACTGATAAAGCTATCAGTTCTCCAAAAAGACGTAATAATCTTTAATGTGTATGGATCTCACTTATCAGAATATATAAGGCAAAAACTAATAGAACTGCAAGAAGAAATGGATGAATTCACAGTTATTTGGAGACTTCAACATTCCTCTATCAATAATTACAGATCCAGCAGGCAGAAAACCAGTAAGGATATAGTTTAAGTGAACAGCACCATCAAACAATTCGATCTAATTGACATTTATAGGATAGTAATCCAGCAATAGCAGAATACGCATTCTTTTCATGTACACATGGAACATTTTACTAAGACCACATTCTGCATCACCAATAAATTTCTAAAAGTAGACTACAAATTATGCTTTCGGACTACAATGGAACTAAACTATAAATCAATAACAGAAAGATAACTGGAAAAATCCCTAAATATTTGGAGATTAAACAACATCTAAACAAATACATTAAGGTATCTCAAAAGAGATACATTTAAAAAAATGCTTAAATATTTTGTACTCAGTGAAAATATAACTCCTCAAAATTTGTGAGATGCAACAAAAGCGGAGGTTAGAGAGAAATTTATAGCATTGAATATATTAGAAAAGACAATAATCTTAAGATTTCACCTTAGGAAACTAGAAAAGGAGGAGCAAATTAAATCCAAAGTAGGTACACCTGGCTGATTCACTTGGGTAAAGTATGTGATTCTTGGTTTCAGCATTGTGAGTTCAAGACCCATGTTGGGTGTACAGATAACTAACTAATTAATTAAATCCAAAATAATAAGAAAAATTAAAAAAATAGAGTAGAAATCAAGGAAAATGAAAACAGGATATCAATTCAGATAATCATTGAAACCAAAAGCTGGCTATTTGAAAATATCAATAAAACTGATAAATCTCTTGCCAGGCTAACCAAGAAAGAAAGGAGACAGATTAATATCAGAAATGAAAAGAGGGGCCAGCAGTACTGAACCCAGGAATTAAAAGGATAAATAAAGCTATATCATGAACAACTCTATACCCACAAATTTTAAAGCTTAGATGAAATGGACCAGTTCTGTGAAAGACAATCTACCAAAACATACACAAGGAAAAATAGCTAGACTGCATAAGGCTATATCTGTTAAGGAAATGGAATCAATAATAAGCTTCCCAAATAGAAAGTATAAGACCTAGAAGGTTTCAGTGGTTAATTCTACCAAACATATAAGAAGGAAATCATGTCAATTCTGTACAATCCATCCCAGAAAATAGAAGCAGAGAGAACATTTCCTCATTCTATAAGGCCAGTATTACCAGAATACTAAAACCAGACAGAGAGATTACAAGAAAGGAAAGTTACAGACAGATATCTGTCATGAACATAGATGCAAAAAATCCCAAATAAAACAAATTCAACATTGTAGAACAAAAATTTATCCAGTGCCAAGTAGCATTTGTTCCAGGTATACAAAACTGGTTCAACATTCAAAAAATTGATTAATGTTCATGACATCATCAGACTAAAGCTGAAAAATCTTGACCATACCAATAATAGATTACAAAAAAGCCATTTTCCAACTCACATTCATGATAAAAACTCTCAGCAAGCTAGAAATAGAAATTGATTCTAAAGTTTATGCAGAAGGGCAAATGATCCAGTGTAGCTACTAAAATACTGAAGAACAAATATGGAAGACTGATACCAACTTTGAGATTTACTATAAAGCTACAGTACCCAAGGCACTATGATATTGATGAAAGAGACACGTCAATGTAACAGAATAGAGAGCTCAGGAATAAGACCCATACAGATATAGTCAGCTGGTCTTTGACAAAGGAGTAAAGATAATCTAGTAAAGTTGAGTCTTTTCCAACAAATCATGGTAGAACATGCACATGCCAAAAAAAGAAAAAAACATGGACACTGACATACCTTTAACAAAAATTGATCATAGAGCTAAATGTAAAATGCACAACTATAAAGAAATACATAGCAATGTTATGTTCTATTCTAGAACACAACTATTCTAGAACATAACTATGTTCTGTTCTAGAACAAAAGAGGTAATCTAGTCTGACCTTGGGTTTTGTGATGCCTTAAAAAAAAAAAAAGATTTATTTATTTAGAAAGAGAGTGCACATGAGTTGGGGGGAGGGGCAGATGAAGAAGGAGAGGGAAACCTCAGTGATTCTGTGCTGAGACGGAGTCAACACATAGCTCAATCTCACCACCCTGAGATTGTGACCTGAGCCAAAACCAAGAATCAGATCCTTACCTGACTGTACTACCCAGGTGCCCCTCATGATGACTTTTTAGACACAATACCAAAATTACAATCCATGAGAGAAAAAATAAATTGGTCTTCATTAAAATTTAAAATTTCTGCTTTGTTGAAGGCACTGTTAGAATGAAAAAATAAGCCACAGACTGAGAGAAAATATTTGCAACATACGTATCTCTTAAAGATAACAGAAGTAACCAAAATATACAAAGAACTCTTAAAATTCAACAATAGACAACAAATACACCAACTAAAAAGAAGACAAAAGGTCAGAACATTCACTTCACCATAGATGATACAGAGACAGCAAATAAGATGAAACGATTTCCACATCATATGTCATTAGGGAAATGTAAACAACAGTGAGATACCACTGCAAATTTACTAGAATGGCCAAAATCAAAACACTGATAACATCAAATGCTGGTGAAAATGTGGACCAACAGGAACTCTCATTCATTGCTGGTGGGAATGCAAAATTATACAGCCACTGTGGAAAGCAGTTTGGTATTTCTTAACAATACTTTGTAGATATTTACTAACCAACCAATTATGCTGTATTTACCCAAATGCGTTGAAAATTTATGTCCACACAAAACCTTGCACACAAGTATTATAGCAGGACTTTTTCATAATTGCCAAAAATTGAAAGCAATACAGCTGTTCTTCAACAAGCAAATGTATAAACAAAATGTGGTACATTCATATGATGAAATATCACTCAGCCACATTGTGGTTACCTTAACATACCTACTTGCAGTATGACCAGTTCCAGAAAGTGCTCAGTATAAAAAACTGAGTAACCTGGAGTTTTGCAGTCAGCAAGAACAAACAGGAATGATCATGTCCTAAGGAAGACTGCCTCTCCTAATACAGATAAGAGACCAAACATATTAATCATAACAGTGAGACTCTCCTTAATCCAAAAAGCAAAATTCAACTGCAATATACAGGAGGCATATACAAAATAATTCAGAAAGGCTAAGCACAAAGGGATGGAAAAAAGTCTATAAAGCATTTGGGCATTTTTGGCCCATTTGGAATTGGATTGTCTGTTATCTTACGGAGTTTTGAGAATTTTTGTGTATTCTGGAAACGAGTCCTTTATCAGATCTATGATTTACAAGTACTAGACAGACTCTTGGATGAGGAAAACAGCAATGGTAGACTGGTGAAATTTGAGTGGGATCTATAATTTAGTTAATAGTATTGTACCAATGGTAGTCTACTGGGCTCAGTAATTTTTAATTTAGTTATATAAGATGTTAACATTAGGGAAGCTAGGTGAGAGATATATAGGAACTTTCTGTACTACTTTTGCAACTTTCAAATTAGTTTAAAATAAAAAGCTAAAAAAATAAGACTTCAAAGTGATAAGAATGAGTTCTCACTCATTAGTGTACTCTTTATTATAACTTTTAGCATTGATAAAATTTAAAAGAAAAGAAAAAAATATATAGAGAGTTAAAAGCTAGATAAACGGGGCACCTGGGTGGCTCAGAGGGTTAAGCCTCTGCCTTCGGCTCGGGTCATGATCTCAGGGTCCTGGGATCGAGCCCCGCATCGGGCTCTCTGCTCAGCGGGGAGCCTGCTTCTCCCTCTCTCTCTCTGCCTGCCTCTCTGCCTACTTGTGATCTATCTCTGTCAAATAAATAAATAAAATATTTAAAAAAAAAGTCTCTTATTAAAAAAAAAGCTAGATAAACATTGATGGTTCAGAAATCAGAAGAAAAATAACTATGAGTGGAAACGATGCCATAGTTGTATTTGCCTCTGGATTTAGAAGATACTTAGTAAATATGAGAATTTGTTTTTTTTTAATATTTTATTTATTTATTTGACACACAGAGATCACAAATAGGCAGAGAGGCAGGCAGAGAGAGAGCAGGAAGCAGGCTCCCCGCTGAGCAGAGAGCCTGATGCGGGGCTCGATCCTAGGACCCTGAGATCATGACCTGAGCTGAAGGCAGAGGCTTAACCCACTGAGACACCCAGGCGCCCTAAATATGAGAATTTGATTCTTTCCTGGAAAAGAATATTATACTTCTCCATATGAGAAGTAGGATTAGAATTAAGGCCTCTGAATGAAGCTAATGGCTTGAGTGAGTCTCCATAGCCAAAATTTCTGTGAAAGGAGATCTAAAACAAAAACTACTGAGGCTTATAACAAGCTGTGAACCTAGCGAGGTATAAGAGAAAGATGCAAAGATACAGCTTTAGGACCAGGAAGTAAGTGGGGATATGTGAAATACCCACTGATTCTCGGATGGGTGTAATAGCCAGTCTCCAAGATCAATGATCCTTCTCTGCTGGTATTCCTGTCTTTAGGTAGCCCCTTCACATATGTCAGTGTTGGTTTCTGTGACCAGTAGAATATGGCAAATAGACAGTATGTAGTTTTGAAGACTAGCTCATAAAACACATTGCCACTTCTTTTTTTTTTTTTTTTTAAGATTTATTTATTTGAGAGAGAGAGAGAGAGAGAGCATGAGCAAGAGCGGCAGAGTGAGAGGGAGAGAGAATCTCAAGCAGATTCTGCACTGAGCACAGAGCCTGACTTGGGAATTGATTTTATGACTCTGAGATCCTGACCTAAGCTGAAACCAAGAATCAGACATTGCACCGACTGCGTCATCCAGGCACTCCTGCATCTTCTGTCTTGTACTCATTTGGATTGCTAAACTCTGGAAGAAGCCTGACACCATGATATGACAACACTCAGTTTGTATTGAGGGAGAGAGGAGCAGAAATTGAGGTCCCCTGCCAACAAAGCACCACTGTCTCAGCTGTGTAAGTGAACCACTTTCAGCCTTCAGATAACTAACCCTGGCCAAAATCTTGACGGCAACCTCATGAGAGACCCTGAGCCAGAATTACTCAGCTAAATTATTTCTGAATTTCTGAAACACTGAAATGGTGAGAAAATACATGTTTATTATTTTAAGTCATTAACTTTTGGATTATTTTATTATATAGTAATAAATAATTTTATCATGGAAATGTTTAAACACTGTAGTAACTGGTTATGGACTTGGGGCTGGAAGAGACTAGTAACTTAAAAGCAATTTTAAAATTCCTAGGTAAAAAATGTCAAAAAAGAGGAGGAGAAAATGAATAAAAATGGCAAACCGTAAACATAACAGTTTTCCTAGTAAAATGACCAAGGAAAGCAAATATTAAATCAGTGAAAAAATTTAATGCAAAGATAGCCAGGGCAGCATTTTATTTTATTTATTTATTTATTTATTTATTTATTTATTTATTTATTTTTTGCCTCTGTTCTTCCTACTTTCTAAGGGAACTAAATTTTGTTTGGATAATCCATTCTTTTCTACACAGCCATGTATTTAGCTAAACTGAACATGGCTGTCTGAATCCTCTTTTTAGTGATTTACTTAGGAATACATTTGATGCAATATTGACTTAATATATATGTCTTCTGAGGAACTTCTGGGATAGATTTTTTTTTCCTGATTAAAAAAATATACAGGAGGAGATGACTCCTTTTCTTCTGCTGGATGTTATTGGGTCTTTGTGGAACATCTGGAACTGTTTAGCCATTTTGTAACCATAAGGAGAGCTGCCATGGGCAAATCTGGCATATTTAGTATGGCAGAGTCGCAAAAGAGAGAGAACAAATTCTGATAATGTTATTGAGCCAGTGAATTAGTTGACCCTAGGGATGCTTTACTAGGGAACATGATATATAAGATAATAAATTCTCCTTCTGGTTTTAGTAAATTGAGACAGATTTTTTATGTTACTTGAAACTGAAGGTATCCTACCTGGTAGCAATATCCAACAAATGGAGCATTCACTCTCAATGAAATTAATTTTATGGATTATCTGATGAAGACTTTAAAATGTATATTTTGAAGTTGTTTGAAGAAATAAATTTCTTCTATCTAAAAAGGGCTGCAGGAACACCTTGGTGGCTCAGTTGGTTAAGCGTCTGCCTTTGGCTAAGGTCATGATCCTGGGGTCCTGGGATCTGAGTCCTGCATCTGGCTTCCTGCTCTGTGGGGAGACTGTTTCTCCTTCTGGTTGCTGCTCCCTCTGCTTGAGCTCTCTCTCTGTCAAATAAATAAATAAAATCTTAAAAAAAAAATAGAGAATGATGAATAAGTAATATTTGAATAGATAAGAGCTGAAACATTTTCAGTATGCAGAACAACTCAGAAAAACATGTTCACAGAATACTGTGCAAGATAAATAAAGGTAAAACCACATCATGAAATAGTTTAGTGAAACTGCAAAACATAAAGGACAAAGAGTTTTCAAAGATAGTAAAGAGAAAAGATAGGTTAGCAAGATAGAAATAGCACTTACCTTTAATCTGCAACAATCTGCAATAACAGATATTGATGCTGAGGGGGGAAAAAGCCATCAGCCTAGAATTCTATAACTGGCTGAACTATTATTCAAGAATGAGGACAAAACAGATTTTCTGACATGAAAACTGAAAACCTTTCCTGCTGCATACTGTCCCTAAAAGAACTGTTAGTAGACATACTTCAACAAGGAGAGAAGCTAACTTAGGAGGAGTGTGGAGGATAAAAGCAGCACACAAATTTTAATATTAGTTATGAAAGGAAGACATGTAGAAAGAAAATGTTTCTGGAAAAGATTTTGCAAGGATGTCTACTTTGGAACATCTGGTTATTCAGATAAAAATTACAGCCTATGTTTAAAAGAAAAAAATCCCTCCAAGCTTTCCAAGTTTGCATTAGCATGTTCATAGTGGGAAAAAATATCAATTTTTCTACATCATTTCTGTATACTATATACACATAAGTTGTGATATACCTTTAGGCATTAGAGTACAGAATACTTTTTTGGTAGAAAGTCAATTTATGGGAAATACTCAAGGTTTTTTTGAAGACAGTGTTGGATTTCCCTCTTACTTCTGGCTTATTTAGGCTATAAAGTGTTCATTTTGACTGGAACATGATATGTATATTCTTATTTTCTAATGGTAGCAGGACAAAGGGTTGTTATTGCTCAGGACAATTGCATGTAATAAACTTTACAAAGAGACTTAAACATAAGAGAAAAAAAGTTAAAATGGGCTATATTAGAATTAGTAATTTCTGTGTAGAAAAAGGGTAAGTTCTTTTAAAGAGTTAGAAGGCATTGCATTGAATGGGAGAAAGTATTTACAATATCTATATCCAACAAAGAACCCAAATCTGAAATATATAAGGAGTACTCTCAAAGTCAGTAAATAGATGATATTTATCCCAGTTAAAAATTGTACTGGTAAAAAGACTTTAGAGACACTTCACAATAGAGAATAAATATTTTTAAAAATGTTTTAACAGTAAAGAAGAGAGTGTCTTGGTCTGTTCAGGCTGTTCTAACAAAATACCACAAACTGGGTACTTATAAAGAACATTTTTTTTTTTTTTTTGGTCACAGTTGTGGAGCCTGGAAATTTGATATCAGGATGCCAGCATGGTCAGGTGAGGGTCTTCTTTGTGGTTCCTCGCCAGTACCTTTCCACTATGTCCTCACATGGTGGAAGGGGTGAGGGATCTCATAAATCTCATTTATAAGAACATTAATTCCATTTATGAGGGTTCTACCCTTCTGACTTAACCATCTCCCAAAAGCTCTACCTCCTACTACCATCATATTGGGCGTTAGGATTTCAACATATGAATTTTGAGAGGGACACAAACATTTGGACTGCAGCAGAGAGGAATTCTGATTTCTAAGATGAAATAAACACACTTCTCCGTATTTTTCCCACCAAAACTTTGCACATTATATGTAGAACTCTGCACATCATATGTAGAATACGTGTTAAGAAACTGAAAAGTGGGCTGAAAAAACCATACTGACTAGAGACTTAGAGCATTGGAGTTCCATTTTCTACACGGAAAAGACAAACTTGTTGATTTCTGTTTATGTCACATGAAGTTCATTTAGATATAGGAGTCATTGTTATCCCAGGGTGCTTTAGTGGCTCAGTTGGTTAAGCATCTAACTCTTGATTTCCGCTCAGGTCATGACCTCAGAGTCCTGAGATTGACTCCTGAGTTGGGCTCTGTGTGGGAGCCTTCTTCTCTCCCCCTGCCCATCCCTCTGCTCAAGCTCTTGCTCTCTAAAATAAATAAATAAATAAATGAATCTTTAACAAGCTTTGGCATATAAATGGTCTTTAAAGTCATTGGAAAGAGGCACCTGGGTGGCTCAGTAGATTAAGCCTCTGCCTTTGGCCCAGGTCATAATCTCAGGGTCCTGGGATCAGGCCCACATCAGGCACTCTGCTCGGCAAGGAGCCTGCTTCCCCCTCTCTCTCTGCCTGCCTCTCTGCCTACTTGTGATCTTTCACTCTGTGTCAAATAAATAAAATCTTAAAAAAAAAAAAAATAAAGTCATTGGAATGCATACATTAATTAAAGGAAAAATTAGTTGATAAAGAATAGAATGGGTATCAGGACTCCTGGGCGTTTTAATATTTAGTAATTTAGAAGGGAAGGAGGAAGTACCATTGGGGAAATAGGAAAACTAGAAGAGTACAGTGTGACAACCTACGGGAAGAAATTACAACATTTCCAGAAGTTGGGAGTCATAAATGAACTGAATGCTGCTGTGAGTTCAAGGAAAGAACCACAAAATTGAACAACTGACTGGCAACATGGATGTCGGAAAAATCCTTATTTAGACTTCACTGTGTTCTCTCCGATTTGGAGCACAAAGCATTAACAATATATATCACTAAATGATGTAATTTATTGCATTTTCCCTTATCACACTTTAATCTTGTTTTCCAGTTTGTGAATTTATTGAGAAAAGGAACCTTATATTTTTATACTCCTTAGCCTTTTGCACAATGCTAATTGTTATTAGCATATTGGGGTTTATGTTTTTACCTCAGTGGTATGCTTTGGCTTCATCTTCTCCATTTTGAATGTTAGATATTCTTTGTATAGTATGGTTATAAATCATTAATTATACTTTTCAATATGTTTTTTTCTTTCTGCTATTAATCTCATACTCTAATAAAAAAGTAAATAAGAAAAGTAAATAAAGAAGAAAATAGTAAGTAGTTAAAACTGTTTTGGCACTGTGAAATTTCTGAAATTGCCAGATTAACTGTAATAACAAGTAACAGTAATCTGTTAAGTAACTCAGTCAGTTAAGTATCTGTCTTCAGCTCAGGTCATGAACTCAGGTCCTGGGATTAAGCCCCACATTGGGCTCCCTGCAGAGAGTCTGCTCCCTCTCTCTCTTAGTCCTTTGTCCCCGCTCCCTCCACTGCTTATGCTCTCTCTCTCTCAAATAAATAAAATCTTAAAGAAATGGTAATTTCCTTTGTTTTTGTAAAATTGTAAATTATTCCCACAATACAGATCAAAATAATAGATATTCATTACCTTGAATTAGCAGATTTTTATCATTTTATGATAATTCTAGTTGTTTTGTTTTTCAAATAAAATTCATAGTTTTAGTTGATGCCACTTTGTGCTCCTCCTTAGTCCTATTCTTTTCTCTCTTCCCCAGGTAACTATGATCTTCAAGAGACTATATTCTTCCTGTGAATGCTTTTGTAAGTTTGAAATACATATTATATATATATATATATATATATATACGTTTATATAAATTGTACCATATTATGTACATCCTATCCCAGTTTGAATCAATATAGCTATTGCAGTGTTTCAACTTAATGTTACATAATTTATTCATGTTGACAATTGTAGATTTAGTCCAATTTAGTAATTCCAAACCAACGTGAAATCAGAATTCATTTCATTTTTCTACAAATACAAGCAAACAGTCTAATTTTAAGAAATTCCTTGGTTTTATGGGGCACCTGGGTGGCTCAGTTGGTTAAGTGTTTGCCCTCAGCTCAGGTCATCATCCCAGGGTCCTGGGATCAAGTCCTGCATTGGGCTCCCTGCTTCATGGGGAGCCTGCTTCTCTCTCTACCTCTGCTTCTCTCTCTGTCTCTCATGAATAAATAAATTTTAAAAAATCTTTTAAAAATTCTTGGTTTTTACCTAAAAAATTAAATCTATGTCTATCTACCAATGAATAGATAAAGAAGATGCAGTATTTATATACAGTGGAACATTACTCAGCCATAAAAAAGAATGAAATCTTGCCATTTGCAATGACAAGGATGGAGCTAGAGTGTATTATGCTAAGTGGAATAAGTCTGTCAGAGAAAGACAGATACCATATGATCTCACTCACATGTGGAATTTAAGAAAGAAAATAGATGAATATATGGGAAGGGGGAAAAGAAAAATAGGAGAGAGGGAAACAAGCCATAAGAGACTCTTAACAATAGAGAACAAACTGAAGATTGATGGAGGGAGGTGCATAGGGGATGGGCTAGATGGGTGATGGGTATTAAGGAGGGCACTTGTGATGAGCACTGGGTATTGTATGTACATGAATACATACAATACATGAATATATACAATACATACATACATGAATCACTGAATTCTACTCCAGAAACCCAATATTGCATTATATGTTAACTGCCTAAAATCTAAGTTAAAAATAAAAATAAAATAATTAAATCTAATTTACATGCTAACACGCTAAAAACTGCAGGTTAAAAGTCTGTTCTTACCTCTAAAATTTCTTCAATCCTTAGTCTTGGGCTCTCAAGCTCTTCTGCCTTTGCTTTTTTTTTTTTTTCTTCTTTTTCAATTTCTGAAATACATACATACATACATCAGATAGACATGTGTGCGTGCATACATACAAATTCCTTTCTCTCCCAATTTTCCATTTATCCCATTCCTGAAAGGGCTCTGTGTACTTTGGTTTATTAAGACTTCTGGAGACTACTAGCAAAGCTTTTTTTTAGGTGTAAGTAGGGAATTTGCTATCAACTCTACTCTGTCTATGATCTTCATTTCTTAGAGAAAGAAATGAAAAACTGTAGAGAAAATTTTTCAAAGAGTAAAGACTAGTCATTATAAAGCTTTAAAAGAATTCTGCTGCACCTTAAATTCATTCAGGGATTAATTTAAATTTGTTTCAAATAATTCAATTAGGAATTAATGCATGGGTATTGCACTAAAACATTTCCATGTTAACAGAAGTGCTATATATGCTAAGATCCCAAGACATTATTATGGCATTTATATTGTAAGGTAAAAAAGAAACAAGGGGCAAATGATAGGTTATAAGAGTTACATGGTCACATGGTTACATGGGCAAGTTCACTTTATGAAAAATTGTTAGACTGAACATTTTTCCTCATTTATATATGTATGTACTTTTCTGTGTGAATATTCTACTTCAATAAAAAGAGTTAGACATAAGAGATTGATCAATCTAATGCAATATGTAGATCCTGATTCCAAAAAAACAGTGTTTTAGGCCTTTGTTGACATTTGAGGACATCTGATATTTGCTGAAATTAAGGAAATATTAATTTTTTAAAAGATTTTATTTATTTATTTGACAGAGAGAGACACAGTGAGAGAGGGAACACAAGCAGGGGGAATGGGAGAGGGAGAAGCAGGTTTCCTGCTTAGCAGGGAGCCCAACATGGTGCTGGATCCCAGAACTCTAGGATCTTGACCCGAGCCGAAGGCAGACACTTAATCAACTGAGCCTCCCAGGCACTCTGGAAATACTAATGTTTTAAGAGAAATAGTGGTATAGTCATGGTTATTATTTTTTTGTCCTTATATTTTGGAAACATAGGTAAGTATTTAATGGATGCAATGAAATGTTATCTGGGATTGGCTTCAAGATCATCCAGGGGAGTGGAGCAAATAATGGGAAAAAATTCTTCATGTGTTGACACCTGTTAAACCTGGATCATATATATTTTGGGGTTCATTATACTATTTGTCTACTTACATACGTGTTTGAATTTTCTGTAATGCAGTTACTTGTACACACACATGCACGCACATATAAAGCTAAACTGACACTTCATTTCTCATGCTAATAATGTTTTTCCCTTTCTCATACTGTTTTTTTTTTTTTTTTCCTTAACTCAGACATTTGGAGGAGAAAAGGAATCTTTTGGAAATTTTCATTACTCTTTTTAGACGCAGGATGGCACTGTTTGAATAAGTAATTAGCCAATGTCCATTTCTCCTGGAATAGGCTCCTTTCCTTTACAGTGTTAATACTTCCTAGGGCAGTTTGTCTTAGTTGAGAGTAAAAACTTTTCAGATAACGTGTAGAGATGATCCTATTTACACCTTAACTTTAGTTTCCTGTGCTGGCAGTATCTATCTAATACCAGGTTTTTAAAATTAAGGATAAAGTTCACAACTACTTAAAGTGTGGTTTCATGCAAAAACAGTTCTGTGCCCACTCTTGTTTTTTGTGTTTACAGTTATTGCTAGGGGATTGGTCATCCATGTATCTTAAATCAAATACATCTATCTATCTATTTATAATATATCACCTATCTATCTCTATATGAATCCTCCTTATTTAAAACTGTCAATGCCAACCACAGGACGTATTTCTACTTTTTAAATGGCATTGAGCCAAATACTATTGATTAAGGTCAAGATGAGTATTATAGACTATAGACAAAAGCTTTCCCCTTCAACCCTCAGAAAAAGAATGGAAATAACTGTATTCTTGGACATTCTCAGTCTGATTCATGCCTTATTTTAGCCAACTATTCATGTATTCACCAGAAGAATTACACCTACTACCTCCGGTGTAGGAAGAAAAAAAAAATGTCAAATGAGCAATAATGTTAGCAGAAGCTTGAAACTTAAGAGCGGGTATTCAGAAACGTCCTCCTCCCCACCCCCTTCCCTCCGGTCCAATTCCCCTTTCTGGTTCTGGCCATCGGAAATTGACTTGGCGTTAACTACCGACTGGAATTTCAAGGCGTCAATACCCCGCCCCCCCAACCCGTGTCCCCCCCAGCTTCGGAAACTCTTAAACCTCTTCCTACCCTACACTCAACCATAGAGACAGATAAATGATGCAGCAGATTACACCGCTGAAAGGCAACATTTGTGCTGAGCTATTTTCACATTTTTTCCTGTTTCCGATTTGTGTGCCAGACTTTTGTTTGCTTGCTTTAGGACATGGAAAACATATTTGGGCATTTCCCCCACAGTTTAATGCCAATGGCTTTCTCCCAGCAAATGAAAGTGAAAGTGCTACGTTTTAGTGGTGTTTTATCCTTTAAAGTGTGTACTAGCAGCTGGTGTATATGGAGATGTGGGGGTGGGACGGAGGGTGGAATTGGGAAGCTTGAAGAACCAGTTTTGAGGTTTTGTTTGTTTATCTTGAGATCGCAGCAGGGTTCCTGGTTTTTTTTTTTCTCTCCCTTTTTTGGGGGTCTGACTTTGGATTTATTTTCATTTGGACAGTCATTGAGGTTTCATTCAATGTACTGACTTAAAAAAATACACTCCATTTGTAGCTTTCCCCGGTTGCACTTTAAAACACCAGCCAGTCTCACCCTCATCTGGAAATAATGCAAGCCTCTCTTTCTTCCTCCTCCCCCACTTTTTTTCCCCCCTTCTTTTAAAGCCCCACATAACCTGAAGTCGGTAATCAGATGGAAAATGTGCTGGTCTTAGTTTACTTTAGTCTACTCTCCCTGTTGGTGGCAATTTTACTTGTTGAGGTATATTGAAAAAACACAGGCATTTTATGCACATGTAGCTACTGAGTCTTGAAATATGCCACTGATCTAAGTTTGCTGTAAGTTTCCTTAAGGACACTTTATGTGTAACTCTTACTATTTTTGTTGCGTGGACTTAAAAAAATACACGGAGAAGGACACCAGCGATCTTAACAGTGACATTAATTCATCTGAAGTCATTCATCCTCTCCCTCCCCGTTCCTTTTTCCAAGAAACAAATAATCACAAACCAGGCTAGAATTTCTAAAAAGAGGAGGAGGAAGAAAAAGAGGCGGAGTGGGGTAGGGGACTGAGTTTAGAAGGGCCAGAATCTCTCTCATTCACAGGGTGGAAAAGTTGACATTGTCTAAGCCCTTCTGAATGGCTGGTAGTTGGTTACCCTGATTGTACCTCTACCTCCCCTCCCCCTCCACGTGACGACCCAGGACACATGCGCACCCGACGCAGCCCGGCACATCTGCAGACTGACGTCAGTGTGCTCTGCCTCCGAGGAAAAGCTGCCAAAATTTTCTCCTGCTGCAATTCAAGTTGGCTGGGGGCCGGTAGTGAGATCTAGGGCTACTTCAACAAAACTTTGCTGCCCTTCCTGCTCCTCTTGTCTTCTTTTCTCTTGATACCCTTTGATGCTCTTCACATGTTATTTGCATAGCAAAGGCACTAAGCTGTCCAGGAAGAGAGGGCACCACTTCCACCCCCAATAAGCCTTTTTTTCCCCTTCCTTCTTTCTTTTTTTCCTTTCCTTTTTTTTTTTTTTTTTTGCAGAGGGGGGGTCGAGAGAGAAAGGGGATTTGCAAAGGCAGCATCTCTGGATGGTAGCCTGGATGTGTTGATGGCATCTCTTTTATTGCCAAATCGCAAAGTCCGTTCTCTAAAGCCCGGTTTAGCCAGACTATAGGGTTTTATTCTGGCTGCAGAATAAGTAACTGACTGCTGTGGCTTTGCAAAGGGGGGCAGAAAAAAAAAGAGAGAGAGAGAGGGGAGAGAGTACGTGAGTCGTCCAGTGCAATCTCTATTGTTTGAAACTTACTTTTTATCAGAATTTGAAGATGAAAACGGTAAGGAAGACTTAACAATATTCAGTGAAACCGTTTTTGCTTTTTTTTTTTTAATTAAAACTTGTGCTTTGCTTGTCTTCTGAATAACGCGTAGAAAACTTTTTCTCTCTGTGTGTGTATGTGTGCATGTGCGTGTGTGTGTGTTTTTAATGGCAATGAGTGAGCTTGACTGAACTCATTTTACAGATAGAAATCTTTTTAACTCCAGACTAGTCGGGGGTTGGAGAAATCTGGGTCTTGCAAGTATTTTATGATGCAAAAAATACACGTCTATTATACGAATAGACATGTTTTGTGAAATATGACTTGATTATGGTTATTGTGGTCTTTTAACTATCACCAAATAGTAATCGGGAAGGTAATAATGATGTGTATTTTAAACTGATTTCTAGTTTTCTTAAAGAAAAACCTGCATTTTATAGTTTCATGTCAGTGTCTTAAGTAGTCAGACAAGTGCATATTTTATGCCTGGGCTCAGAGGGCAGAATTAATGTGCTAGCTATAGCCCCAATGCTCTAGGATATGTTAAGCTTTTAATAGGCTAATCAAAGAGATGGAAGCGTGTGTTTTTGATTTACTTTTGGCCACTTGGGACGACGTGCTAGACTCATAACCCTCCGGAGCCTTGAATATCTGGGTATGTCTGTGTATATGGTATATGGGATCAAAGTTCAGGGATTGTTGTGGGGGGGGGGGCAGTTGAAGTGCCAGAGGGGTTTTTGGAAAGCTGCCTTCTGATAATGTGTACTACAATTCCTGTCTTTGGTAATTTCTTTCCTTGTTGTACTAGAGGCAAAGAGAGTGAAAAAGCGCACTGAGAGGGAACAAGAGAGTGAGTTTCTTACTCTTGTTTTTATTTGAGCTGCCGGTGCAACGCGTTTGGGCCAAATGCCAACTGTCTGGGTCACACGCGTTTTATCCAAATAGATTTAGCGCTGCTGTCTGGAAATGGGCTGCTGAATGTTAACTTTAGGATCAACTCAACCAGGGCAGCTCAGACTATTACCCTCTGTCTGGGCGAAGTTGGATGGGGGGGCGGAGTGCAGAATGGAGGAGGAAAGGGGAAACTGAACCATTGCTTGGAACTTTTAAAAAGACACTGGAGTGTGATTTTCAACATATTCTTTTATATTCAAATTTCTTCTGGTAGTTTACTTTTCTTTCTTCCCTTTTATAGCTTATATTGATTAGACTAAAATGTAGAAATGACAGTTTTTTAAATTCATGACAGGGAAAGAAATGTAATGTAAAACTGGTGTATTTGAAGGAAATTGGGAAAATTAATTTTGGAAATAATTGTTTTCCTGTGTTTCACCAAAGTGGTAACTACAGTTCTGGTTAATGTTGATTTTGTGCTTAAGTGTGATCATTGGTGTTTTGGATTTCTATAGAATAGCATATAGAGGCAAATAACTTGATTTCAAACAAATCAAATGCATTCATCTGCCACAAATGGCAGCAAAAAAAAATCTGTCGTGTTGTACTAATATTTTTGTGATGCTCAAGGGGAAAAACCTCTGACCTCAAGACCTGAAATATTTTAATACTTTTCATGTCTGGGCCAATATGTGTAAGATTAATTTCTACTCTTGTCTACTCTTACCACTTCCTCTTCATTTCCTTAGCGACCACTAGTAGCTACTAGTGGTTTAGGATGGGTCTCTATGCCAAATCCTACCCTGTGTGTGAGTTTTATGAGAAAATAAAGAGAGTTAACATATTAAGAAAATTAATAACACATTCTTAGGAGAGGAAGAAAAGCCAGAAGAGGTGGATAGTTCTCTTGGTTCTACCAAAAGACAGTTGATTATCAACATTTTGTAATCGCCTCAGAAGAAAAAGGTGTTTCTGCTTTTCAACAGAGAAGTTATAATACAGATAGTGTATTATACTTGCCATCTGGAAAAAACAGTTTGGGAATATATGTAATTTGGAGCTTGATTTTTGTAGAATGATGTTTTGTATGTTTGCTTTGGGCTCATTTGCTCTTCTTGATAGGTGAGTTTTGAGTGTTTTCAATTATACCTTGGGACACTAATCTCACAAAGTTTATAAATGATCTGGAAACCTTTGTACTTATAGCCTAGTAGTGTCCTTGGCATATAGTAGGTGACTCTAAATGTTTGTTGAGAGAATAAATGGAAAATGAAATGAGAAGTTAATTTTCACATATAGAAATTAAATACTTGAAGGGAACAGAGTATTGTTGCTTCCTCTGAAGACCAAATCAGCCTTAAAATAAAGAACCAGAGTTAAGATGGATGAAAGAAGTTGAGTAGGATGTTATACATGTTCTTTAGCTCCATAATAATAGTTCATGAGAGGAAATTATTACCTTGGCTACTCCCAGATCACTTGAGTAGGAAGTAAAGATGATAAAGGAAAAAGACAAGTAAGAACCCTTCAACCAGGGAAACTACTGAGGCAGTAACTGTAGAGCAAGTTGTCTGATCTTATTTCCACTTAGCTAGTGTACCTTTGATCCATGGAAGGAGGTAAATAATCCCTTAACTTTACTGGCTGGTACATTTGTATTTGGAAAAAAAGCATATGTGAAATAAAAGAAAATGGAATTTTTAAATTTAAAATATTTCTAAGCCCAATTATCATGACCTACATTCTTTATTATTTGCTCTAAAGACAATACAATGTTATTGATTGATTCCTATCATCATATTTAACTATTCCACATTTTGCATGAAATGCAAGAACATGAAACTATTTTTTAAGGAAACCCTTTGAAAAGTATCATACTCCTTATGAATAAGATAAGGAGGGGGGGTTAATATTTCCTTAGTCATTAAAGTGAAGTGTGCGGACATTTTACATCATGTGTAATCTGATTTAATTGACAAGTCTTTGTGAGGTAGATACCATTATCTTGGTTTTATTGATGAGGAAACATATTCAGAGAGGTTAAGTAACTTGGAGTCAAGCCAGAACTCCAAGCCTTTGTCCTTTCCACAACGTAATAATGCTACTCCTATACAATATAAAGAGTTAATACATGATGATTTATGAATAGTTATGTAATATTTTAATGTTAGTTTGAATTATGGAAACTATATTTGAAAAAGTCAGTGTTTATATACATTTCTTTATAATATCCAGATTAACCTCTCTAGCAGGTGTCAGAAAGTAGGTTAACTATTCATTTTTATTGTGTAGGTAACTAAGAGAGGTTGTTATGTTAGTTGTTGATTTTAGTTGACTTCGGTCAACTCATTTACTTATTAAAGTTTCTTCACTGGCTCCAGAAGATTGAGAAAAAAGTGGGGAGTGAGGATGGGTGTGAGGAAGGAGAAAGAAACTCAAATTTATTGCATGCCCATGTGCCAGATACTGTAGCTAGTGGTGGAAACAAGGTTTGGTTTAACTTTTTTAAAGGTCCCTCTCTTTCTATTATGTACCAATACCACTTTTTACTACAAGTTCTTAAATCAAATGTTAGTCTACTTCTGGCCAAGTAGTTACATATTACTTTTTTCTCTCAGTGGTACTTGTTTACTTAATTTGGGCGTTTACTGGACAGTGGTGATAATTTTAAGAGTGAAGTTTACAAAACTGAAGAGTAGGAAATTTCTTGGGAGAAAATAGGTGTTCCCTAAACCCAGACAACTTTAAGTTTGTCATTAGTTTCAGAGCCCAGGAAAATGGGAAAAAAGGATGAAGGAGTCATACAAATATATCACCGCTAATAGAAAAGGAACTCAAATGTGTTAATTAAATGTTCTTCTTTAGAGGAAGATTAAGGCATATATGGGACTCATTTAATGTCAGACATTATTATGCAAAACACTCAAACCATCTGGAGAGTGAATCTTGTTTATGAAGTGACAGTTACATTTTAATATCTCATGGGAAGTTTTGGAATATGGACACTGTATGTAAGTAGGTTAGGAATAAAGATAACAGGATTCTTTCCTTTAGTTAGTTATTGACTAATGGTGTGACTTAATCTCTTTATAGATTTTTGCCTGAGTAAGCATATGTCTTAACTAAATCAAAATTATTGTAGAAATAATTTTGAGATGAAACAATTATTATGTAAAGTTGCTTAAAACTATTCACATTAATTAATTTAACCATTTATTATGATCATATTATTTGACAGTGGTTACATGGGTCTACTATTGAATATTCAAATTAGAGTGCCTTAAACTGGAAGTATGATATGGTAGAAGGAATTTAGACTTAAGAGTCAGAGAGCCTTCTGTATGATTCTTGGCTCTGCTATTTTCTAGCTTTGTGACCACTATGAGCTTCAACTGTCTTATATGTAAATTGGGAGCCGTATTGTTATCAATTCTTGCAAAAAAAATAGTCACCATAAACTTAGTGGCTTAAAAGAACATACATTTATTATCTCACAGTTCTCTGATTCAGGAAACTGGGCTTGGTGTAGCTATGTTCTGTGCTTCAGGGTCTTTCATGAGGCTGCAATCAAGATGTTGGCAAGGGCTCTGGTCACCAAAGAACGCTCGACTTGTGAGGGATCTGCTTCTAAACTCACATATTAGTGGGCAGGGTTCAGTTCTCAAAGGCCATTACACTGAGGGCCTTAGTTCCTTGTTAGTGGTTATTGGAAGGCTGCTCTCAGTTGCTTGCCATGTGAGCCCTTTTATATGACAGCTGGCTTCATCAAAACCAAAAGGGAGAGAGTCTACTAGTAAGATAGAAATCAGAATTTTTTATAATATAATCATTGACATGACATTTTCTCAACACTTTATTGGTAACATTTTTCAAGTTACTCAAGGGAAGGTAATTATGCAAATGTGTGGATATCAGGAGGCAGGCTCATTGGGGCCATCCTAGAAGCTGCCTGACATAGCAGCAATAATATCCACTTTATAAGATTGTTGTGAATACTAAAAGAAGTAACATATATTTAAAATTCTCTTCATTTTTGGTCTGACCTTAAACTAACTTTCTAGATATTACCTGTTGGTCTTCTCCATAGGAACCAAACATTATTATTACTGAAATGACTTTCTATTTTTTCCTTCCCATCTAGACTTTGTAGAATATATGTCTTTAATTTGCAGTGATTGCTCCCATTGATTTGAACTGTGAAATTGTGTTCATCTTCCAGGGCCTATCTCAAATGCCACTTTTTAAATAAGATTTTCTTGATCTATCCTTCTCTAATTCAGAAGTCATTTCCCTCATCTGATCTCCTCAATGCCATTTCATAATTTTATTATGGCAAATGTCAGTCTGCCTTGAATTTTTTTTCTTTCTTGCTTAGATTATGAACTCTCAAATGGCAAGGATTGTGTTAATCTTTTCTGTAGCCTCATAACAGCATTTTAAGAACATAGTAAATCATATTTGTTGATTAATAAATTAGTTTTTGGATGGAAGAAATTTTAAATGATTGTAGTTGTTTTATTTGTTGTAATAACCAACATTTTTAGCACCATAGGGAATGAAGTATTCCACATAAATTAATTTTTCAATCAACTACGAATATCCTCTTATATGCCTAAAGTGATTTTCTTTTAATCAGTATTTATTCATTCATTTACTCATTTTTTTGACCAACATATATGTAAACATTTATTATTTAATCCCATACATTAGGAATGTGGAATGAAAATCTTTCTAGTACTTTTTGTGTACTAGTAATTAGTTATATTATTAAAAACAATTGAATCTTTTATTCCTGACTCAGGCAGTGTTTTGAATATCAAATATTGAGCTATAACACTATAGGAACTGTCAGACTATTTAAGGGCCATTTGCCTGTACCCCAAACTGTATTACTTTGGGGTTCTGCCACTAATTTCTAGTTTGTCTTTCTTTTTCTTCGTTTTTGTGCTGTTAGTGATGTAGTTTCTTAGTTCCTTTGCTCTTTTCTTCCAAAGTACTATGTGCTGGGAAATCAGGTAGTCACATATGCTAGCATTTGGTACGAAATGTAAATTCATGGACTGTGAGTTAGGTTGTGAGTTGAAAAGAAAGTGCATGAGATAGGACAGGAAATCTGTTGTGATACCTGAAATGAATTTTTAAAAATTTTCTTTTTCAGAAAATGAACTTCCTTTATTTTCATTCTAGATAGGTGAAGTTGTCTCATAAGTGTTCCTTTTTAAGTCATATAACACAGATAAAATCAAGGGGTAAGGTAAATATGGCTTAAATTTTTAGAAGTTTATTTTGTGCTAGTGTCTGAGTGTTCACAGACCGCTGCTAAGTGTCACTCTGTATTTGCAGATATACTCTAAGAAAAAATAATAAGTGTCTTGTATAGCAACAAATCAATCTTGAATATGAGTGTTCTAAAAAGCACGTCAAGGAATGGGAATATATACTATTTATCCCTTACATAAAATGAATTTTGGTTGTGAAGTCACTCTACCTTTTATTTTATCGAAAGGAGGTTAGTCACTGTACCCACACATTTTTTCTTCAAAGCTTAAAAAAATAATTTTTATGATTTCACTTTAGATTCTTTCTTTGATTATTAAGTAGCTCTGGCATTATCCTGCTTACCATTTAGGTTTCTGATTGTTTAGTCTTGTGAATGTTTTTAGACTATAAAGAACAAAATAGTGTAATTTAACTATATTAAATCATACTGTATTTTTTGTCTTTTGATAAACATGCATCAGTATTTTTCATTTAACATAAATTTTGTTTGTTTGTTTTTCTAGGTTAAAAAATGGCCATACTTTAGTAACTAATCAGTCAAATGCTTTGCTTGTGAAAATTTTACCATCATTCTTTTGTTTCCTTTTGGATTGAAAAAATGAATCCAGATACAGAAGAAAGTATGGGATGTTGGAAAAAAGTACCTGTTGAACAGTGGAACATCTAATAATTAATTTGCAAGAAATTTTACAGAAATAAAATTGTTATGCTTCGATTTTGGTATGGTATTGACTCTCTAGCACATAGGTAGCCCTCCAAAAAAATCATCCAGTTTTCTAAATTATGGAAATTTTGTGGAAGACGTTGACCTGGATTTTGAGCCTCATCATGGCTTCATCGGAATTTCATAGTGACCACAGGCTTTCATACAGTTCTCAAGGTAGGAGTCCTGCTTGTGAAAATGACCAAAAAATACTGCTATTAATTTGATGAGAAAAGATTTTGAATGTTTAGTTTGGGTGAATGTTTTCTCTGGGATATGTCGTGATAGAAGTGGAGGCCCACTGTACCAATAGAGTGCTAGTTTCATAAATCTTGAGGGTTCTAAGTAGTCTAACTTGTTATACTAGTATTTAACATCTAGTATATTTTACAGTTGACTGATCTTTCTTAGATGATAGACCCAGACCTCTTATTTTGAATCCTAAACTTTAACAAGCTCATTTATTGCTAAGAGTTACAGGCAAGGTCATGTTCAAAAGGAATCCAAGGGTTTATGCTATAAAAGAGCAAAAAACTAGACATATTCTGATACAAGGTCCCTCTAATATGGAGGCTAAGTGATAAAAATACTTTCCAAGCTTAAGAATTCTGATATAAGAACTAGAATCTGAGTAAAAGAGTAAGAGAGGTAAGAAGTACAACTTTTCAAACTCTAATCCACGGGTTCCTAATTTGAATCCATAGAATTGAACTTTATTTATTTATTTATTTTTAAGATTTCATTTGTTTATTTGAGAGAGAGAGAGAGATAGAGATAGCAATAGAGAAAATGGGTTGGGAGGACAGGGAGAAACAGGTTCCCCACTGAGTAGGAAGCCCCATGGGGGGCTTGATCCCAGGACTCCGGGATCATGACCTGAGCTGAAGGCAGAAGCTTAACAGACTGAGCCACCACAGAATTGAAACCAGATGCCATATAGAATTGAACTTTATATTATAGAAAAGATCTTAACAGAGATCCATGGAGCGAATGACATTTTGTTTTCAATGGACATGGCCAATCTTTATAGATTTATTAAAGTGTCTTTTTTGATTGCCCTCCCATGAATGTTTGGTACCCAGTAATTTTTTGGTGTGGATGAGCCAAACTTTCAAGCCTTTCTATGTTGATGTATATGTCTAGAAGTCTGTATGTATACAATGTGGCTCTCAAAGTTTATTAATAAAGCTGTAGCATTTAGTATGAACTCTTACTTATAAGAGATGAAATAAATACTGTCTTTTAATTTATTTCTATTTGGTCATACTCTCATGGGAGTTTATATTTGTGGGTGAACTCCATGTATAGACAGTGAGGCAATGGACAGACATTTGGTTTCCCTTAGTGGTAAACCTCACTAAAGGAAGATGTGGTTAAGAAGGTAGATTGGAACTATTAAGTATACATAAATGAGGAAAATATGTGTAATAATACTTGAAATTTTTTGTCAATCTAAGATTTTTTAAACAGCTTTATTGAGATACAATAAATATATGATATGATTTACTTATATAAAGTGCGCCATTCAATGGTTTATAGTATATTTGCAGAGTTATGCAACCATCACCACAATCAATTTTAGAACATTTCAACACCCCTAAAGAAACCCTGTGCCCATTAACAATCACTCCCAAATTCTCTCCAAACCACTCTCCACCCCAGCCCTAAACAGCCTTAATCTACTTCTGTCTTGAGATTTTCCTATTCTGAATATTTCCCACAAAACAAATCACATACTATGTGGTCTTTTGTGATTGACTCCTTTCACGTTGCATAATGTTCTTAGAATGTTAGATAATGAGCTTTAATAATGAAGGCAGTTATTATGAAGTTTCATTTATGTCATACATGTATCAGTTTTGTGTTGAATAATATTCCATTGTGTGAATATACCACATTTTATTTATTCATTCATCAGTTGATAAACATTCAGATTATTTCTCCATTTTGGCTATTATGAATAATGCTGCTATGAACAGTCATGTACAACTTTTTGTGTGGATATGTGTTTTCTCAGGTAAATACCTAGGAGTGGAATTGCTGGGTCCAATGGTAGTTCCATGTTCAACCTTCTGAGGAACTGCCAGACTGCTTTCCGAAATGGCTTCTGTATTTTCCATTCCAACTGACAATTTAAAAAATATTTCTACAAGGCTGTAGAAATTCAATATTAACTCCTTTGGATAACTTTAACAAACATTTTATCTGAGCTAAATTCTATTATTTTAAATATGTGTACTTTTCACTGTTTTTTATTTCACTATAAAATATTCCTGTTTCCTATAAGAATTTAGCTTTTAGAATCCAGTAAGAAATAAATGTAAACAAAAAACAGTCTTTCAAACTAATTTTAAAATAATCCTATTTTGAGGAACAATTGGAACTTAATTCATCATTAGATTTTAAGCTTCATTTTGTTTAATATAACAGTTTTTATTTATATCTCACATATAATGATGCTGATATAGTTTTTGTTGTTTATACTGCTACTTCTTCGTTCTGTTAAATTTTTTTTTTCTTCCATGTGTTTTTTCTGGATTCTCTGCCTTGTGATTTCAAAGAGGAATTCCTGACTTATCTAGAACACTACCAGCTAACTATTCCAATAAGGGTTGATCAAAATGGAGCTTTTCTCAGCTTTACTGTGAAAAATGATAAACACTCCAGGAGAAGACGGAGTATGGACCCTATCGATCCACAGCAGGCAGTATCTAAGTTATTTTTTAAACTTTCAGCCTATGGCAAGCACTTTCACCTAAACTTGACTCTCAACACAGATTTCGTGTCCAAACATTTTACAGTAGAATATTGGGGGAAAGATGGACCCCAGTGGAAACATGATTTTTTAGACAACTGTCATTACACAGGATACTTGCAAGATCAACGTAGTACAACTAAAGTGGCTTTAAGCAACTGTATTGGGTTGGTAAGTAGATGTTATAATTTTTAGTTTCTGATGGGGAAATAAATTCACAATGTAAATGTCTTTCCTCCCATTAGGAATATACAGAGTTGGGTTAAGAAAGGAAGATAATAGTCTAAATTTTTTTGTTATTTCTGCTGTCTTTGCTTTTGATAGCCCTTTGATAGTGTTTCCATTAACTCTTCAAAGAATAATTTTTAGAACCATATATTATTTGTAGAATAAATTGAGTACATTGATTGCTAGTTTCTCTGTAAATGGTGTTGGGCTTTATATATAAAACAGATTTTTTGGAATAAGAATAATCCAAAATAGGGGTGCCTGGGTGGCTCAGTGGGTTGGGGTCTCTGCCTTCGGCTCGGGTCATGGTACCGGGTCACGGGATAGAGCCCCGCATCGGGCTTTCTGCTCAGCAGGGAGCCTGCTTCCCACACCCCTCTCTGCCTGCCTCTCTGCCTACTTGTGATCTCTGTCTGTCAAATAAATAAATGAAGTCTTTAAAAAAAAGAAAAGAATAATCCAAAATAAATCTGTATTGAAACTTCTCGTATATTAAAATGACACTTGCTATTAAATATGATAGAAAAATACTGTTCCCAGTCATCAGCACTGCCATCTAAGTTTGGATACTCTTCTACATCTAAGGGGATAGCGGAGTGTCACCCATCTATTCTTTATCCTTTATTTATTTATTTTTAAAGATTTTATTTATTTATTTGACAGAGAGAGAGATCACAAGCAGGCAGAGAGGCAGTCAGAGAGAGAGGGGGAAGCAGGCTCCCTGCTGAGCAGAGAGCCCCATGTGGGGCTTGATCCCAGGACCCTGAGATTATAACTTGAGCTGAAGGCAGAGGCTTAACCCACTGAGCCACCCAGGTGCCCCTATTTTTTCTCCTTTATTAAGACGTTCTGACTCTTGCTCTCTTTCCCTCTATTTTTTAACACCTTTTTGTTTTACTTTGCTTCCTATTGAAACTGCATGGCCCATGTTGACTACCTTTGGCTACTTAAGATATGGTTTGCCAGGTTTGCCCACTGAAATTACTGTTTTCTCCTTGGCAACTAATAATGAATTTGTGAGCAGATACTTTGAGACTATGTAAATACTCTGTTCCTCATCACACTTTTGCCCACCACACTTAGTAACTCCTGCATCTATTCTTATTTTGTTTTATGTTTCATTTTTAATCAAATGTAAAATGTAAACAACTTTTCTAAAAATCCCACTTTTTGAAGTGCCCCCCCCCTTCTTAAGTCGGCTCCACACCTGATGTGGGGCTTGAACTCACAATCCTGAGATCAAGCTCAATTGACTCTACCAATTGAGCCAGCCAGGCACCCTTCAAAGGCCCTTTTAACCAATTCTGTTTCTAGTTGTAAATAATGTAAATGTAGAGATAATTAGTGTTTTCTAATCCTATTTTCTCACCCATTGTTTCAGTATTTCAACCCTTGTCCCATTCAAAGACTTCCTAATATTACTGTTTGTCTCTTATTCAAAATAATGTCACATTTTAGTTTGCTTTATATTTAACCATGGCTTTCTTATCCAGGTTTTGTATTTCTGGAGTTTCTAATTACTGTTATTTTGTCTTATTGTGAAAAAAATCAAATTTTTTTTAGCCAAATGATCAGTATTATCCATTTCCTTAGTCTTTGTATCTATTGCTTGGAATATATTCCATTCCTTGGAGGCACTTTTTTTCTTCCAGTCTGTTCGTTAATTTCTTGAGCTGTTGTACATCTCTCATATTGAGATTCTTTTTTCCTGGTTAGTTCTGCATCTTCCTCTTTCTGAGTTTACATCCTGGTTTTATTGGAGAATATCTTCAAGTAATTATGCCAGAAAATGTGTCTGAGAAGTAAAATTTCTGAATCCTTACCTTTTTGAAAGTTACTTTATGTTGCCCTCAAATTTGGTTAATAATTTAGCTGGATGTGGAATTCTGGTTTCAAAAATCAGGGGCACCTGGGTGGCTCAGGTCATGATCCCAGGGTCCTGGATTGAGCCCCACATCAGGCTCCCTGCTCAGCAGGAAGCCTGCTTCTGCTTCTCCCTCTCCCACTCCCCTACTTGTATTCCCTCTCTCGCTGTCTCTGTCTCTGTCAAATAAATAAATAAAATATTTTAAAAAAATCATTTTCCTTCAAAACCATGGATGGTGGAATTGGGAAAGGGAAATATGGGGCATCAAATTTATAAGTACGAATTTATGTCTTAGGGAATGATTTAAGGATCTTTAAAAAAATTATCACTGATTAATTTTGGGAGAATTTTGGGAAGCAGTCTGCTTCTTGTTCTTTTCTTTTTCTTTCCTATGATTTTTCCTCAATGAAAGTGATATGATCTTCTCTTTATCCTTTCTATTTTAAGAAGTTTATAATAATGTCCTAAGCTGTGGCTCTTCCTTCCTTATCCTTATTTGATATTTAATGGTTGCTTTCAACTTAAAGACACACCTTCAGCTTGGAGAAATTCAATAAATTATTTCCTTAATTTCTCTTCCTGTTCCCTACCCCTGCCTTTTTGTAATTAGTTCTTTACTTCCCTTGTCTTTCTCTTTTTCCTTCTTTTTCTGTTTTGTTCTAAGTTCTATGAGATCTCTCCAATTTTGCTTTCTTTTCCTTCAACTGATTTAAAAATTACAAGCAGTCATACTTCTAATTTTCAAGAGATTTTCCTTTTTAATTGTTCCTTTTTTTACATTTTGTTCTTATTTCTTAGTTATGTCCACAGTTGCCTTTCTACATTTTCCCTTATTCACTCTTCCATTCACCAAATATTTATAAGTACCGATCATATAATAGGCACTGATCTAGGTGCTAGGAGTACAACACTAAACAAAAGAGAAATTCTTGTCATCACAAAGCTTGCATTCTCGTGGAGGATATACACAATCAGATAAATAAATAAAAATCACAGTACGTTGGATAATGATAAGTTCTAAGAAGGAAAAAATACTGAGTGAAGACCTAAGGAAAATGAGGAAGGTAAGCTGACATCTGAAGGAAAGGATTTCCAGGTGGAAATCTTTAAGTATGAAGATGTGAGCTAAGAGTGTTTGGGAGACAGCAAGAAGACTGCCCTGGCTGGAACTCATGAAAGAAAGGGAGTGTAATGGAAGGTGAGGTTGGAAAGAGAACTGTGGCCAGATGGTAGATTTTAGAAGACACAGGATCAAATCAATGATGACTCCAAGCTTGAGGCCTGGACAACTAGAAGAAAGCAGCCATGAGTTGAGATAAGAAAGACTCAGGTATTAACTGAGATGGAAAACCTGGAGGAGGACCGTACAATGGGTCAGTGTATATCTTAAATTCAGTTGGACTTGTTAAACTTGATATGTTGTATAACATATTGGATATGCAAGTCTGAAATTCAGGAGAGGGATATGAATCATGGAGTTATAAAATTGGGAATCGTTAATATATAGATGACATTTAAAGCCAGGAGATTATATGAAATTGCTTGGGGTGAGGGAATATCGAGAGAATAAAGAAGAGATTAAAAAAAAAAAGAGGTTTAAGGAACTGAGCCTTTGGGCACTTCAGGAGGTTAGGGAGGTCAGAAAGATGATGAAGAGATAGCAAAGGATAATGAGGTAAGAAAGTTAAAGGAAAACCAGACAAATATCCTAGAAGCTAAGAAAAGGAAGCATTTTTTTCAAGAGAAAAATGCTGCCAAGTCAAAATAAGAGGACTGAAAACTGGCCATTGGATTTATCAATGAGGAGGTTATTGGTGACCTTGACAAGCAGTGCTGAAGTCATGGTGGCATATGGAATATAGGCAAAAACCTGATTGGAGTAGGTTTGAAAAGCAATGGGAGAAAAGAGGACATAGATAATTATTTTAAAGACTTTTTTGAAAAAGTAAATGATCAGTTGCTATAGGCAGAGTGGAATCAGACGAGGTTTTGTTTTATTTGATAAAGAGGGAATGATTATGTAGAGAAAAGGAAAGTTTCTCAAGTTCATCCATAAAAGAGGAAATAAAAATGGTTATATGATCATGAGGTGCAGGTGGGCAGATATTTGGGTTGTAGGAGTTTGCAGGAGGTTATATGATGTTTATTGGAACGGAAGATGGCAAGATGAGTCATTAGGGATTAAGAGGAGACAAGAAAGTATGGAATATTTATCCAGGAGAACAGGATACTGAATGTATTAGAGAAATGTAGTAAAATAGCTGTGAAGCATTAAGGACATTGTTGAGATTATGGTTATGAATTTAAAGTGAGACTAGTCAGCATCTCGATGTGTTTTTCTTGGTCTAAATGAAGCTGCAAGGTTGCAGGCCCAGAGGATCAAAACTGGTTTGATCAGAGTTGTGGTTTATCAAATAAATTCTGTGAAGGAAGAAAAGAGCAAGGGAATTGAAGGTGGAACTGAAGATGGATTAGGAGGGAGTGAGGACATGAAGTAGGTGGAGTATAATGAAAAGATGGTAGAATCCTGAGGTCTTAGTGGGTGTAAAAGAACTATCTCTTAGAGTTGGGATACTAGAGGGATAGTCCTAGAAGAATGGGATACTTGAAATTGAGATTTTGACAGGGTTGCAAGCATTGAAAATACTGAACTCTAGGGTTTGACTATGGATATGGGCTTAAGATAAAATGAATGACAAGATATTTGATGGAGAGCAGGTCAAGGGATTGAGAGGGCAGGAGTTGAAGGAACCATCTATATCTGTAGTCCTTAACCTGGGGTGCGTGAATGAAATTCAGGGGGTTTGTGAACTGGAATGGAGACAAATGACATCTTTATCTTTACTAATTCTTTTTTTTTTTTTTTAAGATTTTATTTATTTATATGGCAGACAGAGGTCACAAGCAGGCAGAGAGGCAGGCAGAGAGAGAAGAGGAAGCAAGCTCCCCGCTGAGCAGAGAGCCTGATGCGGGGCTGGATCCCAGGACCCTGGGATTGTGACCTGGGCTGAAGGCAGAGGCTTTAGCCCACTGAGCCACCCAGGCGCCCCTATCTTTACTAATTCTTAATGAAATTTAACAGTTCCTTCAATTATGAATATAGATAACGAACCAATAAGGTAATAGCTGACTCCAATAGAAATTATAGATATTTTCATGTCATTTTACAGTTTTGCAGGTTCTTCAAAATATTATTTATGTTAATCACCATTGTAAAATTATAATAGTTATTAGCTCCACTGCAGATCTTTTTATTTAAAGTGTTGGAAAAAGCCACATGCATTCTTACATTACATTTTTAAAAATACTTTGATAATGGTATTTCAGTACAACAGTTTTCTTTATAATCCTATATATTTTTTCTATATTTAAAATATTATTCTTAGAAGTAGTCCCTAGGCTTCATCCCCACTAGATTTCTAAAGGGATCCAGAACACACACACACACATACATTTTAAGAACTGGTGACTTAAGATAGTGAAATCAACAATTATTTCAGGAATAGTATTGCAGAGAATGACAGTGATCCAGCAGTTAAATCTTGAATGAATGAGGAAAGTGCCTATGGCTTATTAGTAACTGCAATAGCAGAGGGAGCTGGTGATGGCATGAGATTGGAAGCTGGCAGGGGTTTTTGTGGTTTTTGTTGTTGTTGTTTGTTTTAGAGGAAGGAGAGAGTGAGAATTGTTTAAAAATGGCAGTGACTCACATGGACACTTCCCCTCCCTCCTGGTCCAATAGGAGACATATAGGAAAGAAAACAGAAATCTACCATTCCAGAGGATTGCAGGGAAGAAAGAGTGTCATTTAGAGAGACCCAGGTGTTTGAGCAAGATGAAGTGAACATTCACAAATGAGGCTGAGCGTGAGTTTGAGAAGGCACAAGGGAAATGTTTTAAATGGTGAAAGGGGAGAGTTAGGGGATGGAATCAGAAAACATGATGCACATAGCCATAGGGGGAATTGAATCCAGGGGATGGGTCTTGGGCTTCTTGTAGGGATTGGCATGTCAGGGAAAGGGGGCATGATGGTTTTCATCCTGATGGCCTGAGGCACACTGTGTAGAGGTGAGTGGAGGTGCAGAAGGAAGTGAGGGAGAGCAGGGCTCTTGCTAGGCATGTGCAGATTTCTGGCTCTCCATCATCTACCCTCCAGCACTTTTCTAATTTCGTAATAATTTTCCCCCTTCTTCACTCTAGCTCCACTAGCTCCTTGCTCTTTCTCAAATACTGTATGTGTGCTCATACCTCATTGCCTTTGTTGCCATTCCCACTGTCTGATCTGCTCTTTCACAGGATACCTGTCTGACCTGCTCCTTCATTTTGTTCAGGTTTCTGTACAAATATCACTTTATTAGAGAGGCTGTCCCTGACCATCATAAACAGTATGTAATTCTCTCACTTCTGATTAGTTTCTGTCCTCTTAAACTGCTTTTTTTTTCCTTAACACTTAACATTGCCAGATTGATCATTTATCTAATGAATGAATCCCTCTTATCTAGGTCCTCCCACCAGAATATAAGCTCCATCATAGAGCCAGAGTTGGTTTTGTTTACTACTGTATCCCCACCAGCTAGAATAGTACTTACATTTGGTAGGCACTCAGAACATCCTCAGTGAAAGAATAAATAAAGTCAGAAACAACTCTCAGAGGATAAAGGGATAATAATATACTGCCTAATAATCTAAACTCCAAAGTCAATTGAAGAATTGGTTGCTTAACTTTGCTTAGTCTGTATTTCTCACCTGCAAAGTAGAGATGATAGTAGTACTTACTTCAGAGAGCTAATAAGAATAAGTGAGAAAATGTGTACAAATATCTTACAGAGTACCTAACTCTTAAAATTTCTGGATTTTTTTTCCAGAGTCTTTCCATATTTGAAATTAGAGATTTTATTTACTTACCAAGCTACTGACTCTGTTTTCCCCCAGCAACCTGAACTTCTTGTCTGGGACCTTTCAACATCCTTCTGCCCACAGGTTAGCAAGATATGACTTTAGTGCTCTATCTTTCTGGGCAGTACTCATTACCTCACTTCTTATAGTTCTCTCTTACCGAAACTTCTTACACATGCCCTCTTTTCTGTAAGACCATGCTCAGTTTGTGATCACATTGTTACTCTTCCTGGTGGAATAATTCATGTTCGGGTATTAGACTGTGTTAATGGCATATTATGTTATTCCTGTCAGTATTTGCATTTAATTTAGGGACTTATATCCTTAAAGTAAAGCAGACAATGGCAAAATAATGTGAAGTGACTAAGGCTTGCTTTTTTGTTTTTTTTGCATTCTTTAGTTCATTTAGTGTAGGTGCTTGCCAACTTCACCTATAAGTTAGAGCACCTCTGATTATGTTTTATCTTTCTTTTCAAGCATGTGGTACTTAACATTAATTTCCCTAAACAGAATCATAGAGATTTAGATTCAAAGGGACCTTAGAGATTATCCAGACCAGAGATTTTCAGCATTTTTTTTTAAGCAGCAAGACCTTTTTCTCAAATGAAATGTTATGTAGAAAAAGTACTACATAGATTAATAAAAGCACAGCTGATTGCTAAGTGCAGGAATCTAAGCCCTATAGGTCTCCCTTTGTTGTCTGGGGCAGTCCCTTGAGGGCACTTCCCTGGAACCCTTAGGGCTCCCCAGAGTGCTGTTTTAAAACCACTAATTTACACCAACCCTTTCATTTTTCCAGCTGAGGAAATACACCAAGAGAGTTTGTGTTTCACCCAGTGTTACAGCATAAATTAGCTGGAGCAGTCCTCACATGTGCTGTATTTAAGAAACACTAATAGACCAGTATGGAAGTTCTTATTTCTAATGCAGATAACTTTTACTTTCTCATTTCTTTAAGTCTACCAACTTTTATTTGGTGTTCATACTACATATGAAACACTTTCTATAGTTATAACCAATAAAAAGATTTATGAAACATTAAACATTAAAAAGATTTATGAAACATTTGCTTAAAAAAAGCAAATAGTATAGTTAGGGAGATAAAACGTGCAGTTGAAAAGTTATACCAAATGTAAATATAGCTTCCAGACTTGAGAGGTAGCAAAAAAGTGAGACATTAATTAAAAATAAATGATACCAATAATAAGCTCTGTTGGAGCTCAAAAGAAGGTTGAAGCTACTCCATTTGGGCTAGAGAAAGGTTTAAAAAGGACTATAGTTGAGCTAACACTCCGCTATGTGAATAGGTATGAGGAATATATCATATGAATAAGAGCAGAGTTTTATGTGAATTGCAGTTCCTTCATTTATCTCTATGTAATGTTGGGGAAGTTCTTAAGCTCTGAGTCTGTTACTTCGTCTGCAAAATGGAGATAAATAGGATATATATCAATCAAGGACATATTAATTGGTATGACATGAACTTTAAAATGTCCATTGTTTATCACAATAGAAAATTATTTCTCCTTTGTATCAGTGTCTATTCTGGGCAGCTCTCCATGAAGTCATTCAGGGACACAGATTATTTCTCTTTCAGCTTCTGCCTCCCCTAGGTAGTTTTTCAGAGAGAGTATTTTCTTTGGGAAGGTTTTCAAGAGATGAGCTTAAAAGTGGTATATAGTATTCTTCTCGTTTTCTATTGGCCAAAACTTAATTATAGAGCTATCCCTAAACACAGAGGATGTAGTTAAGCTGTGTGCACAATTTGGAAAGGAAACAAGTCTTAGCGAGCACATGGCAATCTCTGCTACCTCACAGTTTTGCGGAAGATTGGAGGAAATAATGTATGTGACATGCTTAGTACAAGACATGTATGGCATGTAGAAGAATTTAAAAATCCTCTTTAAGATATAGATAAATTCATATAATGTTTTGCTGGGTACAGATAATTGACTGAATTTCTATTAACATGTGTTTTAACCTCTTTTTGGAGAGGTATCAACTTATTTTTGACTCTTGGCAATGATAATTGACTTTTAAAATGATTCTTCTTGGTAAATTCTTTTCTCCTTCTTCTTTTAGCATGGCGTTATTGCTACAGAAGATGAAGAATATTTTATTGAACCATTAAAGAATACCACAGAGGATTCCACACATTTTAGTTATGAAAATGGTCATCCTCATGTTATTTACAAAAAGTCTACCCTCCAGCAACGACATCTGTATGATCACTCTCATTGTGGGGTTTCAGGTGAGTGAGTGTGTGGCTTTTACAAAGTGTATTGTGTTGTATTGCCACTGTCTTTCTTCTGACACCTATGGAAAGGTTAATAATAAAAGTCAATAGGAATTTGAGTAATTAGAATGATAATGCTCAGAGTCCTCTTAAAAGATGTCACCTATCCAAATACCATATGACTTCATTCATATTTGAAATTTAAGAAACAACATAAAGAAAAAATGAAAAAAAAAAAAAAAGAAGACAGGAACAAAAAACCAGACTCTTAATTACAGGGAGCAAACTGGTGGTTGCCAGAGGGAGGGTGGATGTGGGGGTGGGTAAAATAGATAAAGGGGATTAAGAGCACACGTGTGTTGATGAACACTGAGTAATGTATAGAATTTTTGAATCATTATGTTCTATACCTGAAACTATTATAACTGTATGTTAATTATGTTAATTATACCTGAATTAAAAAAACAAGAAGAAAAAAAAAACTACCTTCCTTTTTATTGGGGAAAAAAAAAGGATGTCACATCAATAGTTGGAAGCTCTTTGAGAAGTTCTTAAAATATAAGTCTGTGTAAAATTATTTTTTTTTGAAGGGGAAAAAACCCCCACCCTATTTTATCCAGGTAATAGTTATAATTTTCAAGCACAAGTGTTGCCTAGTCCTCTGTGCTGTCTGGTTAGCCTGATGTTTTTATGCTAATAGTGAGATGTTAGACACTTGAATAAAATTTGAAGAGTCTTAAGGTAGTATTCAAGTATTAGGGTACAATCGAAATATATAGCAGGGACAGCAAACCTAGACATGAATGGTCAAAGAAGGCTTCATGGAAGAAGTGACTTCTAAGCTGAGGCCTGATGGAGAATGAGAAGGTAGCTGTGCAGAAAGAAGTAGAGGGAACAGTGGGTAGAATGTTCCATATAGCAGAAACAGCATTTACAAAAGTCTTGAACCAGAAGAGAGAATGTCACATTGCAGTCATTGCCAGTTCATAGAACAGGTTATTAGAATGTGGACTGGAGGGATGGGTGGATTTCATAGTGGGTGAGGAGTGGCCATGAGAGATGAAACTGAAGTGACAAGGAAGGCCAAGACACAAAGGGCTTGTAAACCATATTAAGGAATTTGTTTATCCTAAGTGTGCTGGAAACCAATAGAAAGGTTTTAAGCAGGAATGACATGATCAGATTTGGGTGTTAGAAGTATAACCCTGGCAGTCCTGTGGAGACTGACTGAGAGAAAAGCAACACTAGAGGTGAGGGGTTAGGAGGCTGTTTAGTCTAAAGATTAGAAAAACTTACAGAATAGAGGATATATCTGGCATAATAGAAAAAATATGGGCTTTGGTGTAGTTTTAGACAAATGAACCAAACTCTCTAAATACTTTTCTCAGCACACATTAGTTGCTCAAATTTTAGCTATCATTATTATTGAGATGACTGTTTCTAGTATTTAAAGAGCTATTATGTTAAAAAAAAAAAATTAAGGGCACCTGGCTGGCTTAGTTTGTGGAGCATGCAACTCTTGTTCTTGAGATTGTGGGTTTGAACCCCACATTTGATATAGCGTTTACTTAAAAATAAAATCTTTAAACGTGCTCCTGGGTGGCTCAGTTGGTTAAGTGTCTGACTCTTGCTTTGGCTCAGGACGTGGTCTAAGTGTTATGGTATCAAGTCCTGAGCTGGGCTCCTGTGCTCAGTGGGGAGGTGCCTTACGATTCTTTCTCTCTCTCTCCCTCTGCCCCTCCCCTGTCTCTCTCTCTCAAAAAATTAATAATAATAAATAAATAAAAATAAAATCTTTAAAAAAATTGAAGATTCAGTTTGTTCTGTATAGTTCTTGTAGGTGGAGCCAGGGACAGTATATTTCAGTATTTCAGCAGGTTTCAGCTTAATACAAAGAAAAGTTCAGCAACAAGTAATTTTAGAAAAAAGTGGGAAGGGTTCAACAAGTAGATTTATAAAGAATAGAATGGGTTAAACAAACCCATTGTTTTGTTTATGTCCATATGCTTCTTGGGCTCCTTTTCTTCTGCTTCAAGTCTAAGATTGCTCTGGAGTTCTTTCTTCAAGTGACTGTTCTCATTCTACATACATGTCTTGAGTAATCTCTGGGACGTCCTTGTTGATGAAGAGTAATTGATACAGTAAAAGTACTTTTGTAATTGATACAGAAAAAGACCACTTTTATGTCATGCTTAAGGTATGACATGAAATTTCATAGAAAACAATGAAAAACTTTTTGATGGATCTTTGCATTGAGAAATGAAACTAAAAATTATGGAAATAGTTTAGTTTATCTTATATTTACTGAATTCATACTGTAAGTACAATAATATATAAATTCATGAAAAACTAAGATTCAAATATTTAGTTGTTTATTGCAATATAATTTTCCTATCATTTTTTTCCATAACATGGCATCCTTCACTTCATGATTGTAAAGATGACTTTTTGCAAAAATATTTAAAGATTTCATTGTATTCTGAAAGATAACCCTTAACCATTAGATATTCAAATTATCCTCTTTTGGAGGGCCTATCTTATTATTCATTGGTCTTTCTGAGGTAGATCCTTCTTTTCCAAAGGTTGAGGCATGAATCAGATAGTTCAGTAAATCTACTCTTATTGCCAACATAAAATTTTGTCCTTGTTGGGGAGGATTTTCTTCTTTTAAGGTCTCTCCCCTTGGATTACTGTGCTATTGGCAAAAAATAAAGCAGGTGAATGAGATATTCTTGAATGGCTGAAAAATCTTAAGTGAATTACTGTGACTATTTCCTCACTTTTAGTCTATTCACTAGTCATTTCTGTTACCTTTAACACCAGTCTATTTAGTGCAGACCCTTGTTATCTCTTGCCTGCACCCCTGTAATGACTTTCTAACTGGAGTCTTCCTGTCTTCAGCTTTGTTTTTGTCCTTAGTGGGCTGTCTCCTACATCTGGCTATATTATACTCTTTCTTCCTTTCTTCCTTCCCTCCCTCCCTCCTTTCCAAGATTTTATTTATTCATTTGAGACAGAGACAGAGAGAGTACAGGCAGGGGGAGAGGCCGAGGGAGAGGGAGAAGCAGACTTCCGCTGAGCAGGGAGCCCAACATGGGCTGGATTCCAGCATCCTGGGATCATGACCTGAGCTGAAGGCAGACGCTTACCTGACTGAGCCACAAAGGTGTCCCTGTATTACACACTTTGAAATGTTTCACTGGCTTCCTAAGAGTGGAATATCTGTCATAGTTCCCTAAATTCTATAGGAATATCACTAAAAAATATATATATTTTATGATTAATAAGTTTGGGAAATGTCTGGGTAAAAACTACTGATCTTAATTATGATACTATTTTGACAGCATAATTCAAATGACATGTGCATTTATAGGTGTTAATTCCCAGTTAACCAGTTATTGGGAACTCAATTTTATATCAAAATATAATATAGAAAAACCCTTTGAGAGTGGGCATACTTATCTCATATTCAGACATAAATTTTCCCATCCTGATTAAATTGTATTATCAATCTCAAAAAATAATAAAAAATACTTGTTTTTTGTAGAAAATTTAGTAAATATGTGCTAAAAAGAAAAAAAGGAAGTGAAAATTGCTCTTTACCACTACCCAGACGTTGACGTAATGTTATTATGTCTCTATACCTGCATTATTTGCTTATGTATTTATTAAATAAATATTCATTTAGCATGTATGTGTCAGGCTATTTGAGGTGTTGAGATGCAGCAATAAAACAAGAAAAGTCTCTGCTCCCATGAGGCTTATATTCTAGTGAAGAGAGTTAATTAAAAAAGCAATCGAGCAAACAAATAAATACATGGCCAACTATCCAGAAGTAACAAGCGCTATTAGCAAAAAATAAAGCAGGTCCACGCAATATTTTTGAACAACTTGTATATATTAAGAATATTTTGAACAACTTGTATATATTAGAAATATTTTGAGATTGATCAAAAATTTGAGATCTTATTTCAGATGACAAAGAGATCTACATATTTGACTTTGGGGAAAAGTTCTTTATTGTATCTATTTATGGAGGAATGTTTTCTTTGACATTCTAAACTCTTTCCAAAATTAAATTGAGCATATGTAGTAAGTATCATTTGAATAACTACTGATCTTTGTTTTGAAACAAGTCAGTTGTATATTCTCTTTTAGACTAAACAAGATATTAGTTACAGATCATTAAGCTTAACACTAAGCAGTCAGTTGACAATTACAGCATGTAGATAATGTTTTGTGATGATCTAATCATGCTGGATTAATTTAATTTTTAAAGTGAAACCAGATATCTTGATTACATTTATTCATTGTGTGTGTATTTTTTATACATCGGACTACAAACTCTTTGCACAGAAGACTCTTTCCATTTATGAATATCCATCAAAGACATTATATATACATTTATCTGTTGGAGTGAATACCAAGCAAACTAACAATTTAAAAAGCCAGAAGTCTGAAATTTTTTAAAATGATGATAACAATAACTACTTTATATTGAGTACTGTCTAATGCAGAACGTTATTGCTGTGTTTATTTTGCCCAATCAAGTCTAATTCTTTTCACAAATACTTTAAATAAATATAAGGAGAAATTGAATGGATCAGAGGAGTGAAAATGATCAAAATAATGGAAATGAAATCCTGCATTTAGACATTTAGACTGTTCATCTGGAGGAAGGGAAAACTAGGCATGATTTGAATACATGGGTGGTTTTATGATATTGGAAGATGAGCAAAAAAAAGAACTGGAATTATGTTAATGCAGAAAGGATTTTGACCATTTCATAACAATATTACTACAAACTAGTGGCTTAAGCAATATACTTTTATTATCTCACAGTTTCTGTGGACCTGAAGTTGTACATGAATGAGTTAATTGACTTAGCCAGGACTGGGTTCTCTTCTAGAGTCTCAACAGAGGAAGAATCTACCTTCCTATTCCCATGATTGTCGGCAGCATTCAGTTCCTTGCTATAAAAAGACTGAAAGCTTTAGTTTGGGGCTGGTTGTCTGCCAGAGGCCATCTGTAGTTCCTTGTCATGTACAGTTCACCAATTTGGTTGCCTACTTCCTTAAGGTCAGCAAGGGAAAGACTCTTCTAGTAAGAAAGATGCTACAATATTATGTAATATAATTATGTACTCATATATGTGTAATCATGTATATCCCTTTATCTTTGCTGTATTCTCTTGGTTAGAAGCAAGATACAGTCCCACCCACACTAAAGAGGAGGAGATCACACAAAGTGTAAACATTGGGAGATCATGGGGGCCACCTTAAGAGTCTGTCTGGAAGAGGGGAGTACTTACTGGCTGTCCAGAAGTTATACTATTGAAATAAAAAGTAATATGTCTCGCCCTCTCTTGGCCTTTAGGAATAAAATATACTCATTTAATTTATATGAGTTTCAAAACTATTTTACTGGTATTCATCATAGTCATTTCCATCTCTTATTTCTTAAAATTTTTAACTCTTACCAAAGTAATTTTTAAAGGGTAAAGGCTAAAGAAATTAGAAAAATAATAGAAAATACTGCCAGTTTCTGTCAACTATATTATATAAATTAATCTGATTCTTCCTCACTAAATTGTTTAATAAGTAGATGTTAGAAAGATCATACAGATACGAAAGTAAGGTATGCAGAGGACCTGTACCTGTTCATTAAATAAAGGTAAATGTAAATGAGACAAGTGTTTACAAATACCATAGAATTAAAAGGTTTTCTCTGTACTGAAGGACCAGCTGTTAGAAAACAAAGGATTAAACTGCAATCCACAGTGAAATGTGGTTTAAAGGAAGCCATGCTGGAATCGTAATCCTTCAACTCTCATTGTAGCACCACTTACCTCTAGGTTTTGGAAGAGGACTACTTTGGGTCTCTGTTAGTATAAATAGTTATATATCGTAAAACTAAATAAAAAACTTAATTCACAGGCTTTTAGAATTGAGATTTCTAGAGCAGTAGAATTGCTCTAATTAAGATAGTTTAATAAAAAATCTTACTTTAACATAAATGCTCAGAGACATTTCAGGAATAGGATTTTGGGGGTACCTGGCTGACTCAGTTGGTAGAGCATGTAACTCTTGATATTGAGGTGGTGAGTTCAAGATCCACATTAGGCATAGAGCTTACTTAAAAAAAAAAAGGAACAGATTTTTGCAATATTGATGTTCTTCATCAGAATTGTCTTATTGTATTTATAAAGTTAATGCTCTAGTTGTTTTTAAGAAAACTTTATATAAAGTACATCTGTATTTAAAAATATTATGACATAATCAGTCACTGGAATAATATGCAATGATTATTTTAAAATATTTTTATTCATTAGGCTTATTTTTTGTTTTTATGAACAGCTGAATGTTATTAATGTTCAATTTGTTTCAAATAAGATGACTATTTTGAAAGCTTTAAAGAGTTTAATTTTCTCACTATTATATTTCCTCATCCCCTCTCCTCACTGACATATCTTAATACTTTAGAAAATTTATGAGAAGCATGTCTATATGAAAGATTTAAAAATAAGTAAGCTTCATTGGTGAACCTATCTGAACTAGTTAATTATTTTATTGTAGACCTCATAAGAAGCGGCAAACCTTGGTGGCTGAATGACACATCTACTTTTCCTTCTTCACTACCAATTAATGGCACGCATATCCGCCACAGACAGAAGAGATCAGTAAGCATTGAGCGGTTTGTGGAGACATTGGTAGTGGCAGACAAAATGATGGTGGGCTACCATGGCCGCAAAGACATTGAACATTACATTTTGAGTGTGATGAATATTGTAAGTTTGATGCCTCTATATAATATTTTAACTTAATAATTTGTGGTTTTGACTAAGGTCATGGATTTTTAATGTGAATTAATGATTTTAAGAATTTACTCATCTAAAATGAGAAAGAATTAATATATATGTTTCAGTTCCATAGGAAATAAATTTAAAGATGAACTTTTGTTCATTTTAGATAATGTGTTTTTGAATGGGTCATATTAAATCCTATTTAAGAGGTTTTCTTTAACTTGAAACATCAGCTCACCCTCTTAATTACTATGTTATAGTTCAGTTTTAGGAGAGAATATTTCTTGAGGTAGATTTGTATAAAAATCTTTTATGGAGGCATCTTGAGGGTAGAATTCTAAGTGTAATGGGATAAAATAATATCTTTTTATATACAAAGTGGTTTAATTTATGAAATATTGTTTTACCATTCTTTAAAAAAGTACTAAACAATTGGCCTATGATTTTTGTCTGACTTTGTGTCTTTTCTTATTTTCTGGAGGTCAGGTTGCCAAACTTTACCGTGATTCCAGCCTAGGAAACGTTGTGAATATTATAGTGGCCCGCTTAATTGTTCTTACAGAAGATCAGGTAAGAATGAGTTAGTTTAGAAGTCTAAAACCTTTAATAAACAGGCTACAGAATTATGTATTATAAAATATTTTATTATTGTTCCTCTTAGGAAGTTCTAGTTGAATATGATTTTCACTACTAAGCATTTAATATTTTAAGTAGTTTATAATAATGTAACTCCTATGTCATGGTAAGGCTCCATATATGTATATTAGCTTTATGTTTCAGTATAAAGATGAGCATTTGCATGGCAGATCTACTAATAGTGGTTTTGGTTGCTGAGAATCACATATATTCACATGATCATTAAAGCTGGAACTGGAAAGAATATTCAATAGTACACTAAATTAACTCTAGGTCAGATATTACAGAGATAAAAATTGGCAAGAGACTATTCCTAGAAACCACTGCTTCTAATTATAGTCCCACTTTAGTCTTCAAAAGTTTTAACAACTGACCTTAGTAATTTGTTTGGAACATTTCTGGTATGCATGTTGTATTGCAGCCAAACTTGGAGATAAACCACCATGCAGACAAGTCCCTCGATAGCTTCTGTAAATGGCAGAAATCCATTCTCTCTCACCAAAGTGATGGAAACACCATTCCAGAAAATGGGATTGCCCACCACGATAATGCTGTTCTTATTACTAGGTATGGTTTGTTGCAAATATTTTATCTTTGATTGTTGTGTTTGATATTTTAACTATATTTGGTTCTGTCTAAACCCTCATTCAGGTAATGAGTATATTGAAAGCAAACTGGTAAATTTGTTAATCACAATTGAGAAAGAATATATTACACTATTATAGTATTTGCATCAAATGAACCAAATAAGAAAAAAGAACATATTTAGAGTTGACTTAGAAATATAATAAACATCTTTCCTTCAACTGATACCTATTCCTAAGTTTTAATTGGAAGCACATGTATGTTTTCTTCATTGAACAAAATACATAATAAAACAAAGATTAAAAAGTATGAGATTATATTTTAAAAACAAAGCTGAGTCATCATTCTTGGTTATAAAATACATTAATTATTCTTATCTCCAAATTTTTAAAAGGGAGGACATCAATAGTTACACAATTTACTTAGATGAATGTTTATTTAATTAAAAATATTTTAATTAATGTCTAAATATAAAGAAGCACATTTATTACATTACATGTTGATAGCTTGCTTCTCAGGGAAAAAATTATTATTTGATGATAATGCAATGAATTTATATATTTCTTTCCAGTTTTACATAACTTGTTCAGATCCTTTTATTCCTTACTCTCCAACAATAAGTCTGTGAAATAGATACCATTATTATTTTTCCCATGTAAAAAATGAGGAAACTAGTTTAAAATACTTTAATTGCTCAAGTAAGTGAAAGCGCAGATCTCAAACCCTGGTAATCCTGACTTCTATGACTGTACTATGCTAGCTGTCTTAGTTTTTTATACCTTAATTATGACTGGTTAGAAGCATGCTTAAATCATTTAAGATGAACTTGTCTTTTGACCTCTTATCAGTATTTAAAAATGACCAAAAAATAAGCAAAATGGAAGCATTATTCTATCTTAGTAAAATGAAATATTCCTTGTTATCTTATTTCTTTAATTGGCAAGATAGTATTTAACATGTATTTCTTCTGTGGTGTGCCCATTGACTCTACGTTAAACTATACGGAGGGAGTATAAAGTTACATGGCATCAGAATCTTGAGATCCCAGAAGATAATGTGACTTTAACTTTTTAAAAAATGTCCCTGTTAACCAAGTTGTAGAGTTAAAGCTTCTGAGTTTTTGGTTTTTTTTTTTTTTTGAAACAATTCTTATTACTATAATTGACTTCATCTACCTGGCATTGTAAACTAGAAAATTTTGTTTATGACATGCTTGCTGAATAAAAACAACATTGTATGGGTTCTGTATTCATATGTGTTGACATGTCAGTGTGATAAATTCTGCAATTCTTCAGAGTCTTGTGGTCTGGAACGATTCCCAAATGTATTTGAGGAGTTAAAAATACACTAAGAATTGTGTAAATATAGAAACATTTGTATAAATATATATATATATATATAGATATGATTAGTGTCAATGAAATTACTACAGGAAAATGTTTGTTATATATGATTAGCAAAATGATCACAGATAATTTACATTGGCTTCTGTGTTTATAGTTATAAAGTCCAACTCTCCCCAAAAGATAATGCCCAGTGGACTCCTAGTGCTTTATATTTTTGTTATTGTATGTGCATTCAATTTTTAGCTTTTGCATCAAATGACAGTAGCTATACCAAGAGTGCACGTTTAGAAGTGTTTGAGTCGTGAAATTTATCTGGGCAGTTAGCCATCTTTTCTTTGCACTGGCTGCAATATTCAGCTGTCTTTTCCCTCTGAATTGGTCCAGATATTTTTCTGATCCTCTGCAGAGCTCTTCCTTGTTTCTATAAGCTACTTTGAGTGCTTTCTTGATGCCCGAGGTTTGAATGTAAAATTTTCTTTTTAAATTTGTCTTCTAAAGGTTGGACTAGTACTAGGAATGATCTCAGGATTTAACAGGACGGTACTTTGAAGAGTTCGTATCTCATACCATTTTTGATTGGTTATATAGTGGAAGTTAGAAAAGTACCTCTTTGGGGCGGCATAGAGTGCCTTTTTGAATTGTTGTTGTCTCAAAGTAACTTTTAGCTTATTTAAATGTCTACTTACTTAAAAGTCTAGTGAATTATTAAGGCCATGGAGTGACTTCTAAATTTGATGAATGTCATCTGTAACACATAGAGTTTTTTGTTGGGTGGTTAACCATCTTGATTCTTAATATATTTTTAATTTGTGAAACTGAATATATCTTTAAATTATACTACTACTTCTAGTAAAATTAAATAATTTTTGTAAATGCTCTTATATTAATGTTTTTCATTGCTCTTATATTACCGTTTTTCATGGCCTTATGTAACTCACTCATTACCATATTCAGGATTATGACTTCACCATTTATAGGTAAGATCATGATTTGTGTTTGCTTGAAATGTCAGCTCACTAGGGAGAATGTATAATGTGTTTGCTGTGAATTCCAGAGAAAAATTAATGGGTATGTTTATCTCCACTAGGCCAAATTTTATCTCAGGGATTTAAATGTTTTAAGCAGAAAACCACTTGGAACTGTAGTTACTTAGGTAATAATAGTTACTTTTGAAAAAATGAAAGTATGAAAACTCAAAATACTGTCTTCTCTTAGCAAATAATATTTTTTATATTGATATAAATTTAAAGCAAACTGCTCTACAAAGCTATCAGTCACTGTGACTAGACATAAATAAATAAGCAATATAAAAAATTTAAAATTCTGGGAGTGCTTGGATGGCTTCGTCAGTTGGGCATCCGACTTGATTGTGGCTCAGGTCGTGATATCAGGGTCGTGAGATTGAGCCCTGCATGGGGCTACTTGTGATCAAATAAATAAATAAAATATTTATTTTATAAATAAATAAATAAATAAAATCTTCTTAAAAAGATTTTATTTATTTATTTGACAGAGAGAGATCACAAGTAGGCAGAGAGGCAGGCAAAGAGAGAGCGGGAAGCAGGCTCCCCGCCGAGCAGAGAGCCCCATGTGGGACTCGATCCCAGGACCCTGAGATCATGACCCCAGCCGAAGGAAGCTGCTCAACCCACTGAGCCACCCAGGTGCCCAATAAATAAAATATTTAAAAAATTTAAAAAAAATTAAAGTATAATTGACAGTATCTACTTTAAGTGTACAATGTGATACCTGGATGTTCATATATCTCCCCAGATCTTGAAAGTTTGTAGCCATTATTTCCTTTAATAAGCTTTTTGCCTCTTTTTCTCTCTCTCTTCTCCTTCTTGGACTCCCATGCTAATATTTCATTTCTTCTTTTTTTTTTATTTTTGTTTTTGCTTTTCTTTTAATGGGGAATATCAAATAATTTGTTTCCAAGTTCATGGTTTCTTCTGCTCGATATGTCTGCTGTTGTTGTTCTCTATTGCGTTTTTTAAAATTTCATTCACTTTATTCTTCAGCTCCAAAATTTCGTTTTGATTCTTTTATATAATTTTGATCTCCCTTTTGAATTTATTATTTTATTCACACATTCTTTTCCTGATATCACTGAGTTGTGGATCTGTCTTTTTGTAGCTTGCCAAACTTTTTAAGGACAATTATTTTGAATTATTTGTCAATTTGTAGATTTCTATTCCTTTGCAGTCAGCTACTGGAAAATCATTGTATTCCTTTGGTGGTGTCACATTTCCTTGATTTTTCATCTTTCTATAGCTTTGTGTTAATATCTATACATTTAATGGAATAGTCACCTTTTCCAGATTTTATGGAATGATTTTGGGAGAGAAGGATCTTTGTCTGTGAGCATAAGAGTACTGGCTGGGTTGAGTATGGTGTTTCTAGCTCTGGGAAAGTTCCAGCAATGTAGTCTCTATTCACCTGTGTTAGCTGAGATTAGCCTTAGTAAAGATTTCAAAGTTTCTTAATTGTCAAGGCTATGTTTTTCTGCAGCAGTAGTAAAGGCTGTTGGGGCCCACAAGATCTTTTTCTTTCATGGGGAATGTCATGATTCAAGGGATTTCTCTTGAAGAGGGGTCCAGCTTGCAAGTACCCATGAGTGTTGGTAGTACTGATATTTGATATGTGGGGACATTTGGTAATTTTTTAAAAATAATTGAATAAGATACTATATAACTAGGTCAAGCAATGATTAATATTTTGTACTTGAAACTCTACAAACAGAATTTAAGAAGATAAAATAGAACTGTATATATACACTTAAAAAGTTATGCATGTTGGGGCACCTGAGTGGCTCAGTTGGCTAAGCATCTGCTTTCCACTCAGGTCTTGATCCTGGGTCCTGGGATCCAGCCCCATGTCTGGGTCCGTGCTCAGCAGATAGTTTGCTTCTCCTTCTCCCTCTGTCTGCTATACCCACTGATTGTGCTCTTTCCCTCTCTCTCTGTCAAATAAATAAAATCTTTAAAAAAAAGTTATACATGTTACAAAACTTTCATATTATTCTAATTAAGCTTTGTATTAAGAAACTGTGCTTAGGAGTACATATCTACAATTTGACAGATTTAAAAATTATATTTGTATTAAGAAACTGCTTAGGAGTACATATCTACAATTTGACAGATTTAAAAATTATTTATATTTCCTTGTGAAGTCAGAAAATATTCACCAAATTTAAAGTCAAGACAATTTCCTTCTTTCTTTTTTAAAAATATCTTTAATATTTTATTTATTTATTTGAGAGAGAGAGATAAAGATAGTGAGAGAGGAGGAGCAGAGGAGAAAGGGAGAAGCAGGCTTCCCACTGAGCCGGGAGCCTGATGCAGGCTTCCATCCCAAAACTCTGGGACCATGACCTGAGCTGAAGGCAGAAGCCCAACTGACTAAGCCACTCAGGCGCCCCCAAGTCAAGACATTTTCTAAATTTATTTTGTGGCAAAAGCACTCAAGAAATCTTTTTATAGTCTGAAAATCAGTAGGAATTTAGAGACATAGAGTATTCTTGTACCAGTGTTGAACAATTAACATGAACAGACTAATATATTAATTTCCTGGAGTTCTCCTATCAAAGATTAGAATCATGTTTTCCATCTTTAATATATTAGTATATAACAATATATATATTTCAGACAGGAATTATAACCTACTTTTTTAATTATAGATTTATTGAGATATAATTCATAGACCATACACTTTGCCCATTTAAATGTACGGCTCCATGGCTTTTAGTATATTTACAGGCTTGTGCAGCCATCACTGTAATTAATTTTAGGACATTTCCATCATTCTTATATGAAGTTGTCACCCAGTCTCTTATCTTTCCCATACCAGCCCCAGACTGAGCAACTACTAATCTACTTTTAGTCTCTATAGCTTTGCCTATTCAGGACTGGTTGTATGACTGGAATAATAAAATATGTAGTCTTTTGTGACTGGCTTTTACTTTGCATAGTGTTTTCAAGGTTCATCTACATTGTGGCATATATCAGGACTTCATTCCTCTTACTTGACTACATTCTTGAAAAGTCAAGATCCAGATTTTTTAACAATGCCTCTATTAATAGACTATTCTTTAATAATCATACTTCCTTTTCAGTTTTTTATTAATGAAATGCATAGGACATATAAATATATCTCATAATACAGATGCAAAAATTGCACACCAAGTTACATATTTTAGTCTTTAATTAAAATGAACATATTTATCCTCTTAAGGGATCATGACTATTTGCTTTGTTGTTGCTGGATTTTAAAGGGATTAGAATTTCCAAAGTCCACTAATATTTTCAGTTGGGAGATTGAAAATAGCTATAAAAAAATAGTTTCTTGCTACAACTTGGCCTATAGTGTGTGAATGTAAGCAAGTTTTCTTAATTTTTATAGACTATATCTATCAGAATTATATATTACCTTCATGATTATATATTAAAACAGATAGGAAAAGGAAATTAAATGTGATACATTAACTTTTATTTGGTATTCATTTATGGATTTCTTTTAATCCTTAAGGAAATGCCAGATAAATTTTTTATGAACTATCACTAGACTTCTAAGAATATGCCAATTTATTGGCAGCAGAGGAATCTTGAATTCAGTTTGTGGATGAATTGATTTTGTAATTTGGGCATTTTGAGACATTTATTTTTCTTTTACCACTCTGGCTCTTTCATGCTTAGTTATCCAAACCACCTATACCCTTCTTCCTTTTCCAGATTCACTTCATCTCTGGTTAATTCATTTCATCTCTGGTTTGTTGATTCCTTACTCAAGTGTGTTTATCTAGATTCAGTTTCCATTCCAATCAAGGATTGTGATAGACTTGTGCAACCTTAATTTCCTGTGCAATCTGGAACAGTTTTAAGAGTGAGAGAAGGTACCACTGGCAGGTATGCCTATATAATAGGCACAAACTAAGATCAGGTAAATAAGGATTATGGTCATCCCAGGAATTACCTATGTTTGCTTCTTAAACTTTAATTAAAAATGTAAATAAGAAGATATTTTTCTCTCAGTGCCTAAGGTTGACTAAATATATGTAATTTAATGAACTATCTTTTTTCTTACACACCTTGCCTAAAACTGGGGTTTACTTGTAAGGGGCATCATTAAATACTTAAAGAAGGGTCTATTCTAAAATACACTTATTTTTAAGGAATAGTAAGTTTAGTATCTATATTGGTTTTATGGATGTATTTATGCAATTGTTTATTATGTGCCAAACTCTTAAGTGCTTTGCAGATGTTTAATCTTTTAAATATCACAATAAATGCATGAGAGAAGTTCTGTTATCTCCATTTTATAGATGAGGAAACTTGGGCACAGGGAAGTAAAATAATTGGCCAGATCACACATTAGTTAAAAGACCCAAGATTTATACCAGGTAATCTGGTTCCAGAGTCCTTTGAGAGGACATATAAGGGTGTTGAACAAAAAATAATGTGGAGATACTTTAATAATGTTGGTGCCTGTGGTAGGCAGACCTCTTTGATGCCCCTCAATGATCTTTGCCTGCTGCTATTCATGATTTTGTGTCATCTGCTCCTATTGAGTTTGTGCTAAACCTAATGAATTGACATCTTCACAATGCAGATTCTTCCTACCTACAAAAAGATATATCTCTTTGTTTATTTAGGTCTTCTCTAATTTTTCTTAGCAATGTTTTGTGATTTTTCAATGTTTTCACACTTGTTTGTTCTTGTTGTAAATGATATTTTTAAAATTTCATTTTATAATCATTCATCACTAGTATATACAAATACAGTTGGCTTGTATCCTGCACTTTTGCTAAGTTCATTTATTAGTTTTAGTAGCTTCTTAAAAGATTACATTGGATTTTCTACAAAGATAATCATGTTTTCGAGGTTAAAGGTAGTTTTATTTCTTCATCTTTTTTTAGTGTATTAATATAGTGAGTGTGTTGATTAGTTTAGAATATCTTAACAATCTTGTATTCCTGGGATTGGCCATGATGTATTATCCTTTTAATATATTATTAGATACAATTTGCCAATATTTTATTTATTGCATCTATTTCTTTTTTTAAAAATTTTATTTATTTTTTGAGAGAGAGACAGAGCATGAGTTGGGGGAGGGACAGAGGAAGAGGGACAAGCAGACTCTCTGCTGAGTCGGGAGCCTGATGTGGGGATCAATCCCAAACCCTGAAAGCATAACCTGAGCCAAAGATGCTTAACTAACAGAGCCACCCATACGCCCCTTTTTGCATCTATTCCTTATGAGAGTTATTGTTCTGTAGTTCTCTTTCTTTCTTTCTTTCTTTCTTTCTTTCTTTCTTTCTTCTTTCTTTCTAAGATTTTATTTATTTGACAGAAAGAGACACAGTGAGAGAGGGAAATGCAAGCAAGGAGAGTAGGAGAGGGAGAAGCAGGCTTCCCAAGCAGGGAGTCCGATGCAGAGCCTGATCCCAGGACCCTGGGATCATGATCCTAGCTGAAGGCAGACACTTAACAACTGAGCCACCCAGGTGCCCCTGTTCTGTAGTTTTCTTATAATGCCTTGGCCTGGTTTTGATATTAGGGTAATGTTGACCTCTAGAGTAAATTAAAAAATATTTTTTCCTTTTCAGTATTCTGAAAAAGTTCATATAGAATTAGTATTATTTCTTCTGCAAATATTTTGGGTGGTAAACAAAGTGAAGCCATCTAGACCAGGAGTTTTCTTTGTTGGATAGTTCTTAATTACTAATGCAAATAATTTAAGAGATAAAGGGCTATAAAGTTATTTTATTGAGTGTGCTTTGATAGTTTGACTCTTTCAAGAAATGTATTTCATCTAAGTTGCAGAAGGTATTGACATAGTAGTTCACAATGTCCTGTTATCCTTTTAATATCTGCAGAACATGGAGTGAGGTTACCTCTTTTTTGATATCATTAATTTTTGTTCCTTTTTTCCTAGTCACTGTGCCTAGAGTTTTAATGACCATCTCAAATTTGGCTTTGGTGGTTTTCTCTATTCTTTCTCTGTTTTCTATTTCTTTTATTTCTGCCACGATTTTTACTGTCTTTTGCCCTTCTCTTTGTAGTTTCTTAAAGCAGAAACTGTGGTCATTGATTCATGACCTTTCTGCTTTTTCTGGTATGTGTTCGTTGTTATAAAATTTCCTTCTAAATTCAGTTTTATCACATCCCACAAATTTATGTTGTAGTTTCAGCTCAAAATACTTTTTATTTTATTTATTTATTTATTTTTAAAGATTTTATTTATTTATTTGACAGATAGAGATCACAAGTAGGCAGAGAGGCAGGCAGAGAGAGAGAGGAGGTTCCCTGCTGAGCAGAGAGCCCGATGTGGGGCTCGATCCCAGAACCCTGGGATCATGACCTGAGCCAAAGGCAGCGGCTTTAACCCTCTGAGCCACCCAGGTGCCCCTCAAAATACTTTTTATTTTTTTAAAGATTATTTATTTATTTGACAGACAGAAATCACAAGTAGGCAGAGAGGCAGACAGAGAGAGAGGAGGAAGCAGGCTCCCTGCCAAGCAGAGAGCCCGATGCGGGACTTGATCCCAGGTCCTGGGATCATGACCTGAGCCAAAGGCAGAGGCTCAACCCCCTGAGCCACCCAGGCGCCCCCTCAAAATACTTTTTAATTCCCCTTTATTTCTTTTCTTTTCCCCATGCACTACTTTTAGTTCTGAATATTTGTCCCCCCACTGAGATCATTCTTTTATTTCCAATTTAATTCTTTTACAGTCAAAGAATACAGTCAGAAAATATACTTTGTATTACTCAAATGCTTTTCAACTTATTGAGAATTGTTTTATGGCCCAGAATATGGTCTTTCTTGGTATATGTTTCAAGTGCACTTCAGGTTAAAAGAATGTGTATTCGCTATTGTTGGGTGGAATATCCTAAAAATATTAATCAGATTAATTTGGGGGTTCAGAGTTTTCTAGTCTTTTATATCCTACTGATTTAAATAATTTGATTATGATGTATTTTGAAATAGTTTCCTTCATGTTTACAGTTGCTGAGATAATTATATCTGATTTTATCAGTTTTGCAATTTCTAGTCATTATTTCCTCAAATATATTTTTGGTTTTACTCCCTTCCTCTCTTGGTGATTCCACCTGCCCTTGTATTTGACTGCTTGAAGTTGTTCCACAGCTCACTGATGTTCTGTTTATTATTTTAAATTCTCTTTTCTCTGTGTTTTTCATTTTGGGTAGTTTCTATTGCTGTGTCCTCTCATTTGTTAATTTTTTTCCCCTCAGTGTCTAATCGGTCATTAGTACCATCTAATTTATATTTTCATCTCACACAGCATAAATTTTTTCATCTTTAGTAGTTTAATTTTTTTTAATCTTCCATATCATTTTGGAGATATAAAAATTTGGGAAAATATAAAGCTTTAGAAAGTATAAAAACTGTTTTAAAGATCTTGTCTGCTAGTTTTAGTATCTCTGTCAGTTCTGAATCAGTTTCAATTGACTAATAAATCTTTTTATTATGAGTTGCATTTTCCTGCTTCTTTGCATGCCTGACAGTCTTTGATTGGATATCAGACATTCTGTTATTTTACCTCTTGGGGTACTGGATTTATTTGTAATAAATATTCTAATTTCTGGGGACATCTGGGTGGCTCAGTCTGTTAAGCCGCTGCCTTTAGCTCAGGTCATGATCCCAGGGTCCTGGGATAGAGGCCCACATCGGGTTCCCTGCTCAATAAGGAGTCTGTGTCTTCCTCTCCACCCACCCCTCCCCTACCTGTACTCTCTCTGTCTCTGTCTCTGTCTCTGTCTCTCTCTCAAATAAATAAATTTTAAAGAAATTCTAATTTCCAGAATGCAGTTAGGTTCCTTGGATCTTGATTCTTTTGCGCCTTCCTGTTAAGATTTGTTATGCTGGGGCACCTGGGTGGCTCAGTGGATTAAGCCTCTGCCTTCAATTCAGGTCATGATCTCAGGGCCTGGGATCAAGCCCTGCATGGGGCTCTCTGCTCAGCGGGGAGCCTGCTTCCCTCTCTGTCTCTGCCTACTTGTGATCTCTCTCTCTCTCTGTGTCAAATAAATAAATAAAATCTCTAAATTAAAAAAAAAATTGTTATGCAGGATAGGAGCAATGCTCAGTGTAGGGGTGGTTATTCCCCAATACTGAGCTAAGTCCCTTCTGAACACTGGTATACAATGCCTTGTGAATCTTGGGGTTTTCTAGTTGGCCTGGGTGGGAATAGCCCTTTATCCCATGTTATATGAGTGATGGGTTATGTGATCTCTAACATTTTTGGGAAATTCTTTCCCTGGCCTTGGGTTCTTCCCTCACACCCATGTGGTGATTAGAATTGTCAAGAATTTACTTCTGGAAATTTCCAAAATTTGCTTTTTGTATAACTTTCTCTTCTCCTATAGTTAATCTTATAAATTCTAGCTAGGGTGATCTCTCATATTTTCTGCTTTGTCTCTTCAACACTAAGAGTCCATTGGGCTCTCCTGCCTTTCACTACTCTGTACCAGGGCCTGGAAATTTTCAAGGTGGTAGCTGGGGTAATGCTAGAGCTTAATTTGATTGCTGTTTCTCAAGGATCACTGCCCTTCATTTTCTAATGTCTAGTGTATTACAAAATGACATTTTATATACTTTGTTTGCTTTTAAAATAGTTTCAGGCAGGAAATTTGATCCCTTTACTCTATCTTGACTGGAAGTGCATGTCCCAGGCAAACATTTTAAAATTTTTGTGTACCCTCTGCAAGTATCTGGAGATATCCCTTTCCTTTACCCCTAAATAGTTTGGTTTGTATATTCTAAGATCAAATACTTCTCTCACTTAACCATAGTCCAGTTGTCAAAATCAAGGCATTTAACACTGATACAGTAGTATTATTTAACAATCTACATTTCATATTCAAATTTTATCAGTTGTCCTAATATTCTTTATAAGTATTTTCCCCTTCAGGCTAGTATCTAATCTAGTGTCATACATTGCATTTATTTCTCTTGTCTTCTTCAAGATTCTCTTTTAATCTGAATTAATTCTCAATTTCTTTTATCTTGACTTTGACATTTTTAAAGCATATATGTGTTTTTCATGATATGTACCTTAATTTGCATTTTCTGTTGTTTACTCAGAATTAAATTAAATTTATACATAATTTTTCAGGAATAACACTGAGTAATATTTGTTTTTTTTTTAAGTATAGCATATCAAGATACACAGGATATTGATTTTTTTCAAGTATTATAGATACGAATTTTGATCACTTGGTTAAGGTGATATCCACCATGTTTTTCCTTTGTATTTTTATTTTTTAAATTATTTTTTATTTTTAAGTAATTTGTACACCAACCTGGGGCTCAAACTCACAACCCTGAGACCAGGAATTCCCATCTGTTTGCAGCACTCTGTGCTCTCCTCCAGCCAGTAAGACATTAACTTTCTGCTTTGTATATTGCCATCCTGCCAGTAATTGATTGATATATTCCCACATCCAACTTGTTATATTCCCACAAATGTTTCTGTAAATTTTATATATTACTGATGAAGTGACTATATGAACTTTAATAAGGTCTAACCTGTTAAAACAAGAACAACAAACACACAAATAATAAACTCAAAATTGTTTCAGTTATATTAATTCTACACAAATCTATTAAAATTAAAATATTGTTAATTAAAAGTTTAGTGATTTCTTATATCTTGCCTCTTTTACTTCTGTAATGTTTTCTTAATTGGTTTGGCTTATTTTCAGAAATGTTTGAATTAGAATCAAGAAGTAATAAGTATTTTTTTTAACTTTACATTCCCTAGGTAATTTGGGGGGCTGGATTTAATTCTTAACATTAATATTATTTAAATATAAGAATTTTTTGTACATCAGGTAATCTCAGTAAGAATTGCAAGAGTTCACATAAACCAGTACATAAGTAAAAATGTGAGACTCAAAGGCTTTATTTTACATGGCAAATGTCAACCAGCAGGTGATTTGCAGATAATTAACGAAAGTATTATATTAAGTGGAATGTTTTCTGCTAACTATATTTGCAAAGATGTCTTACTTTAATAACAGGTGTATCTTTGAGTTTAGTATTAAAACACATGTTTTATTTTAACTGTAAGAGAAAGAGACTAAATGAATTATTTAAGATAAGCTGTTACTAAAAATTGGACAATTAAAACTCCAAGTGTACTTACTTAACATACAAACAAGGGATAAAGGAATAATGAAATATATTAAGCAATAAGAAAAATAAGATCTTATATATAATAATCATATATTGTCTTTCTTAAAAACTTACTGGATTTTCAATATGTGCAAGGCATTATCTTAGATGCTGGGATCTGGGGTGAGCTAGACAAATTCCCTGCTTTCATGGAGCTTACTTTCTAATGTATTGAAGTAGATAATAAACAGATATGTAAATACTTTTTTGACTGGCAGATTTGAAATACATTGTTAATAAAGGTAATGCTATTTCCATTTTGAAGGATTTTAAACAAGGGAAACAGCCATCTTTCTTCCTTCCTTCCTTTCTTTCTTTCTTTCTTTCTTACTTTCTTTCTTTCTTTCTTTCTTTCTTTTTTAAATTAACGTATAATGTACTATTAGCTCCAGGGGAACAGCCATCTTTCTGAAATGATTTGAATGGAAGCTTGCCTTGTAGTTGGGGCACTGACATTATTCTCTCAAGATTTCTTCCAACTTGGAGATTTCCATGCTAAAATAAGATGCACATTGAAATAATGTCACAATTTGCTGAGAAGGCACAAATTTGATAAGATATAAATTGTTGACCTTTCATCCTTTAATTGGGCTTTTAAAAAGGATCTTCAATATATATTAAATATTATTGATTTCTCAAAGTAATCCTAAGGATTATCATCGCTACTTCATGTCTGCGAGTATGTACATTCTTTTAAAGATTTTTTCTTTTTTTAAGTAATACTATACCCAACATGGGCTCAGACTCACAACTCTAAAATCAAGAATGGGACACTCTACTGACTGAGCCAGCCAGGTGCCCCTACAAGTACATGTTTTTAATATTTTTTGATACCTTATTGTTTTTATTTTAAAAATGATAATCTTTTTATTTTATGCTAATTTTATAATTACAAAAAAAGCATGAAGAGTTCCTTTATGACCTTCACCTTGCTTCTCCTACTGTTAGTTAGCATCTATATATCAACAATACAGTTCTCAAAAGTGGACATTAATGTTGGTATAATATTATTGGCTAAATTAAAATATGCCCAAACTGAAGAAAATACAGACAATAATATAATGGATACTCATGTTGATTTAGCAAATGTAAACATTTTACAATATTTCTTTGAATCCTTTGAAAAAATAAGTGTTGCTCATAAAGTTGGAGCCTTTTTTGCACTCCACTTCTATTCCCTCATTTCTTTCCTTGAGATAACTACTATCTACTTAATAGAATGGAAATTGCTCACTCCTTAAGACCTGTTCTACTGTCTGTTCTACTACTATTTATTTACCCTAGGAACACAAAACTAAATACAAAATTAATTTAAAATATAAAACACAAAGTAAATACATATTTTATATTGGGGTGCTTGGATGGTACAGTCGGTTGAGCATTTGACTCTTGGTTTCAGCTCAGGTCATGATAGCAGGGTCATGAGATGGAGCCCTGGGTCAGGCCCCATGCTCACCATGAAGTATGCCTACAGTTTTTCTCTTCCTCTCCCTCTGCCCCTCCCCACCACACTTCCTCTCTCGAAAATAAATAATCTTTTAAAAATATGTTTTAAAATATTTTATATTTATATATATTTTAATATTTTCTATATTTTACACAACCATAACCTGGGGGTATATATTCTGATGTAGCAAAAGCACAAAAACATAGATGTAAAGGATCCATACAAATTTTAGTAGTCTGAAGATAGTAGTTATCTCAAGGGAAATATTGGTAAAACCATATTGTAGAGGCAGAGGAAGAGGGAGAAGCACACTCCCCACTGAGCAGGTAGCCCAATGTGGGGATGGATCCTCAGATCCTTGGATCATGACCTGAGCCAAAGGCAGACATTTATCCAACTGAGCCACCAATGCACCCCTGTAGTGTACTTTATACTCCCATGTCACAGATAAATAAAATCAAAGGTAGATCTAGGTCTATCAGTTTCTTTTTTTCCCTTGTAACATCTTTATTGACATATAATTTACACACCATACAGTTCATCTGCCTAACATGAAGAATTCAATTGTTTTTTAGTATATTTACAATTATAAACTATCACCACTATCTTAGAATACTTCTGTCACCCCAAAATGAAACCTGTTCTTATTAGCAGTCACCCTCCTCTTCTCCTAGTCCTAGGAAACCTCTAACCTACTTGCTGTAGAGATATGCTTGTTTTGGATATTTCATATAATGGAATCATAACGTAAGTGGCTTCTTTGACTCAGAATGTTTTCAAGGTTCATCAGTGTTGTAGCATGTATCGGTACTTCATTCCTTTTTATGGCCAAAGAACATTTTATTTTATGGGTATATTACATTTTATTTATCATTTCATCCTTGATGGACATTTGGGTTGTTTCTTCTTTTTGGCTATTATGAATAATGTTGCTGTGAAGATTCATGTACAAGGTTTTATGTGGTTGTGCATTTTAATTTCTCTTGAGTATATACCTAGGAGGAATTGCTGGATCATATGGTTAAGTCTGTATTAACCTTCTGAGGAACTGTCAGACTATTTCCCAAAATGCTTGCACTATTTATGTTCCCACCAGCACTGTATAAATGTTCAAATTTCTCCACACCCTGGCCAACATTTTTTTATTGTCTGTCTTTTTGGTCACAGTATTTCTACTGAGTATGAGGTGGCAGCTTATTGTGATTTTGACTTGGGTTTTTTTGAAGGCTATGTTGAACACTGTTTCATGTGCTTATTAGCTATTTGTCTATCTCTTTTGAAGAAATATATAATGTATTTTTATTTTACTTGATTGCATTTCTTGATTGGATTTACATAGATACTAAAGATGAACGTTGAACTTTATGCAAAATCAAGTAGTCACTCTGAGGACTATATTATTCAATTACTTACTGAATAGGTATTGTTGCATAATGGAAAGTGGGCTTTGAAGTCACACAGACCTTGAATCCCACCCCTGACATTATATCTGTTCGTTGGTGAGCTTAGGGCTGAATATCAAAACACTCTGAACTTGTAGGATGATATTAATGACATAACGTGTGTGAGTACTGGGTACAGTAATAGGAAGGCATAGTAATAATTTGGAACTATTATTAACCAAATGTTAAACACAAATCAGGTTTTGAGAAGGCAAAGTATGGTGGAATCATAGAAGTGGCACTAATTTTACGTGGAGGAGAGTCTAAACGTAACTTCATTTAGGGACTTCAAAGTTCTATAGGAATTTGGATAAATGATGGGTGCCTGTGAGGAAAGGGACATTGCATGTGCAGTGATATGGAAAATTGAATGAGAAAATGGCCTCATTTGGGGAACTAAAAGCTCAGTATTTTTAGGACGGAAAGTGTGGGTGAGAAATTATATGAAGTGAGGTTAGACAGGTAGAATTTCATTCACTCGTTCATTTATTCAACCTATGTTTTTGAATTGATAAATATATGTCACTATAAAGAAAAAATGTCATTGTGCTGTTAGCTGCTAGGTATTCAGTGGTGAATAAGTCAAAGAATGAGTTGGTTGGGTTTGAGGAAAAGAAGAGAAGTATAGTGATCAAAGGGGAGAATGATATGCAATAATATTAAAGAAGTTGTAAGGGCCAGACCATTTCGTGTGCATGCTTATAAGTTTAGCACCAAGGTATAGAAATAACCATTTCCTCCATTTGTGAGTATTTATATAGATTTATTTTGTTTGTTTTTTAGTTAGTAAAAACAATGGAATCCTCTTTGTACACAGATAAAGTATGTCCATATTATGCAATGCTAATCAAGAATATATGGGGATGAAAAATTCTTCAAGAAATAAAGTAAAGCAGGAAACAAACTTACAGAATAATGCATAAAGCATTACCTCTTTTGTGTTTAAAAAAAATCAACAAAACTAGAAAAAAAGGAGGAAAATTAACTTTTATTTTCTTTACATAAAGGATGACATTGGAAAAATTCAAGTGGAAAAGTGACACGATCAGATTTGAAAAATGTCCCTGGCAAGGGTGTGGAGAGGGTAGATTGAGTGTGTGTGTGTGTGTGTGTGTGTGTGAGAGAGAGAGAGAGAGAGAGAGAGAGAGATTAAGTGCTAACATATGCAAAGCAGTGGAAAATGGGTGGAAAAAATTCAATGCCCCTTTTCTCTCCAGTTCAGAAAGGCTTTTTAGAACTGTTTGAATTAGCATTTCACTTTCTTTTTAAATTTATCCCAAAGAAGTGGATGCCAGACAAAAATCAGAGCTCCAGTGTTAGGAGATGAGGTGTTCTTGATGAGTAGGGTAAAAGGATAAAGGAAAAGGAGAGAAAAGAGATTTGAGGAATAAAGAAGGGGCAAACTCATTTAGAGACATTTATCAGAAGTTATGCTTCTTTTTTGGTTAACTTTTCACACTGGATTACTTTGGGAGAATATTTACTAAATTAGCTATATCTTCCTACCCTACTCCCCCCAAATTCATCAAAGACTAACATCCCCACAAATGATATCATTCTTATTTCGTAAATTCTCACACCTTAATAATGGGCCAATGTTAAGGAAGTGTTGAGAGAAATATTTCTGAAAACTTGTTCTAGAGTAAGACACAGTGACATTTTAATATTTTGCCCACTTCTTACAATCTCTTCTCAACTTACATTTACTTTTAGTGATCTCATTCACTTTCATGATTTTCAGTGTCATTTAGTCGAGTACATCTATATAGTCTTAAGCGCCATTTATAACAAATAAACATTTCCAGCCCTGATCCCTCCCCTTAACTCTGTATTTGTTGCCTATTTGACACAGCCATGTACCTCAAACTTAACATATCCAAAACTAAGTTTCCAATCTTACCTTTAAACCTGTTCTTTCTTTAGCTTTTCTTATTTCAGGTTTTCCCTACATGGCAATTAAAATATTTTTCCTATTATACAAAAAGCAAAAAAGGTTCTAATTAGGAAGCTAATATCAAGAAATTAATAACTTGAAATGGGAAATTAATATACCCTAGGTTCAGCTCTCCCCCAAATTTCAAGCATTTCCTGTTTCCTCATTTTACATTGTTATTTTTTCTTTGCTGAAATCCCACACCTTTGGCCCTATCTCTTGTCTAAATTATCAAAACATGCATACTTAAAAACACTATTAAAAAGGAAGAAGTTGAGTTATAGTTCTTGCAAAGGTATATAAAGTATTTATGAGATCCTTCTTACCATCAATTTCTCTGGAGGTCTGGATATACTTTTCCAAATGAGTTGGGGGCCTAAAAGATACAATTAAAATGGTACAGTAACTTTTCAAATGTTCCTTCAAAAAATAGTTTCTCCATTTTACTGATGCTAAATGATGTTGAGACAACAAAGACTATGACATTCATACAGGGCTTTATAAGACTGTAGTGGAAAGGCTGGAAAAAGAAATAGGAAAATTATTTAGATAATTTTAAAGGGCATAAAAATTGTTGTCTTCTCCAAAAAATACCATAAGGTTGCATTTATTCATTCACTGAGACATTCAACAAACATTTACAGAGGATTTACTCTGTGTAAATTATTGGGGCAATATAACAGTTAATAAGACAGATAAAAGTCTAAGCTTTTAACTTTCACTCAGAAGAGAAATTGATTATGAAAAAGTAGACAAAGAAATACATAATTTTAATGTGTTATATGTATTAGGATAGAGACAGAGAGACAAACAACATAAGGTGGGAGAAAGATCTTTCTGATAAGGCAACTTTTAAAGGTTTAGAACTTACAAGGCACTTGGCTGGCCCCGTTGGTAAGCATGCTTCTCTTGATTTGGGGATTGTGAGTTCAAGTCCCAAGTTGGGGATAGAGAATACTTGAGGGGAAAGAAAACAAACTACAAACATATTTAGAACTTTCAAAAGTTCCAAAGAAGGAAGAGTCAGCCATATTGGAGGAGGAGAATGACAATGGCATGAGTTTATGCAAATGAAAAGTAAACACTAGTAAGTAAGTGAGGTGAGAAAGAATTTGGGTTATATGAGGTATTTGCAGCAAGTGCATACATATGTATTCCTTTTTCCCCTATTTATTTTTGCCTTCTCTTTTTTTTAACCCCTACCCCCCTTGGCTGTCTGTTATATTGAAAAATATACTAATTGGGATCCTTATTTGCATTGAATTGGACTTTTTTTTTTAAGATTTTATTTATTCACTTATTTGTCAGAGAGAGAGAGAGAGAGAGAGAGAGAGATCACAAGCAGGCAGAGCTGCAGGCAGAGGCAGAGAGAGAAGCAGGCTCCCTGCTGATCAAGGAGCCCGATGTGGGACTTGATCCCAGGGTCCTGGGATCACACCTGAGCTGAAGGCAGCGGCTCAACCAACTGAGCCACCCAGGTGTCCCTGGATTGGACTTGTTGATGGAGAATTTCCCTGAAGGTGATTGGGTTTGGGCTTTTTTCCTGGGGAAGCAAAACTGTCAGTGTCTACAGGTCTTTTCTATGAGACCATTCAGTTTTTCCAGAAAATAACCCAGTAGTTTCCTGCCTTATTGCAAGTGTTCTGAAAGCAAGATAGGGAAGGAGATGAACGGGTTCCAAATAAACATACTGTCATTGTTTAAAGTTTAGGCTTTTTTTTTTTTTTTTTAAAGACTTTATTTATTTACTTGACAGACCGAGATCACAAGTAGACAGAGAGGCAGGCAGAGAGAGAGAGGGAAGCAGGCTCCCTGCCGAGCAGAGAGCCCGATGCGGGACTCGATCCCAGGACCCTGAGATCATGACCTGAGCCGAAGGCAGCGGCTTAACCCACTGAGCCACCCAGGCGCCCTAAAGTTTAGGCTTTACATTTGCCTTCCAGTGGGTTAGATATGCTTGAAACTGAGCCTTTTTGGTTTCATTTCTTCAAAGAACAAAACTGGAGGTCAGGAGTGTGGAGGAGGGCCTTTTCTAGGTTCGCAGGAATACCTAATCTTTTCTGTATCCACTTTGAACCAATCTGTCTTCAGTCTTATGTCTCACTTCTTTCAAAGACGGTTGCTTCTTTAATTTTCCGTTTTCTTTGAGCAAAGATAATTTTGTTATTTAAATTAACTTTGTCCTCATTCAGAAGACAAAGTTCATTCAACAAAGCAATTCAACGATTGCTGAAGTTAGCTATTGTAGTGATAGTTGAAGTACCACTGATTTTGATAATGAATTTTGTGATAACAAAATTTTGTTAAATTTAAGGCAAATTAGGAAATGTAATTTTGTGACATTATGGAAGGTACCATGGTAATGCCTTAAATGTTGAGTGACAGTTGTTAGAATACCTACTTTCTTAAAATACTACCTATAAAATCAGACACAATTGGAGTACATGGTGTGAAATAGTTTTTTATTTTGTTTATAAACTCTTGATAATTCAAATAGAATTATTAGGCATTTTTCTATGTCAAATGTATTACTAGTTTTCCGTATTATTGACTTTTTTTTTTTTTTTTAGATTTTATATGTTTATTTGAGAGAGAGAGTGAGAAAGAGAGAGAGCACAAGAGGGGGAGGGTCAGAGAGCCTAATGCAGGAATGGATCCTAGAATTCTGGTATCATGACTTGAGCTGAAGGCAGATGCTTAACCAGTTGAGCCACCCTGGTGCCCGAATATTATTGACTTTTAAAAATGTCTCCAGTTTAATGATTTAATTTTCATGTTGTCCTATTACCTAAGGTTGGTTCCTTCTTATTAATCATTCAGTTGTTGTTTTTTTTAAACATTTTATTTATTTATTTGACAGAGAGATCACAAGTAGGCAGAGAGGCAGGCAGAGAGAGAAAGGGGGAAGCAGGCTCCCTGCTGAGCAGAGAGCCCGATGCGGGACTTGATCCCAGGACCCTGAGACCATGACCTGAGCCGAAGGCAGAGGGTTTAACCCACTGAGCCACCCAGGCCCCCCAATCATTCAGTATTATGATGATAAATAATATTGTGTATATAGTAAATTTATTTTTACTCTCATGTTCACTTTCTTTTTCTTTTTTCCCATTGACTCTATTTCTTCCAGTGGCAGTTCCTCACATTGTCAATTTTCCATTACTTTTTTGGCTGTGATCCTTAGGCTAACTAGGAAAGCTTTGATTTCCTACTTTTTGTACACATACAGATAATAAAGACTGAGCATGCCCTTTGAATATCTCACAGGAAACTCCCTAGGAAGACAGCAGGATTGACAAATAGCAAGGTACTTTTTGCATAGCAGGGTCCTCAGGAAAATTCAAATATGTAAAATAAGTTGTTTTCAGAAAAAAGTTGAGAGCAGCATGTAAATTAAGGAATCGTTTTGGTGCTTAGCAGGGAGGTACTCCTTGAAGCTCTTTAAATGTGCTCTGGGTTTCCTCCTTTGGCATGTAAGCACTTTTACTTTTCTAGAGTTGTAGAAGAATAATAATTATATTTGTGGGTCTAAATTTGTAGTAAGTGAAAGGTGATTAAAAATAATATTTTCTCAGTATGTACTTAGTGAAACTTTCTATTGGGGAGAGAGGAAACAAAACTAATTTTAAATCATGTTTTTTTTCTTTTGAAGTTATATTTATTTAATTGCTACACCAAATGTGGGACTCGAACTCATGAGCCTGAGATCAAGAATCCCATATTCTTCCGACTGATGCAGCCAGGTGCCCCTCAAATTATGGTTTTGAAGAGACCTTGTTATATTACTTCTCCTTTTTCATAAGTAATTTCTTCTCCTTCTTTTTTTTAAGATTTTATTGATTTGTCAGAGAGAGAGGGATAGAGAGAGAGCACAAGCAGGGAGAGCAGCAGGCAGAGGGAGAAGCAGGCTCCCTGCTGAGCAAGGAGTGCGATGAGGACTCTATCCCAAGACCTTAGGATCATGACCCAAGGGGAAGACAGACGCTTAACTGACTGAGCCACCCAGGTGTTCCATTCATAAATAATTTCTAGTGGCAAGAAAAGTTTGTTGTAAACATTTCTGCTTTATCTTAATTATAATTAGAATTTTGATTAGTTATGTTTTATTTTTTAAACTTATCGCTTTTTCTAGAAGTATGAATTTTTTCAAATGTTCTGAGTCATACTGGCATTTTAACTTTTACCTGCATTTAGCTGAATTTGGTTGTCTATCTACTCTTATTCCAAACTTTGCATTTATTTGCATACCAAATATGTACTTCCACATTTATTAACTTTTTCTTTCCACTGTTATTTTTATGCTTTTTATAAGCCTATTATCTTTGTCAGTAACTATAATCTATCCCAGTTTGAGGTATCAGGGCATTTATATAGGAAACCAAAACATAGTTGTCTTAATTTACTTTGGATTGGATTTTTTTGGTAACAGTTTTTTTTTTTTTTTAGAGAAAATCCACAGACTATACCATTCACCCATTTAAAGTATATGATACAGTGGTTTTGTTGTTTGTTTTTTAAAGATTTTATTATTTATTTATTTGACAGACAGAGATCACAAGTAGGCAGATAAGCAGGCAGAGGGGGGGGGGGCGGGAAGCAGGCTCCCCTGAGCAGAAAGCCTGATGTGGGCTCGATCCCAGAACCCTGAGATCATGACCTGAGCCAAAGGCAGAGGCTTAACCCACTGAGCCACCCAGGCTCCCATGATATAGTGTTTTTTAGTGTATCCAGAGAGTTGTGTAACCATTACCACATTGTATTAATTAAATTGTTTGCCTCTTTGTATGTTTTTGTTTCTCCTTTATTTGTTTGAAAGTTATAGATTTCATTTTTATTCTTTTGATGATTATTCTTGGCATTTTATCAAATGTACTTAATAAAGTAAAAGTAATCAGTAGTATTCTTTCATAAACAAATTAAAACCCATTAAAACATGTAAGTTAACCACTCCTGGACTTTTAGGGTACTGTTATTCTGTATTTTATTTATAGTTCTTTTTAACTCCACAAACAGATATTACCACCACCATACAAGCATCATCATTATACCACCACCATCATCACTGCAGTTTTTATATAGACAACAATTCTTTTTATTTATTTACACATGTCCCAATTTCTTTCTTCACTGTACTTCTTTGCATATTAGTGATCATTTTCCTTTTCTCTGAAGTGCAATTTTTAGAAGTGTCTTTGGAGAAAGTGTTTGTAGTAAACTTTATGATTGATCTGGAAATACTTTTTTTTTTGCCCTAGTTTTTCAAAGATAGCTTTGCTGGGTTCACAATCGTAGGTTGATAATTCCTTTCTCTTAATATTTTGAAAATAATATTATAATCCCTTTTGATTTCCATTTTTGTTGTTAATGTGTGGGATCAGTGTGATTGTCATTGTATGTGTAATCGATCTATCTCTGTAGCTGCTTTCAAGTTCTTTGTATCTTTAGAAATGTATTTTTAGATATTTAAACTTCTTAGTATAGAATATGCCTTTTGTATCTTGTGGATTCATATCTTTCATCAGAGCTGGAAGTTTCTCAGGATTAGATTTGCAAATGTATGTTCTTTTCAACTCTTTCTATTCTTTCTTGGGTCTCTTTAGATGTATTTCCAGCCTTCTCATTTAGACCACTGTTCACCTAATCTTTTCCTGATCGTCATCTGCTTGTTATTCTGTGCTGCAGTCTAGGTAAATTTTTTCTTATCTACAAGTTCCTGATTCTCTCTTTAGCTTTGATTAATCTGCCATTTAACTCATTCACTGAGTTTAACACATTTACTGAGTAACTCATTCACTGTTTAAAAATTATGTATTTTTTCTTTTTTAGTTCTGTTTTGTTTTTCTCAAGTCAGCATGGCCATTTTTTGACATTCTCTTTTTCGTTACTTTTAAAATAGTTCATTCCATTTTTTGTTTTTAACATTTAAGATTCATTTTCTTTGTTCAGATGCCCTATGTAAAACTAAAAGTAGATTAATCTAAAATCTCTAATTGAACTCAAGTTGTAAATTTGCCTTTACTCTTTCATGTTTGCTTATTTTTTACTTTAGAATAATAATGATATTTTAGGAAGATTTAAATGATAATGGGTAAATTGGGCTAGGTATAAAGAGACCAGTTAGGAGGCATCTCCATGGCATAAATGTACTGAAGAATTCGATAATGTGAAACAGAGACATCACAAAGACTAATCTGGACTATTCTTTACGAGAACAAAGAAAAATAGTCAAAAATAATACCAAGTTTCAATTTGCAGCATGAGCATAATTTTTGCATTTACAGTTATGGGAAAGGTCTGGGTAAAGGTATTGGAAAAATGAGACTTAATGGCTTTAGAATGTTAGAGTGATGTAGGACATTAAGGTTGAAAGATTCATTAGGTAAGAGAAAATGGAGGTCTAGCATTCAGACAGGGTAGGTGTGAATATCACCAGGAGAAAGATAACTGGAAAAAAAAAAAAAAAGTAGAAAACCATCTAGGGGAATCAAATTTAAAAGAGGCTGAGATTCAGATATAGTTCAAATTAGGCCCGTAGAAATAGATGTACAGCCCATTGAACAAGACAAATGGTATAGTTAAGAAGTCAAAGTAAATCACAACAAACAACTGATAAATTCATTGACACTATAAGTTTTACTTTATTTTCATATAGAATTGACTTGAGATTTTTGGGCATACGTGAATTTTTTTTTTTTTTTTCCCAAATAGACAAATTTCAAATAAACACAAGAAAAGATCTTCAACATCACTAATTTTAGGGAAATACAAATTAAAATCACAATGAGATACCTATACACATCCATTACAATGGCTAAAATTAAAAACCAAACAAATGACTCACAACACTGAATGGTTGGAGGCCATGGGAATTCTCATACATTGCTGGTAGGAGTTGAAAATGGTATGCCACTCTATAAAACAGGTTGGCAATTACTTACAAAGTTAAATGTGCACTTACCATTGACTCAATCATGCTCTTGGGTATTTATCACAGGAAAATGAAACTTGTTTTCATATCAAAACCTGTACATGAATGTTTATAAAAGTTTTAGTCATAATCACTCCAAAGTGGAAACAACCTAATATCGTAGAAATCCAAAGGAAGGAGCTGTTGACTCATGGAGCCACTTGGATGAATCTCAAAGGTTATGTACTTTGTAATTACATTTATATGACATTTTGGAAAAGATGAAAATATAGTATGCAGATCAGTGGTTAGGAATAGGGATGTGGTGTGAGTATAAAGGGATTGCAGGAGGGAGGGTTTTTTTTTTGGAGTGATAATTCCATTTGATTGTAGTAGTGGTTACACGTTTATGTATGTGTTAAAATTCATGGAACTGTACACAAAAAGTTAATTTTAGTATGTGGTAATTGTTAAAATAAAAAATTTTTAAGTGTCTTTTTTTTTTTTTTTTTTTCCAAAAAGGCAATCGGCAGCCATCAAAAAAATTTAAGCACGTGCTCTTCTAAGGGATTCCTTTTCTGGGAATATGCTGTCCATATGATAGCGAATGACCACATCTGCTCACTGAGCATTTGAAAATTAGCTCACCTAAATAGAGTTTTAATTTAAGTGTAAAAAGCAGTCTGGGTTTTAAGGAATTACTACAAATAAAAGAATATACAATATTACTAATTTTTTACATTGGTTTACATGTTGAAATGATAATTTGGACATAATAATTTAAATATAGTATATTTTTAAAATTAAAAAATTGGCCATTTTATGCCTTATGGATGCAGTATTCATGTTTACTTGATCCATTACCATGTTTCAAAATAAATTGTAATAGATCATTTGTGGAAAGGTGTTCTGAGAGCTTTAATCTGAAATGCAACTGTAATGGAAATGCCCCCTCTTCCAGCTGTGCTCGTCTAGCACTATTAAATGTAAAATCATTTACATATTATTCTAAAAGTTTTGGTATAGTGAGATCAAAGACTGTTTAGACTGTTTACTTTATGCACCCATATTCCAAGCATCTATTGATACTATGATAAACTAGTTTGTAAATTCCTAATTTAAAAGCAGTAATTTGGGGGACACCTGGGATGGATGGCTCAGTTGGTTAAGCGTCTGCCTTCACCTCAGGTCCTGATCCCAGGGTCCTGGGATTGAGCCAGGTATCGGGCATTGTCAGTCGGCTCTCTGCTCGACAGGGAGCTTACTTCTTCCTCTCCCTCTGCCTGCCACTTTGCCTTCTTGTGCTCTCTCTCTCTGTCAAATAAATGAATAAATAAAAACCTAAACATTTTTTAAATAAAAATAAAACGGTAATTTTGTTCATAAGTGAATGACATTGAATATACTTATTCTTTATATATAAAATTTGTTTTTCCCTCTAAAACTGCCCATTTAATTGTCTGCTTCATGAGTTCTGGAGTAGATTTTTTGGGGGGAAAAGAGGGCTTCAGAAAAGCTTTGATTTATTCTTTTTTCAGGATCTCTACTTCAAAGTGGAATTTTCCTTGCTTGATTACACTTAGGGGAAGGGGTGGACATGAAGGAGGAAAATCAAAGTAAGCTATGCTTTAGAAAGAAAAGAGAAGAAAAAGCACTCACAGGCTGGAAAACAAATTTGCCTCTTTAGTTTTAAACCCTGTGATGAGGTAATTCCTAGTGAATTACTTATTTCTTACAAATACTGCTCTTGTGTTGCTATCTTGATATTTAGGAAAGAACAAATTAAGATGCAGGGTCAATACATGTTTGATGAGTTAGGTAGATTTGTTCATTGTTGGTATTGCTTTTTAGATGTAAAATGTGGAAGGGTTCTGAATAATGGGTTTTAGATTTTATTTTTTTTTAAGTGGCAACTACTAAACTTTAAAATAAATAGTAGGTAAAATAGTATTCATAGTTTCACATTCTGTATTTTGTATTTAAAATTGGGCAGGAATCCAAAAAGACAAAATTTCAAATACATTAGTGTCTTATTTTTTTTTCTTTAATGATTTTCATCTTAGTTTGAATTTGAGATTAATTTTGCTGGAACAACAACAACAACAAAAAAACAAGAAGAAAATATTTACTATTTATATGGGCTATTGCTTTTGATTGCTGTGGATTATCTGCTGAACAGTGTTACCTTAATTTTAGGAAGGGGGCCTTATCTTTTAACATTTGTTTGATTTTAAACCAGCAATATTAAAGTCTTGCCCTAGAAATAAAAATGTCACAGTCTCAGCTGCTGAAAATAGAAACTATACTGAGTTATAGCTTATAAAATCCTCTCCCTTGGGACACGGGATGGCTCATTTGGTTGATCATCGGACTCTTGGTTTCTGCTTAGGTCAAGATCTCAGGGTCCGGAGATGGAGTCCCACCTTGGCCTCTGTGCTCATCTGGGAGTCTTGTTTGAGATTCTCTTCCTCTTCTTCCCTCTCTGTCCTTCCTTCTGCTCACACTCTCTCTCCCTCCCTTTCTCTCTCTCTCTCATAAATAAATGAAAAATCTTTAAACTTCTCTCCCTCTTTTTAAGTACAAGACCCTGAAAGTTGGGTTTAGAATGCTTTCTCTTCGCAGAAAACAGTTTGATTTGTGTTTACCTTGATCTAGTTAGTTGATGATTTGAATTTGGAATATGTATATAGAGATCATATTTATGTATTCTGTTAATAAAGAATGTTTTTTCAAATTCAGTTATTTTCCAATAGAGAGGCTTGGAACCTTTTGATTTTGTGTATGTGCATGCACACACACACAAGAAATTTATTTATTTATTTATTTATTTATTTATTAAATTTATTTGACAGAGAGCACAAGTAGGCAGAAAGGCAGGCAGAGAGAGGAAGGGAAGCAAGCAGGCTCCCTGCTGAGCAGAGAGCCCAATGCGGGGCTCGATCTCAGGACCCCGGGATCATGACCTGAGCCGAAGGCAGAGGCTTTAACCCACTGAGCCACCCAGGTGCCCCATTTATTTATTTTTTTTAAGATTATTTATTTGAGAGAGAGATAAAGCAGAGTGAGTGAGAACAGGAGTGGGGGTTGGTGGAGAGGCAGAAGAAGAAGCAGGCTCCCTGCTGAGCAGGGATTCTGATGTGGGGCTCAATTCCAGGATCCCAGGATCCCAGGATCTCCACCCAGTTCAAAGGCAGACATTCAACCAACTGAGCCACCCAAGTGCCCCCATAGAAGAAATTTTTTAAAGAAATTTATAGTCTTATAAACTAATCCATAGGGAACTGTCACTTATATATTTCTGTAATAGTTTGTTGTTTTTGTGTGCCAGGAGGACATTACTTTGGGAAGAAACAAGAACAATCAAGAGGCTTTTAAAAAAGTAGAAATTTTTATGCATCTTACAGTGATGCTGTTTATTTCATTTTTATAGTAGCTTTTTAAGGTAGATTTTTCCATTCATTTGAGTGAAGTATGATTTATAAATACAAACTCATTATATTTTTTGTGTTGGTGCTGCAGCTAATCTTGCAGCCTACTGTGTATTTCTCACAATTTGCTCTGATTTCTCAGAAATCATTGTAAAATACTTTCATTGTTTTGTAGAATTGACTAATCATTGCTTTTATGAAAGCAACCTGTAATTATCATATCATCTTTTTTATAGTTTTTATTTTCTTCTTCTCTTCATTTATACATGCTCACATAATTGTAAGCTGCCACTGATCATTTTTGGAAAGATAACCAGAAAGCAAGTGATTCATAGCTCTCCTTTAAGGAACATACTCAAGTTATATAGAAGTTTCTAAAAAATATATAATAAATTTAGGCACTGCTGTCCATGCCAATATTGAGGAGTGAAATATAAAAATTTATATCTTGTGACATTCACTTTGACAGTCATCATTGCATTCACAATTGTAATATCAAGTTTTATTAGTGCTTACAAGTGTGTATATTGATAACAATTTGCATCTGACCAAAGGATTGCCTTTACAAAATTATCTTTGAAATCCAATGATGACAAGTGAACTAAATATTTTTCTTTTCCAGTATGTTGGAATTACCTCCAAATAATTTAGAGAGATGTGTAGGGAGTAAAAAGTGAAAAGTTACTGTTGGGATATTCATTACAATTATAACTAAAGATAATATGGTCTAATTATATTGCTAAAGTCTTCAATGTTTCCTACAATGTTTCCTTCAATATTTCTTTAACAAGTGACTCTGACATGAGAACATAAATTTATGTAAGATTTTAATTTTAGCAGATTTTACATTTTTATTTTTATCTTTTATATTCATTTTTTTGTTTCAAGTTTTTATCTAAATTCTAGGTAGTTAACATATAGGGTAATCTTGGTTTCAGGAGTAGAATTTAGTGATTCATCACTTATACCCAACACCCAGTGCTCATCATAACAACTGCCTGCCTTATTACCCATCCCACATTTAGCTCTTCCCCTATCCACCTACTTCCATCAATCCTTAGTTTGTTCTTATAGTTAAGGGTCTTTTATGATTTGCTTCCCTCTCTTTTTGCTCTTTCCCTGTGTTCATCTGTTTTGTTTTTTAAATGCCACATGAGTAAACTCATATGGTATTTGTCTTTCTGTGACCACTTACTTCACTTAGCATAACGAATGCTAGCTCCATTCTTGTTACAAATGGTAAGATTTCATTCTTTTTATTGGCTGAGTAAGATTCCAGTGTGTGTGTGTGTGTGTGTGTGTGTGTGTGTGTATCACATCTTCTTTTTCCATTCCTTAGTCGATGGACATTTGGACTCTTTTCATAATTTGGCTATTGCTGATAATGCTGTTATAAATATCAGGGTTCGTGTGCCCCTTCGAATCAGAATTTTTGTATCCTTTGGGTAAATACCTAGTAGTGCAATTGCTGAGTTGTGGGTAGTATATTTTTAACTTCTTGAAGAATCTCCATACTGTTTGTATGCGGTTTGTATTCCAGTTTGTATTCCCACCAACAGTGTAAGAGGCTTCCCCTTTCTCCACATCCCCCTTAACATCTGTTGTTTTCTGAGTTGTTAATCTTAGCCATTCTGCCGAGTGTGAAGTGGTATCTCATTGTGGTTTCCCTGATGCCGAGTGATATTGAGCATATTTTCATGTATCTGTTACCCAGCAAAATCACATTTAAAAAACAGAAGATTTTCTAATAAAGAATTAATAGAATAAAATGTAATAAATAATTTTGCATCTTAAGGTTTTGGTGAAACTTCAAAAATTATTGAGGAAAAGGGCTAAGAAAATAAGGTGTCAGATTTGGAGGCTAAGAAAGACAAAGAACACTTGAGATAGAAATAAGGAGAAAGGGGGTTCTGGGGCAGTTTTATACCAAGAGTTCCTGTAAGTATCACCTTATGAAAGTTTAAAGTTTGTGGGGTAATGAGGAATGCATTGAGGGAGGCAAAGTAGAGACCCTGTATAAAAATTTTTGTTAAAGAATTTTGTGTAATTAATGTGTAAGAATTTATAAGAGAAGTGGTGTGGCTAACTCAGGTGAATGGGATCTGGGTGGTGGTATTATGGTAGGGGGACCAGAAAAGATGTGATTACTTTGGGAAAAAAAATTGGTAATGAAAAAAATTGGTCATGAATTTCTAAAACACTTTTTCATTTTATATAAAATAAACTGGTGACCATTGTCCAATATGTGATATTAAAATACAAAAGAAAGACTTCCCAGATTTAATACTAGGTATTTCTTTCATTTTTAAGTGATCTCTACACCTAATGTGGGGCCCAAACTCATGACCTCAAGATGACGGGTGGGATGCTGTACTGACTGAGCCAATCAGGCACCCCAGCACTGGATATTTCTTAATCATCATCAGCAGCAATAACAGATATCTTTTGAGTTGCTTATTTTAACTTTGGCTCAAACATTCTTTGTAGATTGGTTTAAGAGAAAAAAAACATCAAATGAGGTTATCAAAGATTTAAATCTAAAATGCCAAACTGAAGTTGGGTGGCTGGGTGACACAGTTGGTTAAGCATCCAACTCTTGATCTCAGCTCAGGTCTTGATCTCAGGATCAGGAGTTCAAGCCCCACATTGGGCTCTATGCTGGGCATAGAACCTATTTTTTAAAAAAATTAAAATATTAGGGACGCCTGGGTGGCTCAGTGGGTTAAGCCTCTGCCTTCGGCTCAGGTCATGATCTTAGGGTCCTGGGGTCGAGCCCCGCATCGGGCTCTCTGCTCAGCAGGGAGCCTGCTTCCTCCTCTTTCTCTCTGCCTGGTTGTGATCTCTCTCTGTCAAATGAATAAGTAAAATCTTAAAAAAAAATTAATTAAAATATTAAATTCCAAATTGCATGTATAAAAATGGAATAGGGTAATTATTTTAATATTAAATAAGAATTACCATGTACTACACTATCGTTGGATTTTATGCAAATTTTACTTAATTAATTAATGAAGATTGGAGAACCTACAGAGAATTGTATTTTTAGTCTATTAGGTCACCCAGTTTGTTTGATTCTTACTTACTTACCTATCCCCCAACATATGAGAGTTCCAATTTCTCTACATTTTTAACAACACCTGTCATTTTCTGTCATTTTGATTATATCCATTCAAGTGGGTATGGAGTGGTATCTCACTGTAGTGTGATTTTCTTCTCACTAATGACTAATAATGTTGACCGTCTTTCATATGTTTATTGGCCATTTGTATATCTTCTCTGGAGAAATGGCTATTCAGTCTTTTACCTAATTCTGTATTGAACTTGAGTCTAAACTTTGACTATTGTTTAAAAAGCAAAAAGAATGCTACTAAATGAGCCTGGGTGGCTCAGTGGGTTAAGCCGCTGCCTTCGGCTCAGGTCATGATCTCAGGGTCCTGGCATTGAGCCCCTCATTGGACTCTCTGCTCAGCAGGGATCCTGTTTCCCCCTCTCTCTCTACCTGTTGCTCTGCCTAGTTGTAATCTCTCTCTCTCTGTCAAATAAATAAATAAAATATTCAAAAAAAAGAGAATGCTACTAAAGATAGTAATAGTAAGGAAGTGTAATTATAGGGAGAAAAAAGTCAGAGGGATATTATAATTAAAAAGAAAAAAAAACACAAAAAACCCAGGGCACCTCAGCGGCTCAGTCGGTTAAGCATCTGCCTTTGGCTCAGGTCATGATTCTGGAGTCCTGGGATTGAGTCCAGTCTCCCTACTCAGTGGGGAGTCTGCTTCTCCCTCTATCCCTCCTCCTACTTGTGCTCCCTCTCTTGCAAATAAATATAATCTTCAAAAAAAGAAAACCTATGTCCCCATAAATATTTGTACACTAATATTAACAACACTATTATTTATAATAGCTAGAAAGGAGAAACAACCCAAAAGTCCACTGTGATGAATGGAAACTAAAATGTGATATATCCATTCACTGTAATAATATTCTGTCCAAAAAAGAATGAAGTACTGATTTATGCTATAGTATGGACGTATATGAAAACATTATGCTGAGTGAAAAAAGCCAAACACAAAAGTCTATCTATATACTATATGGTTCCATTTGTATGAAATGTCTAGAATAAGCAAAACCATAGAAACAAAATGTAGGTTAGTGGTTGCCTATGGCTGGGAACAAATAGGGAGTGACCGCTGATGTTTACAGGTTTCTTTCTGAGATGATGAAAGTATTCTGTAATTACATGGTGGTGATTGTTGCAACACTTTGAAAATATACTAAAACAATTGAATTGTACTCTTCTAAAAGGTGAATTTTATGGTATATTAGTGTTTTCAATGGTTTTATTGTTCTTTTTTTAAAATAAGAAGTTACCTTTGAAGGCAACATAAAGTATTAGGTTTCATGGGGGTTAATGTTAGAAGGTAAACTAGAATCAGATGGTTAAGTTTTTTACTGTTGATTTGTAGTAGTTCTTTATATATTCTGTATACAAGACTTCTATCAAATACATGAATTGCAGATATTTTTTACCCATTCTTTCGACTTTCACATTCTTGGTAGTGTTTTTTGAAGCCCCAAAGTTTGAAAATTTAATGAATTCCAATTTTTTTTTTGTCACTTGTGCTTTTAGTTTCATATTTAAGAATCCGTTGTTTAATATAAGATCACAGATATGATATTCCCATGTTTCCTTCTAAAATTTTTATAGCTTTAGTTCTTACATTTAGGCCGTTAATCTGTTTTGGGTTAATTTTCGTATATGATGGAAGGTAAGGGCAAAGGATACTTTTTTTTTCTTTTTTAAAAAGATTTTAAGTAATCTCTTCACCAACATGGGGCCTAAACTCACAACCCCAGGATCAAGGGTAATGCAGTCTACCAACTGAGCCAACCAGGCACCCCACAAAGAATGCTTCTTGGCCTTCCTGTCTACAAAATGCATTTTTACAGTTTATGCCTTTAATTGAAAGTGTTCCTGGGCCCCTGCGTGGTTCAGTTAATTAAGCATCTGGCTTTTGATTTCTGCTTAGGTCCTGATCTTGGGGTTGTAGGATTGAGCCCCGCTTCAGGCTCCATGCTCATCAGGAGTTTGCTTGGGGTTTTCTCCTTCACCCTCTGCCCCAACTCCCACTCTCTCTCTCCCAAATAAATAATTAAGTCTTTAAAAAAAAAAAAAGAGGGGAAGGCTTCCTGCACTTGGGCTAGTCTTTCCTTATTCTGAATCATCCCCAAATTCTATCTGTCCTTTATTGTCTAGCTCAAATACCCGGAAATCCTTTTAGAATTTCTCTTTTTTACCCCCTCTCCCCAAGAAACCAGAAATGTTCTTATCTTTCATATGGCTTTTTCTATATCCTTCTTACAGCACCTTTGTCACTTTTACATCTAGTATAGCTATACATGTAAATGTATTAGCCTTCCCTCCCTAAGGGCAAGTTCATAGTTTAATTTGTTTTCCATGGTATAGCATTAAATATTTACCTATTGATTGAATTATGATAATAGGGTCCTGGTATAGTGGAGGCAAAATGAAATTACAATTATTTAGAGAAGTAATATGATTAACCTAAAATACCAGTAGAACATCTCTCTTCAGTGACTACTGAACTTGTAGAATGTGTATTTTTATTGGTCCTTTATTAATTGTATTATTGAAATGTTTAAGGAAAGGATATATTTTATTTAATATTTAATATTAAAATGACTGTTACTCTATGTCATCAAGTTACAAATGTAATTTTTTGTGGGATTAGAAATGGAAGACATTAGATGAAAACATTCTTGGAGGATAGAGAAGAAAACTGCATTATAAAATTTACCTGGCCGGGACTCCTGGGTGGCTCAGTGGGTTAAGCCGCTGCCTTCGACTCAGGTCATGATCCCAGGGTCCTGGGATTGAGTCCCGCATCGGGCTCCTTGCTCAGCAGGGAGCCTGCTTCTCTCTCTCTGCCTCTGCCTGCCTCTCTCCCTGCTTGTGTGCTGTCTCTCTCTCTCTTCCTCTCTGACAAATAAATAAATAAATAAATAAATAAAATCTTAAAAAAATAAAATAAAATAAAATTTACCTGGCCAATTAGGAATGATTAATAAAATTGTTTACATTTTAAGTTTTATTTTAAGTAGTAATCTTCTTTTTACAAATGGATGTTTATAGATAATAGTGAAAAAAATTTACTTAAAAAAAATCCCTATAATGCTTATCAGAAATGTTTCTGGAAAACCTGAGTAATATAGTGCCCTACTGAAGAAAATTGCCTGGGAAAACTGTGACTGACAGTTTATGTTAAGGTTTGCCATCTTGCGCAGGTATCATGCCTAGTTTTTATTTATATACTTTCTTGAAAGTGGAAAGAGACCCAGAAAAATATAGGCTTACCACAGATTTCCTTTAGAGAAAGCATTGTTGTGTGAGAGGATGTCACACTGAGCCTGCCTATAATAGCAGCCAGTGATTCTTTAAGAAGATAATGGAGGCCTGTTGCTAGGTCTTAAAGGTCATTTTGAGAGGCTACAAATTGAACAAAAAGTCAAGTTCTTTCTTTGTTGTTACAGAAAAGTAAAGACAGTTCCATGAACTTTGATATTTGATATATAGGTTAGGGTCATTTATTAGCAAACTACTAAGTAATTTGTAAAGGTTTGCTAAAACTAGTTGCTCATAAAGTTAAGCAGTGCCATAGAGAATATGGAGATACACATGATTTGGGACTTGTAAATTAATATCAAATATTTTCAGCTGCAAACAGTTGTGTTTTTAGAAAAACACAGGGGTTATTTTGAATTAATATGGTCTTCAGTGACTTCAGTTGTTTTCTAATCATATTTAGTTTCATTTATCTTGTTACTCAGTATCAAGTATGTATTTTTCATTGGCAATCTTTTCTGTTTTTTTTTTTTTGACGTACAATGCCCCAATAACTGAACTATCATGTATTGTATTTCTAACATGAATATATGTCTATTAATGTATAACATGTATATAGCTTATAACTTACTCTCAAGGTAAGAATAATAAGATTACTGTCTTAAAAATATTTTTAGGCCATTGTTTTATGATATAAAATCATGTGTATATGGTCCAGTAGTGTGTGTGGGGAGGGTGGGGGTGGGTATGCTTACACAAAAAGTACTTATACATATGTGATTTTACAATCCTAATCCACTCTTCCAGTGACTGATTTTGTAATATTAATTCATTCTTCCAGGTAATAACTTTATAAATAAGTAAGTCTCTACATTAGTGTTTGTCATTCTACTATTACAGTTTGATTTCTTGGCTCTTAAAGGTTTTTAGCATTTGATATTTCTGTTTTCACTTTTTAAAAATATACATTCTTACAGAATATGTCATATTTTAAATTATTTATTACATTAGAGCTCTTACTTTTATCACTATTTCAATCATGTGTCCTTGGGTAAATTATTTTACTTATTTGTGCTTTACTTTCCTCACCTATAAAATGGGGATTATAATTATGACCTACCTCAAAGAACGTCAAGATTATATAATTTTAAAAAATATTTTATATATTTATTTGAGAGAGAGAGAGAGAGAGCATGAGTGGGGGTGTAGAGGCAGAGGGAGAAGGAGAAGCAGACTCCACACCGTGCAGGGAGCCAGACATAGGACTCCATCCCAGGATCCCCAAGATCATGACCTGAGCAGAAGGCATATGCTTAACTGACTGAGCCACTTAGTTGCCCCAAGATGACATAATTCTTATAAATATCTTAGAACAGTGCCTGGGATTAATTAACACTCAATAAATGATAGCTATTGAGTGCCTGAGTGGCTCAGTTGGTTAAGTGGCTGCCTTCAGCTCAGGTCATGATTCCAAGGTGCGGGGATCAGCCCTGCATTGGGCTTCCTGCTCAGCAGACAGTCTGCTTCTCTCTCGACCTCTGCCTGCCGCTCTGCTTGCTTGTGCTCTCTAACTCTCTGTTAAATAAATAAATAAAATCTTAAAAAAAAATGATAGCTATTATTAATGTTTAGCACCCTAGTGGAGTCAATTGATTTGGTGTGAGATTTATGATTGGAATACATAGTAGGGCATCTCTAATTCCCATGGTAAAGTGATCTACATGTTAATTTGTAGGGGAAGTTTAGCTTGTGACAATCTTCCACAAATAATTTCTCTTGAGACTTCTTTATAACCATTGCTCTATAATATAGCCATATTTATTTTAATATAAATGATTTCAGCTACCATTTAATTTGTTTTTCTTGTTCTCCTTCCCCAATATACCCTTATTTTTTAATAAAATTAAAGCAGCAAAAGGACGCACCACATTTATCTTGTGGTTTTGCCTACCTTATGGCAACCTGCCAAGCTCATTTAGTTACTCATACTTCAATTTGAGATAACCAAAAGACATGGAAGGACTGGCAACCAGATAGACTGTGTGGGAGGTGGGAGATGGCTGGAACAGGAAGAAAATGCTGATAAGTGAGAATAGAATGCTATGAGATTAGGCTTATTTATGAAAATTTGGATTTTATTTATTATTTATTTATTTTCAAAGATTTTATTTATTTATCTGAGAGAAAGAGGCAGAGAGAGAGCACAAGCAGGAGAAGCTGCAGAGGGAGAAGAGAGAACGAGGCTCTCTACTGAGCAGAGAGCCCGATGCAGAGCTCAAATCCAGGACACCAGGATCATGACCTGAGCTGCAGGCAGATGCTTAACTGACTGAGCCACCCAGGCACCCCAAAAATCTGGATTTTAAACATTGTTTTCTGTATAAATTGTCTTAGTCTTTTTAGGCTACAGTGACAAAATACCACAGACTGGTAGGACTAAACAACAGGAATTTATCACAGGAGGCAAGGAACTTCAATACTAAGATGCTGGACAATTCTGTTCCTTGAAGAAAGCTCTTGTCCTGGTTTACAGACGGTTGCCTTTTTGCTCTACAAGGCAGAGCAAAAGTGTACATCGGTCTTTTTCTTTTAAGGACACTAATCCCATCATGGAGACCATCCTTAGGACATTATCGAAATCTGATTACCTCCCCAACATCATCACATTAGGGATTAGTTCTTCAACATGGGAGTTTTTTCCAAAGGGCAGGGGAGAGGGTGCAATCATTCAGTGTACAATGTGAGAAAAAGCTAACAACTATTATTTGCTATAACTTGTAGTCATTATTTATTCACTTTAAGGAATTATGAGTAGCTCAATATAAACTAAATGGAATGTGATTGAATTTGTATGTAATAATAATTTATATAAGAATGCATATTATCGGGGCACCCAGGTGTTTCTGTTGGTTAAGCATCTGTCTTTGGCTCAGGTCATGATCTCAGAGTCCTGAGATTGAGTCACACATCAGGCTCCCTGCTCAGCAGGGAGTCTGCTTCTCCCTCTCCTGCTGTCCTTCGCCACCCCTCATGCCCCTTTCTCTCTTTCACAAATAAATAAATAAAATCTTTAAAAAAAAAAAGAAAAGAAAACATGTTACTTTTCATGCTACACAGACAATTTGCGTAGTTGGTTACCTACAATGTCTGGGACTTGAGCACTGTGAAATGGACAAGTTCATCATTGGGACTCCCAACATCTCTTTTTGGTGCCCTTCCTCACTCTTTCCTTGCTTCCAATATTGCCTTTCTTTTTTTGTTCCAAGCATAAGTGTCTTTTTAGGAAAACATATAATAAATTCGTCAGATGGAGTTGTAATTAGCTTTCTGAAATCAAATATACTAAGTTTTCTTTTTCTTGAGTATGTGATTATCATGGAGCTCAAAGCATTTAAGTAACTTACACTGCTTCTGGTGACAAAATAAGTGAAACATATTTTCTTAATTCATTAATGGATAAATGATATCAATACTATAATGTAAAAGATTATTAAAAATTTTTAGGATTTGGTATATCACATCTGGATATAATAAAAAACTTGGGTGAAGATTCCTTTTTTAAAAAATATTTTATTTTTTTATTTGAGAGAGAGTGCCTAAAAGTGAGAGAGAGAATGGGGGGAGGGGCAGAAGGAGAGCGAGGAAGAGAATCTCAAGCAGACTCCCCATCGAGTAGGGCACCCCTCATTGGGCTGTATTGCACGACCGTGATATCACGACCTGAACCAAAATCAAGACTTGGGTGCTTAACCACTGAGCCACCCAGGCACCTCTTGGGTGAAGATTTTTAAAAAGTGATTTTAATTTGGGCAAATGTGTATTAATTATTAATTTATTTTTATCGAGCACTTATATACTATGCATTCTAAGTGCTACAGTTCCTCAGTAAACAAATAAAATTCCTGCTGTCTTTTGAAGAGGTTACATTTTAGTAGGGGACACAGATAAAAAGTAAGATAATTGAATATGGAGTAAGTTAGCTAGTGATAAGTGCATGAACATATTAGAGTCTAGAGAGTTATAGTATGTGTTTATATATGTGTGTTAATTGCTATTTTACATAAGGTGGTCAGGAGGTTTTTCATAAGGTGACTTTTTTTTTTTAAGATCTTATTTATTTATTTATTTGAGAGAGAGAAAGTGAGTGAGAGAACATGAGCAAGGGGAGAGGGAGAGGGAGAGGCAGACCCTGCACTGAGCAGGGAGCTGAAGTGGAGCTCGATCCCAGGACCCCAGGATCACAGCCTGAGCTGAAGGCAGATGCTTAACCAACTGAGCCACCCAGGCACCCCATAAGGTGACATTTAATTTTAGGGACTAAACTGAAGTGAATGGAGTGAGGCAGGTAGATACTGGGAGAAGGTCATTTTGGTCAAAGGAAACAGGATGAATAAAGGCCTTGAGGCAGAAGCAAGATAACATATGCAAAGAAAAACCAAAGGGCCAGTTCAGAAGTTGCTGAGTAGATAGTTGGGAGAGAAGGAGAACATAAGATCAGACAATTTCAAGGACCAGATTATTGATGACCTTAGAGACCATAGTAAAGACAATATTGTATTCTGAGAAAGAAAAGCATTACAAGATTATTTTGGTTTCTACATATATAATGAGTGGTAGAAAAGAAAGAGTGAAAGCAGAGTTACCAGATGCCCTTCAACGAACGAATGGGTAAGGAAGATGTGGTCCATATACACTATGGAGTATTATGCCTCCATCAGAAAGGATGAATACCCAGCTTTTGTATCAACATGGATGGGACTGGAAGAGATTATGCTGAGTGAAATAAGTCAAGCAGAGAGAGTTAATTATCCTATGGTTTCACTTATTTGTGGAGCATAACAATAACATGGAGGACATTGGGAGATGGAGAGGAGAAGGGAGTTGAGGGAAATTGGAAGGGGAGGTGAACCATGAGAGACTATGGACTCTGAAAAACAATCTGAGGGTTTTGAAGGGGCAGGGGGGTGGGAGGTTGGGGGAGCCAGATGGTGGATATTATGGAGGGCACGTATTGCATGGAGCACTGGGTGTGGTGCATAAACAATGAATTCTGTTACGCTGAAAAGAAATTAAAAAAAAAAAAAGTTATACAGCATTTCCAGTCAGACATGATGGCAGCTTAGAGCTGTGCTATGGCAATGGAGTCACATTATAAATATATACTTAGAAGGCAGAGTCAACAGATTTTTACCAATGTACTGGAAGGGGGTATAAGAGAAGGAGGCCAATAAATGAAAACTCCACAAAATTTTAGGCTGACTAACCAGTTGAATGGAGTTGCTTTTTACAGGAAAAGAGCAAGCATGCTAGAGGAATAGGTTTGTTAAGATCAAGAGTTCTTAGTCTTGTAAATTGTAACTTGCTTAATAGACAACCAAGAGGCAAAGTGAAGTAGAAAACTGGATACACGTGTCTGGCTTTCAGTAGGGAGGATAGCACTGTAGTAAAAAAAAAACATCAGTTTTGGGGTGCCTGGGTGGCTCAGTGGGTTAAAGCCTCTGCCTTCGGCTCAGGTTGTGATCCCAGGGTCCTGGGATCGAGCCCCGCATCGGGCTCTCTGCTCAGCAGGGAGCCTGCTTCCTCCTCTCTCTCTGCCTGCTTCTCTGTGATCTCTGTCTGTCAAATAAATAAATAAAATCTTAAAAAAAAAACAACCAATAAAACATCAGTTTATAGATTGTGTTGAAAGCCATTGATATGGATTAATCTGTCCAGAAAGTAAGTGCATGTAGATAAAAGAAGTGGTCCAAAGATTGAGTGTAGATTACTTTAATATTTAGAGATCAAGAAACAGAGAAAAATCAAGAAAGGAGACTGAGAAAAAGCAACCATTAAGATAGGAGAACCAAGAGACCATGATGTTCAGGAAGACAAGTGAAGAAAGTGTTTCAATGAGGAAAGCATTGTCACCTGCATCAGGTGCTCCTGATAGATTAAAATGAGGCTACTGGCAATCTTGAAAAGAGTGGTTTCAAGGAAGGATGTGATGAAAGCCTTGTTGAAATGAGTTTACGAAAAAAAGAATGAAAAGAGAAGAAATGGAGACGGTGGATATACAGAAGTTTTTCTAGTGAGTTTTGCTATAATCAGATGAGAGAAATCAGGCATTAGCTGGAAGGGTCATGGAGACCATGGAGGCTTCGTTTTTTAGCTTGTTTTGCTTTCTAGAATGGAGAAATATTACATGTGTGTGCATATGTATACAATGTATGATAGTGAGAATAATAAAAGGTAAAAATTGCAATATAATGCCTTTGAGAAGACTTCAAGAGATGGGATCCAAAACTCAATATGAGGCAGTCCTTGGATAAGAAGAATCCTGGAGAATTTACTCATCATAACAGGAGGGAAGGGAGAATATATGCATCAGAATACAGTTCGTCATATTTGGTGCAGGTACATCTGGAAGTTTTCTTCTGGTTGCACAATGTTTTGCTGTGAAATCTCTAATTATTTAAGAGAAGAGTGGAGAATTAGAAGGGGTGGAGGGGTGATGTTGGTAGCATGGATGAGGTAGGTGAGGAGAGGAGGGACCAAGGCAGAAACTGGGTGGCCATAAGTAGGAAATGTCTGTTCTAATCAGATAGTATAGTTTTCTTTTTTTCTTATCTCATGATCAACCAAGACATTTTAAGCCCTATAAGTTTTGTCATAATGTTTCTTTATCTGAACTTAAATGTTTTACTTAAAGACTGTTATCTCATTCCAGTTCTTGGCAAGAATTATTAAATAGGCTGTTTATATGTGTAAAAACAGGGTAATAGAAACTAGAGATGACATCATCTGGACCTTTTAATCATTTTTCAAAAAAGGGCGGGAAGGGCAAAGTGTTTTTAAAGTTCTAGTTTGCTTTCTTGAGATAACTAATTTACCTTACTATTTTTTGTCTCTATTCATTTTCTAGAGGGAAATAATCAGCGTAAATTCTCTTGACATATTACCTCAATTGTTTTTTTTTTCTTAAGCACTGAAGCGCCATTCTAGTGATTAAGGAAGTGCATTGTAGCGTATGGTGGGCTAATGTGACAAGTATGTGGCTTGAAGCCAGTAAAATACAGCTATGTTCCCAACCATACTTAGTTGTTTTCAGCTATACAGTTATAATTATTGTGCCTGGGATACTATTAAGATTGTATCTATTGAAATACTTCAAGGTATTTTGTTATTAGAATGTAAGTTGTGTGGGGATTTTTTGTACCATCAGTTTGGAAGAATTTTTGGTGTATCTTTTCAATGTTTCAAAAGGGACTAGGGATTTACAGTAGAACTACAGAAGCTTTAAAATATTAACAGCCCATTAAGTACAGGATATGGTTCATGAGATTTAATGGGAAGTTGTTAAAAGGAGATGGAACTATTCCAATGATTGGGGAGGGATGGTTAGTGGCAAAAAACAGGGCAAAGAATTTAAAAAGCTTGCTTTCCTATAAATATTCAGTGTTTGGGTACACTGCACAATAATAATATCAATAACAAATCTCTTCTATTCTGATAGGCAAGCAGTATTGGGAGCTCAATCAGAATTCCATTTGGTGCATATGTTAACTTTCCTCTTCAGAGGATATCCAGCAATGTTGTGTTAAAAAAATTTCCTGTGGATTTGAGATGCTTGGCATTCATTAAATCAAAACTTTGGACTTTGAAATAACACCTACTTTGTTTAACATTAAAAAAATTACAGGGCTTCTGAGACTAGTCCTGGGAATAGCCTTTAGTTATTACCTGGAGAATAATAAAAATGAAAGTTTTTTAGAGGAGGGTATTTTAAAAGCAAAAGAGTGTAACACTTTAAGAGCATAGTATTTAATATACACCTGAGTCTTCGTTCCTTGAAGCATGACACACTTAATAGCACACATCACATGGTCAGTGACAATTAGAGTCTAATGTATCATGTGTATTTCATGCACATACTTAGATCTTGGCTCCCAGATCAGGGTAGTAAGCCTAGTCTTCTGCTTGCCTGGATTAAATGCCTTTTCCCCCCAGCTTTTCAATTCTGTGCAATTTGTGCAATTTTTCTGAGTTTCAATTTTCTTTCTGTGAGGCTCTGCTATGTCATATTATTTATAAGATCAAATGATATCATGTACATGAAGCACTTCATAAATTATTAAGTGATATACTTAGTAGATATAATCTTATTGGATATAATCTTATTGGAGCAGTAAATCAGAAGCGAGGAATCTGGAACTTTGTAGATAGGCCCAATTATTAGAATCGTAGCTCTGATAATACTGCTACTAACTCATTTCAGCAGATTAGCTTTACCACATGTGCACCATGATTTTTTTGCTTTGGAGTTCATGTTAGATTGATGTTATTGAATGAAACTTGAAGAAAAAAGGAGAGCCCTGTGGAAACTTGAGTGAGATTACAGTAAACACTCAGTACGACTTTCACTACTTTTAGTTCCTTACCTGACTTACCTTTTCAACCCGGTCCATGAAATTATTTGATATTCACTCTCTGAAATGCTGACATGTTTCAGTTATCTGTTGCTGCATAACAAATCACCCTCAACCTTAGTGGTTTTAAAACAACAGTCATTTTTATTATTGCTCACAGATTCCCTGGGTAAGGCATTTGGGAAGGGCTCAGATGAGTAGTCCTGAGTTGGTCTCTAATGTGGCTGAAACTAGACTGTGGCCAGAGCTGATAAAGGGGCTGAAGCAGCTGTGGGCTGACTGGGCATCTCTCTCTCTTTATGTGGTTTCTGCATGTGGTTTAGTTTAGGCTTTCTTACAGCATGCTGGCCATAGGGAAGCCAGCCTGCTCACATGGAAGTTCCAAAATTCAACCTCTTGAAAGAAAGAAGCAAAAGGTGTAATGCCTTTTTTGACTTCGCCTCTCAGGTCATAAGGCTCCTAAGATTCAAGAGGGAAAAACTTGGATCCCACCTCTTGATGGGAGGTATGTCATAGTCACAGGTGAATGGGAGATATTATCAGGACCATCTTTGGAAAGAAAATAGTCTGTGACGTGAATGATGATGATTAATCCTATAATTTCACATATAGCTCTCCATCCCTTTAACATTACTTCTCTAGTGCCACAATAGGAAATGACTTACTCTCTTTTTTTCTTTTGTAACTACAAAATTTCCCTGCTACATATGAACAAGGAATAAATAAAACTAAAATTAATAGGACTACACTTCTTATGCTCTTAAATATGAAATCAACCTCATTTTGGAAAGATTATTCAATACACAAAAGGAAAAAAACCACTATTTTCCTTGGAGTCATACTTACCAAAAGATGTGTTACTAAGTATTGGTTTGGAAAGCACATATTAAAAGAATGCATTGCCACTGACTTGCCTTAAACTCCAGAAACTCTTGTGTGGAAAACAATTTCTACTCTGACACATGGTGAGTATATTCATTCTTATTTCTTATAACAATTTTGTACACTTTTCTTATCAAATTTATTGCATTTTCTCTATATTATAGTTATATGCATGTCATCTTCCTAACACATTGTCCTCTCTTTTTGGGTAGAATTTGTTGCTGATTGATCACAACCATAGGTACTTGATAAATATTTGTTTAGTCATTAGAGCCTTTGATGGCTAATATTCTTTGAGAAAATAATCTATATGTTCAGGGAGATAACAGAGTTGGCTTCTGGAATGGAGATGGGTATCCTGATATGTCAACATTCCCTTATAGCCTATAGAGTGGTAAGATAGTGAGTTATTCATTTTTTTTAAGATTTTATTTGTTTATTTGACAGAGAGAGAGATCACAAGTAGTCAGAGAGGAAGGCAGAGAGAGAGAAGGAAGCAGGCTCCCTGCTGAACAGAGAGCCCGATGTGGGGCTTGATCCCAGGACCCTGAGATCATGACCTGAGCCAAAGGCAGAGGCTTTAACCCATTGAGCCACCCAGGCGCCCCTGAGTTATTCATTATTAAGGAATATTTAGTTAGTGGCACAGTTTTGGTTTTGAAACTCCTCCTAATAATTTAGGGATTAATTAATTAGGTAACTTACCCATATTAAATGGAGCTTGTTCCTTTTCTCTTTCGTTTCTTTTTTACCCCAGATTAATTGAGATATAATTAACATGTAACATTGTGTAAGTTTAGGTTGTATAGTGTGATATTTCAATACATGTATGTATTATAAAATGATTATCACAGTAAGGTTAACATATCCATCACCTCACTGACTTGCCTTTTTTTTTTCTTTTCTTTATTTCTTTTTTAGCAACTCTCAAGTTTACAATCAATGTTGTTAACTATAGTCACTCATGCTCTACATTAGATCCCAGAACTTATTCATCTTATAACTGGAAATTTGTATTCTTTGACAGCTTTCATTTCCCTCCCTGAATTTTCCACACCCACCTCTTCTCCCCTTGCAACCACCAATCTACTCTCTGTTTCTATGAGTTTGGGGTTTTTTTTAGGCTTCACGTGTAAGTAAAATCATATAATATCTCTGTGTGATTTATTTCACTTACATAATGTCCTCAAATTTCATCCATGCTGTTGAAAATGCAAGATTGTCTTCTTAAATAGTATTCCACTCTGCGGGTATATATACGTATGTATGTATTTATAATATTTTCTTTATCCATTCATTAGTCATTGGATACTTAGGTTGTATCCATGTCTTGGCTATTATAAGTAATGCTTTAATAAACATAAGGTGCAGATAACTCTTTGATATAGTGATTTCATTTCCTTCAGATACATACCTAGAATTAGGGTTACTGGATCATATGGTAGTTCTATTTTTGCTTTTTTGTGGAACCTTCCACAATGGCTGTCCCATTTTGAATTCCCACCAGCAGTGCACAAGAGTTCCCTTTTCTCTACATTCTTCCCAGCATTAGTAATCTCTTGTCTTTTTGATAATAGTTAATCTAACAGGTGTGAGGTGATATCTCATTGTGGGTTTGTTTTGCATTTCTCTGATGAGTAGCGAAATAGAGCATATTTTTGTATGCCTGCTTGTCATTTGGGTGTCCTCTATGGAAAAATGTCTATTTAGTTCTTCTGCCTACTTAAGAGAGTTTTTACATCTATATTCTCGACGGATACTCAGAGTTTGAAATTACATTTTTCCTATAAACTTCTTCAAGCAATCTTGCAAAGTATCAGCTATCCATATGTTTAATAAATGGAGTATTTTAAGCCAAAAGAGTAATAAAGAAGACATTCTTTTTATCTCACTATCTATTTGTCCTCTGGAGAAGGAATGATTTATTAAATACTATTTGGCTTTAATGTTTGAATTAATTTTCAAGATTGGCTTTAATGAGTAACTATAAAATGGTAGATAAAGCAGCACATTTTGAAAATCAGAAAAAAATTTTCCATTTTTTTAACAGGAAAAATAAAAACATTGTCAACTTGAAATGTTGAAAAAAATTGGCAGGGGATATTTAGAGTACATTACTTGCATCTTGAGATCCTAGGTAAGGTATAAAGAAATATGTAATATTTTAAAATTTCATGATAATCATCTCTTGGATATCTCAAAATTATCTGATAATTAATATTTTTAAACTTTTAAGCAATTGGAAGGTTTTTTTTTTTTAAATTTTAAGTCTCCAAGCAGGTTTTTTTTTCCCCCAAAGATTTTATTTATTTATTTATTTGACGAAGAGAGAGAGCACAAGCCGGGGGAGCAGCAGGGAGTCCACTGTGGGACTTGATCCCAAGAGCCTGGGATCCTGACCTCAGCCAAAGGCAGACGCTTAACCGACTGATCCACCCAGGTGCCCCACCAAGCAGTTTCATAATGTTGTCTTCTCTAGTATGTTAGAACCTGCAAAGAGGCATCTTTAAATTCTAAGAATTACAAATACTCTATCTTTGCACAGAAAAGGAGAACCTAGAGTTTTCTCAGTGAAATGGCTGATTTCAAGAGTAGGTTAGGGCCAGTGCTCAAAAAATTGATGTAACAAGAACCCAGGAATCTGATTGAATGGGTTCACACTGGCAACCAGAGACTAACTGAGCACCAAAATAATTAAGTACAGTAATAAATTATAAATTATTGAAAAACTAGTAATCGATGAGTCTGTAAGTAGTAAGGAAAGAGGCTCTTACTTATAGTGGAAAGCTAAGGGCTGATTGGTAAATCTGAGGGAGAGCTATAGTTGGAAAATCATCATGATGAAGATTAAATCAGGCAAAGATCATGTGTTGATACTAAATCTAGGGGCAATTTTGATGAGGAGAAGGATATTTGATTGACTTCAAATGTTTGTCTACTTATCAAGTGGTAAGAAAGGAAAAAAAAAACTCCCAGTAATAATGCAGTGGAGAAATCAGGTAACAGCCTCACTAGGTAATAAAAGTTTTACAGAATGAAAGGACTGATAGACCTAGTATGTCTGCAGATGTGATATTCTGGTCAAGAATACCTGACTTCATCCTGACAACATCAGATAAGTGCAAAATGAGCAGTGTTTTATTAAGGCAAAGGAGGGAGGACTATGTCCTTTAAAGATGTCAACGTCAGGGGTGCCTGGGTGGCTCGGTGGGTTAGAGCCTCTGCCTTCGGCTCGAGTCGTGCTTCCAGGGTCCTGGGATCGAGCCCCGCATCGGGCTCTCTGCCCTGTGGAGAGCCTGATTCCTCCTTTCTCTCCCTGCCTGCCCCTCTGCCTACATGTGATCTCTGTCAAATAAATAAATAAAATCTTAAAAAAAAGAAAAAAGATGTCAATGTCATAAAAGATGAAGAAAGGTTGTAGAGATCTCACATTAAAAAATACTGAACAGGCATGACACCTAAAAATACCTGACCCTAGACTCTTTACTGTACCAGAGGAGAAAAACATATATCTTGTAAAGGACATTATTAGTTCAAATGACAACATTAGAATATGAAGAGAGTAGATTAGAAAAAAATATTATATCTATTTTTTACATATAAATTGTATAAATTTATACAGCTGATACTCTCTGTTGTTATGCAAGAGAATATCCCTGAGTGGATTTCTTGGGAACTACACACTGAAATTTTATGGGTAAAGGGCCACGATATATGTAACCTAGTGTCCAATGATTCAGGAAAAAAAATCTGTGCGTAGAGAGCACAGGTACAAATAATAAAGCAAATAGGGTAAAATGTTAATAGTAGGTGAATTTAGGTAAAAGGTATAAAAGAGTTCTTATGCTATTTTTGTATTTTAAACTTTGTGCAAATTTGAAAATTTCAAATAAGAATTTTTTTATTTAAAGGGAACTGAAGACACCTTTAATTCTAACACTTGCTATTAGAATTTTGAAAAAAATAGCAAAACAAAAACTTACCAAGAAGTGAATCACTATGTTGTATACCTGAAACTAATGTAACATTGTGTGTCACCTATTCTCAAATTTCAAAATTCTAAAAGAAAAAGAATTATGAAAACAGAAAACATAAGTAAATACAAATAAAAATGCTTAACTAAACAAGTCACACCACCATGTGTTCTCTCTCCCTGGAGTAGACCTTCTCTATGATGAAACTGTCATCTTTCTGTGGTTTTGTTTATATTATTATGCTTGTATCAAATTCTTTATGGAAAGTGACAGGTTGTAAGTAAATGCATAAAACTATTTTCAATAGTTTTATTCAATAGCTATTTTCAATAGTTTTATTCAATGACTTCCTACTTCTACTTTCAGAATTGTTTTAAGAGGGCTAGAATTCCTAGTAATCTATTAGGCTCTAATTACTTCTGCTTCTAAGAAACTTTAGGATTCCAAGCCTTGAGACTTCTCTTGAACACCTTAAATCTTATTTCTTTACTACCAAAGGAATATATTTCTAGTGATAGAATTCCAAAAATGTCCATTAAAGGTGACTCTTTTTTCACTCGAATGACACCACAGAAGCGATTGCCAGATCTGTCAGTCTATACCCATTGATTAGCTTCTGCTGTATAAAGCATTAAAACTGAAATCAATCATTCCCATCAGACCGCCCTTCCTCACCCCAGACTATTACTATGCACTTCAAAAAACAAACAAACCTAACCAGATGCCAGATACCTACACAATAATAAATATGCACGGGCACAGTGAGAGGTACTAAATTTTACTAAGAACTTTCTTAGGCTAAACCCTGTGTATACAAGGTATCTCAGGGTTTTTTTTTTTAAGTTTTTATTTATTTATTTGACAGAGATAGAGAGAGAGAGAATACAAGCAAGGGGAGTGGGAGAGGGAGAAGCAGGCTTCCCACTGAGCAGGGAGCCTGACATGATGCTCAATCCCAAGACCCTAGGATCATGACCTAAGCCAAAGGCAGACGCCTACTGACTGAGCCACCTATGGGCCCCAATATCTCAGTTTCAAAAAAAGAAATGTGCAGACTCCTTTTAAAGAAAAAAATATTAGGGGCACCTGGGTGGCTCAGTTGGTTAAACCTTCAGCTCATTCATGATCTCAGGAACCTAGAATCAAGCCCTGTGTGGAGCCCCATGCTCAGTGAGGGGAGTCTGCTTCTCCCTCTTCTTCTACCCCCCCTACTCGTCCACTCATGCTCTCTCTCTCTCAGACAAATAAATAAAATCTTTGGAAAAAAAATAAAGAAAAAAATATTGTCTCAGACCCATCCAATATTAAATTGTTTTTATCATTGTTATTTAAATAGGTACAAATATAAAACAAAGTTTAAGTTCCTTATGCTTATAGACCCAATGGAGTCATAAAGCCAAAATAAATTATAAATTTAATCACAAGAAAAGTACAAAACCAATGAAAGTTACATCACCATTACTATGAAGGCAAAAACCATTGTTGAAATTAAATTGTTTTTTCATAGTGAATATGACACTGCCCTATAATTCTTGTTCTTTCCTCCATGTTCAACCCAAACAGGTAATGGTAAATTGTAGTGACCATACTGAACCTTACATTTGAGCAGCTTATATGCTGAGATATTTCACATAGTACATTATTCCTTTTGGTAATTTTAAAGTGTCTACAACCACTTCTCCTTAGGTGTTACAAAATTGACTGTTTTTATCCCATTCATTATAAAACGCTCAGTGATTTGATACAATATCATGACATAGTAAATTGCAAGAACAAGCAAACTTGTGTCCTCGTGCTCTTAAAATTAATTAGGAATCAGAATTAATTTTGAGAAACTTTTCGATATTCATAAAGAAAGGATGATTCTTAATGAACAAATAATATGATATAGTAAAAATGTAAGTACAATAAATGTAATAATAAAAGGATAATAGTAGTTAATTTCTGACTTAATACTATAAACCAATTCTCTGCTAGGAACTTTATACATACTGACTCATTTAAACCTAATAATGGCATTCTGTAGTATACTGTAGAATACTGTTATTATCTTCACTGTTGAGAAAACTGAGTCATGGGGAGACTTACCCGAAGTTATCCGGGCAGAAGATGGCAGGGCTGAGATTCAAGTTCAGGTGTGTATGACTTCATCTTGAAGTCACTGCTGTCCCCAGTACTAACAGGTAGGCACTGTGTCTGCATTCGTAAATAATATATTCATGCAATCTGTATTCCTTGAGCTTGAATTCTAAGAAGGAAAGAAAAGACAGGCAAAAAACAAGTAAACAAATATAAATGAACTAATTGTCATGCATTCTGTACAGGAAAGAATAAGATACAATGAAAGAGGACAATAGGGGACATAAAATAGGGGACAAAAGGGTCCATAGAGGCTTCTCTAAGGAAGGACATTGATGCAGACACCTGAAGGATGAGAAGTCACTTGTGAAGGGCAAAGGGGAAGAATTATTCAGACCTAGCAATAGCTATGCCCTGAGGCAAGATCTACACTGGTAGATCTGAAGTGAGATGACACCAGTGTGGTGGTGAATTATAATGGTATGAAATGAGGTTAGAGATGAATCAAGGATTAAGGCCCTTCTCTTAGAAGGGTGCAGTGCTTGAACAAGGAACCCAGTATTTTCATTTCATACTGGATCCTGCAAATTGTGTAGTGAGTTCTAACTGTAGTTATAAGAAGGAAATTTGATGTTGTTATAAGTATAATGGGATGTCTTCAAAGTGTTTTATGCAAGGGTGCAACCTGATAGCTCAAATCAATACACAGAGATTAAAATTCAGTGTGATAGTCATGGCCCAAAATATAAATGTCCAGTTTCAAATGAGTACAGTCAGAGTTCAAATTGTTCAGGGGAGTATGTGGCTCAAATTGGATATCCCATAGGAGCAATACTAAGACTTTTTTATATGGCCAATGCAGGTAACAACTATCACTTTCCATAAGCATGTTTTAGAAGTCTTAATCAGTGGAGTCAAAGCTGCTTATTGAGACAAATCTTAACTCTGCCTGCAGAACTTCTGCCAGAAAGTATTGTTACCTCTCTATATAGTATTAGAAAATCCAAGAGTATGGATTTTTCCTTCATTTAGAAACGTGGAATATCTGTGCTCCTGGATCTTTCCAAAGATTCCAACCTTAAATTGTCATGTACCAAAAGGTAGAAAATATAGCTGAAATCAGTGATTTGTAAGAGTTAAAGTCTAAGGGAGCAGCTAGTTATCTACTCTATAGATAGAGATATATGAAAGTGCGTTCTTAGGAGTGTGCTATATTACCATATCTGAATCATGTTAGTCTGGTTCATTGCAGACATTCAGTAAATGTCAGTTGATTTGAAAATAACCTTAGCTCCTCCCAGAACAGCCTTCATTTAGTGAGCCTTTCTTCTGTATCTATAAAATTATTATCAGATTTATCATCTGTTACCCAAATGAAGTTTCCTATAATAATTTTTTGAAAAAGCTTCTCATGATGAGGAATTTCTGTTAGAAAAAATTTATATCTTTCAAGAGATTCATATGATTTCGTTTATCAGCAACAAAAATGATAGAATCCTTTATAACCATTTTGCTCTGACTACGTGGATGCTTACAAATTTAGTCTTTCATACAGTAATATTTGCCTTTCTAAACCTCCTAATAGGACTAGCTTATTTGCTTCTTTTTTTTTATTTGACCATTTAGAAATTTATGAAAAATATTCCCATCTCACTGACAGTAAAGGGAATGCAAAAATAAATCAAAAAATTTTTGCCCATCAAATTAACAAAATTTCTGAACTATTGAGTCATATTTTCAATACATATTAAATAGTACTATAAAGTGATCATTACTAGATCTGTATATTCTGATACGGAATAATTGGCTACAAAACAAAACAAAAAGACTAAGGTGCAGAACCTGTATAGCATGGTCAGTTGCGTACTGGTGAAACAGCTCTATAGGAAAAAAAAAAAAAAAAAAGCTCTGATTCATAGCATTTTTAGATTTCCATGGTGTAAAAATACTCCTGCAATGACTTGTTTCAAGCTACCAACATGAAGTCACTGAGCACAGAGTTGGGAAGAGATGTATATTTTTGGTTCTCATGAACCACTAAGAGCTGACTCCTGTACACTGCTGAATAGCATAGTACGTATATTAGGAACTGAAAAAAGTAAATGTAAAAAATCCTCATGATCTTAAGTAAAAAGACATCATATATTTACTACACACATGTAATAGTAATTATTATATATAATTATGTATATAGACAGACTTATGTGATCCCATTTTTATTTTAAAGATACAGACATGTAATTTTATGTGTATAGGGAGTAGTTGGAGGGAGAGAGAAGGGGAGAGGGAGAGGGCACTAGATTCATCAGGTGTTTGAGAAATGAAAGTTTTATTCCACAAGAATTTAGAAAAGAAATAAAACTGGTGTGTTATTAGGTAAGCATAGTACAATATATGCATGTATCTAACCTGCTGGAGACTACTTTTAGGATGAAGTTTCACACAATTTAAGTAGCAAAGAGGAGGAAAGAACAGTAATTTCTCTAATCACCTCGAGATTGTCTCTGTACATCTCCTGAGAGTCCTGAGCTGATTCTTATGGTACATGGTTACATATCTAGCAGTTATTTGACCTGCAACCATGCATATACTTCACTGTTGTAAAAATGGGGCTAAAGACAGGGTGCAATCCCTAGAGAGATCTATCTGTATCCCAAAGATTAGAATAAGGATTTAGATTTACTGTGTTTTCAAGGAAATACTCTACTGAATGGGGAGGAGAATATAGTCACTTTACCCTTTATAAGTGAAGAGAATAATTTTTATTTGCCATTACACAGGTTGAAATGAGGACTAAAAGAAATATCTATAGTGATTATTTGGTGAATTGGCTTTATTTTTAAATTATTGCCTGTATTTTCTAAATATACTTAATGAACATGTATATCTTATAATCAGAGAAAATGTCATTAAAAACAGATATTGGGACTTGATTTTATAGTAAGATCACATTACTATATTTTGTTTTCTTTTTTTACTTTCAGAGTTTAATTTAAATTCTGGTTAGTTAATATGCAGTGTAATATTAGTTACAGGTGTAGAATTTAGTGATTCATCACTTCCATACAACACCCAGCGCTCACCACAAGTGCCCTCCTTAATACCCATCACCCCTTTAATCCATCCTCCCACCCACCTCCTCCCAGCAACCCTCAGTTTATTCTCTGTAGTTAAGAGTCTGTTTTATGTTTTTCCTCTTTCTTTTCCCACAACGTGTGCATTTGTTTTGTTTCTTAAATTCCACATATGAGTGAAATTATATGGCATTTGTCTTTCTCTGAGTTAATTGACTTAGCATAATACTCTCTAGCTCTATGCACATTATTGCAAATGGCAAGATTCCATTCTTTTTTATGGATGAGCAATATATTCCTGTGTGTGTGTGTGTGTGTGTGTGTGTGTGTGTGTGTGTATACTATATCTTCTTCATCCATTCATCAGTTGATGGACATTTGGGCTCTCTCCATAATTTGGCTGTTGTTGATAATGCTGCTATAAACATCAGGGTGCAGATACCCATTTGAATCTGTATTTTTTTAATCCTTTGGGTAAATACTTACTAGTGCAATTGCTGGATCATAGGGTAATTCTATTTTTGACTTTTTGAGGAACCTTCACACTATTTTCCAGAGTGACTGCACCAGTTTGCATTCCCACCAACACTGTAAGAGGATTTCCTTTTCTCTGCATCCTTGCCAACCTATGTTGTTTCCTGTGTTGTTAATTTTAGCCATTTTGACAGGTGTGAGGTGATGTCTAACTGTACTTTTGATTTGTAGTTCCCTGATGATGAGTGATGTTGAGCATCTTTTCATGTGTCTGTTGGCCATCTGAACGTCTTTTTTGGAAAAGTTTCTATTCATGTCTTCTGTCCATTTCTTAACTGTGTTATTTGTTGTTTGGGTGTTGAGTTTGATAAGTTCTTTATAGATTTTGGATACTAACCCTTTATCAGATACATATCTGATAAATGACATCATTTGCAAGTTATTCTCCCATTCTGAATGTTTCTTTTTAGTTTTGTTGATTGTTTTCTTTGCTGTGCAGAATCTTTTTATTTTATTCTTTTGAGATCCCTTTTTAAAATCTGTGGTTGTTTTACCGTTAATCATTATATGCACAAGTTCATCACAATGTACTTCTTTCTTGTTCTGGAGAATAAATAAAGCAGGAAAATAAACTTGTTTTCAAAGAGCTTATAATATATTTAGAGAGATAAGCTTAACTTATATAGAATAGCAGTGGATGATAGAAGCAAATGGTATATAACCAAGGACTACAGTGTATAGTATAGGGCTGTGAGAGTTAAGAGGAAAAAGAAATCAGAGTATTCTTAATTTTAAGAAAGGTTATTTGGAAGAGATAGTTTGGGATTAGCTTTGAAGTTTGCTTTTTAAGTAAGTGAAAATGCTTTCAGGTGAGTGTAGTGTCCTAAGCCTGGTAAGAGGTGAGAATGAAACTGGAGTTTTTAAAGGGGATTCACATACTGGGGAGAAGGGAAGAAAACCGTAAATATAGAATAGGCTGCTTAAATGGGGAGACCTTGGGAGTAGGGGACCAATTCAGAAACAGTTGGAACAAATCAGACTCTGAGGGACTAAATTGAATTAGTTCCATCCTGAAAGAAAGGTGATGTCGATTCTGAATATAAGGAAAAGGTAAAGAAGAATGAGTCAAAAATTATCCTGGAGGGCTGGGAGTATAATGATATCACAGAAAAATTTGTAGGAAAAATTAATGCATTTTATATTTAATACAATAATTCTACATCTAATTGGAAATGTCTATCCGATTCTGTATGGGTTGGATTGAATCCCCCAAAGAAGTCCTAATCCCCAGCACCTCAGAGTGTGACCATATTTGGAAATGGTGGAATTGCAAATGTAGCTAAGAAGAGGTCATACTGGAGTAGCATAGGCCTCTAATCCAATATGACTGGTGTCCTTATAAGAAGAGGAGAAGACACTGAGTCAGGGACACACAGAGACAAAGTGTCCATGTGAGGATGGAGTCTGATACTGGAGTGATGTGTGTACAACCCAAGGACTCCCAAAGATTGTTAGCAAATAACGGAGGCAAGAAAAGGCAGGGAAGGATTCTCCTCTACAGGTTTCATAGGAAGCATGGCCCTTCAAACATCTTAACTTCAAAGTTCTACCTTTCAAAATGGGAGGCAATAAATTAAGTCACCGAGTTTGTTGTACTTTGTTATGGCAGCCATAGGAAGCTAATACAGATGCTGATACCGTTCTTTGATTTTTCTTTAAGATTTTATTAATTTATTTTTGAGAAAGAGAGGGAGAAACCATGAGCGAGCAGGGAAGAAGGGCAGAGGGAGAGAGAGAAGCGGGCTTGCTGCTGAGCAGGGAGCCCCATGCAGGACTCGATCCCAGTCCCTGGGATCATGATCTGAGCCAAAAGCAGATGCTCAACTGACTGAGACACTCAGACTCGCTGATTTTTCTTTTTAACCAGCCCCTTCCCTCAACTTTCTTTTTTGGAAAAATTTACAAATATGAAATGTAAATCGGTATATGCAGTCAAAAGTGGAGAGCGTAGTTCATTAAATTTTTTCATATCTGAGTAGTTATTAGTGATATTTATTCTCTATCATCATCCTTTCGAAATGGTATTTTCATACAGGCCAAATAAGTTCATTAGATTGTGCAGTGTTAGCTCATTGGAGTGTGTACTCTGCATACACTTTTGGGAATAGTTAAAGATAGTAATATATCTTTTCAGCTTATCTGGTAATCTAAAATTCCATTGCCTACCTTTTCAAGAATATCGGATGTCAGAATGAAGTGGCAACTCAGCCATATGGATTAGGAAGAATGCTGGGATCACAAAGTAAGCAAAGCAAGCATAGGTCTCAGAGCATATGCTCAAATGCCTTGAGAACCTGCTATAATAAAAGGAAATTTTAGAAAAGGGAGGAGTAGTAAATGTTTGTCCTTGTCACTTTCTCCATAGAAGTCATGCGTAAGGACTTGTATGAATGCTTTTGTTTCCAATGACAAACTTAGCATTTTAATTATTGAAATGACGTCAAAGTTGTATCTCATTTTGGACACTCTTTCCTTTCTCCTTAATCTGCTTTTCTTTCTGGCTTGGTTTCTGATATATTTATATATGTAAGTTTTTCACGGGGAAATACCTCCTCTTTTTTTTTATTTTTAAATTTTATTTATTTATTTTTTTGACTTATAAGTTTTGGGAATCAATTAGACTACCAAATATTTTTCATAATTTGGAAAGTAAAACTGTCTTAAGTGTGTGTGAACATATGATTTTTGGCACTTGTACTGCCCAAGCCACAACTTTTCATCCTTTTTAAGTGAAATATAGACTTTGAGGCTCACTGACCTTTGAATACAAGTTCCTTTTCCCAGAAGAGTATACACTGTCCATTTGGTTCCCATGAAAAACTCTCCCTTGAACATGTCGGTAAAGAGCAGTCCTCATTTCCCTAAAAAGTTAGTTCTTTTATCATTTGTGAAATCTGAGTGACTCTACATTTCTGCTGGTTCAGATGATTTCTAGAATTGATATCTTGTGGCAGAATTAATCATAGCAAAAGAAAATGTGCCAGTGTAGACAATTGTAGGCTGAAAAGGAGCCAGAGAACTCAAATTTGTGTAGTTTGTTAATAATATACCTAAATTAATACTTAATTTAATATCCTTACTAATTTGATTAAAATGCCCAAAGATTTCAATATTCACTGTTAATAAGATGTTATAAGGCTTTTTAAGTGGGTGCTTAAAATTTCTTGATGCATTAGTTGTTTTCTATAAAATCTCCGTTGGCTGTAATCCCAGTTCATATTTGCCTTATTCTGATTCTAGTGTTTATTTTATTTTATTTTTGTAATGAAGCAAAAAAGTGATTAATGGTTTATCTGGTAAAGAAAATAAGGAAGATTTTACTTAGAAAAAAAGTTTTTCTTTCTGAATTTCTGTGCTTCATAGATTGAACCATATGAAATTATCATTTGTGTGGGTTAAAGAGACAATTTTTTATGGTTCAACTTACTAATTAGTTTAAAATAATAGATTTTCTATGTAAGACTATAAGATATGAGCGATAAAATAATACTTTATACCATTTATACGTCTTTTGGCATAATTAGAATGGATTTTCATATTTGAAAGGTAGCTTTTTTTCTTTTCAAAGATTTTACTTTTAAGTAATCTCTATCTGCATGTGGGGCTGGAACTCAGAAACCCTAGATCAAGAGTCACATGTTCCACCAACTGAGCCAGCCACGTTCCCTGAAAGGTGGCATATTTTTAAAAAAATTTCTGAAATTAATTAATTTCTTTTCAATTTACGTTTTAAAAAGCTTTTACTTATTTGGGAGAGAAAGAGTGAGAGAGTAAGCACAGATGGGGGGGAGAGGGAGAGGGAGAAACAGAAGCCGACTCCCGCCGAGCAGGGAGCCCAATGATATGGGGCTCCATCTCAGGACCTCAGGATCATGAGCTGAGCAGAAAACAGATGTTTAACTGATTGAGTCAACCAGGTGCCCCTAATTTTTTTTTTTTAAATTTTTAACTAAGCTCAGCATGGAGCCCAAAATTGGGCTCAATCTCATAATCATGAGATCATGACCTGAGCTGAAACCAAGAGTGGGATGCTTAACTGACTGCCCACCCACGTGTCCCAAGGTAACTTATTTTTAAATCCAGTGCTTAATTTATCTTATAGTTTAAGGTCAATTAAGATTATGAAATGACTGTACCATAGCTGATGACAGTAGTATTCTGTCTGTATAAAAGTCATCTTGGGGTGGCTGGCTAGCTCAGTCTGAGGAACATGCAACTGCTGATCTCAGGGTCATGAGATCAAGCCCCACATTGGGTGTAGAAACTACATAAATAAATAAACTTGAAAAAAGAAAAGGTCACCTCTTACTCCTTAAGCAGATATTTGTTTAGTTATGAGAAACAAAAGAAGGTAGAAAATCAAAGTGTTATTAGCCTCATTATGAAATTAGACTATTAAAATAAATAAACATTCTGGAAATAAATTAACTTTGTTTGAACAGATACAAAACTGCTTTCTAAGGGGGAACTCTGTCTTTTCCTATAAGAACTTGTTTAGTTGGGGGCACTTGGGTGGCTCAGTTGGTTAAGGGTCTGCCTTCAGCTCAGGTCATGACCAAGGGGTCCTGGGATTGAGCTTCTCCCTCTCCCTCTGCCCCTCCCGCTGCTTGTGCTCTCTCCCAAGTGTGCACTCTCTCAAGTAAAAAAATAAAATAAAAAATCGTACAACCCTGCTAACTCTGTTATTAAAAAAAAAAAAAAAGAACTTCTACAGTTTATCACTGCATAAGTGGGTGGTTTTTCAACTAGATAAGGCTATATCAGACTTGAATTTTCATATGAAAACATTGACTTTTCCTAGTATTTGTAACATGGATTTTTATTTTGTCTGCAACACAGAACACCTGCACAAATTACATTTCTTAGCAATGCCTCTCTTGGAGTTTTAGAAAAGGTTATCTGAAAGGCTATGTTAACCATTCATCCTTCTAGGATAGCCTTTATCTTATATCTAATTAGGTTAGGGTCCCTGGAGACCAGTGAACCTGGCTCTATTAAGTTCCCTGCAGTGTGGGACATTTGGCACATGGGAAGGAAAAAGGGGTGCTTGGCAGGGGCACCTAGCTCCCACCCCTGGAGGCACAGTGTAGCTGAGGGGGTGGTGGAGTCTTGGGAAATGGCTTTCTTGCTGGCCACTTGCAAAGTGAGTAGACCCCACGGGTCTGGAAAAGGGGTAGACCCTCACCCCTGTATCCTTGGGGTCCCTGCCGCCTTTCCTGGCTGGGCTGAGGTATGAGCACCAGTGTCGCTCTCTCCCTGCCTCCTTTCCACTGCCTTCCTGGGGGCTTCAGATTCAGGATTTGGTCCTAGTGTCCAAAACTTTGCTAAGAAACTTACAAGGACTGGGGCGCCTGGGTGGCTCAGTGGGTTAGGCCTCTGCCTTCGGCTCAGGTCATGATCTCAGGGTCCTGGGATCGAGCCCTGCATCGGGCTCTCTGCTCAGCAGGGAGCCTGCTTCCTCCTCTCTCTCTGTCTGCCTCTCTGCCTCCTTGCGATCGCTCTCTCTGTCAAATAAATAAATAAAATCTTTTAAAAAATTTAAAAAAAAGAAACTTACAGAGGCTCATACTTATCTACAAATCTTGATAGAACATTTAACGCTTTTTTTTTTAAGATTTTATTTATTTATTTGACAGACAGAGATCACAAGCAGGCAGAGAGGCAGGCAGTGAGAGAGAGAGGGGGAAGCAGGCTCCCCACCGAGCAGAGAGCCCGATTTGGGGCTCGATCCCGCGACCCTGAGATCATGACCTGAGCCGAAGGCAGAGGCTTAAACCACTGAGCAACCCAGGTGCCCCCATTTAACGCTTTTTGATGACAAACTTCAAAACTGCAAATATGAACAGAGAAAGAAAATTGAAACTCTCAAAGAAACAACAAATAGCATGGTAGAATTGATTAAACACTGCATTGTGTTGCAGCAGATTGCTAAAAGTAATATTAATTTTGTGGATGCAATATATCAGTCTAGTCCATGGGAACCTGTGATCAATACAATGCTTACCCTGAACCTGCTCAGTTGTGTAAGTGAGAGCCATGCCCGTCTTCCCTACCAGTTGGACCTGTATTAGCTACCTTGAGACATCATCAGACTACAACACCAAATAGTACATGCAGTGGGCACTTAAAACCTAGTAGCAGTTTGACTTATCCAAGCCATGTCAACTTGTCTCCAAAGTAATACAGCTTTCAAAGACCCAGTTTATAACTATGTGTTTCATTTCATTTTAATCCTAGCTCAATTTTCTTTCCTCCCTCCAATCCCTTCTTTCTTCCTTTCATATATTATTATACTAGGACTTGATGAAAATGATTCAGTTCCTAACCTGTCTTAACACAATCTAACACAGGGAGACATGCAGAGACATGCAAAGAAAACATTATTCTGCGTCCCTATGTAAAAACTTGACGATAAATTCTGTACATGATTTGTTAAAAGAAGTTTGTTTCTCTTAACACACAGACATGTTTACTGCTACTAAATAATAAGTATAATGGAAAACTAAAAATAAATAAGTTCTTTACTCATTTAGATCATTATTTTTCTTTTCTTTTTTAAGATTTTATTTATTTATTTGACAGAGAGATCACAGTAGGCAGAGAGGCAGGCAGAGAGAGAGTGGGGGAGCCGGCTCCCTGCTGAGCAGAGAGCCTGATGAGGGGCTCGATCCCAGGACGCCGAGATCAAGACCTGACCCGAAGGCAGAGGCTTAACCAACTGAGCCCCCCAGGTGCCCCTCATTATTTTTCTTATTTAACAAGAAGTTTGGAGGTAGCCAGTCCAAGGGCAGGTGTAGTGTCTTCTATATTTCTGCTGTGCTATGCTTAGCATGATTCTTTCATTCTCTTTCTTGTTACTTCAAACCCAGTATATTTCCAGGCATTACATTTACTTTCCAGGGAAGAAGAAGAATAAAAATCCTCATTTTTGTTGGGCTTTCTTCTGCTCCCTACAAAAAAAGGAATTTTTGCGTGAGGGACTTTTTGCTGTGTCTCATTGTCTAGAATTGTATTACATGCCTCAGAGTATTTTAGTTTTCTAAGCACTGTAGTAGAGGAAAGCAAGTGTACCAGGCATTGAAATGGGTTTTGAGTGACACTGAAAAAACAAATGATAAACCATTCAAGACTAATAAATTCTAGGCCAATTGCCTTGACCTTTGCATTCTAAAATCAGTTGTGTTTTGATTAACATCAGGATCTAAAAGAAATCCAGAAGAAGATGTTTGTAAATGACATTTCTGATAAAGTGTTAGTATCCAGAATCTACAAAGAAACTCAACTCCCAAAAAACAAATAACCCAATTAAGAAATGGGCAGGAGACATGAATGGACACTCTTGCAAAAAAGACGTCCAGATGGTTTAGAGACACATGAAAAGATGCTCAACATCACTCATCATCAAGGAAATAAAAATCAAAATTACAATGAGGTACCATCTCACACCTGTCAAAATGGTTAAAAATAACAACACAAGAAGTAACAGGTATTGGCAAAGATGTGGAGAAAGAGGAACCCTCTTGCACTGTTGGTGGGAATGCAAACTGGGGCAGCCAGTCTATAGAATAGTATGGAGGTTCCTCAAAATAGAACTACCCTATGATCCAGCAATTGCACTAGTAGGTATTTATCCAAAGGATACAAAAACAGAGATTTGAAGGGATATATGCACCATGATGTTTATAGCAGCATTATCAACAAAAGCCAAATTATGGAGAGAGCCCAAATGTCCATTGACTATGAATGGATAAGAAGATGTGGTATGTATACCCAATGGAATATTACTCAGCCATCAAAAAACTGAAATCTTGCCATCTGCAATGACATGGTTGGAGCTAGAGTGTATTATGCTAAGTGGAATAAGTCAGTCAGAGAAAGACAAATACCGTATGATCTCACTCATATGTGGAATTTAAGAAAGGAAACACGTGAACATATGGGAAGGGGAAAAGGAAAAGGAATGAGGGAAACAAGCCATAGGAGATTCTAAATGATAGAGAACAAACTGAGGGTTGATGGGAGGAGGTGGGTAGGGGATGGGCTAGATGGGTGATGGGTTTAAGGAGGGTACTTGTGATAAGACGAATCCCTGAATTCTACTCCCCAAACAACCAATATTGCAGCTACCTAAAATATAAATTTTAAAAAAAAGTTTATGTAAGAAAATAAAAAGAAAGTAGAAATCAAACAGAAAAATAGAAGAAATCTAGTTATTGGTGAAATGCTAGGGTAAATAAGCAAAATGAGTTTCTCTTTTTAAACATAAGACAGACAAATTGATATCTGATGACTGTATTTTCTATACAAAATGTGAAGTTAGAAGAAGGAGGCAAAACAGACATACTAGGACCAACTCTAAAAAGTTAAGACTTTAAGACTTTATTAAGTCTTTCCTTTCTGGGCACCTGGTGGCTCAGCTGGTTGAGCATCCAACTTTTGGTTTCCACTGAGGTCATGACCTCAGTGTCATGAGACTGAGCCCTAGGACAGGCTCCGTGCTCAGAGAGAAGTCTGCTTGAAACTCTCTCTCCCTTTCCCTTCGCCCCTCCCACCTGTGTGCACACACACTCTTTCTGCCACTGAGATAAATAAATAAATCTTGAAAAAAAAAATCTCCTTTTAAAATAGCCCTCTAGGGGTGCCTGGGTAGCTCAGTGGGTTAAGCCTCTGCCTTCAGTTCAGGTGGTGATCTCGGGGTCCTGGGATCAAACCCCACATCGGGCTCTCTGTTCAGCAGAGAGCCTGCTTCCCCCCCTTCTCTCTGCCTGCCTCTCTGCCTACTTCTCTGCCTACTTGTAATCTCTGTCTGTCAAATAAATAAATAAAATCTAAAATAAATAAATAAATAATTAAATAAATAATATAGCCTTCTAAACATTCTGAATTTCATGACCTTAATGAAGGTAGGTGTTTATCCTTTGGTTTTTAAAAAAATTTTTTTTGATATTTATTTATGTATTTATGTGTGTGTGTATGTATGTATGTATGTATGTATGTATTTACTTATTGAGAGAGTAAGAAAGAGAGCATATAAGTTCAGGGGCCAGCAGAGGAAGAGAAAGAATCTCCAGTAGACTCTGCCTTAGCTGAGAGCCCTCCTCAGCGCTCGATCTCGTGATTCTGAGAACATGACCTGAGCAGAAAAAAGAGTGGAAACTCAACCATCTGAGCCATCCAGGTGCCCAGAAGTAGAAATCCTGAATTGAAAAAGAGAATTCTGTGCAGTAGCATATGATATGGTATGATCATAAATAGAATTTTATGTGACTGGTTGTATATTGAGTCTTGCTTGATTAATGTATGTAATCTTGTTTGATCTATCTGTAATAGTTGCAGGTTGGTATGCTGGTGTTCCAGGAAGCAGGATTAATACGAAGGATGTTTGCTAGTGAGAACTTGTGAAATTTTATATATATCGTGGGAGGAAATGAATCAGGATTGGACCAAAGGAGAAATAGGGCTTTGATGCAGTCTGAACACAGGCCTCAGCCAATCCATGAGGAGGCTGTTTGAGCTGTTCCAGTTTATGGTAAGGAGACCAGATCTCTGTACTCCTTCACTCACCAGTCATTGGATGACAGCCGTCCCCAGGAGGGGTGTGATCTTGGGCAAATTGATCTATACAACAGAGTAATTCCCAGAGAGGACTGACAGCAGTGGGGGAATAAATTTTTCAAGCCTTTAGTTCACTGTTGTGACTGTGAGAAAAATCAGATTTAACTTTTTTTTTTTTTTTTTTTTTGACAGATCACAAGTAGGCAGAGAGGCAGGCAGAGAGAGACAGGAGGAGGCAGGCTCCCTTCTGAGCAGAGAGCCCGATGAGGGAATCGATTCCCAGGACCCTGAGATCATGACCTGAGCTGAAGGCAGAGGCTTTATCCACTGAGCCACCCAGGCGCCCCAGATTTAACTTATAAATTTTCATATTACCTTATAGTTTTTAGAAATGTTACCTACAGTAAATGCAATATCTACTGATAAATGCTCTCATTTAAGGATCTGGAGTTGGGCTGTTAAAGATGACTTATTCCAATTCAAGATAAAGTGTTGTTACTCTCTGTTACCATACAACATTATTATAGTATTATTATTTTTATTCCCTATGCTGTACTTTTCATTCCTGTGATTTTTTTATTTTATAACTGGACATTTGCACCTCTTAATTTCCTTCACCTATTTCACCCATCCTCCCAATCCCTCTTCTCTGGTAACCATCAGTTTGTTCTGTCTATTTCTGATCCCATCTCTCTTTGCTTTTGTTTTTGTTCATTTGTTTTTTAGATCCCACATGTAAGTGACTCATATGGTATTTATCTTTCTGTGTCTAACTTATTTCAGTTAATATAATACCCTAGAGGTCCATCCATGTTGTTGAAAATGGCAAGGTCCAATTCTTTTTTTATGACTAATATTCCATTGCATATATATACCATATCTTCTTTAGCCATTCATATATTGATGGCTCCCATATTGTGGCTATTGTAAATAATGCTGCAAAAAATATAGGGTTACATATACCTTTTTGAATTAGTTTTTTTGTTTTGAGTAAATACCCAGTAGTGGAATTACTAGATCATATGGCATGTCTATTCTTTAAAAGATTTTATTTATTTATTTGACAGAGATCACAAGTAGGCAGAGAGGCAGGTTGGGGGGTCAGGGGAAGCAGACTTCCTGCTGAGCAGAGAGCTTGATGTGGGGCTCGATCCCAGGACCCAGAGATCATGACCTGAGCCAAATGCAGAGGCTTAACCCACTGAGACACCCAGGCGCCACTGGCATGTGTATTTTTATTTTCTTGAGGAACCTCAGTACTGTTTTTCACAATTGTTGCACCAATTTACATTCCTACCAGAGGTTTGTAAGGATTACTTTTTCAAAAAGTAAAGACAAAAGACAAAAACACTTGTTTTTTATCTTTTTGATACTAGCTTTTCTGGTTAGTGTGAGGTGTTCTCTAACTGTGGTTTTGATTTGCATTTCCCTGTGATTATTGGTGTTAAGCATCTTTTACAGGTCTATTGGCCATCTGTACGTCCTCTTTGGAAAAGTGCCTATTCAGGTCCTCTGCCCATGTCTAAATTAGATTATTTGTTGTTTGGGCATTAAATTGTATAAGTTCTTTATATATTTTGGATATTAATCTCTTATCAGATATTTCATTTGCAACTATTTTTTTTCCATTCAGTAGGTTGCTTTTTTGATTTGTCAGTGTTTTCCTTTGCTGCACAAAAGCTTTTCAGTTGGATGTAGTCCTAATAGTTTATTTTTGTTTTTGTTTCCCTTGCCTGAGGAGACATATCTGCAAATATGTTGCTAAGGATGATGACCAAGAGATTACTGTCTATGTTTTCTTTCAGGAGTTTTATGGTCTCAGGTCTCACATTTAATTCTTGAATCTCTTTTGAGTTTATTTTTGTGTTTGGTGTAAGACAGTTGTCCAGTTTCATTCTTTTAAACATAGCTGTCCAGTTCTACCAACACCATTTATTGAAGAGATTTTCCCTCTTGCATATTCTTGCCTACTTTGTCATAGGTTAATTGACCCTATAAATGTGAGTTTATTTCTGAATGCTCTCTCCTGTTTTCATTGATCTTTGTGTCTATTTTGGTGCCAGTTTCATACTGTTTTGATTACGTTAGCTTTGTTGTATATCTTTAAAATCTGGTACTGTGATGCCTCTAGCTTTGTTCTTCTTTTACAAAATTGCTTTAGCTATTCAAGGTCTTTTGTGGTTCCATACAAACTAGTGTTATTTATTCTGATTCCATGAAAAACACTATTGGTGATTTGATAGGAATTGCATTGAATCTGTAGATGGCTGTGGGTAGTATGGACATTATAACAATGTTATTTATTTCAATCTATGAGCATGATATATTGATGTATCTTTCCATTTGTTTCTGTTTCTTCAGTTCCTTTCATCATTGTCTTATAGTTTTCAGAGTACAGGTCTTTCACCTCCTTGGTTAAATTTATTCCTAGGTGTTTTATTTTACTTTTTTGGGTGCAGTTGTAAATGGGATTATTTTCTCAATTTCTCTTTCTGCTACTTCATTATGTAGAAAAACACCCAATTTCTGTATATATATATATATATTTTTAAAGATTTTATTTATTTATTTGACAGATAGAAATCACAAGTAGGCAGAGAGGCAGGCAGAGAGAGGAGGAAGCAGACTCCCCATGGAGCAGAGAGCCCAACGTGGGGCTCGATCCCAGAGTCCTGGGATCATGACCTGAGCCGAAGGCAGAGGCTTTAACCCGCTGAGCCACCCAGGCGCCCCTTCTGTATATTTTTTATCCTGTAAATTTACTACATTCATTTGTTAGTACTAATGTCTCAATTCTGTGATTATCTTTGTAATATTTGAAGGACTCTGATGTCACACATTATTCTCTGTCCCCTTGTCCTGGCTCATATATTCGTTGGCCTCTAATTAATTAATTAATTAATTATTTTAAGTTATGTCTACACCTAACATGGGACTTGAACTCCTAACCCTGAAATCAAGAGTTATGTGTTCCTCTGACTGAGCCAGCCAGGTGCCCTGTTAATTGGCCTATATTAAAAGAGTCTCCCCATACTCCCACTTCTTTCTCTTGGAATGGAAGCTTAGAAAGGAGAGAATCTGTCTTGGATGTTTTCCATGCCCTTTGGATAAACTTCTGCAATTTATTTTCTTTCATTTTTTTCCTCTCAAAGTTATCAGAAACAACAATATTTATAGAATAGAGCAGCTATATGACTGGACAGGGTAGAGGATCAGAGGACAACTCTGGAACTTGTATTAACTGTAAGAATAGCAGTAAGATGTAATGAATTTATACTTTACTGATTTAACACTTAGAATAATCTACATTTTAAATCTATGCCCAATTTGTGAGAATATGGGATCATTAGGAGAACAGGTTTAGGAGCATGGATTTTGATGAAAGTAGATTATAGTGGACATACTAGTTATAGAAGAGTCTCACATATCCTATATAGCAGAGAATCTCATATCTTATATAACAGAGTTATAGTTTTTGGAGTATAAATCCACAAGGCCAAAAAAATCAATAGTGGTTGACAATACATTTTACTCAGCTGACTAAGGTGTTTGTGACTAACTTCTTTGTTCGTATACTCTTGGTATGGATCATTGGTAGATTTGGTAGAATTTTTATATTAAGTGTTTTATTCTCTCTTTCACTTTTTCCTCCTTCCTTTTGACTATTTTAAGACATAATCAGAAAATGAAAAGATAGAAATGGTATTTGTATAGCCTGCCAAACTTTTTAACATTACCATTAGTAAGTTAATTTATGTAGTGTTCTTAGAATAATAATTCTCACTTCTACCTTTATGTAACACTAAATATTTTGGATCCCTTTGTCTCTGGGGAGATTGCATTTACCAGGTTAGCTGTGTTTTTTGCAGGTTAGTTTTAGAAGCAAGTTTATCTGACATATGATAAAATGATTGGGTTTAAACCTGGAACAAATGGATTTTTGTTTTTTAAGTTTAGTTGATCACTCCATGCATCAACTATGATGTGCCATCAAAAGTGATGCTTTGGGTTTTATCTGATGACCATAAAATTCAAAAACAGAACCAGAATTGTATCTGCTAACAATTAATTATATAGAAACGCTCATTCCCTGAAACTATACATGTATTCTATGAAATCTCTGAACTGTTAAAGAGTCTGTACCTAAGTGAAACAATTAGCAGGCAAAGACACTGTTGTGTATTATAGTCTAATAACTTTTATTTTACCTTGTAGAAAGAAATTACATCACATGCTTCTCTAATTCATAATTGAGCTAATTTTTTTAAATGATTTTTTAAAATTTATGTGAGAGAGTGAGAGAGCAAGCACAAGCCAGGGAGAAGGGGCAGTGGGAGCGGGAAAAGCAGACCCCTCACTGAATAGGGAGCCTGATGTGGGGCTCCTTCCCAGGACTTCAGTATCATGACCTGAGCCAAAGCCAGAGAATTAGCCAACTAAGCCACCCAGGCATCCCAGAGCTAATTTTATATTAAAAAAAAAAAATCATCTGAAAAAAGATACCCTAAATATGGTCCTTTAAATAAAGGAGCCCTTAGAAATTCTGTTCCAAATAATTTAATATTGCTGTGTTCAGTTGATATGGAGAAGAATTTTCCATTAAAAATTTATCTATTTGCAAAATAATGTTTACATTCTGGGTTTCAACTTATAGAGCACTTTGGCATATTTTCTAGTAATTATTATAGTAGTTCTATGAAATGGTTAAGACAGTTATATTATTGTCCCTATCTTACAGATGAGTGATCCGTGGCATATAAGTAACAAACGGTAGATCTCCTCACTCCTGTGAATGATCTTTCTATGACATCATAGTATTTACTGTGGATGATCAGTTTTTTTTATTTCAGTAGAAGTTAAGCAGAATTTTTCTCTGTCTCTGCCTTGAGCAAGCAAAATCCCTTTTTGGAAGGCAGGAATAGGTGTTAAAGGTTAGATATTAGAGTATAGATCTTTATCAGGCTGGCAAGAACTATAAATTGGTAAGGTGATCTGATCTGGGAAGTGTATCTATGATAAGCAGACTATATCATTAAATAAGTCCAGTTTTCATAAGTAGGAAATTAACAAGGAAGCAAGAAAACTTTACTGATGATGGCAATACCAGGGCTAAATTTCAAAACACCAGGGAGCATACCCTCATTGTACTGTCTATGAATGTTATCCTCTGGAGTTGTGCAATATGGCGGTGCTTTATGATATATTAAGAATACTAAAAGAGAACAGTTATTCAGTGAAGAATCTCTGAAGACTGAGGCCTTTTATTCTGGCTAACTGTGATAATCAGTAAGTCATTTTCCCAGACAGAATCTTTTGGTCTTAAAAGGCTGAGGTCAACTTTCACAGCTGTAGTTTCTCCAGGGAAAAATTGTCCTTATACTTAGCCAAAAGCCTTTGACATCAATATTTGAAGTGAGAGAAAGAACCATGTCCTGCAGTCAAATGGAGGATATCAATGCGCCTTAACAAACACAGAAAGGTTGGCTTCTTAGATGGTGAACTGTGTTTGGCAAGGTGACGGGAGCTCAGAACACCAGACTCCTTATCATTTCTTTATGTGATTTTTGCACTTCAGTTTTTCTAAATTCAAAATAGACCATAAAGGTAGCTCACAATTGGCTCTGAAAATTTCCATTTATAGCTTAGATCAAGTTGAAATATCCTGGGATGATTTTCAAATGATTCATAGGTACAAGCTTTTCACAATGTTAACATTTCTATTTGACACAGAAATCATTCTTTTTGAACTTGATGATTTATTTTGATTTGAAATTATAAATCCCAAAGATAATTTTCTTACCATGAACATTGTATTGTTTGGCAGGTGGCTTTCCCTAAAGATTACTTAAAAGTCTCTTATCCTTAATTGAATATGTTACAGCATAGAAGTCCACTAAGAAATGCTTCCAAAAATTATTTGCATTTTGTGCATTATGTTTAACCCCCTTTTAGATTTGATGAAAGGAGTCAATAATAAAATAAGCTCAAATGCATTTTCAAGATGTTAAAACACTCACTGCCAAAAAGAAGAATAAGTATTGGTCTGAAATGAAATAAGAATAAACTTTGCATTTTTTTACCTGAATGTATCACTTTGGGGGGAAAAGATGAGGATTTAAAAAATTCATATTAGTGCTAAAATTTTCTTTTACTTTGCTAGTGTTAACTTTAAAATTTGCCAGAATAACATTTGCAGTGTAGGCAAGGGATATGTAACTTTCCAAGCATGAAAGAATTTGTTATGATGAGCACTGAGTAATATATAGAACTATTGAATTACTATATTAAATACCCAAAACTAACATAACACTTTATACTAAGTATACTGGAATTAAAATTTAAAAATTGAAAAAAAAAAAAAGAATTTGGAGCTCATATTATAACCTGTTTCCCATAGATTAAACCTTTTTAGTATTTTATATTGACTTAAATATAGAAAAATAGGCATACCAGCTTTTGAAGCAGTGTATGTTTATATTAGTAACATATTGATCTCTATTTTTCTCCAAAAAGATGGAGAATTAGGGATTTCATTTACATGAGAATTATATTTTTATCCATGATTTAGTATGCATTTATAGAGCTAGACTACAATTAGTACTTAACATGAAAATTACTTTGAATATAATTTAATACATGATGAATCAGAAATTCTGGCAGGCTCCTGCCTTGACTTGGGTACATCTTTATGAAATACCATGGAAAGATGCTGGTTGTTTTAATTTTACCTTATGAGTTTTGAACAAACTGGGGTTTATTATGTATTCCTTCTACATTCTTTGATGCCAAATTTACAGAAAAAAAATTATTTTTATTCAGTGTAATTTAAAACTTCCTTTTTAAAAAAACTTCTCTACTGAAATAGGATAGTGTTATTTGGTTTTAAAATCACATTCATAAGAGACTTCTCTCCTGGAGTGAAAATTGTAGACTGAGTTCTCTTTGTCTCCCCCCACCCCCTAACCACCGGCACTGAAAGCAAAAATCTCTTCTGAAGTCAATAAAAGGTTACCAAGAGAGGAGAAATTGTGATTGGAAGAATTGAGCCTAGTAATTCCTGCTGTTATGGCAACTGTCATCTGAAACAGAAGGAGTACTCTTCAAGCTCTATTTTTCATCATTGAATTAATATAATAAGTATTTATAGAATATGATTTTGAGCTGTGTTTACTTTTCTAGATTTATAATTTGGTTTTTAAGGAAACAGTCTCAGAATAGTACTTAACCTTGGATAATTTTTTTTTTTGAATGACAGATAATATTTACTGATAGAATTCTCTCTGGGTTAAAAAAAACAGTGAAATTAAGTTATTTTATTAATTTTGACTCATTAATTTATTAAGTTCATTAAGTACTTTTCTGTTCATTTGGAATATTTCATTTGGCTTTCCTGGCAATGCTATGAAATTGGGAGCCAGTGTGGGAAAATTATGGCACAGTGTGAAGACTTGCCAAAGAGATTATAATTAGTTACTGGTGGCAGCAGAACTAGAACTCAGATGTCCTCACAGGCTAACTTCCTGTTCTCCTTAGCCAACCACAGTCCCCTGTTGACCACTATGCAACCTAAGTTTTAACGTTAGAAAAATGAACTCTTCCAAAAACCTAGCAGAATGATTCCTTTAGGTACACTAGCATTCCTTCATACAAAGCAGTTTTTGGTGTGATTGATAAAAAAAATTACCATGGTAAAAATAATTTTTACTAAAAAAGATAGAGAATGGAAATAAGGGGAGATACATTGGGTTAAGGCACCAATTTCTAGCCCAACTGACTTAGATCTTTATCCTGGCATGAGTTTGGTGGCACCTCCTAGTCCTTCATGGACTTTTTTTCCACATCAGACAAAACCACTGAATGGTTTTGTGCAGTCTGGCAGGATTGTTAGTTGCAGTGGTGTAGAAACGGAAACAATTTGGGAGTTGTAGGTTGAAACTGAGGTGCCTGGTTCTATGAAGTGGTATTGGTTCTGAACTTTGAGTACCAAATTTATGTATATATTTAAAACAATTTTTTTAAGGTGGATGATAGTAGCTATTTGAGTGTCTTTGGAATACTGAGACATTCAGCATAATTGTACATCTTATAAAGAGGAATTTTGGAGTAGAATGGGTTGTAAATTCACTGCAAATTTAGAATCCAAACAAAACTCATTTCATGTTTGTATAAACTATTTTAAGCCATCTTGTTCTTACTAAATTTTTTTTTTCCTCTAGCCTGCAGTCTTTGTTTTTAAGGCCAAGTTCCCCTCTTTCATTAAGAAATTTATATTCATAGGCCAATTGAATCACTTCTAGATTGTCCCAAAAGAGTTGATGCCACTGTATTTGGTTGAATACATTATAATCTTCATCTGCAAATTATCACCGAGGATCAACAGAATTCACTAAGTTTTAGAAGGCCTTACATGGTAGAGGAGATAATGACACGTAACAAAAGCTCACTTTAAAGGGGTATTAGATGAGCAAAAGTAAACAATTAAAAAATACATAATGTCTTAGAAAAAAGATACATCATTAAGGGTATATTTTTAGCAACTTTAATATATGAAATAAATAAATTTGGAATTGTTTCAAGGTCATATTCTCTTCCTGCTCTAACAACATTCACTATTTTCTTAGGTCTCTGGGTTAAAGGACTACATCACAGTGCTTTGTAATGGTAAACTCTCACTGTATGAATAAAAAAAGGAAACGGCTTCTGACTTACAAATATAATATTGCCTTAAAATCTACAATTTCATTAATTTTTTTACAAAGTCATCTTGTCTAATTTTTGTTCAAGTAATTATGACACATGGAGTAGTTTTATAGAAAATTTTGAATGCAGTAAATTCTATTAATTATGCCTTTATTATTTATTTAACATTCTCCTCTTTTACCTTCACCCCTACTGTACCCCTTAGCAAACTCTATGCCAAACCTACTTAGTGAGTCCTAATCTGCAGTAGAAGCTATCTCATTAGAAATCTTTTTTCTCCTGAAGAGTATGTGATATCTTCATTTAAAATATAAAGCTGGGGTGCCTGGGTGGCTCAGTCCTTTAAGCATCTGCCTTTGGCTCGGGTCATAACCTCAGTCAACATCCTGGGATCGAGCACCACAAGCCGCATTTTGGGCTCCCTGCTGAACAGGGGTCTGCTTCTCTGTCTCCCACTGCTTGTGCGTGCTCTCTCTCTCTCAAATGAATAAACAAAATCTTTAAATAAATAAAATAGGAGTGGCTGGGTGGCTCAGTTGGGTAAGTGTCTGCCTTCAGCTCAGGTCATGATCTCTGTATCCTGGGATTGAGCCCATGTCTGACTCTCTGTTCAACATAGGAGTCTGCTTCTCCTTCTCCCACTGCCCCTCCTCCCTCTCGTTCTCTTTGTTTCAAATAAGTCAATAAGATCGTTAAACAAAAATAAATTAAAAATAAAATATAAAGCTAAATTGGGACATCTGGATGTCTCAGCAAGTAGATCATGTGACTCTTGATCTCTGATTTGTGAGTTCAAGCCCCATGGTGGGTATAGAGCTTACTTAAAAAAGTACAGAGCTAAATAAAACTGCATTGAGACATGGAAGGAAAGCCACTATAGAAAGGCTGAACACCTTCAATGTTCATTCTCCAAAGCACACAATTTTAACACATCCTAATACTTCAGGGAGCAGCTGCATCAATATTTGGTTGGAACTTAAAATCCCTAATAAATTGCAATTTCCCAGCAAGATAGAAGTTGAGCAAGTGATAAATGTTATTATGGTGTCATTGGCTTGAACTAATTTGAAGAGGGGGTCCTTGGAAGTGATAAAAATGCATATAAATAAAAGATACTAAATGCTAAACAAGAAAGGTATGAAATATTGTCCCTAGGAAAAGAACTGAAAAACATGGGTCTTTAGGGCTAGCCAGCTGCCCACTGGGTCTGGGAGGTGGGGTCCTATTGTTTACTTGTTTCTTTCATATTGCATGCCTCCCATTCTTATGAAATATGCTTTTGAAATAAAGGGAAAAGAATAGCAGTCCTCATTTGACATAATTGTAGAGAGGTTTGATGACAGTCACAACCAAGAACAGAATGCAGTTCTCTTACTTGCTGAGATCAGCGCTTTTTTGAGGATAACTAGTTAGCTAGAGGTCAAAAGAAATGTTTTATTTTCAAGATAGAATATTTGAAACCAAGGGGGGGAAGGGAAAGTATTTGCAACAGAGAATATTTCTTTTTTTTTAAATTAACATGTAAAGTATTATTTGCCCCAGGGGTATAGGTCTCCGAATCGTCAGGCTTACACATGTCACAGCACTCACCATAGCATATACCCTGCAATGTCCATAACCCAACCACCCTCTCCCTCCCTCCTCAACCTCCCAGGAACCCTCAGTTTGTTTCATGAGATGAAGAGTCTCTTATGGTTTATCTCCCTTCCGATCTCATCTTGTTTCATTGTTTCCCTCCCTACTGCTCACGAACCTCTGCCCTGCCTCTCAAATTCCTTGTATCAGAGAAATCATATGATAATTATCTTTCTCTGACTGACTTATTTTACTTAACCTAATACCCTCTAGTTCCATCCACGTCGTTGCAAATGGCAAGATTTGGGGGGTTTTGATGGCTGCATAGTATTCCATTGTGTATATATACCACATCTTCCTTATCCATTCTTCTGTTCATGGATATCTAGCTTCTTTCCATAGTTTGGCTATTGTGGACATTGCTGCTATAAACGTTCGGGAGCATGTGCCTCTTTGAATCCCTACATTTGTATTTTTTTTTTTTTTTAATTTTACTTATTTATTTATTTGACAGGGTGATAGAGAGAGAATACAAGTAGGCAGAGAAGCAGGCAGATTGAGAGGGAGAAGCAGGCTCCTCACTGAGCAGGGAGCCCAATGTGGAGACTCGATCCCAGGACCCTGGGATCATGACCTGACCCAAAGGCAGGCGCTTAACCAACTGAGCCACCCAGGCGCCATCCTACATTTGTATCTTTAAGGTAAATACCCAGTAGTGTGATTGCTGGGTCATAGGGTAGCTCTATTTTCAACTTTTTGATGAACCTCCATACTGTTTTCCAAAGTGGCAGCACCAGCTTGCATTCCCACCAACATGTAGAAGGGCTCTCCTTTCTCCACATCCTAGCCAACATATGCCGTTTTCCTGACTTGTTAATTTTAGCCATTCTCACTGGTGTGAGGTGGTATCTCACTGTGGTTTCAATTTGTATTTCCCCGATGCCCAGTGATATGGAGCAGTTTCTCATGTGTCTGTTGGCCATTTGAATGTCTTCTTTGCCAAAATGTCTGTTCATGTCTTGTGCCTGTTTCTTGATTGATTATTTGTGCTTTGGGTTTGAATTTGATAAGTTCTTTTTAGATTTTGGATACTAGCACTTTATCTGATATGTCGTTTGTGAATATCTTTGTCAGTTGTCTTTTTGTTTTGTTGACTGTTTCCTTTGCTGTGCAAAAGCTTTTGATATTGATGAAGTTCCAATAGTTCATTTTTGTCCTTGCTTCCCTTGCCTTTGGCATTGTTTCTAGGAAGAAGTTGCTGCGTCTGAGGTCAAAGACATTGCTGCCTGTGATCTCAAAGATTGTGATGGATTCCTGTCTCACACTGAGGTCTTTCATCCATCTTGAGTCTACTTTTGTGTGTGGTGTCAGCGAATGGTCCAGTTTCATTCTTCTGCTCTTGGCTGTCCAATTTTTCAAACACCATTTGTTGAAGAGACTGTCTTTTTTTCCACTGGACATTCTTTCCTGCTTTGTCGAAGATTAGTTGACTATAGAGTTGAGGTTCCATTTCTGGGCTCTCTATTCTGTTCCATTGACCCATGCGTCTGTTTTTGTGCCAGTACCATACTGTCTTGATGATTACAGCTTTGTAATAGAGCTTGAAGTCTGGAATTGTGATGCTGTCAGCTTTGTTTTTCTTTTTCAACATTCCTCTGGCTATTCAAGGTCTTTTCTGGTTCCAAATAATTTTAGGATTATTTGTTCCTTTTCTTTGGGAAAAAAAAAAAAAAAGGATGGTATTTTGATAGGGATTGCATTAAACGTGTAGATTGCTTCAGGTAGCACAGACATTTTCACAGTATTTGTTCTTCCAATCTATGAGCATGGAACATTTTTCCATTTCTTTGTGTCTTCCTCAGTTTCTTTCATGAGTACTTTATAGTTTTCTGAGTACAGATTCTTTGCCTCTTTGGTTAGGTTTATTCCTAGGTATGTTATGGTTTTGGGTGCAATTGTAAATGAGATCGACTCCTTAATTTCTCTTTCTTTTGTCTTGGTGTTGGTGTATAGAAATGCAAATGATTTCTGTGCAGTGATTTTATATCCTGAGACTTTACTGAATTCCTGTACGAGTTCTAGCAGTTTTGGAGTGGAGTCTTTGGGTTGTCCACATAAACTATCATATCATCTGCAAAGAGTGAGAGTTTGACTTCTTCTTTGCCAATTCGGATGCCTTTTATTTCCTTTTGTTGTCTGATTGCTGAGGCTAGGACTTCTAGTACTATGTTGAATAACAGTGGTGATAGTGGACATCCCTGCTGTTCCTGACCTTAGAGGAAATCTCTCAGTTTTTCTCCATTGAGAATGATATTCTCTGTGGGTTTTTCATAGATGGCTTTGATGATATTGAGGTATGTACTCTCTATGCCTACACACTGAAGAGTTGTGTTCAAGAAAGGATGCTGTACTTTATCAAAGGCTTTTTCTACATCTATTGAGAGTATCATCTGGTTCTTGTTCTTTCTTTTACTAATGTGTTGTATCACATTGATTGATTTGGAGATGTTGAACCAACCTTGCAGCCCAGGAATAAATCCCACTTGGTCGTGGTGAATAATCCTTTTAATGTACTGTTGGATCCTACTGGCTAGTATTTTGGTGAGAATTTTCACATCTGTGTTCATCAAGGATATTGGTCTATAATACTTTCTGATGGGGTCTTTGTCTGGTTTTAGGATCAAGGTAATTTTGGCCTCATAAAATGAGTTTGGAAGTTTTCCTTCCATTTCTATATTTTGGAACAGTTTCAGGAGAATAGGTATTAATTCTTCTTTAAGTTCCTCTGGGAAGCCATCTGGCCCTGGGCTCTTGTTTGTTGGGAGATTTTTGATGACCGATGACTGCTTCAGTTTCCTTACTGGTTATGGGTCTGTCCAGGTTTTCTATTTCTTCCTGGTTCAGTTTTGGTAGTTTATATGTCTCTAGGAATGCATCCATTTCTTCCAGATTGTCAAATTTGCTGTGTATAGTTGCTTATAATATGTTATTGTAATTGTGTGTATTTCTTTGGTATTAGTTGTGATCTCTCCTCTTTCTTTCATGATTTTATTAATTTGGGTCATTTCTCTTTTCTTTTTGATAAGTCTGGCTAGGGGTTTATCTGTCTTATTAATTCTTTCAAAGAACCAGCTCCTAGTTTCCTTGATCTATTCTCCTGTTTATTTGGTTTCTGTTTCATTGATTTCTGCTCTGATGTTTATGGTTTCTCTTCTCCTGCTGGATTCAGGCTTTCTTTGCTGTTCTTGCTCCAGGTCCTTTAGGTGTAGAGTTAGGTTGTGTACTTGAGACCTTTCTTGTTTCTTGAGAAAGGCTTATACTGCTATATACTTTCCTCTCAGGTCCACCTATTCTGTGTCCCAAATATTTTGAACAGTTGTATTTTCATTTTCATCTGTTTCCATGAATTTTTTTACATTCTTCTTTAATTTCCTGGTTGACCCATTCATTCTTTAGTTGGTTGCTCTTTAGGGTCCATATTTGAGTTCTTTCCAACTTTCCTCTTGTGATTGAGTTCTACTTTCAAAGCATTGTAGTCTGAAAATATGTAGGGAATGATTCCAATCTTGTGGTACTGTTTGAGACCTGATTTGTGATCCAGGATGTGATCTATTCTGGCAAATATTCCATGTGCACTAGAGAAGAAAGTGTATTCTGTATTTTGGGGATGGAATGTTCTAAATATATCTGTGATGTCCAGTGTGTCATTTAAAGGCTTTATTTTCCTTTTGATTTTTTGCTTAGATGATCTGTCCATTTCAGTGAGGGGGTGTTAAAGTCCCCTACTATTATTTTATTATTGTCGATGTGTTTCTTTGATTTTGTTATTAATTGGTTTATATAATTGGCTGCTCCCATGTTAGGGGCATAGATATTTACAATTGTCAGATCTTCTTGTTGCACAGACCCTTTGAGTGTGATATAGTGTTCTTCCTCATCTCTTATTATAGTCATTAGCTTTAAATCTAATTTATCTGATATAAGAATTGCCACCCCAGCCTTCTTTTGAGTTCCATTGGATCTAAAATGAATTTCCTGTAGACAGCATATCGATGGGTCTTGTATTTTTATCCATTCTGATACCCTGTGTCTTTTGATTGGGGCGTTTAACCTATTTACATTCAGGGTAACTTTTGAAAGATATGAATTTAGTGTCATTGTATTGCCTGCAAGGGGACTGTTATTGTATATTGTCTCTGTTCCTTTCTGATCTGTTACTTTTAGGCTCTCTCTTTCCTTAGAGGACCCCTTTCAATATTTCCTGTAGGGTGGTTTGGTGTTTACAAATTCTTTTAATTTTTGTTTGTCCTGGAAGCTTATTATCTCTCCTCTATTCTCAATGACAGCCTCGCTGGATATAGTATTCTTGGCTGCATATTTTTCTCATTTAATGCTCTGAATATATCATGCCAGTCCTTTCTGACCTGCCAAGTCTCTGTGAATAGGTCTGCTGCCAATCTAATATTTCTGCTGTTGTATGTTACAGACCTCTTGTCCGAGCTCCTTTCAGGATTTTCTCATTGTCACTGAGACTTACAAGTTTTGCTATTAGGTGGCAGGGTGTGGACCTATTTTTATTGATTTGGAGGGGGTTCTCTGTGTCTCCTGGATTTTGATGCTTGTTCCCTTTGTCCAATTAGGGAAATTCTCTGCTATAATTTTCTCCAATATACCTTTCCCTTCCCTTTCTTTTTCCAGGATCCCAATTATTCTAATATTGTTTCATCTGTGGTGTCACTTATCTTTTGAATTCTCCCCTCATGGTCCAGTAGTTGTTTGTCTCTCTTTTGCTCAGCATTTTTATTCTCTGTCATTTGGTTCTATATCACTAATTCTCTCTTCTGCCTCATTTATCCTCGCAGTAAGAGCCTCCATTTTTTTTTATTACACCTCATTAATAGCTTTTTTTATTTCAACTTGATTAGATTTTAGTTCTTTTATTTCTCCAGGAAGGGCTTTTATTTCTCCAGAAAGGGATTCTTTAGTATCTTCCATGCTTTTTTTTGAGCCCAGTTAGCACCTTGATAATCATTCTGAACTCTAGTTCTGACATCTTACTAATGTCCATATTGATTAGGTCCCTAGCTGTTGGTACTGCCTCTTGTTCTTTTTTTTTTTTTTTTTGTGGTGAGGGGTTTTGCCTTGTCATTTTATCCAGACAAGAATAAATGAATGAGAGAACAATATACTAAAAGAGTAGCAGCAACCCCAGAAAAATATATACTAACCAAATCAGTAGAGACCTGAAACTGGGGGGAGAAGTAAGGGGGGAAAAAGAATATATATATATTAGACTGGTGAATAGAACAGAGCCACACACTTGATTTTGGGTGTATTTTGGCTTGCTAGAAAAAACTACCTCCCAAAATTTTAAAGAAAGAAAAACATATATATATATACAAAAATAAGGGTAAACACAATGAAGGGATGGAATATTACTGTAAAGATAAAAATTAAAAAAGATTCTAGAAAAGGAATTGATAAGTTGGTTGAAAAACGAATAAAAAAAAAAGAGGAAAGAATGTGATCAAACTGGAGACTAGAACAAAGCCATGTGCTAGATTTAGGATTTATTTTGATCTATTAAAAGAAACTGTATCCCAAAATTTTAAAGAGAAACAACCTACATGTATACAAAAAATAAGGTTAAAAACAATGAAGGGGTAAAAGATTATTATAACAATAAAAATGAAAAAGAATTAAAACATATTGATAACATAAAATTGTTAAAAATATTAAAATAGGAAAGAGGAAAAAATTTTAAAATAGAGTAAGAAAAAAACAAAATTTAAAAAATTTAACTTTGAAAGACTAAAAGATTATGGGAAAAAAGCCCTGAATTCTATGTGTTGCTTTTCCCAAGCTCTGGAGTTCTGTAGTTTTCATTGATTGGTAAACTTGGTCTTAGCTGGACATTCTTGCTGATCTTCTGGGGGAGGGGCCTGTTGCAGTGATTCTCAAATGTCTTTGTCTGAGTTGGAATTGCACCACACTAGCCAGGGGCCAGGCTAAGCAATCTGCTTGGTTTTGCTCAGTATCTTTTGTTCTATGAAAGCTTTCTGTGTGGCTTTGGAGGATAGGAATGAAAATGGTGGCCTCCCAATCTCTGGCACCATAGGAGCTGAGAGCTTAGGGCTGCATTCCTCAATGCACCTTCAGGAAAAAGCAGTAAATCCCTCCCATCTCCCTGGTCTCTTGTTGCACTCTGAGCTCACCCAGCCTGTGACCCAGCATTTCTATCTCTGGTGCATGGCCCCGTTTGGAGTCTCCAAATCCAGCAGATTCCTACAGCATGTCCCTGTGCCTCTTCTCCCGAAGGAAGAAGGAGTGGATTTCTCCGAATCTTCCACTTGTGGAGTCCATGCTGGAAGAGCAGTGGCCCAATTGTGCCTTGGTTCACAGTTTAAGGTAACCCCCAGCTGAGAGCGCACTCCTGGCTCCATCTCTGCAGCTGGCTTCCCTGCTCTGATACCTGGGAGCTCTGCGACACTCAGGCATCCCTCTCTTTCTGTGACCCCAAGGGTCCTGAGACCACACTGTTGCCGTCAGTGTTCCTCCTCCCACTTAGCCTCTGAAGTGATGTCCTTCAGTGGAGCAGACTTCTGAAAGTTCTGATTTTGTGCTCCGCTGCTGTCTTACTTGCCAGGAGCTGGCCTCTCCCCAGGCTGTCTATCTTCTGGTATGTTGCTTCTATCTTCTCATACGTTGCCTAGGCTTCACTTCTCCGCATGTCCTACCTTCCAGAAAGTGGTGAATTTTCTGTTCCTAGAATTGCTGCTCTTTTCTTCTCTCTCCTGTTGAGTTTGTAGGTGTTCAGAATGGTTTGATAACTATCTAGCTGAACTCCTGGGACCTGATTATAATTCTCCAACGTCATGCTCCTCTTTGTACCAACAGAGACTATTTCACTGGATTATTGGTAGCAATGTCTGTGTCTTGTTCTCCATTTATGTGTGTCTTTTGATTCCTTGTATTTTTCTGGTAGTGAACCCTGCAAAATATCATTTTAATGAGTTGGATGTATGAAATAAATTGAGAAAATTTTGAAATAAATCTTAAAGTGTATGTGCTACTGAAGCGAGCCCAAAATCATGTGAGTTTTTACTCTTTTAAATTTAAGCTAAAAATATGTCTATTAAAGGTAAGAGCCATAGTATTAAGGAAAAAACTCCTCCTGACATGAATGGTTTCTTAACCTCACTTTATTATCAATATGTGCGTGTTTGTTTTTGAGCTAGGAGCTAGGAATGGACACATGATATTAGGAGATGAAGGAAGCACTTTGTAAAACAAACAGAATTAAAATATATAACCCAAGTTTATGACAGCAATTTTGGTTATAGACATATTTTCTGAAATAATCTCATACTCAAATTGTGTGTATTATTAGTTTTATTATACATGTTCTTAGTCTTATTATAACTCTGATACAAACTCCAAAATTCAATTAAAATGAAATTGATCGTGTTAATGAAATTAAAACAGCATCTTCACCATGCTTTAGAGAAAGTATCTGAATTACCTTGTTTACTCTTTCTTTGTTTTACTATTTCTCATGGGCAGAGAAAATGTAATTCTATTTGTCCAAGATAGCTTTATGTCTTATCTCTTAAGAGGTCACAATTTTTAAATCTAAGTGGCTAAGTGCCATGACAGGCTAAAGTAGATTTAGGGAAGTATGTGATTTGAGTGAGAGAGGCAATCTTTACTTTAGCCAGTTTTTTTTTTTCCCCTGGTTCAGTAATGCCAAATGTTTGTGTCATAGTTCAGATTCCCTTTTGCCATAACGATTCCTTGGTGAGAGTAGAATTATGTTGTATGTAACATAGGAACTGAGTAAGTTGATAATGGAAGTTGAAACTGTAGATGAAGACACATTTTTTAAACTATTTTGTTATTTGGAGGGTCATTCTGAATTTGACAGTCTTGTTCCTTGTGTCTAAAAATACCTCTACTTTGGATTACTGCCTTGCCTTTGTACAGTTTAAGTATATCAGTGATAATCATGTTTTTTAACTCATCATGTTGTCATTCATTTTCATAGTATATTCATATTGATGTTTATGTCATTTTGATGATTTTGTGACAGAACATCCTCACATCACATTACTACATACTTTTGTATTATGAGAAATCCACAAGAGGGGCCATCAGGACTTGTGCTCAAAAATTTTTTTAGTCTTGGAAATAATATAAGTGGCAAGGAAAAAGATGACTAAATTAGGAGATATACTAGATTTGGCCAACAAACAACAAGAACACTGGGGATTTCTAATGTGATTTATAGTTTGTGTTCAGGAAACCAAAAGATTGGTGTTTTTTTGGAAGAAAGTTTGAGATTCTGTAAATTGGCAGATGGAAAAAATTTACCAGCCAAATAGGCCTTCATACTTTCTACAAAATCTTTCCTGACTCTTCATTTATTTTAACTACGTTAGGGTTAGTGAGTTTTTAGGTTGGCAACCTCCAAGGAAACCTCATTGAAGATTCAGAATAAATTGCAAAGTAGCTCCCAGTTTGCTCTTAGCTACAATATAAAACTACACATATCATCTTTTGGTGTCTATTTTGTGAATTTAATTAAGTAAGAATCTACAAGAAGTAGGATATTATTAATTTATAATATTTAGTAAAAGAGTTACTTTCATTTCTAAATTATTCAGTTTACTGATATAAAATTTGGAATTTGTGATTAAGTTATAATAAAGAGATAAAAGCACTAGTAACTAGTATTATCAGTTACTAGTTATTAGTAATACTAGTTACTAGTATTATCAGTTACTAGTTACTGGTTACCAGTATTAATAGTAACTACTAGTAATACTAGTATTACTAGTATTATTATATTAGGAATACTATACTAGTATTACTAGTTACTAGTATTATCAAACATAATTGCAAAAGACCAGTTTTCATTAAGCACTGAATGAGAGTGACCTAATCAATTAGTTTATACTTATTTATTCCTAACAAAAGCAACAATAATTAAAATATCAGTAGGATTTATTAAGCTGTTATCATGCTAATATGTACAGTATATATATATGCAAGTTTATCCACAAAGCAACTAGGAGCTATAGTTATTATTATTTTTTCCATTTTATAGATAAGAAAACAAGTTATACAAGTAGATGTACATATAAAAATATGGAGCAATGTATAGATAATTTATGTGCAGGTGAAGCTCAAAAAGTGAGATTGACAGGAGAGTCATCAGAAAATACTTCCAGGATAAGGTAAGTCTTGGATATGTCTTATGTGTATACAAAATGGTAGAATAGATAAGGGGAAATAAAATTAGAACATGTATGGAAGAAGGCATGAATATTGCATTTAAGACCAGTCCAAAAAGAACAATGAGTTTGTATATATTAGTTATAAGTGGAATACTGTTTCTTAATTGTCTCACAAATAGAGGTAAAATGTTTTCATCAAAGTTTAGAATTCTTAAATGGTTCCTGGTATATTGTACATGCTCAAAAGAATTTTGGTAGAGGGGCTCCTGGGTGGCTCAGTGGGTTAAAGCCTCTGCCTTCAGCTCGGGTCATGATCCCAAAGTCCTGGGATCAAGCCCCGCATCGGGCTCTCTGCTCAGCAAGGAGCCTGCTTCCCTTCCTCTCTCTCTGCCTGCCTCTCTGCCTACTTGTGATCTCTGTCTGTCAAATAAATAAATAAAATCTTTAAAAAAAAAGAATTTTGGTAGAATGTCTAACATACATAAGAAATCTTAAATAATTTATAAGTATTAATTGAATAAAATGAAATATTTAGTGGCTTAATTTTTTCTATTGGGTTTTTCACAAAGAGAAACAAATTAACAGTATTTAGATACTTATTACTTTTAGAATTTAACAATCTATTGGAAGGAAAGGTTTACATGGTCTTCTATAGAGAAGTTTGGGTTTTATTGTAGCACATTTATTTTATTATAGGACATTTGTGCTACTAAAATTCACACTACCCAAATTTGTTGTAGGGACAGTAATTTCCTTCTATTTTCCAAATTAATAGAAAACTTCTGTGTCTTATTCATTGCTATATTCACAGAACTTAGTATAGTGCCTAACACGGGGGAGGTTCTCATTAATTATCTGTTAAATAAATGAATGAATATGCAAATATGAAGAATTTGTAATATCACAGTTTTTAATCTGAGGATATTTAAGCATTTTCCAATTGTGAATCATTGGAAATCACTGGAATATCATAGTCATTTTTGTTTAGGAATTACAGAATAGTGAGAGTTCATGTTTACCCATTGCTTCATAGTGATTCAGTACTGGAGACAAGAATCTTCAAATTTTCTGTCTTTCAAAAGTAAAAGTTTTCAGTGCGTCATTTTTAACAAATGATAAGGGGACTGGACTATTTTTCAAAATGGGTGAGTTAAACTCTCACCCTGTGTCACTGCTTACTAGCCATATAGTTTTTGATAAATTATTTGACTTCTGTAAATCTGTTTGCTCAATCAGTGAATGAAAATAATACCTTTTTCACTTTCTACACTGTGCAGGTTGTTGTGAAGTGTAAAGAGAAAATTCCTATGGGAACTATTAACAGTTTGCACAAATGACATATTTTTAGTCATTTCTTTACTACTAGCGGTATTTTAGGCTAACACATACCTTGTGAATAACAACATAATGTTAAACTTGCTATTACTATGGAACTGATTATGAAATGCAAGGATATACTAGTATGGTAAGTTTCATTCAGTCAAGTAAAGATATAGGGAAGAATGGTATGGTAAAAATAAGCCTTGCATATTTGGAGAAGAATATAGGTTGGTGTGTGCCATTAGTTCATAGTGAGTGAGAAGGAATGTAGTACTGAGAGGCAAGGGGTGGTCATTTAGAGCCATACAGGGAATGATGAGTAGTTTGGATTGAAATATGACATTCTTCAGTTGAGGATGACAGTGTTACTCTACTTTTTAACTAGAAGAATCAAGATAAGAGATCTTAAGTTTCATATATGCAGGAGTGGATTATGAGAGAATGGCAATTATATATATGCCTGGAGGTTTCTTGCACATATTATAGGCTAAAAAACCCTGCATTAATGGTTCCCTATGATTATTGAATACTTTGTCATATTAAAATTTATTTGTATTTTTGTTGTCTAATCTGTTCTGAATTTTTTTTTTGGCTATGGATTGTGTTTTAATCAATTTGAGTAGAAAAAGGACTTTTTTTTTTTTAAGATTTTATTTCTTTATTTGACAGAGAGGGAGATCACAAGTAGGCAGAGTCAGGCAGAGAGAGAGGGGAAAGCAGGCTCCCCATTGAGTAGAGTACCCCATGCGGGGCTCCATCCTAGGCCCCTGAGATTATGACCTGAGCGGAAGGCAGTGGCTTAATCCGCTGAGCCACCCAGGTGCCCCAAAAGACTTTTTAAATTAAGTTTTAAAATTCCAGTATAGTTAACATATAGTGTTATATTAGTTCCAGGGGTACTATATAGTGATTCAACAATTCTATACATTACTCAGTGCTCATCATAAGTATATAGAACATGATTTTTTTTGTTAATTTTTCTAACACTAAAATAATGTATTATTATAATAGTAAGCTACAGGCTCTTGGACCACCTCTTCCCAGCTGTTACTTCTGGGAGTTAGTGCTCTGTTTCTTTTTTTCTTTTTTTTTTAATATTTTATTTATTTATTTGACAGAGAGATCACAAGCAGGCAGAGAGGCAGGCAGAGAGAGAGAGGAGGAAGCAGGCTCCCCGCTGAGCAGAGAGCCCGACGCGGGGCTCAATCCCAGGACTCCGAGATCACGACCCGAGCCGAAGGCAGCGGCCCAACCCACTGAGCCACCCAGGCGCCCCTAGTGCTCTGTTTCTAAATAATATGATTTTACCACAACTTTTTGATTTGTCAATTTTAGACATTCTCTTTTATTTGTTTCTCTTATAGATAATAATTTTACTTTTTTTTAAAGATTTTATTTATTTGTCAGAGAGGAAAAGATTGGGTGAGAGAGAGAGAGCACAAGCAGGGGGATTGGCAGGCAGAGGGAAAAGCAGGCTTCCCACTGAGCAAGAAGTCTGATGTCCATCCCAGGACACTGCGATCATGACCTGAGCTGAAGGCAGATGCTTAACTCACTGAGCCACCCAGGCATCCCAATTTTACTGATTTATACCACTGACTGGACACCTATCTTCCTAATATATTTAGTCATTTTTAATTCTTCTTTTGTTTACCATTTGAACTTTAAACAGTAAATTAACCTTTGTTCCTTGTTTTATCACTTATAAATGTCTTTTTATTTATATATTTATATATATTTATTTATATAAAGTTGTTTACTTTGTAGGGGACAGTGTTAGTGCTCACAAGCTATTTTTATAAGTTTGAAACAGCTTTGTTCAGATGGAGCATAGAACACCATGATTACTTTTCTTCTTCATGTCAATTAAGTAGTGATCCTTGTCTTCCATCTCTTAAGTGTACTTTCTCTATGTAATTCATCTCTGTGTGATAGCAATAGATGACTTGATGGATTTTATCTGGCTATCTTTGCTTCCATGTTAGTAAGTTTTTAAAATACCTAGCTCCTATGCAGTAGAAACCCAGGTCAGTTTAATTTTTTGTTGTTGTTGTTATTTTATCTGACATAGCTCCACATGCAATAAGGTAATTACAAAAGTACCTTTAAAAAATATTTATCAGTAAACATATTCAAATAAGTCTTGTTCACTTAATGACAGAATAGAAGGTCTCGCATGGCAAGGTAACCCAAATAGTTATAATATGTCCAAGCTTGTCATTGTTTTCTGTAAAAGAAACTCATCAATATATTGGGAAATTTTAAATTTTAAAGTCTCGGGGGTGCCTGGGTGGTATACTTGGTTAAGCATCTGACTTTGGCTCAGGTCATGATTTCAGGGTATCAGACTCTGCTCAGCAGGGAGTCTGCCTGTCCCTCTCCCTTTGCCCCTCCCCCTACTCATGCTCTCTCTCTCTCTCTCTCAAATAAATAAATAAAATCTTTAAAAAAATTTTAAAGTCTCTGAGACTTAATGAAGTTATGGAAGCATTTTTGTTTTATACACCTTCTATCCTCTAGTCCCTGAGACAGTTAGTGTTGGGCTGGGACCTGAAGGTGAGGGAACAAATGTAACAAGGTCTCCACAAGCATAGTTTTGTCAGAGGATGATGAATTCTGGCACTCAAGGTTTTTGAACACTTAAACCCCTCTTGTAGACAGGTAATGATTAAGTGTTGTAATATTCTTAGTAAATTAGTGGCAGTTGAAATTAGAAATGGGATAAGAGGCATCAGTGCCTTATATCATTGTAGATAGTAATGTTAGACTAAACTTAACAAATTAGAATATTGAATAGAAACTAGGATAATGAAATGTAACTAGGGACAAATATAAAGCATTATGGTTGGAGAGGAAAAATAGCATAAAATCCAGAAGATGGATAACAGTGTTTAAGTTGGAAACTCTCTTAGTAGTAAAGGAATAACAAGATTAGCATGCGCTAACAATGTAGTGTTGTGATGAAAGCAAACACAATACAAGGTCACATAAATAAGAATGAAGAATGCAGGAAACTTGAGGTTATTATTCCATAGTACTTGCCACTGGCCCTCATGAGAGCATTGTTTCTAGTTTTGGGCTCTACCACTAAGGAAGGACGTGGAGAACTTGGAGAAAGTTCAGGGGAGGACCACAAAGATGATTAAAGGGTTGAAAGAGAAACCGAAAAGAAAAATTTTTAAGTAGCAGGGATTATTATTATTCCAGAGAAGAGAAGATTTAGAGGTATTTAACTTATGCATAAAGGATGGAGACCAGATGTTCTCAATCTTCACTGAAGGTCAACAAAAAGAAATCAATTTAACCTACAGAATGAAGGATTTGGATTAAATATGAACTTAACTTTACATTTAGAATGTTAGAATAAGTGGCTATGGGACATGTGAATTTTTTTGTTACACTGTAGATCCTTAATGATGACATCAGACTGCTCACAGGGCATTTGAAGTATTTATTGTTCTAATAGCTCATTAAGTAAACCTGAACTTTTTTCTTTTTTTTTTTCCTAACTAAGGAAAATCGACAGTTCATCAAGAAATTCTGACTTTATGATCAACCCTTATGGTAAATGTGTCTAGTTGACTTGACAGAAGTAATGTAATTTGAGTTATACTCAGTTCTGTTAATAAGACTGTAGTTTGTTGGTGTTCCATTAAATCAGAAGGATAGTCAATATGGCCTCTTTCCCTACTTTCTTGTTACTGTAGCATGCATTAGAAGATAGAGGACAGCTGTTGTTTATTAATTGGTTTGATGGTAAAAATAAAAAAAGAGAAGTGATATTGAAGTTTTAAATATATTTTTATTTTAGATTTTAACTTTTATATACACATATACAGAAGATAAAGTACTGTGGTGGTGTTTTTTCTAGGAGTAACCCTTTCATATGCATTTTTAAAATGTAGTCAAGCTTTCAAAATCAATGTTGTTAAATACTGTGCCTGACCATAAATAAACATTTTTTATCCCTGCAAATTGACAACCAAAGTACTGCCTAACAGAACTAGACTATTGGTTGCTTGTGGCTGAATTAAAAGACACATATACTCACAATAGAAACATTTTTCTTCCTATTGAGCAATGTTTTGCATGTGTATTATGCTTTTCCTTTTTTGCTTTAAATAGCTTCTTTGGTTTTGAGGTTTTTGAGGAAGGAGACAAAATAAGCTGTGTACTTTATTTTGAGGCAAGGAGCTGTTGTGGTCTACCATGTTCTGTAAAACTAAAAAGATGCTGTAGTAAAAAATTTAGAAAGAAAATAAATTTAGATGTAGTAAAGGGTGTAACATTATTTGTATAAACTGGCCTTGCCTTTTAAATATTATAAAATGGACTGATAATTTTTCATTGTTTATAAAGCATTTCCATTATATGTTGATGTCAAATATAATTTTTCTGAATACTAGAAGAATTTGTATTTTTATGTTGATATCAAATATAATTTTTTCTCAAAACTAGAGGAACTTGTATTTTTTATAAGGAGGTAGTTTGTTTTCTAAACAAAGAACACCCTGTTAATGCAAGCTGGTGCAACCACTCTGGAAAACAGCATGGAGGTTCCTCAAAAAGTTGAAAATAGATCTACCCTATGACCCAGCAATTGCACTAGTGGGTATTTACCCTAAAGATACAAACGTAGTGATCTGAAGGGGCATGTGCACCCGAATGTTTATAGCAGCAATGTCCACAATAGCCAAACTGTGGAAAGAACCTAGATGTCCATCAACAGATGAATGGATAAAGAAGATGTGGTATATATATATACAATGGAATACTATGCAGCCATCAAAAGAAATGAAATCTTGCCATTTGCGATGACGTGGATGGAACTAGAGGGTATTATGCTGAGCGAAATAAGTCAATCGGAGAAAGACAACGATCATATGATCTCCCTGATATGAGGAAGTGGAGATGCAATGTGGGGGTTTGGGGGGGTAGGAAAAGAATAAATGAAACAAGATGGGATCGGGAGGGAGACAAACCATAAGAGACAATCTCACAAAACAAACAGAGTTGCTGGGGGGGAGGGGATAGAGAGAGGGTGGTAGGGTTATGGACATTGGGGAGGGTATGTGCTATGGTGAGTGCTGTGAAGTGTGTAAACCTGGCGATTCACAGACCTGTACCCCTGGGGCTAATAATACGTTATATGTTTATTTAAAAAAAAAAAAAAAAAGAGCACCCTGTTACTTTATTTTTTAGAAAACCAGCTATTTTTATTCAAAAATTTTATCTATTTTGTTCTAGGTGCTGTAATGGTTGCAAATATTTTAATATTAAAAATATATGCTGTGTTTCTTCATGCAGCTACAAAGAAATATTGGGATTCTTGTTATTTACTCCCTACAAAAGACAGTTATCTTTCAGGGTGGCATTTATTAATGAGATAAATTTAGTTTACTCTGGAATTAATTGATTGATCAGTCCATTTTATATTATGTACAATATAAGGCCAGTTTATACAAATAACTTTTACCTCCTTTACTGCATCTGGAATGGTGTTCAAAATATATTGGTAATTAAAATGCAGGATTCCAAAAATGTAACATGCCACTTTTGTGAATGTGTAAAAATATAATAACAATTTATTCATTGTAAATAAATATATCATGATTTAGTGACAAGACAATCAAAGAGAGAAAGTTAGTTAATCAAAAATGGAATAGTATTGAGATAGTAATGAGAAAAGGCCCAGAAGACAATTATGATAATCCATTGAATTGAGACTATACATGATTACAAAGGAGTGAGAATCCTGTCCTGGTAGGTTTTAATAATTTAGATATGAAAATCTCAATCTTGTCAGCTAGATCATTTTGCAGTGGCTTGGGGACAATTTTGCGAAAGCAAAAGGCATTCACAGTTAGTCATCTCTGTGGTTCCCCATGGAAACACCCTATTAGAATGAATGGAAAACTCATATTCTAATGTAAATAGCCAGAAACATTTTCTTAAACTAATGGCAAATCTTTAATTGTTCCATGAGCAAAAACGGTGGTATCCTCTGACTTATCATAGAAATTAGTAGCTAAAATTACCTAATATTTATTAGGCAAATAACCCTGGCACATCTTTGAGAACTACTGTGTAAGATGTTCACATAAAAATAATAACAATAAATATGTCACTTAATCAAATAGTATACATATTACTGGTCTTAGGTTTTAGGCATTCAGAAATATCAGCAAAGGTGATCCTTGTTATCAAGTAGTAAAGAACTTAGCTGAATTATGTTCATGTTCTAGTGTTTTGTGAAAGGTGGGACTTGTGGGTGATGACATTGGGTATTTAGCTAAGGAGGTGTCTGATCAGAGTATTCAAAGAGTAGGTTTGTTCTTCCTAAATGTTTATAGTAAAATGCAAAAAGAAAAGTGAATTAAAGAAGGACTTGCTAAGCAAAAAGGACCTGGGACCTAAAGATTTGGAAAATTTTCAGCCTGTGCCTAATGCACAAATTGAGTAAGCATGTTGAGAAGAAAACACTAAGGTATGGCTTACTGACCATTTGATAAGGAGGTTAGTGTGGCTGTGAGTGATCATCTATCTCAACAGAGTAATCATCCATCTCAACAGAGATAGCAATAGAGATGCAATTACACCAGGAAAAACACTGCCAGCTGGGACTAAAGGAAACTGACAGAACAAAAGAAAGCTGTGAACATGTATTACTTATTCTTCAAGAAAAGGGTGGAAGGACCCCAAAGACATTTCAGATAATATCTGGGCTGGTGCTCGTACCACAGCATAGCCTAGGTGGCAAGACTGCCTCCATCTTGGTTTCAAAATTCAGGAGCATTTACCTGCAGAGCTGCATAGGAAGGCCTTCATAGAGAGCAGATTGGGTGGTGCTCTTACAGAGAGACTTGTGAGCAACACTCTGCTAAACTGAAGGGGTGGGGCCGTGGATATGAAACCAGGGATGCTGCCACCACCCCACTGGGTCCAGAGAGCAGATCTCAAGGCTTAATTATTCTCAAGCCTTAAGTCTAATGCTACTTTCTATGGTAAGTTTTGGAATCTTGGAATCTTACTTGGGACCCATTACTTCTTTCTTCTGATTTCTTCCTTTTGGAATGGGAACATCATTCCTATGACTATCCCACCATTATGTTTTGGCAACACGTAGCTTTTCACAAATTCATAGCTGAAAAGGAGTTTTGCCTCGGAATGAAGTGTACCTAGTCTCTCACATATCTGATTTAGATGATAGATGAAAATCTGGACTTTAGAGTTAATGTGGAATGAGTTAAGACTTTGGGCCTGTTGAGATGAAATGAATGTATTTTTTTATGTGAGAAAGTCATGAACTTGCAGGGTGTGGTAGGGATAAAATGTTATGAACTGAATGTTTTCCCTCCTGCTAAATTCTAGTGTTAATGTCTTAATCCCCAGTGTGTTAGTATTTGGAGTGGGGCCTTTCAGAGGTAATTGGGTTGAGATGAAGTTATGAGGGTGGGCACCTCATGATGGAATTTGTGCCCTTATTAGAAGAGGAAGAGACACCAGAGCTTTTTTTGTCTTCATGAGCAAGCACCAGTGAGCGGCCTTATGAGCACCAAGGAAAGGGTCTAGTCTCTACAAGCTAGGAAAGGGGGTCTCACCAAACACCCAAACTGCTGGCACCTTGATCTTAGACTTCCCAACCTTCAGAACTGTGAGAAATAAGTGTCTGTCATTTAAGCCATCTAGTCCATGGTATTCTGTAATAGCAGCCTAAAACTAGGACGAGTAGTCTTAAAATATTTTTGATTTATCATAGAGTGTTATACATTCTTGCCTATATTGAGTTAAAATCATGTTTTCTCCTCATTATTTTACTACAGTTGTCTTTGTACGGCAGTCAGTTTTATAATGCTAGTCCATCGGTGCATGTAAAGAAAGCAGGGTAGTGCTGTGTCGTTATCATTTGGCCTTGGCCACTATACTTAGAACTAATGAAACAGCATGGTACATAGGACATTTTATTTGGAAATAAGTCCATGGCTCTGTGTTAAACAAATGAGTCTCAGAGTTTAGATTTTGATTCATTCCATTTTCAAACCTAAATCATTGAAAGGAATGCTTCTTTGCAATGAGTGTTTCTCTTACATAAGAATGGAATGTAGTTTTTGGAAAAAGGTTTTAAGAACTCATCCAGGTATTTCATCACTGTAAGGTAGTGCTATACTTTGCAGACCTTAAAAGGGAACTTAACCATATGTTTTGGTCAATTTCTTCCGATAGCCATGCCTGGTCAAAAGTTATTAGGAAATTGAAGAGCTGAAAGTATCTGCAGCAGAAAAGTATACCAGTGTTACAGTAACAGATATTTAGCCAACCTCTCTGGTGTTGGTCTTGCTCAATCAGTCCTCCCTTATGAACATAGGTTATGGAAATGACAATGTATGCATTCAATTCCTCATCCAAAAGCAGAACGTTGCTTTCCTTCAGGTACCTGGCTTTTTGTAGACCCCTCTTAAAATCAAGTTTCTTAGTTCTTTTTCATCTTCCCTGAGAACTTTATTATTCTTTCATGAGAAGGAAACAAGTGCCCAATGATATTTTTCTATCTGAATTCAGAATCTGGAGAACATTTTCTAATTATATTTTGGCTTTCTAGTCCCTTTTTAGAACTCCACTGTAATTCTTAGACTCACCTATAAGTTTAGGGGCTCCTGCTGTAACTTTGTTGGTCAAGATTTGGTAAAGATTGATTTGTTTAAAGGGTGCTGAGAGCTGAGAGTAGGCAATTAGGAACTCGTTTTCTTTTCCTCAACCCCTCATTTCTTCATTTTGTATGGCAAGCTGTCTTAAAAAGCACTCCAGTTACATCTTTGTGATAAAATAGATTCCTTGCATTGTTTGTCTTTGTAGTTTTTCCTGAGGTGACTCAAGTTTGGAGGAAAATAAGGCAAAACCATAGCATGTCAGAGAAGAGTTGATAAGATACAGAGTTAATGTGATACAAGATAAAAATGAGACATTCAAGAGAAAGAAAGGGGTGGAGGGAAAAGTTTGTGAGAATTACCATTACATAGTGTTGAAAATGATGTTTAAAGATAAGATTTGAGGAGAATGAAAAAAGCTGGTTCATACTTGGCCTAATTTGAAAAATCATAGTTTAAGTATAGTATAGCTTGGATTAGATAACTTTCCAAGATTCTTTTCATCTATAGAAATGTGAGACTGAGGGCGCCTGGGTGGCTCAGTGGGTTAAGCCTCTGCCTTCGGCTCAGGTCATGGTCTCAGGGTCCTGGGATCGAGCCCTGCATCGGGCTCTCTGCTCAGCAGGGATCCTGCTTCCTCCCCCTCTCTCTCTCTGACTGCCTCTCTGTCTACTTGTGATCTCCCTCTCTCTGTCAAATAAATAAATAAAATCTTAAAAAAAAAAAAAAAAAGAAATGTGAGACTGATAGCAGAGTAGGTTGTAGGAAAGGAAAGAATCAGAAATTTATACATGAAAAAGAAGGAAAAAGAGTGAATGGGTGGAATAAGAAATAACACACACAGAAGAAATTTAAAAAGGTAATGTAGAAGAATCATAAGTTGATGAAAATATGAAAGTAACTGAAATAATAAAATTTTCAACTTTCTTTTTAATGTCTCAAATGATTAACTTGAACTTATGCTAAACATTTTGTTACGAACAGGTAACACAATGTAGAGCAAACACATACATCAAGGTATAGAAAAGATTTATATTAATCAATTCTACATAGAAATGGAAATTCAGTATAGTTAAGGAATTTTACCTTGAGTGGAAACTTAGGTCTTTTCTTTTAGTTTTTTATTATTTTCTAAGATTTTATTCATTTATTTTTTTTGAGAGAGCACATGCAAGTGAGCTGGGTGGTGGGGGAGTAGCAGAAGGGAAAGGTGAGGGAGAAGCAGATTCTGTGCTGAGCAAGGAGCCTGATACAGTGTTCTATCTCACCACCCATGAGATCATGACCTGAGATGAAATAAAAAGTCGGACGCTTAACCGACTGAGCCACCCAGGTGCACCTCAGAAACTTAGGTCTTTTATTTTATTTTTTTAGAGATTTTATTTATTTATTTGACAGAGAGAGACACAGTGAGAGAGGGAACACGAGCAGGGGGAATGAGAGAAGCCTGATGTGGGCTGGATCCCAGGATGCTGGGATCATGACCTGAGCAGAAGGTCTGGTGCCCCAGAAACTTTTAGATTTATCATTCCTGATTTTGATATAAAAACAATTTGATTCTATATTATATAATTCGTGGCTAAAACTGTGTACTGTTTTTAATCTATGGCTGAAGTCTTCCTTTTGCTCATAATTATAATAATAACCTAAAGAAGAGAAATCTTTAAAAAGTATGTATCATGGTGGATATAGCAACATATAAGTTATTTTTTTTATTACTATATCACCTCTTCCCTTCTTCAGTCAGGGTTTCTATTGTTTCAAACTTGACCTAAGTTAATATGGTCAGGCAAACTTTGGGTTTGGTGAGAGAGTGTTGTTATCAGTTATAACGAAGGGAAGTTTTAGATCAAATACCACTAAGCATACGAATACTTATTAAACAAACAAGGAGTTACAAAATAGTTGATACTTCTGTTTTATAAGCTTCATTACATTCCAGCTGTTATTTAGGATTCTTTGATAGCACTTTGCATGAAAAATGCATTCATATATAAAATACGAAAATTCACTCATATATAAAATATGAAATATGAAATATAAAAATGTGCTTATATATAAAATATAAACATATTTTAGGGACAAGAATTCTACTACCCTTATATTTGTCATCTGACACCATAATCCTTCAAAGCAGTGAGTGCACACACAACACCAATTTCAGATGCTTTATATAATTGTACAACTTACAAAGTTTGTTGCATTCTTGTACATGTTCATAAAGATGGGGTAGTGTTTCTGAAAATATCAAATCTACAGATTTGAAACACCACTAATCTTTTTTCTTCATTGAAAAATGTCTTTTTCAACATTTAAATAATATTCATGAAATTTATTTTCAATTATCTCTTGTGTTGCTCATTAGAGACAGGCAAAGCTGAAACACCTTCTGATTAAATGTTAGTTGTACAGAATTGTCTATAACAGAGTAAAAATCATTATTTAAAAAAAAAATTTGTTTATCCCTTAGAGAGAGAGAAGTGGGGGAGCAGAGGGAGAAGGAGAGAGAGAGAATTTCAAGCAGACTCCCTGCCATGTGTGGAGCCTGGTGTGGGCTCAATCACAGGATACTGCTATCATGACCTGAGCAGAAATCCAGAGTTGAATGCTTAACCGACCAAGCCACCCAGGCACCCCTGAGTAAAAATCACTATAATCTCCCTACTCTCCCCACATTGTTTCTTTAGATACTCACTGTTACCTTCCCAGATTTTCATCTATATAGAAAATCAGTCTGTATATGCACTTATATAAATATTAAAAAAAAAAAAAGACTGTCCTAGTATGCAAACTACTTTTTTTTTTTCTACAGAAAAAAAATCTGGTTTGGTATTCAAGGAACATAATAATCTATCCTCCCAACAAGAACTCTCTACACTTATTTTTCAGTGTTTTATCCTATACATACAATGTTTCAGCCTCTCTGGACTTCTCATAGTTCCCTGCATATGCCATGCTCTTTCCAGATTCTCTTCCTTTGATTATTCCATTCTTTACCTAGAATGCCTTTACTTTTCTTTTCCATCTGGCTAAATATTTAAAATCTACTTGGTTTTAATGGAAATACATAAATCCTAATTACTCTTGGTGAATATAGACTAGGGAAGGATACAGTGTGAATTGAAGGCAAAAGCCACAGGGAACCGACATGTCTTTGTCCTATTTAGTATCTTACAGAGAATTCTATAGATATGTTAGAGGATTAGGAAAAGTTGAAGAAAAAGCAAATATAATGATCTTAGTCTAAGATGCTTTAGCTTGCATTATTTGTTGATGACTTCAGCTTTTATATAAATATTTTGAGCAGTCATGACAGTATAAAATAATGTTCATCATGAGTATAACATAAAAGGTGTATGTAAAATGAAAGCGATGAGAAAGGACTGCTATGGGGGGAAATATAAGTTGTATTTGCCTGTGATCTTCAAAATTTTTGCCTAGTTTACCTCCTAAAATAATTTGGAAAATTGACACACAACTTTCACCTTTTAAAGTTGCTATCAAAAACACTTTTTAAAATAAATTTAAATACCTACAGAGATTATAGTTAAAAATATACATTGTATGTGTGTTTTAAATACATTTTCTCAAAACTTTGGTGTTATCTATTTCCTTGAATCATAAAAAATGTTCACCATATAATCCATGGGCTAAATCAACGCTTATTGCCAAACTAGTTAGCCATGTCAGACTTGACAATCAATAACAAAACTGACTTCATTTTTTAGATCAAATAAACATATTAATATACTCCATGAAAACCATCTCACTTCTGAATTCTAATTGTGAGATAGCTGTATAGATTGATTTGTAAGCAGTCAAAAGGACTGACAGAAAGAGTCTTGCCAGGATAAAATAAGCATCATCCCCTTTCATTTTTCTTGCTTTGTTCAAAAGGATTGACCCCAGGATCAATGCATTCTTGAATTATCTCTTTGCTTACATTCTGGAGACTTTTACACCCAGGAGGCAGTGCACCATAACGATGTTTGGGATGGGTGAGAAATAAGCTTTCTTTTTTGTAAAGTAGAAAGAGGGCAGTTGCGAAAAGCAAAAGAGTAAAGGGAAGCTGGTGGCTTGCAAGTGCTTGCATTCTCAGGCAGATCAGTTTTAGGAAAAAGCATATATGGAATTTGAGAATTTGGATATAGATTCCATTTAGACATTTATATCTGCATTACCCATGAAAAGTCTGTTTACATTTTCCTGAGGTGGATTGTGTCTTCTTAACATCGTAGGCATTATACAGTATGAGTACAAGATAAACTGATTTTGTGACACCCATAATATATTTTCTGGTGGTTTGGTAAATATACCAAGTACCTTTTCTATCTCTTACATTCAAGAATGTACCAAGTATTGCTATTCTGTGGTTTACGAATTAAAAGCCAAGAGGGAGATGAGTATGTGAATGCTCAGAAGAGAAAGCTATGCAAGAGGAGAAATCCCTTTCCCCAAATGTAAAGTGTAAAAGATGAATAGTTTGAAACTCTAAAAATAGGCAAAATATATCTTCAGGGATTTTAATGAGTTCAACAGTGCAGTGGTATGCTGGATGTGATATTTGTTTTTTGAAAATACATTTTGATCTGGTGAACAAGAATGGGATTAATTATTAATCCCTTCCCCAAGTAGTGTGGACTAACCATTATTTATATACAATCAATGAACTTACAACTGGGATTTTTGTAGCATGTGAAATTTCATATTTTACCTGAAAAGCTCTTCACTTCTAGCATAAAACATAGCCAAATAAAAATGGTCAGACTTTTTAAATTTATTTTTTATTCTCACTTTAGAAAAGGAATATTTTTTTATTTTAAAGATTAGTTTACAAGAATATTATAAAAATGCTTAAAATAGGTGTTCACATCAATATTGATTTAGCATTCTAAATGGAATATTTTCTAAATATGCAACATTACTTGTGGACTTCATCTTTTGTATTGAGTTGCAATGCAATATAACATAAGTTCAGCCAACATTAGGAAAGCTTCTATTAAGCTAATTGTTTAGCTGTTTGCAGATTCTGTAAAAATATTTGTATTTTAGCTGTGCTAAATTTCTGGTATACAATGTGATACCAATTTTATTCCCATTCCTGTATTGTGCTAATTTTTTTAAACAAGAACCTGTGTTAAAGTTGAAGGAATGCCAGATAGTGCTTATAGCTCAGAAGTATAAAACACAGTCTGTGATATAATAAAAAAAAAAAAATATTCCATCAAGTTCAGAGATTGGGGATAAAAAACTACCCATTTGCTTTTTTGTAGAAGCAGTAGCAATCTGTAGACAAGCTATTCTAGCTTCAAAACAGTATGGTAGATGGTTTTATGGAACTTGCAATTACAGAAATCCACTTTAACCTTTCTTTCTTACTGGCAGGTGTCCCATTGGCTTGCAGCCAGAGGCTGTGAGTGTAGTGCAGCCAGTGTGTCCCCCAGAGTGCTGAAAATGCCCACACTCCAGCTGGCTGCTCATAATTGCACTGATTGTGGTCTGACAACCCAGAGCTCTAAGAAAGAAATGTGATGAATATACGAAAATACTTTACAAATCTGATCAGATTACAAATTTCATCTCTCTTTTTTCTCCTCTATAGATATGATATCTGCACTTATAAAAATAAGCCCTGTGGAACATTGGGTAAGTTTTTTTATAAAGGGAGGACAGTTCAGATTGTCTTTTTGGTCCAGTGGCTTTAGTTTTTATCATTAATTTGGTCGTTTTCCTTTCTGGCACATCTGAAATTACTCCTATAAATTGTTAAACCTGACCCATGTGGGTATGTCACTTACTAGGAAACAAGTAAAATGATGACTAAAAACAACTTAGAAGATGATTCTAAAATCTTCAAACAATAATGGTGAATCAGAAGTTACCAGTCTATAATGTATTTTCCAAAAATCCCAAGGAATTTGAGAGCAAATGAAAGCTTGCAACATCTTCAAATATCAGGCTAGGAAAGGAAAGGGGGAATATTGGGGGTATACTTAAAAGGGAGACATTGTGTTCTTAATATGCCTTGGTATAATTTTCTGGAGCAAGTATATTCCTATAAATGAAGATATTGGCAATTTTCAGTACCTGAGCAACAATAAAAAAAATTGTAAAATATTACAGCCAGCAGTAGAGAGAGAGGACAGGATTATCTTTCTTGTGCTTCCCAGATATTTGTTTTTTAAAAAGCATTTCTGTAGTATTCTAGAATTTAAAAAATCACATTTTGTTGTAGAACATAACTTTATTCTGGTTAAAAGTTAACTGCAAATACAAATGGGGGGAAATGATAGCTTTTAAGTAGACTAAATTGTTAAGCAACCAGAGTTATTTTTAAGAATGGGAGTTTTTTTTTTCCTAAGGTAATTTTTTTAGTGTCATAGAGACTTGCTACAGACTCAAAAGTTTAGCACCTGAAGGTGAATTTTCTAGTTTCTCTATGACAAGTCTCAGTTTTCTTGTCTGTAAAGGAACAATTCTGAAATCTATTCCTATGCCCCTCATAAGAATTTTGGGAAGATCAAATTTAAGTAGAAGTGGGAGAAAAGGTGTTACCCAATTTCCTGGGGAAATTAAAAAAGTCCTCTCTTTAGAGATTAAAATTTCTCTTGATTTTTATCTGCCTTTCCAGTCTTCTATTCCATTTCCATCAGGGTTTAAGTCTAAAGAAGAAATCCCAATTAGCCAACGATCAGTATTTAGGGTAGAGAAGTTTGCTGGTTAAAAAGCATAATGTAGAAAGAGCTTTCTCTGCTTAGAGATTTCAAATAAAAAAGATTTAGTTTTTTAGGCTAACAAGAGCAATACAATCCATTGAAAAGGACCCTGAAGTGGAAACTGGAAGCTAACAACTGGCTTTGACATTTTCAGTGCATTATCTTTCCCACTTTATTTAGGTCTTTGTTCCTCAATTCCTTATCTATGAAGTAGGAGAATATCTCCCCTTATGTGACAGGGATATTGTAAAAATCACTTAAAGGAAAAAAAATATGAACATGTTTAATAAAGAAGTACTTTAAAAATGTACTGGTATTATTATTTATTGTGGAAATTGTACTGTTTAACTTAACCTCTCTGTTATTTTTCAATATCTGTAAGCATTTGCTAAGTGCTTGATCAACTTTAAATACGATAGACACTAAGCTTCAAAGGAGGTATAAGCTAGAGTTTGTATTTTTCCTATATATACATATTCTGAGGAAATACATATGTATATATCTACCCATTCTATCCTGCTTTTTGAAGGTAGATTGTTTGCACTAAGATGTATTCTTCATTGGGACATTGGTAATAACACTGCCTGTACTTATGTTGTTATTTTTACCAAAGTAGATTCAAAATATGCTTCTACCCTACATCTCTTTCTTTCCCAAATATATTTCCCAATTTTTATAGCTTAATTTCCAAAATCAATACATTAATACTTTGATACATATCAATGCATTTTCAAGCTCAGTATAAATTATTTTTCAAATCATAAACCATTATAGATCTTTTATACTATCTCATGGTGAAAACTGAATGACTGCGTATAGATACATGTGTTGACTTTCATATGTGAAAAATATATCATCAGTACAGAATTGATCAGGTTTTTTTCTTTTTGGATGGTCACTCTGGCAACTTTCATGTTGGTTTTTATGCTAATACTTGCATATTATCTTGCTTAGTACCTATGATGACCAATTGTAACATGGCTAAGTAGATTTAAGGGTGCAAACTGTGGCCATCAAACTGAGGAAATCTAAATGACCCAAATAGTAATCAAACCTCTATTAACACAATCACACGTAAGAACTTTGACAGCCTCAATTTTATAGGACTACAGAAAGTTGTAGGGGGTGTGAAAATAGATTAGCATCTTAATTATTTTATTTCAGTAAACATTTAGCTCTGTATTTTTAACTAATAGTTATTTCCAAATATGTTCTTCCTGAAGTTGTTCTTTTAGTAGAACAACTAAGTTAATTTTACATCAGCTAGAGATGTAAATCTGTGCTTGCAAATATACCTTGGGGAGTCATTGAGAATTCTCTGTTAAAAATATTACCATATGGTATATACCAAACAGTCACAATAACAACAAACAAAAATTTAACCCATGGAATAATAAATTTTGGGACATATAAGAAATGTTAATTTAACAATAATTACTCTCAGTAATTCTTTTTTAACCAAATTTCATAAAGCTCAAAACAGAAACAGTATTCAAACACTGTGGCTTTTGTTCTTCCCATATCATAGATGATATTGAACTCAATAGCTTAGCCAGATAATCTACTAAAAACTTTTTTGGTATTCTTTCTCTCCCAACTTTCTCTCAGTGGAATTTAGAACTAACATTTATTAAATATTTTTAATTAACCAAAACTTTAAGTCACTTTGCCCCAACTAGTCCCTCTTTTTACTTCCTCTTCTTTAGGTCCCAAGACTTCTAAGTAGATAGAAGGGCACAGCAAGGATAAAACTAGTATTTACAATAACTCAGAGGCAGAAATCAACCCTTTCCCCAGCTCCTGCTCCTTCCACATAAAACAGTAGGAAAAGCAAACAGTCTATTAGCAAATCTAGCACTGACCTCAAATCTGTTCCAGTGTGGCTATTATGTTCATATTTTACATTGGAAGGTACAGAAAAACAATTTCTGGAGCTTTCTTGTCAGTAAAAATATTAATTGAATAGCTTTTACTGTTCCAAGTTAGTGTCACTGGGAAATTATACATAGCATGGAACATTGCTTACTACAGTCAGTAAATATTCATTGAATTAGATTCAAATCACTTTTTGTGGTTAGATAATTATTATTTGGATAACGATAGTAGACTAGTAACATATAAAATGTTTTTCCTACTTTTTCTTCAATTTCTTTTAAATAACTTTCGTTCCTATATGTGTTAAGTATAATTTGGCATCTGTTTCCTTATAACATATAACATTTTTCACACAAAAATTCTTTTTTCTGAGTACTGTTTTAAAGTTATGTACTAATTCACAGGGCGTGATATTCATTTGCAAGTAAATATGAAAGCTTTTACAAGCTAAAATTCCCAAGGGAGGAATACCTTGAGAACGTAACATTTCACTAGAATCAGTGAATTAACACTGTAGTTTTGGTTTATTAGTAAATCTAATTTGTTGAAGGGGGATGGGAAAGGGGATTACCACTTACTGTGCAAATGTCTTTCTTTCCATTAAAATACCTAAATAAATTGTTGCATCACTATCAGGACTTATTTCAGAAGATTAAAAAAATGCAAAACCTTCTATTTTTAACAGTTCTCATTTTTCTCTTTTGAATCATTCATTTTTGCTTTTATTAAAAAATATCATTAAAAAAAACATTTGGGATTCCCTTTTTTTTGGTAACTAAAAAGTTGCTTGTGTATTTTTATGAACCCACTAAACTTAAACAGATCTCTTTAGAAAAATAATGTGGATATATTTTGCTTTCTACAGCCTGAAGAATGTTAAAATAGAAATGCTTTCTTGAATTCCCTCTTCTGGCTCAAGTTACTAGGTGGTCCCAAGTTACCAGAAGTAAAATTTATAAATCTAACCCCTAGTCTAGACATTTTCCAGCACTGACTGCAGTTCAAAAAATATTAATGTCTAGCCGGCAAAGTGAAACTCCCCCCAGTGATTTTGCAAATGACTAGAAAGTTAACCTTTTGCCAACTGCTCCTTCTGTGCATGGAGGTTATTAAAAAGAATCCAGGCATTTATAAGTATGGGCTTTTTAAGACTGAAACACCTTGGCTTGACCCTTTGTGTCTCCTTCTGTTTATTCAGGCTTGGCCTCTGTGGCTGGAATGTGTGAGCCTGAAAGGAGCTGCAGCATTAATGAAGACATTGGCCTGGGTTCAGCTTTTACCATTGCACATGAGATTGGTCACAAGTGAGTGAGTTTAAGAAAATCAAAATAAATTTTAGAACTCCACTCTTTTGAGCAACTCATAACTACTGTGTAGAGTGCCTGTGCCCAAACATGCTTTACTGCCTTTTTGTCTGATTTCAGTAGAGAATGTTATCATTTGGGGTATTGGGATAAATCATCTTAAGAACTGGAGACTTGTTAAATAATCTTTCTGATTCAGTGACCCATATTTTTAGAGTGGTGAATGAACCACACTTAAGTTTTGTTATATATATTTAAAATAATTTACCTTTAGCATGGTCTGCTTATCACCCAGTTCCTCGAAGTTGAATTGTTTGAATGATCTTTCTTTTCCTCAAATGACAGTACCTATATATTTTAAAATCATCATTGATACCACTACCATAAAATCTACTTTGACTTTTCACTCTTCATACAGCTGTGAACATACCTTTTTCAGACATAAAGTTTGTGCAATCAGTGCTATGTAACTTATGTTTTCAGGTGTAATATGTCATTGAAATTAAAAAATTTAAAAAAAAAAGTCCAAACTGATGTTACAAAAAGTAGTGAGATATCATTCTCATCACATTTTAGGAGTATCTGGAGTTCTTAATATTTGTTTTAAATAATTCTGTGCCAAAAACTGTCCTTTGGCTAGCCCCCCACATGCACACACATAGCAATAAAATCCTTACATTCTTTTTTTCAAACAATAGGCAGTAGTAAATGTAAAAGCTTGCTCATGTGGAAGGAGAGAAATTTGAAAACTTTAAAAGGATAGTCAAACATTTTCAACTAAAACAAGCAGCCTACTTGCAGGAACTCCTGACATTTGTATGATTTAAGTTTTACAGTCTGCTTTTTGGTAAAGAAATGGATGTGGAAAAAAGAACAAATGAAAATGAATGTTTAGTATACGCTTGCCTCAGAGGTCATTCCTGAGATAAATCTGTAGTTCAGCTTTTTTTTTTTTTTCCCAAATTGGAGAGTGAAATTGAGTCAGTCTGTTGCATTATTTTGAAGATCGTGATTTAAATTTTACCAAATTAGTGTTGATTTAAGTATAAAGGTGAGTAACCAAGTTTAAACCTAACTTGATTCAAACATGAGGAAAAGTCAGTATTACACTTTTAACGAAGGCCCAGAAATATTGGTATTCTAGTTTTCACTGCAGTAAACAGCCAAGGGAATGGAAAGGGAAGGCCCTCCTAACCAGTCAGTTTATCTTCAATGCACTTAGAAGTCTGGCTCATTAATGACTGTCATAATCTTATGCAACCAGACTGAATTTAATAGGTTCTGCTAGATTCAATTAAATTGAAAGGTTAGGACAAGTAACAGCCGATGAATAATGTGTGTATGAGAGCACTGTTACCTCATGCAGTCACAAGTTAGTCAATGTCAACATATGCATTATAAGTTTCCTTCTTGTATGTACTTAAATAGCTGAGGTAAGGGTTTATCTCTCTTTGTATCTTTTACCGTGATGAAGATTCTAACTGACCAGCTCTCAGCCTTCCTAGATTTTTGTTACTGTTATTGGCTTCTTGAGTAATTCCTCTTAATTCTTCCTAAGATGAATAGCATGTGCCTTGTATAGGGGATTACGAAAGAGAAGTAGAATATGAATTAACATTTTAGGATTTATATGCTTTGAAGTAACTTTATTTCACAGCTAATTCTTGTTTGATAAGGTGACTGCTAAAATGAGGAGGGGGAATATACAAAATGCTTTATATTGAGAGCCAGAAGAAATGCTTCCACTCAAAAATGTTATTTGACAAGCAAAAAAACAGCTATCCTTCTATGTCCAGTTGATTAATATGTCCGTATCTTCCATTCCCTTTTCCCCAGACAACCTGGGCAGGGTATGTTTAACATATATTTTTCGATATATCAAATTATTATTTGCTCAGTTAGGGAAAGTCTCTTTTATGAATGAAGATCCTTTTACTTGTTTTTAAGACCTTAGTGTTTAGCTTTAAGAAACTTAAAAAGTCATCTCTGGCACAACTCATGGCATCCCTAAAATACTGTGTTCCCTATTCTTCCTGAGATAAAGCAATAGCCATGGTAAATATGTCAAGTATAGTTTTCAGTTTAAGTTTATTGAAGTTTTATAACTTGTATCATTTAGTTGGATGGATGTTAAGTGATGTAATGATATCTGCAGATTTATCACAATGAAGAATTTTTTTTTTAATATTTTATTTATTTATTTGACAGAGAGAGATCACAAGTAGGCAGAGAGAGGTCGGGGAAGCAGGCTTCCTGCTGAGCAGAGAGCCCTATGTGGGGCTTGATCCCAGGACCCTGGGATCATGACTTGAGCTGAAGGCAGAGGCTTTAACCCACTGAGCCACCCAGGCACCCCCACAATGAAGAATATTTGATATGAGTTACTGAGAAGTGCCCCCACTGAATCACTAGACCAGTGGAAGATTTTCTAGTATTCTTTACAGTATATAAAATATGGTTTTGCACCCACTGTATACTTGTGTAGGGATGGATATACTATCTATTTTGAACAGCTATGGAATAACCTTTTTTTCTTTTGCTAGGCCTTAGTGACCATTTCTTTTCTTTCTTTCTTTCTTTCTTTCTTTCTTTCTTTCTTTTTTTTTTTTTTTTGTGACCTGTATGGGGATCAAATTAGCAACAGTTTTATTTCTCTCTGTGCCTTTGTGAAAACAAGAAATTAATTTTTTTGTAAAATAAAAGATTGAGGGTTTATGCCATATTTAAATAACATGTCTAGCTTTAATGTAGCTATAAGCCAAAGGTAATTAATGAAACCTTACAGAAAAAAATGCTTATTAAAAGATTTTTTAATTAACTATAATTAACTATGTAGTTGCTATAGGTTTCATTAATGGAAAAAAGTATGATGTTGAAGAATTCAACCTGACTTCTTATATACTGAGAAAACTAATGTTTCCAAACTGTACAATATTAAAAAATATGCTTTTAAAAGATTTTATTTATTTATTTGACAGAGAGAGAGAGAGAGAAAGAGAGGGAACACAAGCAGGGGGAGTGGGAGAGGGAGAAGCAGGCTTCTCGCTGACCAGGGAGCCCAATGCGGGGCTCTATCCCAGGACCCTGGGATCATGACCAGAGTTGAAGGCAGAAGCTTAACAACTGAGCCACCATGGCACCCCCCAAAATAAATAATCTTAAAAAGAGATCTTAAAAATATTCATAATTTTTAGGAATGCATATTGAAGTATGCACGACTGAAATGACAGGATGTTTGATATTTACTTTTAAAAGAAAGTGGAAAAAAAAAGAGAAAGATGGGGCATGTGGGTGGCTCAGTCATTTAGTGTCTGCCTTTGGCTCAGGTCAGATCCCAGGGCCCTGGGATCAAGCCCTGCATCAGACTCCCTGCTCTGCGGGAGGCACGCTACTCCCTCTCCCACTTTCCCTACTTGTGTTCTGTCTCTTGCTGTGTCTCTCTCCATTAAATAAATAAAACCTTTAAAAAAGAGAGAGAGAGAGAAAGCAAGAATAGTAACATCTTGAATTTTATTATCTTGATAACGTATGCATGGGAGTTCATTATACCACTCTTTCTACTATTGTATATGTCTGATATTTCTTCACAAAAAAGAATAGGTCCTACAATCATAAATCTTTTAGTTGACTTAGCTCATTTAATATTTAATTATGATTTAGTGAACTGTAACTGATTTTGACAAAATTTATGGAAATGTTAAATGTTTTAGTGAAAGCTGCACATATATATCGGTCTTTCTTTTGGAAATCAGTATCAATGTTTGGTCTTTCCAATAGGGATACAAAAGATTGGTTAGGAGATTTTTTTTTTTTTCTTTTAAAGGAGGTATGTGACAGGCTTCAGGATAAAATTGTAAATTAGTTACTTGTGTTAGGAAGCTCTTATTACCATTTTCTTTAATCTGAATTTCCTTTTTCTTGCTACAAATACCTGGGTGTCTCTAAATGCTTGATCGGGGCTATACTTTCATAATAGAAGGCTAATAATTAATACACTAAGGGAATTTTAGGATTTGGAACTAGTATTTGATACTGTATTTGGGACTTTAATGCCTTTGTCTAGTTTTGGTATCAAAATAATGTTAGTCTAAGAAGTATTCTGTGTGTTCTGGAAGAGTTTGCATCCCTTGAGTACGTTTTAAAATATCATTTAAGTATAATTTACATACACTAAAGATACTTTTGTGTGTAGTTCAATGAATTATGGCAAATATATGTAACCATTTAACTACAACAATTAAGATATCAACATTTTCATTACCTGAAAAAGTCCCCCTGTTCCCTTTTACAATCAGTCTCCACTCTCCTCCCCTTTTCCCTGGCCTCTGACAGCCACAGATATACTTTCTATCACTATAGATTAGACTTGTCTTTTCTATAGTTCCAATTAAGTCAACTTATATAAAGGGTACTCTTTGTATCTAGTTTCTTTCCCTTAGCACAAAGGATTTTGAGATTCACCCATGTTGTTATGTGTATCAGTAGCTTTTTTGGTTTCTTTTCTGAATAGTGTTCCTTATCAATAGCAATAGTAGATACCACATTCCCCCCCCCTAATTTGGGGCTATTATGATGAATAGGACTGCTATGAACATCCATGTACAAGTATTTGTTTGGACATATACTTTCATTTCTCTCGGATGGTACTGCTGGTAGTATGGTACATGTTAGGTTCACTTTACCATGAACTATGTCTCAGAGTGGCTATATACCTTTCTGCATTCCCACTAGCAATCTATGAGAGTTCTGATTACTTCAAGATTCTTGCCAACATTTGGTTGTGTCTTTTTTATTTTAGCCATTATTATACATTTTAGTGGCATCTCATTGTAATTTTAATTATCTATTTTCTGATAATGATGTTAGTGATGATCAGCATCTTTTCATATGTTTATTTGTCATTTATTATCTTCTTTGAATGTTTATTCAAATCCTTTTCCACAGTTTTTTGTTTTGTTTTGTTTTTTCAAACTAAAGTGTCTCTTTTTATTGAGTTGCAGGAGATTTCAGTATATCCTGGTTAAAAAAAGTCTTTGTCATATATACACAATGTGAATATTTTCTCCAACTCTGTTGTTTGCCATTCATTTTTTAATGGTTTTGCCATTCATTTTTAATGGTTCTTTGAAAAAATTTTTTTAAATTTTGATGAAATGTAATTTAAAATTTTCCTTGTATGATTTGTGTTTTTTTGTGTCCTAAAATGTCTTTGCCTACTTCAAAATTATGAAAAATTTCTTCTATATTTTTGTCTAAAAGTTTTATCCTTTTAGCTTTTATATGAAGACCTATGATCTATTCTGAGGTTATTTTTTTGTATAGTATAAAGTAAAGGTTGAGGTTCTTTTTCTGTCACAAGTATCTAGTCATTTTAGTATGATTTGTTAAAACAGTTGGTTGTAGTTTTCTCTTTTTAAAAATTTTTAGTTTTTCAAAGACAGCAAGAAAGCATGAGTGAGGTGGAGGAAGGGGGCAGAGGGAGATAGAGGGAGAGAATCTAAATCAGGCTCCATGCCTAGTCCAGCCCCCATGTGGGGCTCAATCTTACGACCCTGAGATCATGATCTGAGCAAAAATCAAGAGTCGTATGCTCAACTGACTGAGCCATTCAAGCACCTCTAATGTATTTCTTGAGATTTGGTATCAGAATATAGTCATATAAATTGAATTAGGAACTGTTTTATTTTCTGGAAGAGTTTGTATAGATAAGGCTGATGGTACTTTTTCCTTAAATGTTTGATAGAATTCCCCAATGAATCCATCTGAGCCTGGATTTTTTTTTTATGGGAAGATTGTTGATTAATAATTTAGTTTATTAATTAAATATAAGATAGCTTATTATCTAAATCTTCTGAAATTTTTTTTTGTTAATTATGTCTTTCAAAGTATTTAGACTATTTCAAATAAATTGTCAAATTTATTATAATATTCTCTTATTGTCTTTTTTAATGTCTGTCATATAGTGTTATTCCATGATTCATTCTTGATATTTGTAATTTGTGTTTTCTCCTTAATTTCTTTTTTCCAGCTTTATTGAGATATAACTGACATATAATATTGTATAATTTTAAGATGTACAAAGTGATGATTTGATACATGTGTATAATGCAAAATGATTGCCATGATAAGGTTAGTTAACACATGCATCACATCATATAATTATCTTTTTGTGTGTGTGTGGTGAGAACATTCAAGATCCACTCTCTTAGTAATGTTCAAGTATACAATACAGTATTGTTAACTATAGTCACAATACTCTACATTAGACCTTCAGAACTTATTCATTGTATAACTGGAAGTTTACACACTTTGAATATCTCCCCATTTCCTTCACACCCTAGTCCCTGACAACCACTAGTTTACTCACAGTTTCTAGGAGTTCAGCTTTTTAAAATTACATGTAAGTGAAATCACACAGTACTGGTCTTTGATCTTACTTATTTCACTTCATGCCTTCAAGGTTCATCCTCATGGAAACAAATGGCAGGGTTTTTGTCCTTTTTATGACTGAATATGATATATAAATATCATATAGTCCTTTTTATGACAATGTGATATATAAATATACATTACACACACATCTATAGATGGTTTTGGGGAGCTTGAACATTTTAACAATAACTCTTCCTATCCATTAACAAGAGATATTTCAAATTTATTTCTGTTTTCTTCAATTTCCTTTATCGATTGCTTATTGTCTTCAGTGTACAGGTCTTTTACCTCTTTGATTAAATGTAGTTCTTTTTTAAAAAATTTAACTAGGTTAAAAAAACTTAATTAGGGGTGCCTAGGTGGCTCAGTCAGTTAAGAGCCTGCCTTTGGCTCAGGTCATGATCCCAGTGTCCTGGGATGCGGCCCCGCAGCAGGCTCCCTGCTCAGTGGGGAGCCTGCTTCTTCTTCTCCCTCTTACACTCTCCCTGCTTATGCTCTTTTGCTCTCTCTCAAATAAATCAGTGCTCCTGCTTAAGTTTATTTCTAATGATCTTATAGTTTTGGATACTACTGTATATGGTATCATTTTATTTCTTTTTTTTCAGATTGTTCATTGTTCTAGTGTTTAGAAACACAACGGAGTTTTGTATGTTGACTTTGTAGTTTGCACTTTACTGAATTTGTTTATTCCGACCATTTTTTGGTAGAGTCTTTTGGATTTTCTCTATATAAGATCATGTCATCTCTGAGCAGAGATAGTTTACCTTTCATTTCTTTTTGTTGTCTGATTGGTCTGCCTAGGACTTACTGTGTTGAATAGGAGAGGTGGGTGTATAAAGGATACTCTTGATTAGATATTCTTCCTGATCTTAGAGGAAAAGCTTTAAATTTCACTGTTGATTATAATATCCTTATGGGCTGGTCATCTATGGCTTTTATGATGTCAAGGTTTGTTGCTTCTATATACCCACATTGTTGAGAGTTTTTAAAATGAAGGGATATTGAATTTTGTTAATCCATTTTCTTTATCTTCTGAGTTCCTCTTATGATTTTTATTTTTCATTCTATTAATGTGATGTATCACACTGATTTACATGTATCGAGTCATCCTTGCATCTCAGGGATGAATCTTACTTGATCATGGGGTGAGATCATCTTTGTATTGTTAAACTCATTTTTCTGATTTTGTTGAAAAATTTTTTGGAAATTTTGTTGAAAATTTATGTATCTATATTCATCAGGGACATTGGCCTATAGTTTTCTTCTGTTGAATATATTCTGGCTTTGCCATAGGGAAATGCTGGTTCCTTATGGAAGACTTTGGAGGATTTGTTTCTTTTTAGTTTTTTAGAAGAGTTTAAGAAGGATTAGCAATAATTCTTTAAATGTGAGTTCACCAGTGAATTTATCGGTCCCTGGGTTTTTCTTTTTTGGGAGGTTTTTGGTTATTAATCTGTCTCCTTACTTGTTATTGGTCTGTTAAGAATTTCTATTTCTTCTTCATTGAGTCTTAGTGGGTTATGGTTTTGGGAATTTTTCCTTTTCTTCTATCTTATTTAATTTGTTGATGTATCATTGTTTGTAATTGTCCCTTATCACTTTTGTATTTTTGTGGTATAAATTGTAATGTCTTTTCTTTCATTTCTGACTATATTTATTTAATTTTTTTTCTAGTTACTCTAAGTTTTGTCAGTTCGGCTTGTCATTACAAAAAAATCACCTCTTGATTTCACTGATCTTTTCTATTGATTTTCTAGTCTCTCACTCATTTATTTCTTTTCTGATCTTCGTTATTTTTTCCTACAAAATTTGGCCTTATTTTTTTCCTTTTTTTTCTAGTTCCTTGAGGCACAAAATTAGATTGTTTATTTGAGATGAGATCCCCCCTTCTTTTTTATAATATCAGCGTTTATCACTATATTCATCCCTCGTAGAATTGCTTTTGCTAGTACTATAAGTTTGGTATGTTGTTTTTCCACTTACATTTGTCTAAGTAGTTTTTTTGTTTTAAGTAGTTTTTTATTACACTTTTGATTCCTTCTTTGACCCATTGATTGTTCAGCAGTGTGTTGTTTTTGTGAATTTCCATGTTTTTGTGAAATTTTCTGTTCTTTTTTTATGTTGATTTTTACTATTGTACTACTATCTAATAACAGAGTCTTGAAATGATTTCAGTATTAAAAAAATTTTTATGGCATACAATTATTATTACAAATATAATCTATACTCCTTTTAGCAAATGTTTATTATTGTGCCAAGTGTAGAAGTCAAAAGTATCAACACCCAGCAATCCCATCATAACTGAAATTCAAATTTTTCTATTCCATCCATTGTGGGTTTTTTGGTTAATGGATAATATGCATAGGTACTATATATGAATTATTATTTTTTATTAAGTTTTTAATTTTAATTCCAGTATAATTAACACACAGTGTTATATTAATTTCAGGTGTACAATATAGTGATTCAGCAATTCTGTACATTAGTCAATGCTCATCATGATAAGTGTACTCTTTAATCCCCTTCACCTACTTCATCCATCCCCCATCTACCTCTTCCCTTGTAACCATCATTTGTTCTATATAGTTAAGAGTCTGTGTTTTGGTTTCTCTCTCTCTCTCTTTTATTCTCCTTTGCTTGTTTATTTTGTTCTCTAAATTTCACATATGAGTGAAATCATATGGTATTTGTCTTTCTCTGGTTGATTTACTCTCTTAGCATTATACTCCAGCTCCATCCATGTTGTTGCAAATGGCAAGATTTCATTCTTTTTTATGGCTAAATAATAGTCTATTGTTTGTATGTGTACACACACACACAATGGAATATTATTTATATATCACATCTTTATCCATTCATCTGTCAATGGGCACTTGGAGAGCTTCCATAATTTGGCTATTGTAAATTCAATATTTTTAAATTTGTTAAGACTTTTGTAGTGACCTATTGTATGATGTATCCTGGTAAATGTTATGTGGTGCTTGAGAAGAATGTGTATTCTGCTAATATGGGATAGAAAGATCTGTATAGTGTCTAAAGTGTAGTTCCACTCAGATGTTTCTTCATTTCTAAGTGATGCATTGTTGAAAATGGGGTATTAGAATACCCAACAATTTTTCAAAATTAATTTATTATTTTATTATCTTCAGTTAGCCACTGTATAGTACATCATTAGTTTTTGATGTAGTGTTCAATGATTCATTAGTTACGTGTAACACCCAGTGCTCATCACAACACATGCTCTCCTTAATACCCATTGCCCTGTTACCCCCTCCTTTCTGAAACCTTCAGTTTGTTTCCTGGGGTCCATAGTCTCTCATGGTTCATCTCCATCTCTGATTTCTCCCTCTACAGACTTCCCTCCCTTTCCCTATGGTCCTCTGTGCTATTGCTTATGTCCACAGATGAGTGAAACGATATGATAATTATCTTTCTCTGCCTGATTTACTTCATTTAGCATAATCCCCTCCAGTTGCATCCATGTCAGTGCATATGGTGGGTATTCATCCTTTTGATGGCTGAATAATATTCCATGTATATATGTATCACATCTTCTTTATCCATTCATCTGTTAAAGGGCATCTCATCTCCTTCTACAGTTTAGCTATTGTGGACTAGAATACCCAGCAGTTATTATATTGTGTTTATTTCTTGTTTTAGTTCCGTTTGTGTTTGTTTTACATACTTTGGGAATCCAATGTTGGGTGTATACGTATATACAATTTTTAAATCCTCCTTATAGATTGACCCCTTTTTGCTTATATATGACCTACTTTGTCTCCTATTACAGCTTTTGAGTTAAAGTCTGTTTTGTCTGGTAAAAGTTTAGCTATCTCTCTTCTCTTTTGGTTTACATTTGCATGGAATATCTTTTTCCATCTCTTCACTTTGCACCTATTTTTTCCTTAAAGCTGAGGTGAGTCTCATATAGGCAGTGAATAGGTCAGTCTTATTTTTTTATCCATTTTGTCACTCCCAAGTTTTTTGATTAGAGAATTTAATCCATTTACATTTAAAGTAATTATTGCTATCTAAGGACTTAGTAATGCCATCTTATTATTTGTTTACTGGCTCTTTTGTAATCCCTTTGTTCCTTTCTTTCTCTCTTACAGTCTTTGTGAATGGATAATTTTTTTTGTGGTGGTTTGTTTTGATTCCCTTTTATTTATCTTTTGTGTATCTTTGTGAATACCATGACCTTTACATAAACCATATTATAGATTTAATAGTCTGTTGTAAGATGATAACAACTTAACTTCCATTCCTGACAAAAACTCTCCTTTAATAATTTTCCTACCATATTTTACTTTTTATGTCACAATTTACATTTTTGTATGTCATATCAATTAAATTATTGTAGCTATTGTTATTTTTTATACTTTTATTTTATTCTTTAGCCTTTATATTAGAGTTAACATACCATCATATTATAATATTATAATATTCTGAATTTGTCTATATACTTTACCAGTATATTTTATATTTTCCTTGTGTTCTCATGTTATTTATCAGCATCCTCTCATTTCAGTTTGAAGAACTCCTTTAAGCATTTCTTGAAAAACAAGTCTAATGATGACGAACAATTTTATCTTTTTTTAGGCCTGCAAAGTTTTTATTACTCCATTTTTTTAAATTTTATTTTTTATAAACATATATTTTTTCCCCAGGGGTACAGGTCTGTGAATCGCCAGGTTTACACACTTCACAGCACTCACCATAGCACTTACTTACTCATTTTTGTGCCTCCCATGTCTACTATATACTCAGTCTTTATCTGTGGAAGAACAGCTCTTTATTTTTTTTTAAAGATTTTATTTATTTATTTGACAGAGAGAGATCACAAGTAGGCAGAGAGGCAGACAGAGAGAGAGGAAGGGAAGCAGGCTCCCGAGCCCAATGCGGAGCTCGATCCCAGGATCCCAGGATCATGATCTGAGCTGAAGGCAGAGGCTTTAATCCACTGAGCCACCCAGGCACCCAAAGAATAGCTCTTTAAGTACTAAATCCAAAAGGAATGGAAATCTCACAATTTATCTCAGCATACTTAGCCTTTTGAACTAATATTGTACTTAACTTTTTTGTGTATATGTGTGTTTACATTTCATTGGCATCTTTTTTCACTGAAATATAGTTGATACAATGTTACTTTAGTTTCAGGGGCACAACAGAGTGATTTGACAAGTCTGTACATTATGCTATGCTCACCACAAGGGTAGCTACTATCTGTCACCATACAATGCTATCACTATACCATTGATTATATTTCCTATGCTGTACTTTTTTTTTTTTTTTTTGAGATTTTATTTATTTATTTGACAGAGAGCGATTGAGAGAGAGCATGAACACAAGTAGGGGGAGCAGCAAGCAGGAGAGGGAGAAGGAGAAGCAGGTTCGTTGCTGATCAGGAAGCCCGATGTGGGGCTCGATCTCAGGACCCTGGGATCGTGACCTGAGCCGAAAGCAGATGCTTAACCAACTGAGCCACTCAGGAACCTCATCCTATGCTATACTTTTGATCCTTGTGACTTATCTATTCCATTACTGGAGACCTTTATCTCCCTCCCCCTTTCACTCATTTTGCCCCTCTACCCCCATCTTCCTCCACTTTAGCAACTACCAGTTTGTTCTATGTATTTAACATCATACGTAACTTTTGATGCTACTGTGAATATTGAATTCTGAGCTAATACAGAAAACATCTTAAACATATTTTACATTAATATAATAAAACATATATAATCATTTTTAAACACTTGGGAAATTGATAAACTAATTATTGAATTCTTTAATTTTTATAGCAATATTCCTTTTTGTGTGACATCAAATGTTAAGTCTAATAACTTTATAAGTGCCTACTTTAATTTTAAAATCAAATTTTGAACACAGTGTTTGAGTGTATATCTATGTATATTTGGAATAGACGAGTAGGTTATGTAATGTCTGCAGTTGGGGAAACACTCTATAATTACTTCTTAACTTAGTACTTTCAATACTTGAGTAGATTGTTTCAATTTTTGTTTGATATTTGTGTTAAGCATTAAAACATAGTATAATAATTCTTTTTTTTTTTTTTTAAGATTTTATTTATTTATTTGACAGAGAGATCACAAGTAGACAGAGAGGCAGGCAGAGAGAGAGGAGGGAGCAGGCTCCCTGCTGAGCAGAGAGCCTGACGCGGGACTCGATCCCAGGGCCCTGAGATCATGACCCCAGCTGAAGGCAGCGGCTTAACCCACTGAGCCACCCAGGCGCCCCATAGTATAATAATTCTTATACTTACTCTATAAGTATGTAATACATATTTATGTGTTTAGCTTTAAATATAATAATACACATTCTCTTTAATGTGGTGGTTTCGAATGGAACCAGCAATATATCTGAGGTATGCCTATACATGAAAAACAGCTTGCTGGGATTTTGAGTGAGATTTGATGAATCTAGAAATTAACTTGGGAAGAATTGACATCTTCAGTATTCAGTATCAATATTCAGAATCTACAAAAAAAATATTCAGAATCAACAATGTTGAGTCTTTCATTCCATGAATACAGAATATCTCTCCATATATTTGGATCTTTGCTTTCTCTCATCAAATCTTGTGGTTTTCTGTATATGGATCCTGTACATATTTTCTTAGATACATAGCTAGGCTTTATTTATTTATTTATTTGTTTGTTTGTTTGTTTATTTGTTTATTTATTTATTTTTGGTACTATTATAAATGATAATTGTGTTTTAAGCTTCCAATTATAATTGTTCTTTGCTAAGGATGCCTAGGTGGTTTAGTTGGTTAGGTGTCCAACTATTGCTTTCAGCTTAGGTCATGATCTCATAGTTGTGAGGTTGAGTCTCATATCATGCTCCAGGCTCAGCCTGAAGTCTACTTGAGAGTCTCTCTACCCCTCTCCCATTGCACCCCCCCCAACTTGCCTGTTCTCTCTCAAAATAAATAAAATCCTTAAGATAAAGAAGTTTATAATTGTTCTTTGATAGTATATTGAGAAACAGTTGATTTTGTACACTCAATCTCACATTCTGTGCCTTTGCTATACTTTCAGATTCATTCCAGGAGGTTTTTTTTTTTCTATTTGGAATTTTGGACATAGACAACCTGTCTATCTGTGAACAAAGACAATTTTATATCTTTCTCTCCAATCTCTGTATCTTTTTTTCGTTCATTCATTCATTCATTCATTCATTCATGTATTTATTTGCTTTTGTCTTACTGCACTAGCTAAGATTTCTAATATGGTGTTGAATAGAAATGGTGAGAGAACAAAGTTTCCTTAAAAGTACTTAGTCTTAGGTATGAAAGTGTCCAGTTTCTCATCATTAAGTGTGGCAAGTAGAGGGTTATTTTGTAGATATCATTTATCAAGTTGAGGAAGTTGCCTTTTATTTTTTGCTTGTTTGCATAGTTTTTATCATGAATGGGAGTTGGAGTTTGTGAGATGATTTTTCCGCATCAATTGATTTGATTATATGATTTCTTTCTTTTGCCTATGGATGTAATGGAGTACACTAATTGTTTTTTGGATATTAAATCAGCTTTGAAAACCTGAAATAGGTCCTATGTGGTTGTAGTAGATAGTTCTTTTTATACATTGTCAGATTTGATTTGCTGATATTTATTGATGATTGTTGAATGAGAGGTATTAGTCTTTATTTTCTTTTAATGCTGGCCTCCCAGAACAAGTTAGGAGCTGTTCCCTTTGCTTCTATTTTCTGGAAAATATTATGGAAAATTGCTTTAATTTCTTCCTTAAATGTGTGTTGGAATTTGCCAGTGAAAATGTCTGGCCTATTGTTTTCTATTTTGAAAAGTTTTTAATTTTTGCATTATTATCTTTATACAGAGGACTTTTCAGATTATAGATTTCTCTTTGTAGGCGTTTTTATAGTTTGTGTCTTTCCTGGAATTGTTCCATTTCAGTTATCAAATTTGTCAACATGGAGTTATTCATAGTAGTTCTTTATTATTGTGTTTTTTATTTCCAAAGATCAGTAATGATGAACTATCTTTCTGATATTGGTAATCTGTGTCTTCTCCCTGTTTTAGTTGGTTAGCTTGGTTAGAGATATATCAATTTTATTGATCTTTTTAAAGAATCAGCATTAGGGGTGCCTGGGTGGCTGAGTCATTAAGCGTCTGCCTTTGGCTCAGGTCATGATCCCAGGGTCTTGGGATGGAGCCCCATAACAGGCTCCCTGCTCCCCAGAAAGCCTGCTTCTCCCTCTCCCACTCCCCCTGCTTGTGTTCCCTCTCTCACTGTGTCTCTCTCTCTGTGAAATGAATAAATAAAATCTTAAAAAAAATCAGCTTTAGTTTTTCTTTGTTTTCCTATTTTCAATTTCATATCTACATTTTATTACTTTTCTTCTACATGTTTTAGACTTAAAATAGTCTTTCTTTTGTTTTCTAGGGTAAAAGCTTAGTTGTTTGATTTTAGATCTTTTTCCTTCTAATATGTGCATTCAATGCTATAAATTTCCTTTTAAGCACTGCTTTTGCTGCATCCCACAAATGTTGATAAGTTGTATTTTCATTTTCATTAAGTTCAAAAGGTTTTTAAATTTCTCTTGAAACTACCTTGACACATATCATTTATAAATGTGTTATTTAATCTCCAAATATTTTGAGATTTTCCAGCTTTTTTTGTTATAATTTCTAGTTAAATTCTCTTTAGGTGTAAGAATGTATTTGTATGATTTTTATTCTCTTAAGTTAGTTAAAGTGTGTTTTATGGCCTAGAATATGGTCTTTGTTGGTGATTATTCCATGCAAGGCTGAGAAAATGTATATTATGCAGTTGTTGGATAAGAGTATTCTATAAATGTCATTTGGATTGAGGTGATTGACAAGTCATATATTCAGGTCAAATATATCCTCACTATATTTTTTTCCCCTGCTTGAATACTCCAACTTTCTTTTGATTCATGTTATCACAGCACATTTTTTCCATGCAGCCCTTCCTTTTAACTTAACAGGATCTTTATAGTTATGGTTAATTTCTTTTTTGAACATATAGTTCAGTCTTGTGTTTTTATTCACTCTGACAATTTCTTTTGGCTGATATGTTTCGACTATTCATATTTAAAATGATTATTGATGTAGTTGAATTAATATATACTAAGTTTTTAACAGTTTTCCTCTTTTGCCCTGTTTCTTTTCCCTCTTTTTTCTACCTTCTATTTTATATGATTTTATCCTATCTCTTCTCATAACTTATCAATTATAGTTATTTTAAAAGGTGTTAGTGTTTGACCTTGAGTTTAATATAAATTTTATAGAAAATGTATTTAATAATATATACATATGTATATGTATTTAATATATTAATAAATTGTTATGTATGTTATAACTAGTTGAAGTCTACCTTCCATTAATAGAATCCTGCCTCATATGTAGTACAGGTACCTATAACAGCAGACTTTTAGGGGTGCCCAGATTGCTCAGCCATTAGAGCATAGGAGTCTTGATCCTTGGGGTCATGAGTTCAAGCTCCACATCAAGGATAGAGTTTACTTAAAATGAAAACAGCAGCATACTTTTAATTCCTTATTTCTGTCTCTTATAACATTGCTGTTCTTCATTTCATTTAGCCATTTAATATAATTACCAGTATTTTTCCTATTTTTAGCATTAACTTATCCTTTGTATTATTAAGAAAGACAGAGTTTATGTTTGTTTTATTTATTCCTTTTCCAATGTCCTTCTTTTTTTCTTTTTTAATGTAGATCCAAGTTTCTGAGTGATATAATTTTCTTTCTTCCTAAAGAACTTCTTTTCATTTCTTGTAGTATAGGTCTGATGATATATATTTCCTCAGCTTTGTTTTTTTTTTAAAGATTTTATTTATTTATTTATTTATTTATTTATTTATTTGACAGACAGAGATCACAAGTAGGCAGAGAGGCAGGCAGAGAGAGGAAGGAAAGCAGGCTCCTTGCTGAGCAGAAAGCCCAATGTAGGGCTCGATCCCAGGACCCTGGGATCGTGACCTGAGCTGAAGGCAGAGGCTTAACCCACTGAGCCACCCAGGTGCCCCACTTTGGTTTGTTTGAAAAAGTATTATTTATTTTTCACTTTTTAAAAAAGATTATTTATTTATTTGAAAGAGATAGAGTGCATGACCCCCTGAGCATGGAACCCAATGTGGGGGTTCCAACCTGACACCAAATTTAACACTTGAGCCAAAACCAGGATTCTGATGCTCAAACAACTAAGCCACCCAGGTGCCCCTTCTTTTTCACTTTTGAAGAATAACTTCACTTGATTTAAAATTTACATAGTTTCTGATAAGAAATTGTTGCTATTTCTACTCTTGATCCTCTAGAGGTAAGGTAGATTCCCTGCCCTCCCCCCAATTTCTTTTAAGATTGTCTTGTGTCTTTTATCATTGTAGTTTGAATATGATATGCATACATGTAGATTTTTTTATACTGACCTGTTTGGTATTTAAACTTCCTGGGTCTTTGGTTTGGTGTCTGTCATTAATTTTGGAAAATATGTGGGCGTTATTCTAATTCTTAGTTTACTCTATTCTTTATTCTACTTTTGATATTCAAATTACATGTATGTTACACCTTCAGATATTGTCCCAAATTTTCTGGATGTTCTGTTGTTGGTCTGTGTGTATATGTGTGTGTGTGTGTGTGTGTGTTTTAATTCTTTTTCCTTTCTGCATTGTAGATTGAGAAGCTTATCTTGACCTATCATCAAGCTTATTAATTCTTTCCTTGTTGACCAGTCTAGGATGAGACCATCAAAGGCATTTGACATTTCTATTACAGAGTTTTTTTTTATTTCTGGTATTTCCTTTTCATTTTTACACAGAAATTTTCATCTTTCAGCCAGCAGGACTTATCTGCTCTTCCATATTGTCTACTTTTTCATGAGAGCCCCTATCATATTAAATATAATTACTTTAAATTCCCTGTTTGTTAATTATAATTTTTGTGTCTTTTCTGAACCTAGTTTTGATCCTTGTTTTGTCTCTTTTAACTGTATATCAGCATGACTTCCCATTTTTTTATTTAAAGCCAGACATGATGTATTGTAATGATGGAGGTCCTAGCAGAACCTAAGACCTAGACTTTTTATATACCTGTATATAGCAATGTTCATATTTATTCTTGTAGTCCATGCTTACTTTTCTCTATTATTACAAATCTTCCAAAGAACCAATAAGGATTGTGTACCAAAATCAAGAGTAAGTACTATCTTGTGGTTCAAACCATATTACTGTCACAATGTTTAGTGATATAATATATGGTGAAATGATATACAATGTAATCACAAATAAGCTACTTCTTATATATCCTACAAAATAAAAAGACATAAATTCTCTTCTTGTGTATCACCATGCAAATATATGAATATTTGCCACACATAAGGAAATAGTTTTGTTAAATATAGCTTTAAAGGAGAAATTCATTTGCATAGAAAACTATTTAATTTACTGTAGAAAAATAGTTGAGAAAACACGTGTGTCTAGAGATTGATACATATGATAGACTCTCTGAGTTACAGATGCTTTCGTTAATGAATAACTTTCATTGCACAGTCTCTGGTCTCTGTATAGCAACTGCCTTGTCTCTGACTTGTGATGTCCCCTGTTTTGACCTAAGCTCTTACCTTTTCTTCTTTTATTGCTTATTGTTTGATATTATATATTTTTATTACATTATTCACCATCAAGGGAGTTATATCCAAATGATACTTCTCAAATACTGTTTTTCATGGTACACATTTGATCAATGGGTGGTCTCTCACTCATGCACAATTTGATTCCCAAGACTTACTGAGTATCCAATGTATTCACCTAACATAGACTGTATTGTGGATACAGTGATGATGAAAGAGAAGTTCCTACCCTAATGAAACACAGCCTTTTTATTTACTTTTTTTTCCTTTTCCTACTCTTGAGCAGTTTTCCAACTCTTGATCAGCTACTTCAAGAATATCTTCTTTTTTTTTTTTTTAAAGATTATATTATTTATTTGAGAGAGAGATGAGAGAGCAAGAGGTGGGGGGTGGGAGGACAGAAGGAGAGGGAGAAGCAGATCTCCCACTGAGCAGCAAGCCCACTGTGGGGCTTCATCCAGGACCACAAGATCATGACCTGAGCCAAAGGTAGACACTTACCCAACTAAGCCAAACAGACGCCCCAAGAACATCTTCTAATTCATGCTCCTTCATGAGCCAAAATAAAAACAAAACTGCTAGGCTGGGGTTATATAGGCCCTGGTTCAGGGTATATCTTTATAAAAGGAAAAAAACCCACAAGTTTTAGATTTAGACATAATAGATTCATAACCATTTACCTGTAGACCTTTTTGGTAGTAGTTATAAGTCCCTTTCATAACCTATTCAGTAACTTTCACTTATCTTTTTCTTTAGCAAATGTGCTTTTCTTTCAGTACCATCAATTCTATAGAAAAATTCAAAAGTATCCCATTTTGTTTATTGTCAATTCAATTAGTGTTGTTATATACTATTTTGCATTTCAGAGACACAGGTTTAGTCCAAAATAGATGAAATAAACTTATATGAGCTTATTATTATGTGAACTAAGAATGTAATTTGGTATAACCACTTTAAAAAGGTATTTAGCATTATCTAGTAAAGTTGAAATTTTATCTAAGTCATGACCAAACAATTTATTTCCTACATATATTCTAAAGCAGTGATTCTCAAATTGTGGTCCATCAATCCCTGGGATTTCTGAAGCACTTTTGGATCAAAATTATTTTCTTAACACTAAGACCTAATGTGCTTTTTTTCCTCCCCTTGAAACTGTGTTGATATTTACGGTGATTGTGCAAAAATCAGTATGGGTATAAGGGCTGGCACCCCGGCATAAGTCAAGGCAACCTTACTGTTAGTCATCGTATATGTTACCGCCATGTCAGTTTTACTTCAGAATGTACTTGAGGTAGATGAAAAAATTATGGATTTTATTAAGGCATGACTCTTACATATATATCTTTTTTGAAGTATTCTCTGTCACAAAATAGGAAGTATGTAAACCACTTTTTGCTCCATATCAGTCTGATGGTTGTCACAAAGAAAAGAACTTGTGCCATTGTTTGAGATGAACTAGCTGCTTTTTTTTTCCTGGAACACAATTTTTATTTGAAAGAATAAATGAGAAACTATGGGTAGTTGGCAGAAGTTCACTTTAGAAATAAACAAATGAGCTTATTATACAAGGAAAACAACTTATACTGTTTATTACTAATAATATAATTTGAACTTTTAAAAAAATATTTTATTTGTTTATTTGACAGAGATCACAAGTAGGCAGAGAGGCAGGCACAGAGAGGGGGGAAGCAGGCTCCCTGCTGAGCAGAGAGCTCGATGCTGGGCTCAATCCCAAGACCCCAAGATCATGATCTGAGCCAAAGGCAGAGGCTTAACCCACTGAGCCAACCAGGCACCCCTAAAATTTGAACTTTAGAGCTAAAATTAGAATCTAGGAAAAGCTATATTTGTCATTAAAACTTGACAGTCTCCAGGGGCCCCTGGGTGGCTCTGTCGTTTAGCATCTGCCTTCTGCTGGACTCGTGATATCTAGGTCCTGGGATTGAGCCCCACATTGGGCTCTCTGTTCAGCAGAAGGCCTTAGTCTTCCTCCCCCATTCCCCCTGCTTGTTCCCTCTCTCACTGTCTCTCTCACTCTCAAATAAATAAAACCTTAAAAAAAAACAAAACAAAACTTGACAGCCTCCTAATATTTAAATACTTTTCTTGGGGCACCTGGGTGGCTCAGTGGGTTAAAGCCTCTGCCTTCAGCTCAGGTCATGATCCCAGGGTCCTGGGATCGAGCCCCACATTGGGCTTTCTGCTCCGCAGGGAGTCTGCTTCCTCTTCTCTCTGCCTGCCTCTCTGCCTACTTGTGATCTTTGTCTGTCAAATAAATAAATAAAAATATTTAAAAAAATTATTTGTCAAGTTTTAATATAGTATTAAAAAAAAACCCTACAGTTATCTGAAAGGGCTGTGAAAGTGCTCTTCCTTTTCTACCTACATATTAGTGTGAGGTCAGATTTTCATCATCTACTTTAAACAAAACAAAATACCACAACAGATTGAATGAAGAAGCAGATATGAGAACCCAGCTATTTTTTTTAAATTAACATATAATGTATTCTTTGCCCTAGGGATACAGGTTTATGAATTGTCGGGCTTACACACTTCACAGCACTCACATAGCACATACCCTCCCCAATGTCCAGAACCCAACCACCCTCTCCATACCCCCATCCCCCGGAAACCCTCAGTTTGTTTTGTGAGATTAAGAGTCTCTTATGGTTTGTCTCCCTCCCAATTCCATCTTGTTTCATTTTTTCCTTCCCTACACCCCCCTTTCCTCTCATATTCCTCATATAAGGGAGATCATATGATAATTATCTTTCTCTGATTGACTTATTTCACTCAGCATAATACCCTCGAGTTCTATCCACGTCATTGCAAATGGCAAGATTTCAGGGGGTTTTGATGGCTGCATAGTATTCTGTTGTGTGTGTGTGTGTGTGTGTGTGTGTGTGTGTGTATGTATATATACATATATATATACATACCACATCTTCCTTATCCATTATCCTTATCCATTCCTCTGTTCATGAATATCTACCTTCTTTCCATAGTTTGGCTATTGTGGACATTGCTGCTATAAACATTCGGGTGCATATGCCCCTTTGGATCACTACATTTGTATCTTTAGGGTAAATACCCAGTAGTGCAATTGCTGGGTCGTAGGGTAGTTCTATTTTCAACTTTTTCAGGAACCTCCATGCTGTTTTCCAGAGTGGCTGCACCAGCTTGCATTCCCACCAGTAGTGTAGAAGGGTTCCCCTTTCTCCACATCCCTGCCAGCATCTGTCATTTCCTGACTTGTTAATTTTAGCCATTCTGACTGGTATGAGGTGGTATCTCACTGTGGTTTTGATTTGTATTTCCCTGATGCCCAGTGATACGGAGCACTTTCTCATGCGTCCATTGGTCATTTGTATGTCTCTTTGCCGAAATGTCCGTTCATGTCTTCTACCCATTTCTTGATTGGATTATTTGTTCTTTGGGTGTTGAGTTTGAGAAGTTCTTTATAGATTTTGAATACTAGCCCTTTATCTGATGTGTTGTTTGCAAATATCTTCTCCCATTCTGTCAGTTGTCTTTTGGTTTTGTTGACTCTTTCCTTTGCTGTGCAAAAGCTTTTGATCTTGATGAAGTCCCAATAGTTCATTTTTGCTTTTGATTCCCTTGCCCTTAGCGATGTTTCTAGGAAGAAGTTGCTGCGCCTGAGGTGGAAGAGGTTGCTACCTGTGTTCTCCTCAAGGATTTTGATGAATTCCTTTCTCACATTGAGGTCTTTCATCCACTTTGACTCAATTTTTGTGTGTGGTATAAGGAAATGGTCCAGTTTCTTTTTTCTGCATGTGGCTGTCCAATTTTCCCAACACCATTTGTTGAAGAGACTGTCTTTTTTCCATTGGACATTCTTACTGCTTTGTCGAAGATTAGTTGATAGTAGAGTTGAGGGTCTTTTTCTGGCTTTATATTCTGTTCCATTGATCTGTATGTCTGTTTTTGTGCCAGTACCATACTGTCTTGATGATTACAGAAATGTAATAGAGCTTGAAGTCTGGAATTGTGATGCCACCAACTTTGGCTTTCTTTTTCAACATTCCTCTGGCTATTTGAGGTCTTTTCTGGTTCCATATAAATTTTAGGATTATTTGTTCCATTTCTTTGGAAAAAAAAACTGATGGTATATTGATAGGGATTGCATTAAATGTGTAGATCGCTTTAGGTAGCATAGACATTTTCACAATATTTGTTCTTTCAATCCAGGAGCATGGAACATTTTTCCATTTCTTTGTGTCTTCCTCAGTTTCTTTCATGAGTACTTTATAGTTTTCTGAGTACAGATTCTTTGCCTCTTTGGTTAGGTTTATTCCTAGGTATGTTATGGTTTTGGGTGCAATTATAAATTGGATCGACTCCTTAATTTCTCTTTCTTTTGTCTTGGTGTTGGTGTATAGAAATGCAAATGATTTCTGTGCATTGATTTTATATCCTGAGACTTTACTGAATTCCTGTACAAGTTCTAGCAGTTTTGGAATGGAGTCTTTGGGTTGTCCACATAAACTATCATATCATCTGCAAAGAGTGAGAGTCTGACTTCTTCTTTGCCAATTCGGATGCCTTTTATTTCTTTTTGTTGTCTGATTGCTGAGGCTAGGACTTCTAGTACTGTGTTGAATAGCAATGGTGTTAGTGGACATCCCTGCTGTTCCTAACCTTAGGGGAAATCTCTCAGTTTTTCTCCATTGAGAATGATATTCTCTGTGGGTTTTTCATAGACGGCTTTGATGATATTGAGGTATGTACTCTCTATGCCTACACACTGAAGAGTTGTGTTCAAGAAAGGATGCTGTACTTTATCAAAGGCTTTTTCTACATCTATTGAGAGTATCATATGGTTCTTGTTCTTTCTTTTATTAATGTATTGTATCACATTGATTGATTTGCGGATGTTGAACCAACCTTGCAGCCCAGGAATAAATCCCACTTGGTCGTGGTGAATAATCCTTTTAATGTACTGTTGGATCCTATTGGCTAGTATTCTGGTGAGAATTTTTACATCCATATTCATCAGGGATATTGGTCTATAGTTCCCCTTTCTGATGGAGTCTTTCTCTGATCTTGAGATCAAGGTAATGTTGGTCTCATAAAACAAGTTTGGAAGTTTTCCTTCCATTTCTATTTTTTGGAACAGTTTCAGGAGAATAGGTATTAATTCTTCTTTAAGTTCCTCTGGGAAGCCATCTGGCCCTGGGCTCTTGTTTGTTGGGAGATTTTTGATGACTGCTTCAGTTTCCTTACTGGTTATGGGTCTGTTCAGGTTTTCTATTTCTTCCTAGTTCAGTTTTGGTAGTTTATATGTATCTAGGAATGCATCCATTTCTTCCAGATTGTCAAATTTGCTGTGTACACTTGCTCATAATATGTTATAATTCTTTGTATTTCTTTGGTATTAGTTGTGATCTCTCCTCTTTCTTTCATGATTTTATTAATTTGGGTCCTTTCTCCTTTTTTTTGATAAGTCTGGCCAGGGGGTTATCAATCTTTTTAATTCTTTCAAAGAACCAGCTCCTAGTTTTTGTTGATCTATTCTACTGTTCTTTTGGTTTCTATTTCATTGATTTCTGCTCTGATCTTTATTATTTCTCTTCTCCTGATGGCTTTAGGCTTTGGGCTTTGCTCTTCTGTCTCCCACTCCCTTAAGTATAGAGTTAGGTTGTGTATTTGAGACCTTTCTTTTTTTTTTTTTTTTTTCTTGTTTCTTAAGAAAGCTTTGTGTTCCTATATACTTTCCTATTAGGACAGCCTTTGCTGTGTCCCAAAGATTTTGAACTGTTGTGTTTTCATTTTCATTTGTTATCATTAATATTTTTACATTCTTCTTTAATTTCCTGGTTGACCCATTCATTCTTTAGAAGAATGCTCTTTAGGCTCTATGTATTTGAGTTCTTTCCAATTTTCCTTTTGTGATTGAGTGCTAGTTTCAAAGCATTGTGATCCAAAAAATATGCAGGGAATGATCCCAATCTTTTGGTACCAGTTGAGACCCAATTTATGACTCAGGATGTGATCTATTATGGAGAATATTCCATGTGCACTAGAGAAGAATGTGTATTCTGTTGCTTTGGGATGGGATGTTCTAAATATATCTGTGATGTCAATCTGATCCAGTGTGTCATTTAAAGTCTATTTCCTCGTTGATATTTTGCTTGGATGATTTGTCCATTTCAGTGAGGGGAGTGTTAAAGTCCCCTACTATTATTATATTATTGTGTATGTGTCTATTTGATTTTGTTATTAGTTGGTTTATATAATTGGCTGCTTCCATCTTAAGGACATAAATATTTAAAATTGTTAGATCTTACTGTTGGATAGACCCTTTAAATATGATATAGTGCCATTCCTCATCTCTTATTATAGTCTTTGGTTTAAAATCCAAAGTGTCTGATATAAGGATTCCCATCCCAGCTGTCTTTTGATGTCCATTAGCTTTATAAGTGGTTTTCCAGCCCCTCACTTTAAATCTGGAGGCATCTTTGGGTCTAAAACAAGTCTCTTGCAAAAGCATATTGATGGGTCTTGTTTTTATCCATTCTGATACCCTGTGTCTTTTGATTGGGGCATTTAGCCCATTTACATTCAGAGTAACTATTGGAAGACATGAATTTAGGGCCATCATATTGCCTGTAAGGTGGCTGTTACTGTATATTGTCTCTGTTCCTTTCTGATCTGTTACTTTTAGGCTCTCTCTTTGCTTAGAGGACCCCTTTCAATATTTCCTGTAGGGGTGGTTTGGTGTTTACAAATTCTTTTAGTTTTTGTTTTTCCTGGAAGCTTCTTATCTCTCCTTCTGTTTTCATTGATAGCCTGGCTGGATATAGTATTCTTGGCTGCATGTTTTTCTCATTTAATGCTCTGAATATATCATGCCAGTTCTTTCTGGCCTGCCAGGTCTCTGTGGACAAGTCTGCTGCCAATCTAATATTTTTACCATTGTATGTTACAGACTTTTTGTCCAGGGCTGTCCCAGGCTGAAAGGATTTTCTCTTTGTCTCTGAGACTTGTAAGTTTTACTATTAGATGACGGGGTATGGACCTATTTTTATTGATTTGGAGGGGGTTTCTCTGCGCCTCCTGGATTTTGATGCTTGTTCCCTTTGCCGTATTAGGGAAATTCTCTCCAATAATTCTCTCCAATATACCTTCTGCCCCCCTCTCTCTTTCTTCTTCTTCTGGAATCCCAATTATTCTCATATTGTTTTGTCTTATGGTATCATTATCTCTCAAATTCTCCCCTCGTGGTCCAGTAGTTGTTTGTCTCTCTTTTGCTCAGCTTCTTTATTCTCCGTCATTTGGACTTCTATATCACTAATTCTCTCTTCTGCCTCATTTATCCTAGCAATAAAAGCCTCCATTTTCGATTGCACCTCATTAATAGCTTTTTTGATTTCTGCTTGGTTAGATTTTAGTGCTTTTATTTCTCCAGAAAGGGCTTTTATTTCTCCAGACAGGGTTTCTCTATTATCTTCCATGCCATTTTTCAGCCCAGATAGCACCTTGAGAATCGTCATTCTGAACTCTAGATTTGACATATTACCAATGTCCGTATTGAATAGGTCCCTAGCCTTAGGTACTGCCTCTTGTTCTTTTTTTTTTTTTTTTTTTTTTGTGGTGAGTTTTTCCGCCTTGTCATTTTATCCATATAAGAATATATGAGTGAGAGAATAAAATACTAAATGGGTGCCAAGGACCCCACTGATATGTACACTAACGAAATCAGAAGAGATCCCAAATCAGGGGGAGAAAAAAGGGGGTAAAAAGAAATTTTAAAAAATTTTTATATTAAAAAAATGTATATATATATATATATATATATATATATATATATATATATATATATATATTAGACTGGTGAATAGAACAGAGCCACCCACTTGATTTTGGGTGTAGTTTGGTCTCTTAGAAGCAACTACCTCCCAAAATTTTAAAGAAAGAAAAACTTATATATATATATATATATATATATACACACAAAAATAAGGGTAAACATGATGAAGGGATGGAATATGACTGTAAAGATGAAAATTTAAAAAAATTCTGAAAAAGGAATTGATTCGATAAGTTGTTTGGAAAAAGAAAAAGAGAGAATTTGCTCAGGTTGCTTTCCCTTCTTCTGGAATTCTGCTGTTCTCCTTGATCAGTGAGCTTGGTCTTGGCTGGATGTTCTTGCTGATCTTTTGGGGGAGGGGCCTGTTGTTGTGATTCTCAAATGTCTTTGCCCAAGGCGGAATTGCACTGCCCTTGCCAGGGGCTGGGCTAAGTAATCTGCTCACATTCGCTCTCAGGAGATTTTGTTCTCTGAATGCTTTCTGTAGAGCTCTGGAGGACAGGAATGAAAATGGCAGCCTCCCAATCTCTGGCCCCGGGAGCCGAGACCTCAGGGCCACACTCCTCAGTGCAACCTTGGGGAAAAGCAGTCAATCACTCCCATCTCTCTGGTCTCCGGCCACGTTCTGAGCTCACCCAGCCTGTGACCAAGCATTTCTGTCTCTGGCACACAGCCGCATTTGGAGTCTCCAAACCCAGCAGATTCCTGCTGCTCTGCTCTTTGGCAAAGGGAGGTGGGTCTCCCTGGGTCTGCCACTTGTGGGGTCCCTGCTCAAAGAGCAGTGGTCTAACTGTGCTGTGGATCATAGTTTAAGGTAACCCTGAGCTGAGAGCTCACTCCTCGGCTCTGTCTCTGTAGCTGGCTTCCCTGCTCTGATACCTGGGGGCTTTGCTACACTCAGACACCCCCGATCCTTCTGTGACACTGTAGGACCTGAGACCACACTGTCCCCACGAGGGCTCCACCCCCGCTTAGCCTCTGGAGTGATGTGCCTCAGTGGAGCAGACTTCTAAAAGTTCGGATTTTGTGTTCTGTTTTTCCACCACTCTCCAGGAGCAGGCCCCTCCCCCCGTGGTCTATCTTACCTTTGCTTCGGACTCACTTCTCTGCACATCCTACCTTACAGAAAGTGGTTGATTTTCTGTTTCTAGAATTGCTGCTCTTCTTCTCTTCGGTCTCCTGTTGGGTTTATAGGTGTTCGGAATGGTTTGATTACTATCTAGCTGAACTCCTGTGACCTGATGTCATCTCAGTCTGCTACTCCTCCACCATCTTGATTCCTCCCTAGAACCCAGCTATTTTTGAGTAACCTAGACACTAAAGAGATTAACAAAAATGTAATTAAACAACACTATGGTTTTCACTGAAATTCTTGTTTAGTAAGATATTTTTAAGTAAAATAGTTATTTATGTTCTCATTTTTAATTTTGATGATGATAAGTATCACTCCATTTAACATCATAAACAAAAGATCTTTGGGGTCTCTAATATCTTTAGGAATGTAAAAGATCCTCAGATCAAAAGTTTAAAAACTATTCTGAAGATACACTTACATACATGACCAGGAGATGTATACAGGAATGCTCATAACAGCATTGTCCATAATAGGAACCATCCTAAATTATCATCATAGAATGGATAATTAAATAGTACTTTTACAATGGAAATCTGTAAATGAAAATGAATGACGTACAGTTTGACAGCTCAGCAGAGTTGACATTCTCTAAAGACATTGTTGAATGAAAGAACCAAGTTATAAAAGGATATCTACAGTGTGATTTCAGTTCTATAGATTTGAAAACCAGGCAAAATTAACATATGTTGTTTAGAGGTGTTATAGGGAATGATTATCACAGTAGTCAGGATGATGGATCTCTCTTAGAGGAAGAGGAAGGACATGATTATGAAGGTGAGCACAAGAGCAAATTTTTATTCTAAAACATTTTACTTCTTAAATTTAGTAAGGATAATGTGGATGTTTCTTTATATTTATTTTTTAAAATGTTAATATATTTGATTCCTAAGTATGTTGATATATCATATCATATGTATGTGATGCTGAAATTAAACTCACAGAACAAAATAACAAATAAAAATATCATTAGAAAGTATCACAAGAGAGTTAATTAGACTCATTACAAATTCCATTTGTGTTGGATGCATTGCCCAAAGAGTGTCAATACTCAAATAGTGTCAATAAGCCATTAAATTTTTATGTTATTTTTAAACGAAGCTGAGGTTTATCTTGTAGCAGTTTTTTAAGAATGATTCATGAGACCTCTATTCCTTAAGTTTTTGTTCAAAATGATTTTTATACTCAGTTTGGCTGAGTCCAAGATTCTTGGTAGTCATTACTCTGTGGTGAGGTGGTGTTAAATGTCACCATGGTGAAATCTGAGGGTAATCTGATTGTTTTACCATTATAGGCAATTTGTTCTTTTGCCCCAGTTGCCCAAAATATATCTTAATTTTGAAGTCCAATAAGGTAACTAAACTGTGGCTCTGTGTGAACTCATTCTGTGTCAGTTTTTCCTAAGACATAAAATAGTTCACTTTTGATTAGATTTTAGACATTTTTTTTTCTCAAAAGTTTTCTTGAATTTTTAATAATCACTTTTATTTCTGTTTTAATATTTTGGCTCTTTTCGGGGGGGGGCAACAATGATATATATGTTGGATTTCTTCATTTTAACCCTTTTAAACTTTGTCAGTTTTCATTTTGCTTGCTTTGTCACTCCTGTGAGAAATGCTTTTAGCAGTTGCCTAATTTTATTTCTTGCTACTTCAGCATGGCCTTTTTCCTGTGATAGTTTTATTTCCTCCCCCCACTTATTTCTTCAGATTGTTCATCTTTTCATTCCCTTATCTTCCCTAATTGCTTGTATCTCTGCATTAAATTCTTGTTTTTATAAAATGATGACTTCATTAAATTTGTTTAAATTAATATGTGTCTAGTTTTTATCTTCCCTGTCCCAACATTTTTTTCTGCTAAGTGTCCTTCTGTGTTTTTCTGTTCTGATCATTTATTTATTTATTTAATATGTTTGTAGATATACTTCTTGTTCCTTTTGATTCACATCTTTGAAGGGGTTAGAGTTTTCTGGATGAACTATTTGTAGAAGGTTTATGATGGGTAGGGGCCAGAGCTATTTTCTCATCAGGAATTTATTAGTAATGTAGAGTAGTGTATGAGATTCAAGTTCTTTTACACTGTATTCCTTTATAAAACTATTAGCAAGAGAGAGTATTTTTCACCTTTCCTTACTGACAGATTACTTCCTGCAAATATGATTTGTGTGGCTCCAATATACACAAGGCCAGACCCCTCTTCTTCTGACAACTAGAACAAGGGTGTATATCCCAACAGTTTGCACCCGTACTCCAGTTGTTCACAAGAAGGTGTTGTTCATTTTACCCCCTAGATTGTTGCACATAACTTTGGAGAAATATGCTTTGCTTCTTTGTGCTAGATCTTCAGTTATTGTTATCCTCTCTCTGTGTATTGCTACATTCATCTTTGATTTTTTTGAATTCAGTCATCCTTCCACACTCATTTTAATGTTGTGGGTTATGGTTTTAGAGGTTTTCTACATTTCATTAAAAGCAGAATTTTTGTTTCTTTTTCTTATTTTCCTTACTGCTTTTAGGTGGTATCTTAGAGAAAAAGGGAGAAAACTTTACTTAACAGTGTAAAAATAAGATGTACCCTTTAAACTTTTGAGATAGGAACAGAAATAATAAGACATGAGAAAGGAAATTTCTGGTCTTTTTCTTATATCTATTGGGAGATTTAGATGAAATCTTTAAAATTCAATTTACCTCCAAAGAAGAAAACAAAAGAAAAATCCTACTTTGTTTTATTAGAGATTATTGAGAATTTGGGCTTCAGCTTTAAAAAAATTTTTTTAAAGATTTTATTTATTTATTTGATAGAGCATAAGCAGAGGGAGAAGGAGAGAGAGAAAAAGGCTCTCCACTGAGCAGGGAGCCCAATGCAAGGCTCAATCCCAGGACCCTGTGATCCTGACCTGAGCCAAAGGCAGATATCCAACTGAGTCACCCAGGCACCCCAGTTTTTAAAAAACTAATACTAATTTGAAGTAATTTGCTTTCAGAATTACTTAGCTTTTAGTAATTGAGTATGTTATCCTCATCAACTACAATCTTCTCTCTCATTGGATTTGAGATTTAATTTTACCCTACTTATAAGCTGGTAAGTTGGCCTATGACTATCAAATGGATGCTAGCAGAAGACGTGAAATTCCTGGGTCAGAGACAAAGGATTTTATTACTTACAGCACAGTAAACAGCATAAGCATCAGCATATTTATTTGGTTTCTTTTGGCCCCTAATCCTACAGGGGCAACACACTATGTCCTAGATGAATGCTTCACACACAGTGGGTTTGCATCATAACTGAGAAACATTGAGCTTGGGGAAATCTACCAATTTTAGAGCAAGTAGTAAGTAAACCTGCTTTTTGTCCAGGGGGCATATTGCCTCATTTCTCAAAGTTATCCTGTGAAATGGCCTGGTTAAAGCATAAGGTTTGCAGACTTGGAATACCCAGCAATATGTGGAGAATCACAAGAGGCCCAAGGGAGACTGTTTCCCAATCTGTCAGTCTCTCTCTGTGTCTCTGCCTCTATCTCTGTGTCTCTGCCTCTATCTCTCTCTCAATCTCTGTTCATAAAACCCTCCTCAAAAGAAAATATTTACCTTTATGTAATCTGAACTGTTTTATTGAACACATAAAACCAACCGTGGAGGTGTTGTCTTGTTACCATTGTTCACTCATGGGGGTGTGCCCCATGTCACCAAACTCTTTTATTCTTGCTCTCATTCTTTTTTTAAATTATCATTTGTGAAACTCAAAAGCAGAGAGTTGAGTTTATTTTACATTAATCAATCTATTACTTTACTACCTATCTGGCATTTATGAATGGCATTTATCAGTGTATCCTTAGTTCTTAGTACAACATCATTATCAGTCCCACCAAGGGCCCTTCTTACTTAATATATGTGAATAATGTATTTGTTTCTATAATCCCATTTCCCACTCCACTTTCTTTTTTTTTTTAATTTAATATGTATATTTGAATCCTTGTAAAATAGCACAGATTGTTTGTGTATGTATATATTTATTTTTTAATGAATACAAATTTTCAGTTTAATAATTCCAAGTTTACAGAAAAATGGATGCAGAGGTAGGATTACCCATGTGCCCTTTACTCAGATTCAAATATCATTCATATTTTGCAACATTTGCTTTATATCTCTCTTTCTGTATATGTATATGTATTTTTTTCTCAACTATTTGACAGCAAGTTGTAGACATGTGCCTTATCCCTAAATATTTCAGTATTTGTGAAAAAATAATATCTTCTATAGCACAGTATTAATTATTAAGCTAGAAAATTTAACACTGATATACTACTATCAAATATGCAGTCTGTATTCAAATTTCAGTTGTCCGAGCGGTGTTTTTTGTACTCTCCCCCCCAATCTAGTTTCTATTGCATTTAATTATTTTTATTTAGTCTTTAATCTGGAACAGTTCCTTGGCCTTTCTTTGTTATCTGAGCATGTATATAATTTTTGCTTATATATTGATACGATATAATACTATAGATCTTTTTCTTTCTTAATTTTTTTAGTATTTTTAAGATCCACCCATATTTATATGTAGACATCTATCTTGTTTTGCTGTTTCCAATTTCTGCTTAGTATCCCATAATATACATATGCCAGCATTTACTTATCCATTCCCCAGTGACAGACACCTAGATTATCTTTAACAACTTGCTGTCATAAATAACTCTGTCATGAACATCCTTATTCGTGTTCTCTTTGGGAATATTCCTGGGATACATATCCAAGAATTGAATTGTTGGGTCATAAAATATCTGCCTATTTAATTTGATGAAGACCTGCTGAATTGCTCTCCAGAACAGCTGACCTAACCATAGTACAACCATTGTGCACTAAGGTCCCAATTTCTCTATACCAGTTTCTTTATACCACTAAGTCAATTCTTAGTTCTTGGTAACATTCTAATATTTGTCAGTATGGTGGTTTTAAAGTGGACACTTGTTTATTCTTTCTGATCACTAATGATTTTCACTTTTTACCAACTCTTCACTGAGATAGACTTTCCTCAGGAGCGAAACTATCTTTATGTTATTTTATTATATTTAAATTTTTTTTTTTAATTTCCCACTCCCCATTACTCATTTTGCCCATACCCCTACCTCCCTGGCAACCATCACTTTGTTCTTTGTACTTACAGGTTTGATTCTGCTTTTTGTTTGTCTCTTCATTTGTTTTTTTTAGATTCCACATATAAGTGAAATCATATGGTTTTTATCTTAGTCTGACTTCATTTAGCATAATATCCTCTAGGTCCACCCATGTTGTCACAAGTGACACAATCTTAACCTTTTAAATGCAAAGGATAGAATTTCTAGAGCACTATAAATATTAGCATGTAAAAAAATAAAATTTTATATACTTCTTTTAAATATATCAGTTGAATCTAAATGCTACAACAATTTGGTAACTTTCGGTATGCATTTAAAAATATGTAAACAGGTTCTTTGGTTTTTTTGAAGATTTATTTATTTATTTGACAGAGCAAGAGAGAGAGATCACAAGTAGGCAGAGAGGCAGGCAGAGAGAGAGAGAGGGAAGCAGGTTCCCTGCTGAGCAGAGAGCCCGATGTGGGGCTTAATCCCAGGACCCTGAGATCATGACCTGAGCTGAAGGCAGAGGCTTAACCTACTGAGCCAGCCAGGCACCCCTGGGTTCTTGTTTTATAGTCAAAATTTACATCATTTTTTAACTCTTTTAACTCAATATATCTGCTTGTTCTTTCTCAACCAGAATACTATCCCGATGTACATTTCAGTATTTCTTAATATATTTTAAAAATATTTTTACATTTAAAAGTATTTAAATTACATCTTTATCACAAAAATGTATATAAGTTGCAATTAATTCACAAAATTTCCTGTGGTAATAGAAGAAAAAATTTTCTCTGGATTGTACATTCATTACATTACAACCATTGTTAGCCAATTACTGATCAGAGAAACATATGCATATTGTATATTTTAATAAATAGTAAAATCTAAAAGTAATATTTTCTAGAAATGTGCCTTTAGTTATATATTTTCAATTGCTGTGTTTGTCTCTCTTGCTAGGATGAGGCAAAATTTCAGCATCAATTCAACTCTTTGAATTTGTTTTTATAGATTTGAATGCTGAGAAAATTTGTTGACAGAAATAGATGAAAAGAGTTTACTGTAGAATATCACTCAGTTCTTTGAACTCCTTTTGAATTATTTGTCAGAACATAACCAATGGTGATCTAGCATCAAAGAAAATTTTTAACAACCTGTCAACTGTTAATTTGTTTATATCCTCTTGTAAACTTGATGAAAACAAGAAACTACATGTTAGTCAATCATTAAAATCACTCTTTCTCAACACTGATAAAAAATGGTTCTGACTGTACCTCTTGATACCCACATTTTTAGACCCCAAGGCAATGAACTATTGTAAAATTATAGATGGGTAAATGATAAGTTTTTCTTTTGTAGGAGAAATAAGATATAAAAAGGAGAAACTTGTCTATTTTTTTTTTAAGAAAAGAATATGTAAGGAAGCTGAAGATCTTGAAAATAATTTTCTTTTAATAAGGACGTTTTAAAAAAGATTTTATTTATTTATTTGAGGGAGAGAGAGAGAATAAGAGAGAGAGCACGTTTCACTAGAGGAGAGAGGTCAGCAGGAGGAGCAGACTCCCGGCAGAGTAGGGAGCCTGATGTCTGGATCCTGGGACTCCAGGATCATGACCTGAGCTGAAGGTAGTCGCTTAACCAACTGAGCCACCCAGGCGCCCAACAATAATTTTCTTAAAGCCATCTGTGTCTGCCTATACCTATCTTCAAAAGATTCAGGAATATGTATAAGGCTGCTGCGAAAAAGAAATAATTTTTTTAAGCTATCATTATTTGAAAAGAATCATAGTAGTATTCACAAGATAACATCAACCTTTGAGAGAAGTATAGAATATTGTTTGTTGAATTATAAATTACATTATGGAACTTTTTTGTGTAATGCTGCAGTTGATTGTTTTGACAGAATTCTATCTACTTCTATAAACTGTAAACTCCACCATTGTGCTTCTAGAATATCATTCAAAGAGACATATTGCAGTGTGTTGATGTCAAACAAGAAGACCAAATACTGGTGTATTTAGTTTTTGATTATTTTGGCAGGTTACTTGGTGTTTTAATTTAGGGCTCTGGATATACACTCTTTGGTATTTCTCTTCCTTTGCTTATGTTCGTTCCTCCATGTGAATTACTAGTTTCTTCTCCTTGCCCCACATATGATATGTCTTTATTATGGCTCTTTTATATTATATTTATGGAGATCAGTTCATTCAGCTTCCTAAACATGTCTCAAATCTAATCCCACCTCTCCAGTGCTCTCTTCAGACCTACATCATTTCTCACTTGGTAATCATCTTCCATCTGCTTTCCCTGCCTGCATTCTCTTCCCACTCCAATGTTTCCACCATAGAATTACTATGATGACCTGTCTAAAATACAGATCAATTCCATATTCTCCTACTCTGAAACCTTAAGTTGCTCTTGCTCAGAAATCTTCAATGTCTCTGCACTGCCAAAATTAATATTTAAATACTTTCATTTATTGTAATTCTCTGTTCTCAACTACCTTTCCAGTTTTTTCTCTAGCAACTGTCCTCATCTATTTTATATGCTTGTCATATAAATTACTTATTTCCTTGGACACATATCATGGTATATTTATTAGGATGTTACAATGGATACATAACTTTATTTTTTCACTAATAGTGAGAGCTTTTAGCTATCTGTGGAGAAAGACTAACATTTATTCTATTCACATCCTTAATAGAAAAAAATTATGATTTATCATTGAGTTATGTTTTTATATTACATTGATAATAGCATTAGGCATGGCTATAAGCATGGGGGGGAAATGGCAAAGACAACTTTGATTAATGAAGGGAAACTGAGGTAAAGAAAAACTCTATAATCATAATCCTTAAATATATTAAGATTTTTCAAAAGGTGTTTTGAAAACACACATATAATACAAACATAAATTGCATGTCTTGAATTCTCCTTCACTATATTAATAAGAAAAATGATTTTTGCATTTGACCTTTAACTTAGAATGCAGTGGATTATAACTATCTTTTTATAATTCTCTTTTAGATTCAGCATAGTGAGGTAGCATGAACTCTAGGATGTTAAAAGGCAGGTTCTACTAACACTTACTAACTGTATGATCTTTAATAGGTCATTTGTCTTTGCTAAATCTCAGTTTTTCGTACCTATAAAGTGAGAATCAATATATGTTCCCTATCTGTTCAAGGAAATATCATATCATGTAAGTTAACATTTTTGGAAGTATATGATTGGTTAAAGAGATTTAAAAATAAGTTGTATCAGAGAATTATTCAGTAGTCTCCTTAACTTGAATCCTGTATTTCCTTAGAGGATATTGATAGAAGGTATATATTGATAAGGCTAACAAATGATGAAATAAGGAAATAAGGATATATTGGGGGTTCATTTAAAAAAAATTTTTTTTCTATTTCTTTCTTTTATGTGTTTTATGTTTCTTCCTTATTAAAACAGTTTTGGTATGAACCATGATGGAATTGGAAATTCTTGTGGGACGAAAGGTCATGAAGCAGCAAAACTTATGGCAGCTCACATTACTGCAAATACCAATCCTTTTTCCTGGTCTGCCTGCAGTCGAGACTATATCACCAGCTTTCTAGAGTAAGTAATCTCTTGAGAGTGATGATGAATTGCTCCAGAAGTAAGCCATTGGTAAAAGCCTAATATGTAGTGCTTCAAACTGCATAATGAGTAACTTTTATAGGGTGATATTTCAGGCTGTTCCCAAAATACTTTAATATATCGTTGTGGCAAATTTTTTCCTTCATGCTCAAACAGAACTTGGTAGATTAAAGAAACTGGAGCAAGGCAGTAAGTGGGGTTGGTGATGTGAGTGTCAGAAATGTTTAACAAATGGGAAACAATGTCAGAAAGAATTTAGATTTATACAATTTAATAGAGCATAGGCCAAACTTTAATTCAGTGATTATATATTTCATTTTGTTGTTGAAAAAATTGAGGTCTTTTTTTTAAGGAATGCTAGAGTATCTAACAGTAACAAACAACAATAATAAAAAACCAAACACCCAGTAAATGAAAATGAGAAAATGAAAATTTATCTTTGAATATTTATTATGTGACTTATCTTTTCTGCAGTTTGATAACTTCTTTGCTGATCTTTTAATGTATAATCTAAAAGTCTGGTTACTTAAACATGAAATAGATAAATTAGGCTGAGGTATAACTATGTTATGAAAGCAGATACTCTTTCACATCTCACCTGCATAGGACTTTAGGTTTGGACTTCAGAAACTCATAGACTTAGGTCTCACTTTCTAACTGTGTGACCATGGGAATGTTACTTAACCTTTCATAATATTCAGTGACCTCACTTGTTAAATGAGTTAGGTAATAACACATACATCTTCAGGTTGTTTTATATATATATATGTATATATATATACACACATACACACATATATATGTAAAATTATGTACAATGTTATAATGTATATGAAACACAGTAGACAAACATTAAATGGTAAATATTATTTTAAATAATATAGAGGCTTTAAGCCTTATTGCTCTATCATTACTTTCAACTGTTTTGTGCCATTGTTTTCTTGGGGAGAAGAGAGCAATACTCTGTGAAAAAGTGAATCATAGAAAAAGCACACATGAACTACAGAAATTCTTTTTAAAAACTGTATTCATAGTTCACATTTATATGACTCGGGCCTAAAACTTTAAAAACTCAGATAAGTTATATAAGGTAATATTATTTATTAAAGTTTTGGTTCATATCTGCTATTAGCTAAAACTTCTGAAAACTTAAAATTATGTATTTTTTAAAACCCAAACAAGAGATTTTAAATTACTTAGCACAATGGTTTCATCAATCAGAGATCAAAAGATAAATGTTTAAAATGGCTTTTTTGAATTAATTAATGTAATAATAAAATAGAAGGAATTGGAAATTCATATCAGACAGTAGGTCCTCAGAATAATTATTCTATAACCTAAACATTTTTTTAATGTTAGCTATAGGTAATTATAACACTGTACTTGCCTAGTGCCAAAGCTGGGTTGAAGGCTATAAAAATAGACCACAGAAAATTTGACATCTTTTGGTGGTTTTTAACACAAAGCACTAGCATTATCATTTTCCAAGATGTTTTTAATGAGATCATATTACCTAAATTTTAAGCATTGTTGAAGATCTTTTTTCCCCAGAAATCAAGCCAGATCTGGAATTTCTCCATTGACTTGGCTCATGTTTTTATAATGGAATCTTAGTGTCTATCACCAGAAAGGCAAACTGTATAATATGTTGAGTATTCTTGTGCATTTTTGAAGCCTTCTCTTCTCATTTTTTTTTTTGTTTGTTTTTGTTTTTGTTTTTTTCCAAGTACCAATTTTCTTTTTCCCCTATCCTGTTTATTTTGCACAGCCTATTTGCTAGGACCATCTTTGTATATTTAATATAAGGACCAGTTTTGAGGTCTTGCCAGACCCTGCCTTGATAAACTATATTAAGGTTGTTAAAATACTTGGAAAGGGAATCCCTAAATTACTAGTAAAGTATTGTTAAGAAATCACCACAGATTTGGTGGGAGATATAAAATTATTACTGGTTGCAATAAAGCGTTCCATTGAATAAATTAAAAGAATTAATCCCAAAAGCATTATTTAAACCTTATTGCCTCTTTGCATTTTGTATGTAAGCATGATTAGTGTTGACAGGGTTCTAAAGGGCTTATTTGTCCTGTATTTTATAAAAATATTTCTATTGTACATCCTCATGGGAATGCTTACACAGTTAAAATCATTAGTAAAAGATAGATATGAAAGACAATGGATAGAGATTTGGGGAAAGTTGGCTTTTTTCCCCTTTTTAATAATAAACTAAACAACTCTGATTATAATCTGACCAAGCAGTAAGGTTTTTTAAAACACAGGGCCCTTTAAACAGGTCAGTTCACTGGAGCACAAAGACATAATAGTAACTTTCTTGAATTTCTTTGTTCCTTTTTATTAATACAGTTGGCTTAATTGCTTTAGCAGCTATGTGTGATATTTTTAAAAATCCAATGATATTTTGATCAGGGATTAAGGTTACATTTATGTTTTATAGTTGGCTCAAAAAGACTCATAACATTTTATTTTAGTTTCTCTTCTCAAGAAAAAGAAATCTTGAAAGATGAATTGTTTAGGAATTGCAGCCCAGCCAACAAAATGCATACCTTTCTTTACTTAGTTACTGTAAAGGCTCAAGATGATGGTAGATTCTAACAATGAGCTTTATATGATTTATAGAGATTCACTATTCACTACGTTCAACTGAAAACAATTCCATGGCCTTTAAATGCCAATAGAATAAAGTCTCTTGTGTCTTTCTGAAACACTAGGTGCTATTGATCAATCAGGAGATGGTGTTTACCAACTCCCAATATTTTTTTTCAGATTTCTTAAACTCGGTGATTCAATAAGTGGTTCATGAATCGCCCAGAAGCCGTCCTGATTAAATAATAAAGAACCCATTTCCGTTAAAATGGACGTGTTATGCCAGCTTCTGATGTTTTCGACGACGGCTTTGCAGGTAGTGTCCTTCCTATCTGCCTGCGGGACTTATTTACTTATTTATTTAGAAAATAGAGAAAGATGAACCTGGTATTATGGCTCACACTCATTGATGACTATGGGCTAATTTACCAGGCAGTGGAAGGCAGCCAGAAGTAGTTTAGGCCAATTTTTCATACATTTTCCACCACTTAGTGGTAGTACAGAGTAATTTCATATAGTTTTCAAAAATTCCAGAGCCTCTGTGAATCAACTCTTGCTCTATTTAAATTAAAGTCTTTTAAATTGTTTGAACTGTCAGAGATCCATAGCAAAATTTCCTACAGCTCCAAATTAAATACAGACTAGCCATTTTCACAGAAAGGATGGAAACTGAATAAAAGAAAGGCAGTATTATGGTAGAAGGTGAATTAGAAAGGAAGAGCTACAAGGAAAGTGATATAAGATGAACAGGATGACTAAGACACTCACATTTCCTCTATAGCAATTACCTTTGAAGGTCAGTATCAATAATCTTGAAATGGAAATCGATTTCATAGATGGGACCCTCTTTATATAGGGAGCCTAAGAAACAGCAAAACCGGTTTCTCCTCCTTCCATTTATCAGGCATGTTTTGGGGACTTTACCCTAACCCATAAAAATCTTTGATAAGTCATAACTACACATGGAGAAGAGGGGCATAACCAAGTAAATCATTAGCGGTACAGTGTTTGTTGGAAGCCTCAAATTCAGTTCTGTTCAAGCATCCCAGTCATATAGAGGGCAAGAGAGAAAGGTCTGACTTAGTTACTCATTTTAGAAGGTAGTTATTGTTTGTTTTGTGAAGACTGATAAAGCAGTTTACAATAACGTAGTACGTAAGACTTGCCATAGATAATACAGTCTAATTAATTTTTATTTAATTTAGGTGTATGAGCACAATTTTGTGGTAAAAAATAGGAGGCGGCATTAAATGTTAAATTTTTGTTGTTGTTAAAAGACTGTTAAGATAGGTATAGGGTTATAAGGAAAAATTTATTTTTTAGATTGACCCACTGTGTTGTAGGTTAAAGGTCTATATAGTATAATTGTTTAAGTGAAAAATAAATTGAAAATTGCAATTAGGAGAATGTGCTCATATGTCCTGGAAACAAAGCCAAGGATGCATATTTTACATAGGGATCTATACATTTTAGCCGAAGATTCAACTCTGGCTTATGATCCCATTTCAAGGCTTATTTTCAAACTATGTAAATAAGACTTCTCTAAATTAGAGGTAGAATACATGAAATATGATTTTGCTATCATGCTGCAAAGATTTCTGGAAATTAAATATACTTTGATTTACTAAGAATTTCAATCTAGGAAAAAAACATGTTCTCAAGCTAATACACATTTTTTCTGTCTTGTCTTAGATGCATAAACAAAAGTAGAGTCTATTATCATCTTTATTGCTGTAGGTATTAATAAATATTGGGCTTTTAGTAGTGAAATGTATGCTGCTAGGGAAGTAGAGTTCTACTTTTTATGTATATGGTTTTCTCGAGACAAGTATATCGCTGCTTAATAACAATAACTTATAATAGTATCTCATAGGTGGAAACTAACAGTGCTCTTCATTTAATTTATTAACGAGTTAGGTTTCTGTTTTCTGAGTGGAAAAATTTACATATGATCAAAGCACAGATCATCTATGCTTAAAAGTGACATTTGATGAGAAAATTCAAGAAGCTTTATATATAACACCACTACTATTATTATTTTGAAAAGAATAGCATAAATAACACTAGATTTAGCATCATAAGAATTGTATGGTTATTGTAATTAGCTAGAACCCTAGATTTAATAACAATTACTCATATCTCCATTTTATTAAATAGATGCAATTACAAAATATAAGAAAATAACTCACCTAGTATTGTTGAGATAAGAAAAAACATTTGTACCAGAAGACCTGTACAAAAATGTTCATATTAGCATACTTTGCAACTTTCGGAAATTAGGAATAATACAAGTGTTAATAGAAGAATGGATAAATAAATGTGCCATACTCTTAAATGGAATATTAAAGAACAATATTAATGAACAGGCTACAGCTATGTATATCAACATGGATGTTGCTCACATTCATAATATTAAACCAAAGAATATAGTCACAAAAGAAAACCTACACTATGACTCCTTTTTCCAAAAATAAGCAGATTAATAATTGAGAGATGAATAATTACTAAAAAAAAGCATGGAAATAATTATATTAAAAGTCAGAATATTAGTTACTTCTGCAGAGAGTGAAGGGTGTGATTAGGGTTGAGCTTTTGGGAATTTTCTAAGAGGACAGAAAAAAAAAAAACCACTTCTAGGGTTAAATATACATCTCTCAGATCCATGTCCTCTACCTTCTATACTTATATCTGTGGTATTTCATAATGGCAGTTGATGACTCGAAGGCATAGAAATATCCAGAATTATTATTTTCTAAGAGTTAATTAAAATAATTGTGATCTAGGTATTTAATTTACTTGAAAGGATCAGGAAAGCAGCAAATTTTAATAATATTATGCAAAAAATAATTTTGTCATTTAACCTCCAGTTAATTAAAATATGAAAACTCCCCGACCCCCAAATAGTTTAATCCAGGTTTTACTATATATATCCAATATGGTTCGTAGAAGAAAAATATATTGTTCATTTTCTACCCAAAATGTAGGAACAATTTAAATCAATCTTGGAGATATCCCTGCCCTTGTTTTCCCAGAGCCGATAATCGGTAAAACATTTGACATGCAGGAATTAGTGGTTTGTACAATACTATAGCTAAACCCATTTCAAAAGGCCTTTGTTGATGCCATATTCCTAAATATGCGTTCATTTTAATAAAGATCAAAGCTTTTTTATTTCATACAGTGTTTAATTCTGCAAAAATATACAGAAAAGGAGAATAAGGCTTGTCTAGATATTTACTTAGACCATATTAATACAAAGCTATAAATACTTATAAAAAACTGAAAGACAGTCCACTTTTGGAATAAATTTTATCAGAAGACTTTGTCTACCACAGTGCATGCCTTCTTTATTGTCTGGAGGCCCTTCCAACGGTTGTCAGATTTGGTGTTTTTTTACAGAACATGAACCATGATTTGAACATCATTAATATCTGGGAACAAGAACTTTAGATGAAGTAATTATTCTTTCTTCCTTCTGGATTAAGCCAAATTTCAGTTTGCTATCAGAAAATAATTTTTCCTCAGAGTAGCTATTCTTAAACTCTTTGGGGGGGATCCATATGGTTCTTCCTGTAAGTTTTAGGTTAATATTCTATATCTACAAGTAATTACATATAATAATTTTTAGTAGATTTTTAAGCTAATGCTATTTAGGTGAATATATCATATATTTGCTTTGTTATGTTATTGGCAAACATTTCTGCCTATGAGACCCTGTACTTAAATACTTCTGTACTTAAATTTTCCCCTTTTATTGATAGTAGTACTTAACTCATTTTTTAAAAAATTATTCCAATCCTTCCTAAAGAGTTTTATAATTTTGTTGTAGATGGAGACAAAACTGATATAATAGAAGAAAAATTATGGGATTAAACTGCTAAATTGGTTTATTTCATGAATATTACATTTTATCAAAATAGTCTGTCTTCTTTCAGTATACTTTTCATATTTGACCTATTTATCATTAATCTTAATATAAAATTTTGAATTTACTGGTAGAATTGTATTTGCCCAAAGTTTGTATGTCTATGTAGATTAAAGATATTTTACATAATAAAATAAAAAGAGCTTGCTATTTTAAAATTCATCTAGAAAGACTTTCTCTTACTGAGATGCATGTCAATTTCTAAAAGTAAAATAAATAGGAAGTAAAAAGCATTCAGTTATGAAAACTGGATAGCTGGGTGAAAAAAGATGTTTTCTGTTGAATATCTTGAACAGTAACAAGTGAATTGATTATAATAGCCAATAATAAACCCATCTATATTAGTATCATATTTATTATTCCATCTAAATATTTTTATTGATGAAAAACCAACCAAGAGGGGTGTAAAGGAAAGGAAAGGGTATAGAGAAGACAGTGTTCTGTGCTGTGAGTTTTTGAATCTATCACCTTATGAGTAGTATGGTTCAATTTTTAAAACGTATTAATTTGCTGCTGTGCAAATACACATTTTTATATAACAAATTAACTTTTACACCTTAAGAAATATGACAAAATGGTTAGTGAATATGAAACTCATTATTATACATGGCTCTTTCTTACTTATCTATAAATGAAAATTTGTACTGTCCTAAATAATAGTTGAGGAACTTCTACTTGTGAAATTATTTTCCTTTGGCAAAGTGGATGGAAAAGATTTGGGAAAAAAAAACACAAGTGCTGGCACAATTGACAGGAATGTTGGAAAAAATTTTTAAATGTTGGCATAGGAATTCTTTAAAAATTCTAAGTTACTCACATGTGAAATGAAAGTAAAAAAGCATCTGTCCTATTTTGTGCACACTGACTAAAAAAGTGAACAATTATATTTAGCAAAGTATAAAGCTCTTTAAACTAAGGTATTCTGTCTGGCTTTTGGCTATCTTTATGTTATTTGTTCCACTGAATTAAAATATTATGTTTGAGTACAAGCATACTTTGAAAAGCAGAAATTGCAGAGAGGAGAACATTCTCTTTTCCAACTCTGATGACCCTAGATGAAATATGAAATTTTTGAGAGACTAAACACTTCTAATTTACTTGAGAGAACTTTGGATCTTGGCCTCATCTGTCATTCTGCCCATTTATTATTGAAATATTTCAAGAACCTTTGGACATGTCTTATTACAGCATCTATTGTTCTGCCCAAGTTAGAGGAGTATATAGATTAGGTCTTTAAAGAATTACAACCATAGTGGTTCTTGGTTTTTTTTTTTTTTTTTAATTTTCCACATTTTATGTTTTTAATTCTACTACCAGATGTGGTTATATTTTCATGGAAAACAAACAAGAAGCTTAGAGTAATATGAAATTCCATTTTGATTCCTTCAGAAATTAGTTTAAATCAGTGTTTTAAGGCCAACATGACAGTTTCAGATTGTTGTCTGAGATACTTTTATTGTGTCTTGGTGCTGGAAAAAACAACTGGAGCTCTTACTCACATTTCAGTAAAATTATTCTGTTTTACTATATGACTATTTGTTGGTAGAATGTATTGCTTCTCATGCATCAAGTTATTAAAACAAAGAGTTTAACGCATAGTTTCATAATTGTGATGGAAATAGTCCATAGTGTACCTAATTTCCTTTGATCCTTTATGTTGAACAGTTCAGGCCGTGGTACTTGCCTTGATAATGAGCCTCCCAAGCGTGACTTTCTTTATCCAGCTGTGGCCCCAGGTCAGGTGTATGATGCTGATGAGCAATGTCGTTTCCAATATGGAGCAACATCCCGCCAATGTAAATATGGGGTAAGAAGTCTTAATTCTTATGTTTAGTCATTTATATGTGTTCTTTCATGACACAAATATTAAGTTAGATTTTTATTGAGTGTAATTTACTTCAGATAACATCATTAATTTAAATATGACCTTTGGCACACCGCTTTTTTTTTTCTGATACCAATTTTCTAATATCTATTTCTAAATATTTCAGTAACCTGAAACAAGTTTCAAATGTCTTGTTGAGAGATATAAGTAGAATTTTAATAATTTCTAACTTATTTCTTTTTTAAGTCCTGAGTTTATGATGCCAACTTTAGTTTGTCTTTTGAAATGTTATGGTTTTGAAAACTACCCCTTCTCAGCCTTTTCTGGTTCTCTAATATTGGTTGGGTTTAAGGGAATTTTCACATTGGCTAGGAGCCTTTATTTTAATTTATACTTTTTAGTACTGAGTCATTTCAAGTTGCTTCATTCACTGCCCACATTCTAACACAACAACTGAGTGGGGACAAGATGACATTAACCCAAATAGAAAAACAAGGAAAATTACTGTGGAAAAAAAATGTAGGTTTCATAACTGACTCTTTGTGTCTGCCTAAAAAAGTGGACAGTGGGTGAAGCAACTTGAAATGACTCAGTACTAGAATGTATAAATTAAAATCAAATAAATAATATTATGTATATAAATAATTAAAAGTTTTATTGAAAAAGATGTCAGTGTTTAGTATAGAGACATGTTCATAGTAGGTACACAGTATAAACATGCTGAATGAAAATAGGATTTTTAAACGACAAGCTGTAAGAAAAATTCAGGTTTAAAACAAAAGTTTAAAGGTTTGGTTTCTGTTTTTATGCAAGTAATGTTTAAAATCCCTATTTAAGGGACACCTGGGTGGCTCAGTTGGTTGGGCCACTGCCTTTGACTCGGGTCATGATCCCTGGGTCCTGATATTGAGTCCCTCTTTGGGCTCCTTGCTCAGCGGGGAGCCTGCTTCTCTCTCTGCCTCTGCCTGCCACTCTGCCTGCTTGTGCTCTCTGATAAATAAATAAATAACTAAAAATAAACAAATCATTTAAAAAATAAATCCCTATTTAAAAATAATAACAAAAAAAGGAATTCAGTCTTAAGGTAGGTAATACTAAACAATATACATTGTACAGTATCATTTATTCCTCTTTATTCCTCTTGGGTACAGTACAAAGGAAAATGATTTTTTTTAAAGATTTTATTTATTTATTTGACAGAGAGATCACAAGTAGGCAGAGAGGCAGACAGAGAGAGAGAGAGGAGGAAGCAGGCTCCCTGCTGAGCAGAGAGCCCGATGCGGGGCTCGATCCCAGGACCCTGGGATCATGACCTGAGCAGAAGGCAGAGGCTTTAACCCACTGAGCCACCCAGGCGCCCTGGAAAATGATTTTTTAAAGTATCTCTTGGGTGACAAACATATTATTATTCATGGTAGGCTTTGGCAGCACATTTTGTGCAACAGATTTGAAGATCGTGTGCAACAATCTAATTATCTAAAGCCTTGAATAAAACTTTGGTCTTCCTGGTCCCTCTGTACAGAGTCCGCTGTTATTATTTCTGTATGATTTTGGTTTCTTTTTTTCTTGGGTTGCTTTTTCCTACAGAAAATGTTGGTCAAATTTCAATCATGATCTTTTTATATACTTGTAGCTTAGTAGATTGAAATTCAAGATCAAATGCGGTTATAGATTTCCTATTATTCTTGTCTATGATCTCATTTCTTTATTAGGAAGTGAAAGTTAATCTATATTTTAGTTTTTTTATTGGAAATTGAGTTTTAACTGCATCTACATATTTTCATATTAGATAATTTATATTATCAGTTTTGTAAGATCCTAGGGTGTATCTTTTCTTTCTTCAATAATTAATAAAAATTTTCATCTGATTATCCTATCTCTCTAACTATGTATCTCATTGATTTCAGACTAGTTGATCTGAAGTGAAGTAAGATAAATAGTAATTGAAAAATGGTGTATTTAGCTTTTTTAGTTTTATTTATTTTTTAAAAGATATTATTTATTTATTTGACAGAGAGAGTCACAGTGAGAGAGGGAACACAAACAGGGGGTGTGGGAGAGGGAGAAGCAGGTTTCCCGCTGAGCAGGGAGCCTGATGCCAGGGGCTCAATCCCAGAACCCTGGAATCATGACCTGAGCTGTAGTCAGATATTTAACTGATTGAGGCACCCAGGTGCCCTCTTACATCTGTCATTTAGATTCTATTTCTTTATGTGCTATGTTTATTAAGGCTTTTATAATAGATATAAAATAAATTTGGAAAACTTGAGGAAAGACATTAGCATCTTACAATCCTATACAATTTCACATATTTTATCATTAATCTTTTCACTTTGATTTGCAGCAAAGTGGTTTTCTTAGATTCATGTACTATATGAAAAAGCTTATGCTACCTTTTTATAAAGTGCTGTACATTACTATCAAAGTTTCTTGGGGCACCTGGGTGGCTCAGTGGGTTAAGCCTCTGCCTTCGGCTCAGGTCATGATCTCAGGATCCTGGGATCGAGCCCCACATCGGGCTCTCTGCTCAGCAGGGAGTCTGCTTCCCCCTATCTCTGTCTCTTCCTGCCAACTTGTGATCTCTCTCTCTGTGTCAAATAAATAAATAAAATCTTTAAAAAAAAAAGTTTTTTGAGTCAAAACAGATTCTCTCTCTTTTTTTTTCCTCCATAATAGATTCTTTAGAGTCACTCTCACCTCTTAAGTTTGTACCTGAAAAATCGGGTTTACACAATTGATAGCATGCAAGGACACATCGTGTTTTATCTGGTGAATTGCTAAGGTTTTAAATGATTCTAAATACTACTTTAGAAAACAGTAGTGGTTTTGAAAGTAGGAGTCTGGTGAGGTAAATAGGTCATACTTGAGATAGTAGCTGAAAGGAAAACAAATAAGTCCTGTGAGAGCTAGCTGTCAAAGTGTAGCATCCTGAGATGAACACTGAACACAAGCACTGGAGGCTGAGAAGAGCACTATAGACTTTTAGTGAGGGGATATTCTGGGTTGGAGCATCAGGAAGTGATCCCTCTTTCAACTAGCACGTCTCTAGTGATACCAGGGAAGATTTTAAACAACTACAAGATGACACATTACTGAAGCAGTGATCGGTTTTCCATCTCTTCTACTTTGGTTATCATGTGGTCATTGATGGGGTTTCCAATGATTAAATCTGTAGTTATAAGAAAATCTTGCTGGAATTCTTTCTGAGTAGGTTCATTGAATTCTTTCTGAGTAGGTACATTCCCCAGTTATATTAGGGAATTTATGTGAAAATTTTTATTTTTTATTCAACTTCAAGAAGCATTTTCTACAATTATCCTTGTATATCATCTATTTATGTTTTCTAGGTATTCTTAAATTCCAATAGAAGTAGTGAGAAGTTGGTAATGATTATAAATACAAAGAACAAAACAGTATACAGAGTAATATAGTTGTATAATACAGTAATTTATAAATGATGTAGGTTTGTGATATTTATGTAGTACCTTTTTCTGAGATACTTCAGACTACTTTGATAAAAATTGTAATTATCTATTAATACTTTATAGATGAAACTAAAATACAGAATGTGATTTACCTACCCCAAGGTAAAAATGAAAATTTAAAAAGGTTTAATTTACTTCCATTTTGTATTAGATGTGTTAAATATCTTAATAAAATAAACATATATTTTGTTTCAGGAGATACTTTTTATCAGTGTTCACCAAATGATGTCTGTTTCTAAATATCTTTTTAAAATAAAACAAAAACCTATCTGTCTTATCCCAGTCTATTTTGGAAGAGAGGGATCTAGAGAGTTTCCCTAAACTTATTTTCTGGGTTTTAAATTCTCAAGTGTATGAGACCCTCAGTGTTGGATTTGAGTTTTATATCTTTTTACCCTATGCAAATAGTTAGGACCTCTTCAAGGCAAGGACAAATACGGATGAGCAGCATACAAAACAAAATCCTACTAGATCCTCTAAAAAATCTGCTAGCTGTATCATCAACTTCTAAGGGTGCCTTTGATGTGTTCTGGATAAAACTGCATTACAAATAAAACAGTATTAAGTATGTCCAAAAAAAAATTGGTGGGGCCTCTTTAGAGAAAAATTTCTCCCTATAAAGTTCTGTAGAATCTGTTGTCTCACTCCTATTCCATTTCCATTTATCTCCTCTTTCTTTAGGAGAAAACAATTATTAAAAGTGGATTAACAAAAACATTTTACAGAAATAATAATAAGTTTAAACTTAGGAAAGAATTCACTAATGAGCCTACGTATTGTAGGGGAAATGGGTGATCTTTTGCCTTCTCTCTAAAAAGCACAGATTAAATCAAGACTCAGTCCCAAACATAACTCTGTATTTCTTTATCCTATTGCTATGAATCATATCCTAAACATTGTTTTCGTATATACTTAATGTTTCACTGTAGGTCAGTAATAACACTACATAATTTACTGATAACTGTTAAATGGTGATTGCTACCATGACACTTTTTAACAGAAATGGAAGGAAAAAAAAAAAAACAAAACAAAACACTAAAATTCACATGGAACCATTAAAGACTTTGAATAGCCAAAGTAATTTTGAGCAAGAAGACCAAAGCTGGTAGCATCATACTTCCTGATTTCAAAAGCTGATTACATAGCTGCAGTAATCAAAATAGTATGGTACTGGCATGAAAACAAACATATAGGCCAATGGAATGAAGAGGGACTAGAAATAAAGCCATGCATATACGTTCAATGGCTCTTGGCCCAGGGTGCCAACAATACATAATGGGGGAAAGGATAGTCTCTTCAATAAATAGTATTGGAAAATTGGACAGCCACAGGCCCAAGAATGAAGCTAGATCCTTATACCATACACAAAAATTAATTGAAAATGGATTAAAGATTTAAATATAAGACCCCAAACTACAAAACTCCTGGGAAAAAAACACAGGGAAAAAGCTTCTTGATTTTGGCAATGATTTCTTAGATGTGACACCAAAAGTATAGCCAACAAAAGCAAAAACAGCCAATCGGGACTACATCAAACTAAAACTGTACAGAAAAGGAGACAGTCAACAAAATGAAAAGGCCACTTATGGAATGGAAGAAAATAGTTGCAAAATTGTATCTGATAAAGGATTTATGTCCAAAATATATAGGGAATTCGTACAACTTAATAGCAAAAAGACAAAAAACACTCACAAAAAAACCACAAAAACAAACAAAACCCTCAAATAAACTGATTAAAAAATAAATGGGCAAAGAACTGATTAGACTTTTCTTAAAAGAAGACATATAAATGGCCAATAGGAATGTTACAAGTTGCTCAACATCACCAATCATCAGGATAATGCATATTGTAACCACGATGAGCTATTACCTCACACCTCTTAGGATGGTTACAATATAAATAAATAAAAGCAAATACAAAAGAAAACAAACGTTGACAAGAATGTGGAGGAAAGGGAATATTTGTGCGCTGGTGGTGGAAATGTAAAGTGGTGCAGCCACTATGGAAAACAGTATAGAGATTTCTCAAAAAAATTAAAAAAAAAAAAAGAGGGGCACCTGGGTGGCTCGGTTCATTAAGCAGCTGCCTTTGGCTCAGGTCATGATCTGGGATCCTGGGATCGAGTCCTGAATCGGGCTTCAGGCTCGATGGAAACTGCTTCTCCCTTTCCTTCTGCACCTTTGCTTCTGCTCTCTCTCTCAATTAATCAAATATTTCAAAAAATATAAATAAATAGATAGATATAAATACCATATGATCCAGTAGACTCACTTCTGGGTGTACACCCATTATTATTAAAATCACCATCTTGAAGAGATATATTCATAGGAGTAAGATATGGAATCAGCATCTCGAAGAGATATGTATACTCTCAAATGCATTCCAATATTCACAATAGCTCAGACATGGAAGCAAGCTAAATGTCCATTGACAAATAAATGGATAAAGAAAATGTAAGAACTTACAATGGCATATTATCCAGGCCTACAGAGATGGAGATTCTGACATTTGTGACAACATGAAAGAAACTGCTACGTGAAATAAGGAAAGTACAAAAACAAGGAAGTACAAATACTACAAGATACCGTTTACATGCAGAATCCGAAATAGTCAAACTTATAGAAGCAGAGAGTAAAATGGGGAAACCTGGGGGGAAATTGAAAATGAGGAGGTACTTGTTGAAGGATACAAAGTTCAATTACCTAAGATGAGTAAGTCCTAGATATCTTCTCTACAGCATAGTACCTATAGTAAACAATACTCAATTGTGTACTTAAACATTTGCAAAGAGGGTAAAACTTACGTTAAGTGTTCTTATCTCACACACACACACACACACACAATAATTCAGAGGATGGGAGGAAGCTTATGGAGGTATAAATATGTTTAGGGCATAGTATGGTGACGATTTCATGGATGTATACTTATCTCCAAATTCATGAAGCTGTGTGCATTAACTGTGTAGAGCTTTTGTGTGTCAATTATACCTTAATAAAATGGTTTGAGAGAGAGAGAAAGAGGTGATTGCTGCTCATGAAAATGTAGATTTAAGGCCCAGGATAATATAAGAAAAATTAATAGATACCATAGCTTTGTTTAATTTATGGGGAATTTTTATTATCCATGAAGTTTGTCACTGTTCAGATAGACTTATAAATTAGCACATAAATACAGAATAGTGTGTTCTACATTGTTATTACTTACTTTAATGTAGAACTGAGCAATGTTTTATCAATGGGTCATGTATTTTGAATCCCAGATGGAAACACATGATCTAATACATGGTTTCACTATGTGAAATTCTGCTCACTATTAACTATTACCTATGACCTCGAATTGATAGATAGATTTTACTCAGACACTATTTCAGGTGAAAAAGAGCCAACTTCTTCTTATAAACTTCAGATGGCAAAAGGTATGATAGGCATGCAAAGTGTTTTTTCTTTACCTGGCACCTGGCAGACATTCGGTAACTTTTCCCTTCCTTCCGTGAATATCTATGTCATCCATTATACCATTCCTCTATAGTTGATATGCTGGTAGTGCTGTAGGGGAATCTAAGTCATCTGTAATTGAGGAGCATATGAAGGTAATCCAAGGGCCACATTTTGACACATTCACATCCTTCAGTCCCAACTCAAATGCATTTTCAGACAAGCCTCTATCTGGTCAATCTTTAGACAAAGATTTCTCCCCATTTTTCTCTTTCACATTATGCTTTTATTTCCTTCAGAACAGTCATTTCAAGCCATTATCTTTCTGCTTATCTGATTACTCATTAATTACTTAAATGTGATCCTCTAGGTAAGGCTTTCCCTAACAATTTTATCTAAAATTCCGTGTGCACACATACACATATGTCTATGCAAAATGACTCCCTGTCATTTTCCTTCCTTTATTTTTCTCCTTAACATTTATTACTTTTAAACATCTACATATTTTGCTAATTCATCTTGTTTTTGTCTACTTTTCCCACTAGAATAGATTTTTTCCTTGGCACAGAGATTTTGCCTATTTCATTCCCTGATCTTTCCATAACACATAGAACAGAGCCTGCTCATGATAGGTGCTCAATGAATACTTCTTGGAAGGATAAACTGATAATTATAATAGAACATAAGTTCTGTGAGAGTAGGAATCCCACTTGCCTTGTTCATGGCTATTTATATAGTGAGTGACATGATGCTTGCCTTACAGTATGAGCAAAAAATATTTGTTGAATAGATGAGTGAGAAGAATTATATGGTGAAGAGGTAGTGGGGAGAAGACCTTTGTGGCATTTTTGTGTATCTGAAGAGTTGACAGAAAGCTAGTGTTGCTGTAGCTCTCAAAGCAATTACCATATAAATGAGACAGAAAAGAGGTTAAGAGCCAAATCTGTGTACACTTAATAGGCTGTGTTAAGAATTCTAGGCAATGGGTAAGTATTCAAGGTGTTTTAATGAATGAGACCAAGAAGGTTAATGGTGTGCAGAAAATCACAGAATTTCCATGACATATTATGTCTTAGGAAACCAACACAATTCTGTAATCCTGGGAAACCATATGGGAAAATTGAAGACTTAATACAAAGTGGTCTATGTCCTTCTCCCTCTCCTTTTCTCTTCCCCTCCAAACACATTCTACACAGAGTGCTAAAGCAGCCCTGCCACAGTTGATATGCCCTTGTAGCAATGCCCTTTCTTTTCTTTGTAATTGTAAATTTATTCTTTTCATGCTGGAAGGTACTGCGCCATAACTCTGAGATGAAATGAATGAAAGTGTTTATGTATATAAATTCCATAATTTTGACATAAAGCTTGCAGAATCATGGGTATTGTGGTGGAAACAAAACATACAAAGAGAAAATGTGACATAACGTTGGGAATTTTAAGCCTTCTCATTAATTTTGAATCTTTCCCGGGGAAATATATTTGTGTCACACTGTATTTTACTTACAGATCATCAATTATGGATTAATGAGAGAATAATCTATAAGTGGTTAGTATGCCATATTTTTTCCACACTATGTGATGACAGATTTTTAGTATCTAATATTGGAAATGGAAGATCACAATGAATATGTAAGTTTATATATAAAACTGAATTTATTAATTTATAGTAACCAAATATGGTTGATATTCAGTCAACTCTACTGAAATGTGCACATTTTCTCACCTAAGGAAATCTACCCAGTAGGCCAACTTGTTATCAAAATGTTGTTTGGTAAACATAAAGTTAAGATATAGGATGGTATAAGTTATTTTTATTAACACGTTAACTCTAATAAGAATACCATCATGCTATATCTGCCAGGAGTATAGCTATTTGTAGACAGAGTAATCAGCTGAAGATAAGATAGTTGAGTTGTCTAATCAGGGTATCCTCCTTCTGGAGAGTACTTAATAAAGCCTGACATATTTTGTCTCTCAGAATCAAGTTTTTAATGTTTTCATGCTTACTCCCTTTTGTTTATTTTATCATCACCAGTTAATTAAGATTCAAGTCATTATTGCTTTCTACTTGAGAATCATTTTAATAAAAGGACTTTATTAGTCTTTTTGGGGAATTGTTGGCTACCTACCTAATTTTTTTTTTTTTTTTAAGATGCAGATAACTTGGATGGGCTTGGAAAGAATGATAGTGAAATATTTAGAAGTACATATAAGGGAAGTTTAAAGAAATAGAGTTTGAGTAGCCTATAAAAAAGAAGGCTAAATGTTGGCCTTAAAACTGTCTTCAAGCTTTGGAACATTTATTATAGTTTGGTTGCTGGTAACAAATTGTTCTCCTTCCCTATCAAGAGCATAAAAAAACACAGTTGTCTTAATTTTTACAGCTGGAAGGTTGTAGATTAGGTAGTAGGAAGAATTTCAAGTTATTAAATACTGGAATGTTGCACTGAGGGAGATTGTAGAAACACTTTCCTTGCAGATTTTAAGGTGGTGTAAATATTCTACAGTGTGGTTTGATATGGAAATAATATTCATGGAATTATTTTAGCACTGCAATATTCTTTTGGAGTCCAGACATTTATACATATTAGGCATATACTGAACAAGAAGTTGATTTGTTTTTATTTTTCTTGAATTTCAACCTCCAATGTTACGTCCATAATTACTTGCATTCTTAAATATCACCTGTTTTTACTTTGGGTTTGCTTCTTAGAGGTATTTTTCAAAACCATTTAATCATTTTTTAAACTCTTCAAATTGATAATTATTTGACTTGCATCCCTAGATTCGTTCTCTTTTACACATATGTATGTACATATATATATTTGTATGCATATATATAACAAAAATATGTCTTTCTAGGATCTCTTGTATTTAAATTACCCATGTAACAGGATTAACCTGTTTAAAGCTGAAATAAGGGTACATTATTCTCTTTCTTCAGATGGCTACTAAACACCTGGAGCGAGGCCATGAGGTCACCATATGTTGGTTTTCAGTTTTCTTTTGTGTGATACCATGATAAGTAACCTTTCTAATCAGTGATGCTCCTTTCTGACCCCTTCAGACTCTGCTTTCCCCCTTGGCTGTCAGGATCCTTTATTGCAAATAGCTGTTAAAAGATGTTACTGATAGGGTAATGAGGACAAAGAAAATGTTTCATATTCAGAACCAAAGACCCAAGATGGCATAAGGTTTAGAGTTTCCCAAGGGCAGAAAGTGTGTGTATATCTCTTCTATGATCCTTACATTTGTTTAAAAAAAATTAAACAAATAAAAACCATCTAGCTGAGGGTTGCTGGGGGAGAGGGGTGGTTTAGGGAGAGGGTGGTTGGCTTATGGACATTGGGGAGGGTATGTGCTATGGTGAGTGCTGTGAAGTGTGTTAGCCTGATTATTCACAGACCTATATCCCTGGAGCAAATAGGACATTATATGTTAATTTTTTAAAAAAATCTAGCATTAAAGAAACTGTTTTCTCTTTGTATGTACGTTTAAGAGAAATAGGAAAGTAATTAGGTTGTGTAGAGATATTTGGGGCATTACATTTACTTCCTTAATGATTAATTATAAAATGGTTTGGTAATTTTATGATATCTCTTTCCCACTTGTCTAAATTGCTAATTTTAATTTTCCCAAGGAAATCAAAAGGCGCTTCATCCCATTTTTAAGTATCTTTTAAGAACTATAATTATGAAAACATATAGTTATGAAAACATTGAGAAAGTTAATTCCAATTTCTTTTATTATTTTGAAAAGCTTTTTGAGTGTAAAATAATCAGTTATTCTACTCTGATCAACAAGGACCTAGTTCAGTTTTTTACAAACTTATTTTCTGAATATCAGATATGTTCTTTTACTTTAGATAATTACTTTAAAACTGCAACCCTTATATGTATTTTTATTGTTACTTATATTTGCTATTTTTTACTGTTAATGTTTGCAAATAGTGTCATTCATTCAAAAAATCAGATAGACTAGAAGTCTGGGAGTGAATATTAAAATTTTAAATAAGGAGGAATATTTCAAATGTCTTGTTTCTTGGAAGACCATGGAGTATTTTTGAGGAGTATGTTGACAGTATCTTTAAAAAATCCAAATACAAAATATTGTTACATTCAAAACTTCCAATAATAATAAATGTAAGTTGATGTCTAAGCTCATATAATGAGTGTATATGTTATGAATTAGTACATCATAGTCTTAATTTGGAGATATCTTCCTTTAAAATATAGGTATAGGATAAGAGAGCATTATGAACATTGAGTGAGATTTTATATTACATTAGAATACAAGTAAACATTTTCTTATTGGCTTGTGACTTTATTCAATTGTGGTACGTTTAAAAGAAATAGGAAAGTAATTAGGTTGTGTAGAGATATTTGGGGCATTAATATCAAATAGAGCTGATTCAAATCCAGGTTTGGCTAGGATTGAAGCAAATTGCTAAATCTTTCTGAACCTAACGTTTCTCACATTTTCTGAGATTTTAGTGATGATTAAGTGAGATACAAATATGAATATGCCTCACATAGTTATTGACTGTATACCCTGAAAAAGCGTTCATGTTAGTTACTTTTTTTTTCCTCTGCCTACAACATTGCTGCTCAGAAGCTGTGAAGTGTATGCTTTAGTATCTTCAGTAATGGGAGATTCAGTTTTATTTCATCATTGTTCAGAAGACCTTTTTTTCTATACATTGAACTCAAATCTGCTCCCCCTGGCTCTTACCCATTTACTCAACTGACTTCTAAGTTGGCATTTATACTTTGTTTCTATTCCTTTATATGACTTGCTTCTTAATGTCTAGGAAAAGAGTTTCAGTTTCAAAAACATGACAAACAGTAAATACAATCACTTTTCCAGGTATAAAACAGAAAATGTCAGAGTAACAAAATGAATAAAACTTAACTAAATATCATTTATTTAGCTACAACATGTGTTTTTTTGATGAAAAGACACATGAGTAAATTAACAGACTGTGGAGTGATGCCAGTATAATGCATACATCTTATTTTGTTCATATATGATTGCTTCCTAGTGCATTAATGATGTGAAGTTAAATAAGCTTTCTCACAAAGAGAAAATCTATAGTATTTCATAAAGTCTCATAGAAAAAATCCTGCAAGTCCAAAGAGGGGTCTTTACTGGACGTAGTAGATCACTTAATGGCTCCATTCCCAAAGCTTTAAACTCTCTGTTAAAATCATGAGGGCAAATAAAAAATCTATAATTATACATCCTTTGTGCTATTTTTTAAAAAATGGTCTGATAAAGAAGATATATATACCTTAAATCTAATTGTTAATTTTTATGAAAATGGTGTCTGTTGGAGGCAGATATCTTCAAAGACCTACATCTCTAAGTAGAAAGCAGCAGAAGTCACAGGGTTTAAGGCTACAAAGGGTTCAACTGACTAGGGTGCTGGGATCAAATGCAGAGATTTAACAGTGCAAAATTTTCTGGCTGTGAAATTACGTAGGTTTTCAGTGGTCTGCTCCAACATTATTTTTCCAATAAATCCTGTTTTCCTCATAAGTGGTCTTACAGAATGCAGGGGTTTTCACAGGATGCGTTCATTACATTTCAACAAAAAGCTTGTGTATATCAGAACAAAAGGGGTATTCCAGAAATGAAGAGGCATTTTAGTTCAAATGGCAAGCTTGTGACCTGATGTTTTCCATGTTAGAATAGGAGATACCATCTTGGGTATGAGGTAAAGGACATTTCTACTACGAAGAAATAGCTAAATGGAAATAACAAGTGAGTGTCTGCCCTTCGCTTTAGATGGGGGAAAATAGTTCACATAAGAAACTGAAGCTCTAGGCTCTGCCTCACATAAGAACAGAGTATGACTTTGTACAGTCTCCATACATGGTGCTGACCAAATAGATCCACATGAAACAAAAAACAAGTGAAACCTTGGGATGTATGATAGAAAGCTACACTTCTGCAATTCAGGAAGCACAGATTCCCTGAAGACAAGATTCCCTGAAGACAAGCTTGAAGAGAAAATAACAATGTGAGGAAACAATCCACCATGACATGAACAAGCAGAAAGATTAATGCCCCAACCAAAAAATATATGGTAAATACAAAAAGGTTTTAAGAGACATGGTGGTTAGAATGGCAATATCCAATGTAAGTTGAATAGAATTTCTGGAAAAATGGGGAAGTAGTATATTACAAAAATTTTGTAATGTACAACTAATTATGTAACTAATAATTTTCAGAATCAAAGAAAGATACAAATTCAAAGCATGAGCACCAAGTAGATAAATAAAAGAACACCAAGATACAGTGGTGAAACTGCACTATAGCCAAAACAAACTTTTGAAAGCAGCTAGACCTGATCACAAAGAAACAGTGATTAGACTGACAAATGATTTTTCATTAGCTTCCATATATGGAGTCCAGATGACAATGAACTTTATACCTTCAAATGCTCAGATAAGATCAATGTTAGTCTAGAATTCTATAAGTCAATTAAAATATCATTTTAAAAATGAGGGTAAAATAAGTATATTTTTTTAAAAATGGAGAACAAGAGTCCCTTGGCACCTGGGTGGCTCATTCAGTTAAACTTTGAACTCTTGATTTCAGCTCAGTTCATTATCTCAGGGTCGTGAGATTGAGCCCCACATCAGGGTTTGTGCTCAACAGGCAATAATCGGCTTGAGATTTTCTGTCTCCCTCTCCCTCTGCCCCTTCCCCTTCCTCTGTCTCTCTAAAATAAATAAACCTTAAAAGAAAGAAAGGAAAAAAAAAAAAAAAGAACAAGAGTGTCTTGTTAAATAACTCTGAAAGGATGCATGTGAAAAGGAAAGAATTTTCATTCAGAAGATAATGCTGGGACATAAGAAATAATCAATAAACACATTGATCTCCTTTAAAAAAATGAAACAAAACAATGATTATCAAGTTTGGGGCAGTGAGTGGTTCACAAGCTTTTAGATTTTTGTAGGCAAGGGAAATTTCTCCCTGAAAATAAGCAAACCAACACACGGTTGTCAACTTTTAATTTTGCCAAGTAGAAACATTTTGTCAAGACTGCCATTAACATACACCCAAAAACCCTGCTCTCAGGGACCTTACAGTCTATTGTAATACCTTAAAAGTAAAAAGAATAAAACTAATAAATAAGAAGAATCAGTTAAAATAAGAAATTTAGTTTCATTTAAAAAGATTTAACCATATTGATATCACTCTTCTAATTTTGTCACAGAATATTAAAAATTCCATAGAGCAGTACAAATCCATGGCATTTAAGCTCTATGTCTCATTGTACCCTACCTTCTCCCTGGTTTCTGTAAATTCTTTGATAATGTTATTTTTTCATTACACTAATATAATGCCTGGTGAATAGTAGATGTTCAAGAAATATTCTTGAATGAATGAGAAATAGTGTTTTGTTTTACCAGGCAATCCTCCCAGTTAGTTAGAAGTTGAGCGCATGAAATTAGAGAGTCTGTTTCCAAATTTCCCTTAGTGAAGACTGTTGATAACTTCACTCTCCTTCCTTAAACTCAAGGGCAAGCACAGAGACCAAAATTTCTCCTAGAGAGTCTTCCCAAAATAAATTGTAGGGTTGGAGAAGGGAATCACTCTAACATAAGCAATGGTTTATTAGTTCATAGAAATCATAAGAGTAATCTTAATAAATCTTAACTTCTCCTATAAAGAAATATGAGTATGTGAAAGAGAACTATGTTCTTCTTAAGCTAAGATGGTGGATAGTCCAAAAAATCATCAATCTTTCTCACTGACTATACTCTATCATCTTATTTATTTTATTTCAGGAATAATCTACTATGATGGTTGTATGATTGAATTTGTTGTACAAATTCCTCAAGAGCCAAAAAACTTCAGAATGCATTTAAATTACTAGTGAAACAGCTTGGGACCTTAGGGTGCTTATTTGGCAGCTGATACACCTATGTATATACCCATGTAAATATATCTTCCATGTTCTAGGATCCAGCAGTTTAAAGAAGGGTATTTCTGAATGTACAAATATGTTCTCTGGGTGCCTGGGTGGCTCAGTTGGTTAAGTGTCTGACTCTTGATTTGGGCTCACGTCATGATCTCAGGGTCATGGGATTGAGCCCCTCGTGGGGTTTTGTGCTCAGCATGGAATCTGCTTGAGATTCTCTCCTTCCCCTTCATTCTCCCCCTCTGCACCTCCCACTCACTTAGGACCACACTGTCTCTCTCTCTTTCTCTCTAAATTAAATAAATAAAATCTTTTTTTAAAAAAAGGAAAAATTCTCATGTTCTTTCAGGTACTGTGCCTCTTGCTATCTTAGTATGAAATAAAATTTTTAGTTTTCATCTTTCAAGTGAATATTTTTTTTTATCTTGCAAAATCTTAATTGAGATGTCATGATCTTTATTATCCAAGTTGACATTCTAGATAAGAGATCTATTTGAAAACTCTTCAGAGCCTTTTCTGAGAATAGTTTAACATCTTGGGAGTATTTCCTATACATAGATTTATAGTCCCATGCTTTAGCCTGTAATTTGTGGGAAGTTAATGCCCTAGCAAAATTCCAATCCCCAGGAGTCCACTAGGTAATAAAGTCCTGTTAGCAGTGGGAAACTACCTTTCAAAATGTGTTATTCTCTATAGGATAAGAAGGCTCTATCAAAGGCTGTACTGTGAATCTTGAGATTAAAGTTTTGGAAAAAATATCTTGAGCCCTTGCCATTTTGGGTAGAGATTTTCAAGGCACTTTTAGCAAAAAGATTTTCTCTAAGTTGACCTCTTATTGTGTTTTCCTAATAGAAACTATGAACATTGTCCTTTTCAATGACAGAATTTTCATTTCACAGTTCTATCTAAACTTCAGGCTTCTTTTACTTATGTCTAAAGTAAGATTTAGACCTAATAAAAATCATAAAAGATCAGGAGTATAGTCCAAGATTATGGATAATATTTTTTTGTAATCTCTTAATACATTTTTAAAGTAATGTTTTTCTGTTTTAGTGAACACATTTTTCTTTGAATATGGATATTTTTGAGGTATGGGATAGTATTTTAAGACCCTAAAGGGCACTTGGGTGGCTCAGTGGGTTAAGCCTCTGCCTTCAGCTCGGGCCATGATCTCAGGGTCCTGGGATCGAGTCCCACATCGGGCTCTCTGCTCTGCAGGGAGCCTGCTTTCTCCTCTCTCTCTCTCTGCTTGCCTCTCTGCCCACATGTGATCTCTCTCTGTCAAATAAATAAAAATCTAAAAAAAAAAAAAAAAAGACCCTAAAATGTTAGTCCTACTGTTTTGCTAATATTAAACTGAAATAATATATTTAGGAACATACATTAAGAAACTGTCTCCTATAGGAAAAGAACACTAAAATAGTATAAATAACTTTCTCATAAAAGAGAAACTGAAACTTTAAAGAAAGTAGAAAGTACATTGAGTTGTAAGAACAAGAAAATTATATTATGATCTATAGTACATGTTGTTTATCTTTTGTAATGTTTTACCTCTCTTCTAGCTCAGTAGTTCTCCAAATAGAGTTTAAAGTAGATAATAAAGTAAAGTAGTTATAGAGTAGATTTATTCAGAAGCATTTTTAAAGTCTAATAGAGGGGAGCCTGGGAAGCTCAGTTGGTTAAGCATATGCCTTTGGCTCTGGTCATGATACCAGCGTCCTGGGATGGAGCCCTGCATGGGGCTCCCTACTTAGCAGGGACTGTGCTTCTCCTTCTATCTCTGCCCACCCCCACCCCCAGCTCATGTGTGAGCTCTCTCTTTCTGTCTCTCTCAAATATATAAATAAAAAACTTTTTTAAAAAGCCTAATAGAAATTATATGTCTCCTTTTGTGCCTGGTGGAAGGGAGCATCCTAAAGAGGAGCCCAGAGAAATCCTCTCAATGTTATACCCTGTAGGGCATTTCCACAATGAACCAATGAATTATTTAATTTTACCATTTCATTTCTGAACTGCGTTTATTTGACATAAGGTTTTATAATGATGTTTTGAGAGTAAAAAGAGCAGTTGGGGAATAATAGCAATGAAAGTGGATGTTATACATAATTTTATCTTTGCTCTCCAGATTAATATATTTTTATTTCAAATATATGTGTTTTATACTAAATGGTTCTGGTTTAATTTCAAAACTTATAATATCAGTAATGATGCTAGTCAGTGATCATATATTTAAAAAACTGAAAAATTTGAGTATTTTCTTCAAAGAAATCATAGTAAAGAAGACAAGTCAGCTTTAAACAACATCTGAAATATGTCAGTTATGAAAATGACACATAAGAGCAGCGTTTGTTGAAAACCACATTTCCCTTTCATGCAGGTGGGCTACACTGATGATCTGCAAATAACATTGCTAGATTGTTCTTTATGAATTTTAGAAATAACTCCCTGTCCTTGCCCATGGTCTCTCTCTTTCTCTTTTTTTTTTCTTTTTAAAATGGTATTTGAATATTACAGTAGGTCTAGGAAGTCATCCCATGGTAACACTTTATTAACAATTGGTAAGTTTGTTCAATTGTATATTCTTAAGAATAATAAACATATTTCCTTTCTACATATTCATCCATTCTCCCTACTCTTTTTTTTAAAGACATTTTGAACAGATTTTTCTAAAAAAGATTTTATTTATTTATTTGACAGAGATCACAAGTAGGCAGAGAGGCAGGCAGAGAGAGAGAGAGAGAGGAGGAAGCAGACTCCCCGCTGAGCAGAGAGCCATGAGGGGCTCGATCCCAGGACCCTAGGATCATGACCTGAGCCGAAAGCAGAGGCTTTAACCCACTGAGCCACCCAGGCACCCCTCCAATCTTTGATAATAATGAAATTTCTTCTTCTTTTTTTTTAAAGAACTCTTTTTTAAAGATTTTATCTTTAAGCAATCTCTACACCCTTGTGGGCCTTGAACTCACAACCCTGAGATCAAGAGTTGCAAGTTCTACTGACTGAGCCAGCCAGATGCACCAGGGCATTAGTGAAATTTCTATACACTGTTTTTTATAGATCCTAATTTAAAAAACTAAGTATTATTTATCCACTAAAATAAGAATTATAAAGAAAAATAAATGATTCTGCAAAATGGGTAACAGTATCTTGCACAAGAATCTTCATCTTTTATGCTTCAATAGCAGAAAAACGCCTGGGATGTCTTTTTAAAGTAATGCTGAGTGCACATATGTATATTTTATAGAAGAAGTAGACATGATTTTAGTCTCTACTTCTGATCAACTTGCTTTTTGCCTTCTTTCCTAGGAAGTGTGTAGAGAGCTCTGGTGTCTCAGCAAAAGCAACCGCTGTGTCACCAACAGTATTCCAGCAGCTGAAGGAACACTCTGTCAAACTGGGAATATTGAAAAGGGGGTAAGCTCAAATGATTTATTATCTATTTGACAAGTAGACTGATCCATTTCTGGTGTTGGTAGTCAACCCCTAGGAAATCATGCATATTAATTTAAAATGCACTTGAGAAAATGGTAGATACGTTGCCTGATGAATTAATTGGTACATACAGATATCTGCACATTGCAACGGTTAGGAAATTATAGTGATTATTTATTTTCTAGCTCAATTGCACCTTTCTGTGCATATATGTGTATATATTTGTACAGAAAATCCATTAATCTTATTGTCATATAATAAGTCTGCTTAGTCATAGAAGTTGAGGTTTCTTTCTGATAAATAATTTCCACAAATATATTTTATAACTAGAGTCAAACTAGAGTTGATTTAAAATTATAATATAAGAGTAAGGGCCAATAGTATAGAAATAAACAATTTACTGAGCATAAAAATTATAGCTAAATAATTTTAGTTTGATCAGTCTAGTTTTCAAAAAATATCATTACTAAGAATTATTCCAACAAATAAGAATAGTTCATGCTATTTCTGGAATTCTTTAGGAATTGTTATATATGTGAATTCTAGAATTTATTGCTACATACTGAATTTACAATAATAACTACTACTGTCGTCTTCTGTTCTCAGTTCTGAATTTGTCCATGTTAGTTGGGGTATTTTCAACAAAGATTACACTGAATTTCAGGTTGCAATCTGATGTTTAAATAAAAGAATGAAAGCTTTTGGGCAGCTGTCACAGTTTTATTAATCCTTGCTGACGGCTTCATTTAGGACCCGTAACCTAGTGCCATGTTGATGGCTTTTCCATGCTGAGTTTGGAAATGTTGGTAAATTGTGCTAAATGTATGAATTGATAGGGTCATTTTTAAAGGATTAGGATCTTTTTTTGAGACATTTTACATAGCCAATAAAAATACAGAGAACTTCACACACTACCAAAAATTCTTTTTTTTTTTTTTCACTCAAGTAATAGAAAATATTAAGAACTGCATTCTTGAAACAACAGTCTAGGTTTATTTTGGAGTCAGCAGTTCTTGTCAAAGACAAGTAGCGATTTACATCAATCTGTACTTAGAAGAAATACATAATAGTAAAGGGGAGAAAGTTATAGTGAGAATCTCTTTCTTTATTGGCCCTTGATTGATTATTATTCTTTTTTTTGATTGATTATTATTCTTTTGATCTAGTCCATGGGGCACAGTTTCTTTTTGCCGAGAATAATATTATCACTAAACTTGATGGCTCTTTTTATTTTTACTTTATTTTTAAATCCCAAGCATAAAGAGTTAATTCTTTTAAACATCTCGCAGTCCTCCTACTAGCATTCTATAAATTTATATAATCACTTCAAGTAAGGAAACCACGAGTAGTGGCTATCTGAGAACACATAGCTCAACCCCACTAATCATTTATATGGTAGACACATATTTAATATCTTATCATTTGTGCTTAATATTAGGGCCCTAAAATGTTATATCTTACAGCTATTTGCATATATATGATAGAGGTGATTTTTTTTTTAAATTACTGACGGTTTTGAGGGATACCAAGAAAACACTCTCAATAATATTAAAGCTAACAGTATCAAATTTAAATTTAGATAAATAAATAGAGATATAATATTTTAAAGCCTACACACAAATAAGCACAGACAGAAGAAAGTGAATAAAATGGGACAAAAATATATTTGATTTCTTAAGATTTACATTCTTTTTTTAGAGCTTGTTTAAGTAATCTCTACACCAAGCATGTGGCTTAAACTCATGACCCTGAGATTTGGAGTGGTATGCTCTTCAGACTGAACCAGCCAGGCACCCCCAAATATTCACATTCTTAATTTTGGTTAGTGGTTGTCAACTTTTTGATCCCTAAATCCTTTCTTCAAATGAAGTCTATACAATTCTGACATGTACATTTGAAAAAATGGAAATACTCTTTTTTTTAAATTTTTTTATTTTTTTATAAACATATATTATTAGCCCCAGGGGTACAGGTATGTGAATCGCCAGGTTTACACACTTCTCAGCACTCAACCAGGAAATACTCTTGTTAAAAGAACTCCTTGCCTACCTCCTTACCCTGTCCTTGGACCCTTGTCAGCTTCTAACATGCCTCAACAAAACATCTTGGACTCCACAAAAAACTATTTAAGAACTTTGTGAGTGTACAAAGTTTGTGTATGAAGAGATCATTCATATTCACAACATCATAGTTTAATATAGTCAATATGTTGGATTTCACCATCTAAAATTAATCTACAGGGCTCCAGGCTAGGGATAAAGCCTACTTTAAATAAATAAATAAATAAAAATAAGATTAATCTACCAAGCAAATAATAGCCATTCTTTCAGAGATGTGGAAGATCAATAGACAATTTATGAAAGTGACTAACAAATCTTAAATGAGTGAATGAAAAGAACAAATACATATGCAAACTTGAAAGGAAAAGGGCAGAGTGCTGGGGAAAGACTCTCAACCTATCTATTATTGTTAACAGTGAATTTGTGAAAAGGCTTTCAAATTACCCGATCAACCTACATGTTTAAGAGAAAAAAATACAAAAAGACCTAGAAATGGAGGCTGACCCATTCTTTATTTTTTAGCTTTTACTAACTGCATTTGCCATGTTATTTATTTATAAATTTTTGTTGTTGATTTCAGTTATTTTTTTTTTCTTAAAAGGGAAACATATTTACTTTCCCCAAATACAGATTTTTCTCTTAAGGTTATATCTATTTGGAAATTAAACCAGAACTCAAAAATAACCAAAAAAAAAAAAAAAAAAAGGATGAAATTAAATCAGAACTCGGAATTTTTACTCCAACCAAAACAGCCATGCAAAGAGCTAGTGACACAGTTAAATTAGAAATTTCAATTGGTCTAGTCAATTTTGTGCGGCATTAAAATATAGTTGGCATTATCAGTATCTATGATGGTGATGATGATGATGATGATGATGATAATGAAAAATTTTAAAATATTTATGCTGTGCCAGGCACATATTTGTTCTGTTTAATATTGGCAAAAATCCTATGGAGGGGGTACTGTTTAACCCCATTTTACAGATGGGTAGAGTAAGACTTGAAAGCCTAAGATTACACAGCCATTTAAAAGCAGAGCTAAGACTGCAACCCAGACCTTTCTGATTCCAAAGTTGAAACTTTGCCCCTCTACACTGCCTCTGATTTTACCTTCCCCTCAGATAGGAAATTTTGCAGAGAAAAAAGCAAATTTTTGTTGTCACAGAAATAAATGAGGCACTGAGCCTGAGATTGGTTGTAACAATGTATTTTACCCTTTAATGTTAAGTGGATTTTTCACTTATCTACCTGTAACAATTCATTATCTCAGGAATTACAATGAGAAAACACTGTGAGCAGAACATTGAGGTACGAACATACAATTGTGTTACAATTGGCAAAATAATAAATCTCCACTTTAAAACAAGAGAGATCTGGGACTCCTGGGTGGCTCAGTGTGTAGGGCTTTCGTTTGGCTGGGGTCATAATCCCAGGGTCCTGGGATTAGTCCCATATCCAGCTCCTTGCTCAGCGGGGTGTCTGCTTCTCCCTCTGCCCACCACTTCTCCTGCTTGCGCTCTTTCTCTGACAAATAAATAGAGAAATAAAATCTTAAAAAGAGAGAGAGAGAGATCTATTTCAACATTTTGTGGAGATCTTGTAAGGATGGAATAAGAAGATATCTCAGTAAACATTTTGTGGGCTTCCTTAGTGGGAAGGTGCCAGTGTATATTACTAGGGCATCATCATTCATTTCCTTATTATTTTTCAACCTTAGATGATGGTGGGCAGAAAATTCTTCACCAGACTATCTTAACTGGCACTAATGAGCATCAGAAAGTATAAGCATGAGTGTGTGTGTCTCAGAAACATGAATGGAATACCCATGGCTGAGCTTTGTTCTTAACTTTGAATTTCAAAACTACTGTCTTCAAAAGGAACAATAAAAAACCTATATCCTATGTAGCCAGCAGGATAAAACCAAAGCTGCTCATAGTTTTTTGAATAAATACTTAAAAAAAAAAGTTGGGGGAGGGGAGAAATATTGCTCAAGTGATAGCAGAGACATATCCAGAGGACTGGATCCACAATGATCTCGTCAAACTCTGGCTGCAAAAGATATGGGATCCCTGCCCGGGGGCGCAGTTCCACAAATGTTCCATGTAAGTATGGGAACTGTTCCATGCACATTTAGCAGATGGAGTAAGAAATATGGCCAAAAAATTAAAAACTGATCTTTGCGTGAGTCCTGGGGGGTCTGACATCGCTATTACAGCCATTGGATGTTTGCCTGAATAAGCCATTCAAGTATTGAATAAGAACCATATGGTCTGAATGGATGTGCTCAGGGACAGTAGCATTAACCAAAGGAGGAAATTTGATGAGCCCAGACGGTGCACTGGCACTGAGTGTCCACGGGTCACACTCCTACAAATCAATCAAGATAGCTCTCAGCCAAAAGAACTTTCCTTAGTCATGGCATCAACAATAGCTCTTTGCACAGGAATCAGAGGGATGCCATACATGATAAAATAATAAAGATTTAGACTGTAAAAACTCTGGTAGTAGTGTTGGCATTGTTACTGAGCAGGATACTAAGGAAAATCAAAACTCAATCTTTGCAAGGTCTGATGGTGACCAAAGAAGTTTCCAATACTTGGTTTACTGCCAAAAGGTTCATTTAATGATTCTACAAGACCAATTAGAGATATAGCCCAGTATTTAGGCCTACACCTATATAACATTGATTCCTAGTATCTTTGCATGGGAAACATAGGACTGGATTAAAATAGGATTATTATATACCCTTTTAAAGCACTAGATATGTAATAGGACATTTGCAGCCCTAGATCTTAATTCACTTGAGAGTAGAATATATGTTTTGACTGGGTCCCAAACTATAAACACAGGAAATGAAAAAATAATATTCCTTTCAGTTGCTCTAGAAATTTAAATAGCATGGGATGACAAGTTCTGATTTAGAATTTGGGCTGAAATAAGCTTTTGCATTCCTGCACCTGCACAGTGGAAAGATAAGGCTTTTAATAGTGCTATGCTCCAACTCTCAGCTTTTCTGATGTGGGAAGAATGTTCCGTATTGAATCACCAATATCACTTCCTTCAAAATCTTAGGATTTCCTTAGGGGTCTCTCATTCCAGATGCTGGCTGAACCCAAAGTGCTGGCTATGGTACAAGATGTACCATAATCATAACTTTAAATGATTCTCATTAAAAAATATATATTATATATATTTTAAAATACTGTGTATACTCATCCTGAAATTTTGCTTCGTGGAATTCTGACAAATTTTCATTTACATTGTCTGATTTGTAATATATCTTCTTTGAACATAATTCCCTGATGGAGTTCATGAAATTGAGTGGTCCAATATCAAAAGATGTTGTTTATTAATGGGTAAGTGTTTTTTTAAGCAAACTTTTAAAGCCTCAGTAGAATGTATCATCTTTCTAGATCATTTTAATAACATATTTCTTTTATTTAGAAGGAATGTGAAAAGCAAGAATGAGCAATATGAGAATTTGTTCTTGAAATGTGATAGTTTTACTTCTATCACCTTTCTGAATCTGTTTTAACATACCTGAATTAGCAAAAAGAAGGCCAAGTTTACCCAATTTATCCAGAAAATTTAGGCTGAAGTAACAAAACTGACATTTAGACCAGTCCAAAATTACTAGTTTGGATATAACCTTTGAGAATAAAGATTTAAAACTGGTCTTCATCTGAATATTTAACTTATGTAGTTTAAGAAATGAAGTAAAATTCTCTGCCTGTAAAATAGAGCTTTTACAGGCTTAGCAACTACAGGTAGAAAAAAAAAGAAAATAGAAAATACAACCTCAAAATTCTCAGCTTTATGCACTTATAGGTTTATATACTTCAAGTTGCTTTATTTGGTGTAATCTAATTATATTACTTATGACTTATATTAAAGTCTTGGTGTATATTGATTAATGTAATAATCTAGAAAATTAGCTCAACTTGTTCCACATGAAGTTTCCTAGAAGTTTCTTAAAGTGTTTATTATGAAGTTAAGTAAGTTTCTTCTCTAAAATCAACGTACTATGTTAAGATATTTACCAGTGCTGGAGCAGAGAAATAGCAAGATTTCCAAAGAAATCCTTCACTGTAGATATAAGACAGGGAGAAATGAAATAAAACTCAAAAGACTGTTTTGCCAGAGATCAATATCAACCAAGTCCTTTGTTAGATTTATAATTTCTTTGAAGGCATATCTGCATAGAACTAATTTCTGAAGTTGTCCTAATTCAAACCACATTGGATTTGAAAACTAAAGTTAGTCCCTATCTTTATAGGTAGGGAATCTGAAGAAACAAATTACTTGCTTTGGCTCAGGGATATTGCTAGAATAAGAACTCAGGTTTGTAACACAGACTACACAAGACTGAATTATCTTGTTAACTAATTAAGTTGTTAGCTGGTTATTAAGCTAAACACTAGTCTTTTGTCAACTGCTAGATGACTGATACTTATATTACTTTTTGAATTTTTCATTTTTTAGCCATTAATATTTGTTGTTTAACTTGATGATACAGTTGTCTTTTATGTTATAACTCCATGGAACAGGTATAATTCAGTAGCATGAATTTTTGCAATAAAAGTTTCTGGTAAGTGACTTATGAAATACTGCTGTGTAAATGTTAATTTATGATAAGAACTGAGGAACATCCTACAAACTAAATATTGTGTTTGTCTTTTACCTTAAGTGTAAGTTTTAAAAGGAAAACAAGCGAATTTATGTGACTTCTCTCCCTGCCTTGCATTTTGTAAGCATCTAGGAAATATATATAACAATATTATAAAATACTTTGGAACCTACCTCTTTCAGGATTCTTATGGCCTTCATCATTTCTCTGTCCCCTGAAAAATGCAAAAAATAAAGTTTTTATCTATAAATTATAAGAATACTCAAAGAGGTCTGAAATAACTTGTTGCTGTACAATTGTACCAAAGAGTTTTTATCTCTAGAGTTATTTTTTATTTTATGAAGTAAAGATAGTCCAGTATAATTTAATAGTTTAATATGCTTGTAATATATAATCTTATACCTACATTGTTTTTTCCCCAGTGATTTCTGTGTATTTTGGACAGAGAATCCTTTTTCTGTCCAAAGTGACTTTGGGAAAATCAGCCTCCTTAAAGTTCTGGTTTACTCCTATGAATAAATGAAGTATTTAGATAACATGAATTCCAAAGTCCCTCTGAGCTTTAGATGCAACTCTGTGATTATATAAAATAAATATAAAATCAAATTTGAATGTTATTTGATATCAATAATGCTAAATTTCCAACGTGAAAAATAGGTAAATTTTAAGATTTATAATTTTTTAAAGTGTTAGTTGCCATTAATTGAAACCACAGGGAACAAAATCAGTAATTGCTGGTCAGTATTACATTGCTCAGTTACTCCCAAAGAAAATAAATGCAGGCATAGATATTACTTGGCCCAAATTGTGATTTTTGTATAGGTGAAGGCCTAACACAATTGGGATATCATTATACAAATGGTTGGTTTTCAAAATCAATTAAGTAAACCGTAGCCTGGTAGCTGAAATATTCTCTCCCTCTCAGGAGTACGTTGTTATTAGTAGCCCTGCTCTCAGGGTTGATACTGTATTATCAGTTCAGCCAACTACAATGGTTCACCATTTTGGACAGTTGTTTTTTTTTTCTTCATGGTAATTTTCACAAAACTAATTATCTTTCATAATATCCTACTTTAATATTTATTAGACTTGGGATCAGAATGCTTTGCCTTATAAACAATCAATTTTGGCTTTGTCTTGCCTAATTTTTGAAGGACAAATGATAATTAATTGGCCAGTACTTCTCTAAAAAACTCCTTTATGTTGTTAAAGCTACTGAAATTGGCTGAGTACAACTACCATGGAAACAGATGAATTTGACTTTTTGTTTACCCTCAGTATCTCCTTCCTTACATTTAGTAACCAGAATAGAGCACAGAATTCTATAATTTAAGTAATGTATTCATTCATTCAGTACATTTTTGTTGTATATCTACTACCAGCTAGACACTGTTTTAGACAGTCAGCATTTCTAATAGAACACTCTGTGATGGTGGAAACGTTCTGTATCTGCTCTGTCCACATAGTAAGCACTAGGCACATGTGGCTATGGAGCCCTAGAAATGTGGCTAGTGGATCTGAGGAATTGAATTTTAAATTATAATTAAATTTAAATAGCATAATTATGGCTATATAATGCTGTATATTAAATATATATATATATATGTATTTTTTAAAAGATTTTATTTATTTATTTGACAGACAGAGATCACAAGTGGGCAAAGAAGCAGGCAGAGGGTGTGGGGAAAAGTAGGCTCCCTGCTGAGCAGAGAGCCTGATGCGGGACTCGATCCTAGGACCCTGAGACCATGACCTGAGCCGAAGGTGGAGGCTTAACCCACTGAGCCACTCAGGAGCCCCAGTATATTTGTATTTTAAAAAAACAAAACAAACAAAAAACAGGCTCATAGAGGACAATTTGGTGATTGCCAGTGGTGGGAGAAATGGGTTGACTGTTTTTGGCTTTGTCTTTTTAGTTTAAATAATTTTTTATAATAAAAATTCTGTCAACAAGTTAAAAAAATGCTGAGACCCATCAACTATAGGAAGAGATAAATGTGCATCATTCACTGTGGAGAGAAACAAATCTTCCTAAGGGTGCTTACTGATTTCTTTCCACATTCTGGAAGATTTGTGTGGCCTTCCAAGAATTCAGTATCATCATCATCATCCAGGACTGGCAGGAACTTAACTTTCTCCAGGACTTTGGAAGGATATGAGTGCTGTCCACACCACATTTAGATCTCTGCAGTTGCATAAGCCTCATTCCTACATGTGAGCATTCCATTTTAACAATGATACTAGCTAATTTTGTTGAAGATCTAATATGAGACAACCAGTGTTCTAATCACTTTATGTGCCCTACTAGAGGGATGGTGTTATAATTCCCATTTTACAGATAAGAAAATGGAGAGCCAGAGAAATTAAGGAATTTGCCCAATGGTTACTAATATTTACAGAAGTCTTATCACATATCAGGTATTTTTACTCCCTTTGTACCATGTTCTTCACATTATCTTTTTTTACTCTCACATGCTATAGGCTTTATTATTATTTACATTTTTATTTATGAAGAAGCTCAGGTGCAGATAGGGCAAGTTACTTATTCAGTATCTCAGTTCTTATTCATGTCTCAGTTCTCAACTATCATACTATCCTGCCTGTCAGGATATATTTTACTAGAATAACTTGATTATTGGTGGGCTTAGATTCATTGCTGAATTTTCCCCTTCAAAGCATAGATGAATTGCCTAAAGTGAGTATGGTGCTATGTTCATAATTTTTAAAATAAGTAAATAGCCATATGTGCATCTCCTGGTTTTACATACTAATGAGATGAGACAAATACTAGAGAAGTAATTTGAAAAATAAATAGGGTAATTTAAAATAATGTAAGTGCTAAGAAGGAACTAAAACAGGAGGATGTAATCTCTATTACACTGTGGGTTTGGAGGTGGGTGGGTGAGAAGGAGTGGAGAGGTACCCCTCTTTAGAATAAGGGTAGTCAAGGAAAGACCTCTCTGATGAAAGGACACTTGATTGAGACCAAATGATGAGAAGACAGCAACATCAGTAATTGGGAGGAAATATTCCCAGAAGGACCAGCAAATGCTAATACCCAAAAGAGGGAACAAACTTAGTGTACTGAGGAAAAGAAAGAAGTCTGGTGGTCTGGTCCAATCTGCTAGAGAGAGTAAGACTGGAAAAGGAGGCAGGGTTCAGATCACAAAGTCCACTCCTGACCAGAGTAAAGGGAAATAGAAAAGTACTGCAGTCATTAAGCAAAGTGACATGATGTGATGATATGTTTTTTAAAAGAACTCTCTGAATGCTTACTAGAGAATGGGCTGATCATGGGTAAAAACAAGTAGAGGCATAGAGAACAGGTAAGAAGCTATTCCATTTGCCTGTTTTGCCTGAGGTGCTAGCCATGCAAATGGTGAAAAGTGAAAGAATTCCAGCTATGTGGAAGTAGTGTAATAAACTCATTACTTTCTAAGCATTGTGTATCAGAATCCTTTACGTTTTAATATAAAGTTGAATTTTTATGTAACAATCTGACATTGCTACCAGTTATTCAACACTAATAATGTTTCTTATTGTTATTTATTATAAACAAATGACTTTCACAGCATCAGTATGGTTTGTCAAAATTTGATAATTCAGAAAAACACACTGATAAAAGCCTAGCAATGCTTGTTTTTTTTTTTAAAGGCTTTCATTTTTACCATATTCTGCAAATAAGATTTATCATGTTAGAGTTATGAGCTGATTATGTGATGTTTGTGTCTTGATAAATTATTCCTGGCTCTCTACTTACATGCAATATGTGTGGTTGGTTTACTGCAGAGTAAAGCTGAATGAATTCCAGTACACATGTTCATGCAGGGACTATACACATGGCTAGTCAGTGTATGTAAGAGTTTTTTGTACCCTGTCCCTAGTATCTTGGCATTGCTTTTATTATGTCTGCAGGGCTTGTGCAGATGAAATGCCACAACACATTCTTTTACTATTGTAGCCTCAACCAGCCTTTTTTTTTTTTTTTTTAAGTAAAAGCAATTATCATCATAAAAATTCCTTACTGGGGAAATTTCCATATTGCGTTATCATTCCATGGGACTAATAATAGTGGAATATAAAGAAAAAAATTTAATTCTAAAATATCAAAAAAAGACTTTTGAGTTCTCTTTAGTGAGAAACACTAGGGTTCTGGAGGAAGCGAAATAAGAAAAAAGGAAGTAAAGTCAAGCTTTCTAGACTTCTGGGACATCTTAGAGATTTATAAATCATTGCCTAGCTAAAGATAATTTGCAAATCACATGCACCTTCACCATTGTCTAAACACAGTTAAAGAACTCTCAGTCTGTTATCTATTGGAGAATGCTAATGCCTATAATTGGTCATTGCCTGACCCTTATGTATTTCTAACCTGATAGCTCTATCTGCCTAAAAGCTAATTCTGTGTTTTCTGTGAAATCTTGCAGTGGTGTTATCAGGGAGATTGTGTTCCTTTTGGCACTTGGCCCCAGAGCATAGATGGGGGCTGGGGTCCCTGGTCACTATGGGGAGAGTGCAGCAGGACCTGCGGGGGAGGCGTCTCCTCATCCCTAAGACACTGTGACAGTCCAGCGTAAGTAGCTAAAGTAAGCCGGAGCCAACAAAAAGACACAGTTGGAAATGATTCAAAGCTGTGGTTTCACATGTTATCTGTAAAAACGTTTCACTAGTGAGCCAAGTGTTTGTCTTCTGAACAAGCAACAAGCACAGGAGAGTGGAAGAGCTTTGTTGGACACTCTTTCTTCCTTCCCCCTTACTGTGAAACTAAAAATAAAAGAAAAAGAAAAAGAATAGCATTGTGTATTTATCCCAGGTATAGCCAGACTTGTAATCTAGTAATAATCAGATAGATTTCCCTCTCCAAAAACTACTGAATTATGGATGAATCCAGGTCTGCTCTTAGCCACATTACCATTATTCCCAGGAAACCTAAGGTCTTTTCACATGTCACATAAAATTATTACTGCTACATTAGTATTAAAAGGACCAATGAGAGCACTTCAAGGGTTGAAATGCCTTGATTCGCATCACAAATCACAATGAAAAGAATACTGCCCATGTGTTAAAATAGTTTCCATTCACATGCCCCTATTAATCATCTTCCGGAGCTGCCACCACATTTCTCCCTGTGGCTATTTTATGCAGGTCGGACTGTTCCTCTCCCACCACTCTTTTTCTCCGGTCAGAGTCCCCCTGGCGAAAGGCCAGCCCCATCAGTATTCTTTGGTAGCTGTATTGCCTCTCCCTCCCACCAGTGCCCATTACAGGTGGACCAGTCCCGCAGTTGGACTTTCCTGTCCACCCGGAGACTGAACTGCTCCTTAGCTGGTGCCTATCAAGTCTCCCCTTTTTGTCTAAAGCTCAGGTTGCGGCCTCCTTTCCCAACTAATGTTTGGTGCAGCATGGCTTTATAATATCCCTTCTGCTTTTTTTCCCTTTCTGGGGTGGTTATATATTACTTAATATATAGCATTATATAAATCCCATCTCTATCTTTCTTCTCTTTTACTCTTTTGAGCTTGAAATTATTTCCCTTTACATTTGTTCTGTGTTTCCATTCCCCAGCTTTCTTTCTATTATTATCTTTCTGCTAAACAAGGCTAGCTCACTGTCACCCACTCACAAACTAGTCATGCTACCATCATCCCCACGCCCCTGTTTTTGTTTGACCAAACCATTTCTCCCTAGCTGAATAAACTGGGCCATTCCTTTTCCTCTTTAGAATCAGTATCCACAGGCATTCAAAATACATTCAAAATGTAACTTTAATTATTCCATTGACTACCAGTAAGCTGAAATTATACTTATACTTGATCTTTTTCAAACAAGTACAGAGTAATTACCCAAGTTCAACTGCAGGCTACTATAAATTAGTAACCAAAACTGTAAACGTCTATGATAATAAGTATTATACCCAGATCCTTAAGAGAATGACTTGGACTTCTTTTAAAAAGAGAAGTTGGCTTTTTCCATTCAAAATAGCATGCCCAAATAATAGCATATGGCTTTTCCTGATGTTAAATACTTAAAAAATTAATTTATGTGAATCAAATATTGGACATCTTTTTCATTAATTTGAGTGTAATATACAGTATGTATATAATGCAAAGCCATCTGGTTTTTAGGTGTAATTTTTCAAACTTCATGTAATGAGATTGAAATTCATTTCTGCATTATTTACTTTGAAATGAAAACTATTTCCAGAGAATTACTTAATATTCTCTCATTTCCATTCTGGAAAAAATACTAAACTTACTATTTCCTATTTGGTGAACATATAGCATCAGCTTATGTGTTTTGTTGAGTATGATTCAAATGGTTTTTCATTATAAGTAAGTGATTGTAAACTCATTGTGTTGAACTGAGCACCTGCTTACTATGATTATTAGAAAATAAATTTATTTAATTGCATTTTCTTAAGAATGTAAATCATGACAAGAGTCTTGTAAAGTTATTTATAGTAAATTGCCTTAGTTTTTATGTTCAACAACCATAATCATTATTGCTAACAATCACTAGCAAAATTGTTATTTTAATAACTAGTATAAGTCAAATTTTGTATTTTCTTAAAATAAATGCTAAAATGTTTTCATCAAGTAATATATATACTCTTTATGTAGACAGATATATTCACATGTTTAACAAAATGTGTTTTCAGACCTTCAGGAGGTGGAAAATATTGCCTTGGGGAAAGGAAACGGTATCGCTCCTGTAACACAGATGTAAGTAAAACCAAACTTTGCTATGAAAAATTAGCTTACATTTCCCCTAGGGCAGGGAAATTTTTAAAACTATAAGCTATTTGGTCATAAATCCATGTGTATGAAGGTCACATGAATTTTTTAAATTGTTAATAGTGAATGGAACAGGCTTCATGTCCAGAAATTCGATCAACAGGAGACAAGGGGAAGCTCCAGCACTAGGAGCAAATACAGTCTCCCCCAATAGGTACCAAGAGAGAGTCAGTCATAGGTCCTCCAAAATGACTTGGTTTCCCAACACTCACGCCTTTACCACCTTATCTCTCCTGAGTTCACCAGGATTAATCTTAATTTGCCCGTAAAATCAGATTATTTTATGTTTACCACTGTAAGAGGCCCAAGATTCCCACATCATTCTTCATCTCTTGCTGTCCAGTCCCATCAAGTTCTGCATATCACATCTTCTGTTTTATATCGCTGCCCAGCTACTGAAACTTTTCTTGTGTGCCCTTAGGAATTCATGATCCATTCGCAGCAAAAGCCCTTTTATCTTGATGTCTCTGAATTTTCCTTCTCTTCACTTTGTTCTAATGGAAACTGGCTGTCCTCTAAAGATGCTTAAAATATTAGCCCTCTAAAGGTATTTATTCCCTTAGCTCTTGAATGAGTGGAAGTTGATTGACTTTTTTTAATATCTCATTACCCCTTTCAGATCATTCTTCTTCCCTCCTACCTAAAAATCACACCTTTTAATTTCATGTCCTCAGGGTGTTAACACAGTATTATTCCTCACCGTCATGCTCTGCAAAGCTATTCCTATCTTAATTCTCGGTTATTTGATAGAACCAATCTTGGTTATGTAAGTATGTAGATATTTTTTCAATATCTTCTCTTTTGGATTCTTCCATAAACATACAAACATATTGTTATTTCACCTATCTTTAAAAAAACAAAACACGTGCCAGTTCTTCCCCCATTTTTTTTCTTCCCTTTGAAACAAAATTCCTCAAAAGAGTTATACCATATCCACTACCTCTTCAAATTCTTTCCTAAAATTGTTCCTGTCAGATTTTTGCCACCATCATTCTACTAAAAATGCTCTTGTCAAGTCACAGATGACTTCCATGTTGCTAAATCTAATAGTCAATTCTGAGTGTCCATCTTGGTAGTCAGTAGGCTTCCACAACATACAACTTTTTGGTTGTCCTTTTTTATTATTATTTGTTTTTTTCTCATTCTCCTTTGCTGGTTCCTATTCTTTTTCTCTTACTTCTCAGAGTGTCCAGGACCTAGTCCTTGCCCCTTTTTTGTGCACTATCAGTATTCATTTCCTTGGTGATCTCATCCAGTTTCATTGCCTTCGATAGCATTCGTATGTCATTTGGTGCCCAAATTTATATTTTTGGCCCAGATTTCTTTCATGGATTCTAGACTCATGTCTTAGCATTAGGTCCTTAGAAAGGCCTGCAAAGACGATACAATCTATCCCTCCATTACTTTTCTGGACTAATCTCTTACTATTTTTCCTCAATAGCCATGCTCCAGCCACATGGGCCTCCTTCCTTATACATACCAGGCATGCTCCCACCTTGGGGCTTTAGCATTGCCCATTTCCTTTACCTTATATACTCTTCTCGCAAAATATCTACATGACTTACTCTCTTACCTAACCTTTATTCAACTGTCACCACCTCAGTGAGGCCTAGCCTGAGTACCATATTTAAAATTGCAACTTTCCCTACTCCCTACAACCTTGAGACTCCTTATCTTTCTTACCCTGCTCTGTTTCTCCCATACATACTTATACTCTGTAGCTTATTGATCATAATTACTTCCATGTTACATTTGCATGTAACATAGAAGTAATAACATGTGGCTTCAATTACAATGATCATTTCAAGATATCGGCATTATTTATTCATTCATTCAACAAACCATTGAATGCCTACTATATCTCAGACTGTTCTAGAGTAAGAAAGACCATCTACTCTCAAGGATCTTATAATTTCCTGGGAAATCAGTTAAATGCAGATAATCATCGCTCAGAGTGATAAATATATGATATGATGGAATAAGTATGGGATGCTATAAAAGCACATAGAATGGGCACATAGCCTAATTAAGGATTTAGGATTTCTTCCCATAAGAAAGTAAAGATATGAAGGGCAAATAGGAGCTGACCAGAAAAGAAGAAAACGACACTGAAGAGCATTCTAGGTAGAAGGAAAATTAAATGCAAGGCTTGTAGGTTAAACAGCATGATCTTTACTGAGGCAGTAAGACACTGTTCAAAAACTTAACCTCAGATTTATACTTTATATGAGAATGGATTGGAGAAAGTGAGACTACAACAGAACAATAAACGGTTCAGAAAGAATTTAAGAGTACTGGTGGGAATGACTGAAGTGCTGAGCCATGCAGTCTGCTTTGGCAGTGGAGTCTAAAGAGGGCTAAGAGGAGAAAATTAAGGACCTAAGTTCAAAAATTCATAAAAATTGAAGAACCAATGTAGTAAAAGAAACAGGGTGAGGGAGATAGAAGGAGTTGGGATCAGAGAATGGAATGTACTGGATATCATATATGACAAGTGAGACTTTTCTCAATGATGACAAATCTTCAGTGTGACCAAGGGAATGCATGCCTAGCTTTGGGCAAAGATGAAGGAGTTCAAAGATCTTCAAGGTTGGGGAATTTGGGAAGTCTTCTATGCAGATGAGGTCACATCCTGAGGTCACTCAGGATGATGTTAAAGCCTAGACTGTGAACCGGGTATCAGACCCCTTAATAAATGAGAGAAAATGACCATGACGAGGTTAATAGGAATGATGAAGCTAGATAGTGATTTGGATGCTATAGCATGAATTTCAGAAGAATAGAAGTCTTACATAAGGGTAGAATAAAATGAGTATCTACTGTATATCAGACTGTGTTAGGTAGGAATGAGAAAGGCAAACCTATGTCTCAATTCATATCTGTTTCTGTTATATAATTATAGGGGCAGGCACATATTTCCACCTTAATAAGATAGGTACTATAATATGAATAATGTATGATAAGTAAATGAGAAAAAAAGTACTAGACATATCAGTCTTGTTGGTTTTTACCCCTGAACTTTGTTTTAGACACTCAAATTGTAGAACTTGCTGTTGGTGGATTGACATTTCTATTACCAGCTTTGTCTTTGGTTTCAGCTTTCAGCAAATGATACAATCAACATAATATCATGGAAATGCAATTTTTTTCACCAATCTAGACTCTACTAGTTGAAAACATGAGACTATTCAATTATCACACTGAAATTTAGTTTCATGCTAAGTTAATAAAACTGTCTCAGCATAAGTTTATAAGGTTGGGATTTTAAAGTATAATCTAATATATGAAAATTTAAACTTTCAGAACACATAATCTAGTTGTGCTATCCAGGAGAACTTTCTTCATTGATAGAAATGTTCTATATTGCATTGTCCAGACTGGTAGCCAGTAGCCAAATTAGCTATTAAGCATTTGAAAATGGTTGGTGTTGGGGGACTTCAGTGGATCAGTCAGTTAAGTGTCTGACTCTTGATCTCACCTCAGGTCTCAATCTCAGGGTCATAAATTCAAACCTCTGTTTGGGATCCATGCAAAGTTTGGAGCTACTTAATTAAAAAAAAAAAAAAAAGAAAGAAAGAAAGAAAGAAAAAATGTGGGTAGTGTAAATGAAAAGCCAAACTTTTAAGTTTAATTAATTTAAATTTTATAGCAACATGTTGCTCATGATAGCGGTGTTAGATAGCATTGAGCTGCATAGTCTAGTTCTTCAGTAGAAAAATAATTGTTATAAAGAAGACTGTAAATATTATATCTAAACTTCTCAAAACAAATCAATTTTAGATCATTTTGGAAACAAATGTAGAATATTTCCATTTTTGGTAATGATAGAGTAAATTATTCTGACAGAACTCTTTAAAAATTATTGAATAAGCATGTTCTAAAACATCACTTTAAAATCTGCAAATAACTGACAAGATAGGGAAATTCCTGAAGGCTAAATTCTTTGAGAAAGGGGACTTCAAAAATGGTAATTTTTGAGCATCAGTTTAGAGCATCAGAGCACCTAAAGTACCTTTGTCCTGACAATATTCTGCAGAAAAGACAAGATAAACCACTATTGTGTCTCTTTCCTCTCTATAAGGAAAGCGCTTACCAAAGCTCCTCTCTGGTTCGCTTGGCAGACTTCATTCGTATTTTATTGGCCTGGAGACCACATACCCATTTTAAACCAGTCATGGGCAAAAAGAATGGGATTACCATAATTGGTTTAGACTAATCCAAGTTTGGCCCTAAAATGAGGTTAAGATCACCTTTCCTGAAACATAGATTCCTGGGCATAAAGCAGAATTCTGTTAGCAATAAAGTAGAGAGTGACAGATCCTGGGTACACCATACATGTCTGCTCAGAGCTTTTTTACTTCCCATCTTTACTAGTAGAAGTAGCAGCAACAGAAGTAGTAGTGGTAGTAGTACATTTACTGAGCTTTCAGTAGGTACCAGATCCATGAATTTAACTATATTTTCTTCCCATTCTGAGAGTTCTTCTTCTCCTGGGCAGTGAGTTGGCTTGCTGAGATATTGTAAATTTTTATTCTTTCAACAAAAATCCAGAAAAAACATGCTAATTTAAAGTTTTGGTATAATTTGTTCTATTACAACTTTGCCTCGGCAACACAAATTAGCTCGTAAGTGACTGAGTCATTTTGTGCCATATTATTTGCCCCTAAGTGATACAGCGATTAAAGTCAAACTATATCGATATAGCTGAATGGTAGAGGAAAATTGTAGTGTATGTGATGACCCTTCATCCCACATTCTCCTTTTTGCTAGTGTGGCCTCATGCTTTGTCATAGAGTCCTTATCATGTGTTTCTGCCTGTTCTTTGTACATTGGCCTCTGGTCTCTGTAACTCAGCATCCTCAACCCTTGCTTATTAACTTATTTCACTTTTTGTGGGGGGAGGAGATAAAGTCCTATGTTTACTCCAGTATTCCCTTGTTAGGAATTTGCCATGTATTTTTAAAAATATAGTAGTATTTTATTAGAATTGCTATTGTTTTTGTTGGTGTCCTGTCTCTGATCTGTCTGCCTCTAACACATTTTTTCATATGCTTGTTATTTTTACTGTGCAATTTTGCAGAAAGAGGTTTTTCAAGAATGTATGTGTCATATTAGAGTAGAAACTCCTATATTTAAAAAATCTATTCTAAAAATTTCTATTATAAGACAAGAGAATTTAACAATAAATCACGAAGAGTGAACTGATTGTAGTTAAGATTGAGTCATTCAAGCAAGAAAACTTCAGTGTGTTCCAGTAAGCATAGAATGGGTGTTACTGTGGAAACATTATAGGGCTTTTGTGTTTGTATTCTTTAAATTAATCTTGAAACTTTTTCCTAAATGTACAATTGTTTAAATGGTCCCTAAATGTACAGTTGTTTAAATGGTCTTTTTTCCCTGTGTATTGGCTGGGTGTCTGCTATGTATGAGCTACCCTAATTTAAGGGATTCAAGAGTATACTTATCTTTATTAGATCAGCCTCCAACCTAAGTGCATTTTTAACATCATTTAATACTATGCACATCGTATTTTGTGACACTGTAAATAATATCTAGGAGAAATTCTTACAATTAGTTAAAATTAACTTGACAGTCAAAAACTAGGAAACAATTCGTAAGCATAATTTTGGTTTGTCATTTGTGATCCAAGAGCTTTTCTTGAGACTTAAATAGGGAATAAAGAATAAATTCAAATGATTCTGGAAAGATTTTCAAATCTTTGCGCACAATGAAATCATGTTAAGCAGTAAAATGGCAGGAGTACCTGTTTATGAATCTTTGAGGTTTGCTCTATGCTATTTAATTTATGCTCAGAATGTACAGCATAATAAAAAATTTAAAAATCTATGTGTGGCCCAGTTGGTTGAGTGCCCAACTCTTGAATTTGGCTCAGGTCATAATCTCAGGGTTTTAGGATTGAGCCCCATGTAGAGCCTACTTAAAATTGTCTCTTTCCCTCTGCCCCTCCTCCCACTTTCAGCCTCCCACCCCCAGGACCTGCTCATATTAGGTCATGCACACAGGCACACGTGCACCCTCTCTCTGGGGAAAAAAAAAGGAAAGAAAGAAAAAGAAAAGAAATCTAGGAGATGTTAGTCTGATTCACATGTGTTTGACAGAGCCTACTTACATTCCTTTTAAGATCTTACAACCCATTCCTCATAGTCTGTCAGTTTCTCATGTAGTATAGCAGTCTTGACCTTCTTATTTCTGTGATTGGCCAGCTAGTACTATAGATTATTACTTCGTTCTCACTTTTTATGTATCATAATTATTTAACATTATTAGTCAGTACTCTCTGATTAGAGTTGGATTAGCTTCATTAAAATCATAAGTGAAAAATAGATAAATTAGAAAATCCAAGGAAAAGAAAAATAATATTTAGTTGGGATCAATACCTTAAATATGTACCATAAGTTCCTTCTGCATATTAAGATGGACCACACATTTTACTCTGAGTTTCTTAGAGACCTGAGTAAACAAGCAAACACTATCAGTTCTAAGTTTCATAATGTCTAATAGTGACGACAAAAGGAGATATATCACAAAAGAACACTTTGCTATTTTGAAGTTTGATACTCCTACAAGGATCTCCACACTGGTGAATCAGATTGAAACATGCCAGGCTGACAGTACTCTTTTTGCTTAAGTTAGAGGAAAATTAAGACTAAGAAACTTTGTAGGCCAAGTAGTCTTAAAAAGTGTCTAGCACAAAAACAAGACAGCCACACCTTCTCCCCAATGCTGATTTAATTCCCACCACAGACCTTTGAAGGATGGAGGAGTGGTAGAAAGACAAGAGCTCTCCAGTAGAAAAGGAACAATGTTCCCATTATTTCCTGTCCCATTTACCCCAGTTGGAAAGAAAAAGATCCCCAGAGATAGAAGAGGCAACTTATAAAGAAAAGAATCTTAATCTTTAAAAATTTAAAAATAGGTCAGAAAATTGTATCCAGCTGTAAAATTGGCCTGACCAGTCTCAACAGCAACTTAATTAGCCTAGAGACCAAAGGTATTCACACTTTAGACTCTGAAGCTGATTATCTGCATTAGGATGTGTTAGACAGGCAGTTTGTTCCCTAGGTCATCATCATTGGTTACCCCGGAAGCCTTCAGAAGCAACTGGACAAGGACTCTTTCTTTGACATTCCTATGATGGTCTCTAGGACAAAACAGCATATAAAGACAATAGCTATAGCAGGAACAAATTAAAATGATTTTCATCTTGAAGTTACTGAGAAACCAGGAGCTTTTTTATAGATATAGAGTAGAATTGGATGAAGTTCAATCTCACCATTAAAATAGCAACTACAATAGGATATATTTTTTAAAGGTTTTATTTAATTATTTGACAGACAGAGATCACAAGTAGGCAGAGAGGCAGGCAGAGAGAGAGGGGGGAAGCAGGCTCCCCACTGAGCAGAGAGCCCAATGCAGGGCTCGATGCAGGGCTCGATCCTGAGACTATGATCTGGGCTGAAGGCAGAGGCTTAACCCTCTGAGCCACCTAGGTGCCCCTAGGATATTTTAGATCAGAAGCTAATCTAATAGATAATAGACGTTGCCCTTGTAAGATTTTGGTTTGAAGAGCAGAATTTTATGGAAATCACAATGCCATAATAAAGGACATATCTACATTTCCAAAAAGAATTTCCTGTTTTTCCTTAGCTAACTCTCCAAAACCAAAGGAAAAAAAAAATCCTTCCTTTTCCTATTGTATGTTTTTTGTATTTGCTGCTTGATAATATGACTAGTGTGGGGTGATCAGATTAGGTGGAGGCTGGCAGCGCTGGTAGTGAAAGAATTCACCCAAGACAGAGCAAAGGAGGTAGAAGTTTATCGCATATACCACAAGGGAGAGGCATATACCACAAAGGAGAGCAAAGCAGAGAAAAGCAGAGACTGCTGCCAAGAGGCGGGGTGGGGGGTGGGGTGGGTGTTGCAGTTAAAGAGGGAAGGTGAGGAGGTATGGGAATGTATGGAACTTTCCTTTTTTGATACCTGTGTCTGGGTGTAGGTATATGGCTTATAAATATTTGGAGGTGGGTTGCCTAATAGGCTGTTTGTATTCAGCCTGGGGATTGCAGGTCACTGTGTGTCCTTCCACCTTACCCAGATTTCCATTGTTCAAGTTGGTTGTGTAAAAGCAACCTGGACAACTAGGGTAAAACTTCTGGTGAAATACCTAAGCTTCACTCAGGCTGGGATGGAAAGTCTTATTTGTCTTGCATCTTAAATATCACATCTCCTCCTTTATCTTACACATCAAGACTATTAAAAAAAAATTATAGACTCAGAAGGGTTGCTAGGTCATCTGTGGTCTGTTCAAAAAGTTAAGCATAGATTTTGTAGTATTTTCTCAGGTATTTCCTCCTAGGTATTTTCTCAGTCAGCCTTTTTTTTTTTTTTTTTTTTTTTTTGACAGAGATCACAAGTAGGCAGAGAGAGAGAGGAAGGGAAGCAGGCTCCCTGCTGAGCAGAGAGCCCGATGCGGGGGCTCAATCCCAGGACCCCTGGGATCATGACCTGAGCCGGAGGGAGAGGCCCCAACCCACTGAGCCACCCAGGTGCCCCTAGTCAGCTATTCTAGAGAGGCATGCTATTCTGCAATTTTTTTCGTCTTCAAGACCTTACTTACAGTCATTAAGAGGTGATACTCCTTTGGTTGTGGAGAAATATAGCCTATATTTCATGGTAGGATTGTAGCGGAAAACGTATGGATTTTGGATTCAGACTGACTTAAGTTTGAATGCTGACTGCAACCCTTGTTGCTGTTTGGTCTTGGCAAAATAACTAAACCTTAGGGAACTGCTATATAGAGTATAATTATATCCAACTTGTAGGGCTGTTTGAGAAATAAAAGATGTAACACATGTAGAACATTCAGTGCTACTTCCTAATATTTCATCTGTACTTAACAGAGTGTAGATAATATTATAGACATTCTTGTTTCAGAGCAGATTACAAAGTACTTTCATACATAACCTCATTATATCTTCAAATCACTTTTATAAAGAGGAAGAACAAGTATTTTTTTTCAAGTGTTTTAAAATGAGGTACTAAATCTGAGCAATAGGCTAGTACCCTGGAAGGGAATGAGACAGACATGGGATTTCTGAGTACTGATTTAGTGCTCTTGTAGTATACGGAGCCCTTGGGAGGTGGGTGTGGCAAGGTAAGCGTCTCTGAAAGAGTTTGGTCACCTTTGGCATTGTCTTACTTCCAGTCTAACCTTACCCTGCAGCAGAACCAGATAGCTGAGAACATTCTGAAACTACAGACCTTGCCCCCAGGGAGAGGTGTGGGGTAAGTGATAACAAGGTACAGAGTTGATCCATAACAGCATTATAACCGCGTCCCAAGTTATAATTAGAAAACAGATTATGTGTCAAACACTGGATTTTTTATAAATATTTTACAGAATATTTATTATATTATTATATATGGCAAAAAAGTAACAGGAGCAAGTGTCATTAATCTTTAGGTTAGTATGAATTCTATGTTGTGCAACACGTTTTGAAAAATAAGGACTAGCTTTTAAGCACAGAATAGAGCTTGCTTGTTTGCTTTGTTTTTAAAAGGGATGTTTTAAAAATTACAAAGTAAATGTTTGTTGCCTAACGTTTTCAAAGGCTAGCGGAAAGGGTTATACTATGGACAGATAGCATTTTAGTTAAATTCAGGCTATACAGAAATAGATTTAAGTTTGAAAACTTGCATAGAAAACTATGGTATCAAAAGGACTGCTAGATTCTAGTTTGCCTAGACAAATACAGGTTTAGCAGGCTTTTCTTTCTTTTTCTTTCTTTCTTTCTTTTTTTTTTTAGTAAATACTCAGGGAAACTACACAAAAATCAGAAAACATTTTGGAGAGAAAAGATAAGAAGATTCAATCAAAAGCTGGTTGAGATGATTCACTGGATACTACGTTTAACTTTTTAGTGAGATAATCATACAATACCTGATAACTAGGCCATCAGGAATTTTGTTTGCAACTTCTAAGAGAAGGTGTGGAAGCAAGGACTTTGTTAGCCCTTGTATCATTGCATGACTTAGAAAGTGATGCCTGTTTGGGTAAACAAATAAAAATGTCCTGTCTTTGCAGTCCCATGTCAAGCACGTCGTGACTTGCTAAGCAGATCAGGGGTTGGAATTTAAATTCCGCTTATGCTCCTGAAACTAATAGGGTATAGCCCGCTAAGAGTATGTTGCCATCTTGGAGAGGAAGAGGAAAATTAAATTTGGGGAGTGTTGAAGTGTTGTTTAGTGTAATGGTGAAGAAGCAAACGTGCGTTTAGTGCGGAAACAAGAAAGGAAGAAGCAGCAGAAGGTGAAAAGGGCAATAGAGAAAAGAAGTTGGAGAATAAAATGCCAGTTTTGCTCATTTTGCAATTTTATATGAGGCCATAGAAATCCTTGTGTCCTGCCAGCCTGCCTATCTCCTTTATGAAGAAGAGAGGAATGGGAAAGGGGAAAAAGAATTTTCTTGCTCAGCTTTCTTCTCACACTTTATTACAGATAAGAAGACACAACACAGTATTTATGGAATTGTCCTCTTTTGTAAGACATTTTGGGATGTATTTCTCTTGAAGTTAAGGGGTATTTTGGGTGTATTTTGCAAATGAAAGAGAGAAGGCACAAAAGCCTTCTGCAACTTGCCAAGGTCACCCTATTCTTTGGTACAAAACCAGGATTAGAAACCCAGTAATAGAAATGCCACTACAAAGTTTGTCAGCGGAAGCTGAGATTTCTTTCTATAGCAACTTTTATGCCCCAATGAATTATCTTTTTTTCTTTTTAGGTTTATGTACCAATAAAGAGTATTAAGTTTAGTCAAAAAGAGATGCTTTTAAACAATCAGTGTAATTGGAAGTGTAGATAGTCTGGAGAATGTGCTAATAACATACATATCTCCGTAAAAAAAAAATGTGCTGATAAAGATGCTAGTATTAATTTTTTTTATTTCTTTGAAAATACTAAGATTGAAAATGCTGAGACCCGCAGCTTTGCCCTCTGGATTTATGTGGGATCCCGCTGGTTGCTTTTTAGATGGAGAGGATGCTTGATTAGTGTTAACACCAGGAGGCTGAAAACCTGTCCGGCTTTACATAAAAAATTGGTTGCTTATGCCCACTGTTTTTGCATGGTGTCAGCATTTATTACCTTTAAGCAATTTAAAAAGCATTACTCTTTAAACTCTCTATTCCTAAAAAAAAATAAATAAATAAATAAATAAAAACATATTTTATGTAATTTTTCCTTAAGAAATTATTCTTTTCTTTGATCACTCTTTTCCTTTGGAATGAGAATATACAACTCCTACTGAGTTAATTTCTAATCAACACAAATTCAGAGCATTCACTGAAGGAAACATTGAAATCAGAAAAACAGAACAGCTGGTAAATTCTAACAGAACTAGCTGGGATATTCTAGAAACAGATAGGCATGGGATCAAGTCTTCTACAGTTTCCATGCTATTCTTGAACCTCCTTAACACACTCTTGTTTCAGGGCCTTTGTATTTACTATTTACTTTTCGCACTGATGTGTAAATCACTCCCACTGTTTCTTCTAACTCTCTGCTCAAGGGCTACCTTATTGGAGAGAATGTCTCTGGCCATACCACTTTTTTAAAAAATATTTTATTTATTTATTTGACACACAGAGAGAGAGATCATAAGTAAGCAGAGAGACAGGCAGAGAGAGAGAGGAGGAAGCAGGCTCCCTGCTGAGCAGAGAGCGGGATGTGGGGCTTGATCCCAGGATCCTGAGATCATGACCTGAGCTAAAGGCAAAGACCTAACCCACTGAGCCACCCAGGAGCCCCAAGACCTACTATTTCAAAATAACTTCCCCGTCACCTCACCATCAATCCCCTTATTTTTCTTCTTTCTCACCTCCAACTAGAATGAACTCCTGAAAGCAGGGACCTAATCTGTTTTATTGCTTTATTTCCAGAGCTTACATCATATGTGACACATTTGCTGAGCAGAAGAAAGACATTTAAGGCCAGTTCTTAATGGCTGGCTTTAAGAGGACTAATGATAAGCTTATGATGTGCTCATATGAAAGCCGTCAAGGTCTAGATACCTTACATTTAGGGATCAGATTGTTCAGTGTAGATCCAGAAGAAAGGGTTATAGGAAGATAGATTTAGGCTAAAAGTAAGAAAGAACCTGATAATTGCAACTGCCTGAAAAGTATTTGATTTTTCTATAGATGCTTGTACAGATTGCATGATCACTTTAGGGATAATTATAGAGGAAATTGAAGCATCTTATGCTAATTAGATTATAGTCTTAGAAGTATATGATTCTGTATTGACTCAAAAATTAATCACAGAGTTTGGTCATTCTTCAAAGTGCTGCTGGACATATGTATCTATTATGTTACCATCTTAAATCAGGAGGTTGAAAAATTCCATCTCCTCTACCAAAGTTGGCCCTGTCACCTCTTTTTGTAGGTAAGATTTTATTGGAACACAGAACTGACCTTTCATTTGCATATTGCCTATAGCTTCTTTCACACCATAATGCCACTGGTGAGGAGTTGCAACAAAGACCGTATGGTGTACAAGGTCTAAAATATTACTATGTGGCCCTTTACAAAAAACGTTGGCCATCCTCTGCCCTTAACCAATAAACTGCAAAATATAACTCATAGAAATAAATAAATCGCTATTCAGTCTCCCAAATACCTCATCATCATTATTATTTTTGATTGTTATATCAGTAAATTTCCAACCATAATAATATAAACCTCTGAATATTTAAGTAGAGGGACTTTAATGGAAAAAAACGGTTACATAGACGTTGGAAGAGGCTGGCAAGCCCATAGATCAACATCAACAGGAAGACGCCACCACTCTGTCCAGGGAGACCAAAGAAGAGGGTAGTTTTATCGGAGTCTAGATGAAGGAATTATAGGATAGAATCATAGGATAGGGCCAGAGAGGGGAGGGATGGGGTAAGTGTGGTGCAATTACCCGAAGTTGGAATCACAAAAAGATTCTTTTGCCTATGGTGCTGCCATGAGGTGGAGAGAAAGAAAGAGAAATACTCTGGCTTCTCCCAGTTGTGCCTTCATTGCCTGAATCATTGTCAGAAGTCAGCAGACACAGAAGACTGGGAAATGGAGCTTGCAGAGTTCATTCCCCAGAGATACAGAGCAGAGCAGGAGAAGGTGAGGAATGAATCTAAAATGCCTAGACCCAAGACGAGAACAGCTGCTAATAGTTATTCACTTCTGCCCTATGCCAGGTACGGAGCTAAACAGTTCACATGAATCCTCTCCTAGGAGGCAAATACTAGTATTATCCCTAGCTTATAGATGAGGTTTGGAAAATTGAGTGCATTGCTAAAAGCCATGAATTAAATAAAAGACCAAGTTAGAATTGAATCCAGGTTTGTCACACTCCAAAATTTTGCTTTTAGCCCTCTTGTTTTATAAATGAGGAAAAAGTAGTTTGGAGAAGAAAAGAAAGTTGCAGCTGAAATGACAGGAACTCAAGTTATTCCTATTAAGTTTTTATACATCTTAACAGAGCTAAAACTTTAAGCTGTTACTGTAGCATTCAGAGTTCAAAGGAAGCTCCCATTCTGATGAAGGAGTGTCCTTACACCCTGAAACTATCACTAAGCAAATGTTTGTAGCCAGTGTACTCGGTAAAAGGGATTATTAATTACAAATGCCTAAGAGTGTTAAAGAGATTAAATAGATAATATATCTATAGGCTTCTGAATAGTGTACCATAGAATGGGTACTTGCTGAATGCTTAGTAAATGCTAAGTAGCTGTTGTCATTGTTAATATTTTCATTATGCTGACCCTGAGTAGTTATCAGAGGAAAGAATATAGATTAGAAATTTTATGAAATATTGTCTAAGTGTTTTGTTAAACTATAATATCCTCCTGTTGGACTTTTCACTTTGCCTGTATTTAGGAGATTCGTTACAAGATAGTCAAGAATGGGATTTTTTGTTTGTTTTTAAGTAAATAGTCTTCATAATGTCTTAGTTTGTTAATTCAGGGTTTTTTTTTTTTTAATGTACCAGTGGTTTTCTATGAAATGTCATCTTTTCTTATTACTTCATAAATTTCTTTTGTCTACGATGGAACTATTCCCAACATACAACCTTCTCCTTCCTGTAACCATGGCTTTATTTCACTTCCTTCTTAATAGTTTTAACCCCCTAGAAATATTCTTTCTCACCTAGTTCAATTCTTATAATACTTTATAATATTATAAAAAATAATTACTTATAATACTTGTAATTGTGCTATACTCACGATTTTCCTCCTACACAAATCATGTGACACATGGATCTTTTACCTTATGGAGCACCTATAGGCCACCTGTGCTGTGCTGTGGTACACTCATTGCCTGAGACAACACTGCTGTTCTCCCATTTGTGTCCCATTTCTCCAGCTAGACTGAAAGCCATGCTTGGATGATTGTTTTAGTGGTTGGTACTTTACAAATACTTAAGTTTTATTGGAAAACTTGTAGTTAGAGTTCAAAGTAACTGTATTTTTTTTAATTTGATGATATTTGCTTAAAAATTAGTCTTGCTAAATGGCAAAACCACCAACCACTTTCATCCTTGAATGGGAGTCCCTGAAAAAGTGTTTAGAATGGCTTTTCTTTGATGCAAAGATTGGCACGCGGTGAAACAAAACACCCCAGAAGTGTGTCTGTCCAGCATGATGCACTAGGTAGCCTATGTTAAATAGTCATTTTTCATTTTTTTAAAAGACAAGAAGGGTTATTTGACAAGCAGAATCATTGGGTTTGATATTGCAGTGTCGAACTTTAATGTGCAGAAATTATAATATGGGGCTCACAATGGAACATAGACCTATTGACACTGTTTTCAGAATTTGAGGCTTTTAAAAAAAAAAGATTTTATTTATTTATTTGAGAGAGAGAGAGAATGAGAGCGAGTGAGCATGAGAGGGGGAAGGTCAGAGGGAGAAGCAGACCACCAACCACCAACCCACCCCCCCCCCCCCACCCCCGCTGAGCAGGGAGCCCTATGTGGGGCTCTATCCCAGGACTCCAGGATCATGACCTGAGCTGAAGGCAGTAACTCAAACAACTGAGCTACCCAGGCACCTGAATTTGAGTCTTTGGAATTGATATGGTAGAGATTTGAACCACAATATATAGGAAGTAATGATGACCATATGACTATGTGCACATTGTGATCTGTTGTTTTTGTACATGCTTCAAGGGACCATTTATAATATACTAACCTCAGAAAACTATATAAAGTAAATGTAAAGATCCAAGGGAGGTCAGTAAAAAGTCCTTGATTGATCTCTGAGAGTTTAATCTACTCATCACTTATTCACAATTAAGAATTTTATCTCCTGGGGGCGCCTGGGTGGTTCAGTGGGTTAAAGCCTCTGCCTTCGGCTCAGGTCATGATTCCCAGGATCCTGGGATCGAGCCCCACATCAGGCTCTCTGCTCCTCAGGGAGCCTGATTCCCCCTCTCTCTCTGCCTGCCTCTCTGCCTACTTGTGATCTCTGTCTGTCAAATAAATAAATAAAATCTTAAAAAAAAAAAAAAAAAAAGAATTTTATCTCCTGAACTGTTTTATTCTTCCTTATGTGAGCAGGATATTTTTTCCACCATATCAAAAGCAGTGATTGTTTTAGGTGCTACAACTATAGAACTCTAAAAGATAAGTCAAATTAGGTCATATTGCTCAAACACTGTGAAAGGTTATACTTCTAATTCTTTGTGAATTTAAAGATTGAATTTAGGATGGGCCTGTGGTATTTGGAATCTAGACCTAGCTGCATTGGCAAGGTTTTCCATTTTTAAAAAATTCAGGTAGATGAAACATTCCAAACTTTTAGAAAACAAATAACCTTCTCTTCACCCTCTCAATATCCTCCTCTGCTCCCCACCCAACACATGCAGATGTTTTTAACCAACTTAGTATTTTATTTTCCATGATGTTCATAGATTAAATGTAAATCTTAGTAAGTCCAAATTCCTTGAATTTGAAGGTGTTTAGACTTGAGGACTAGCATTTGCCCAGTTCATTCCACATCTTAAAATATGGTTTTTGTCAAGGCTAGACAGTAAACAGCTATAGTAGTAGGGATCCAAACCACAATTAATAGAGCTGAATGTTGTGTTACAAACCTGCCTCTTAATTCCTTAAAATAAAGAGCTGGGAGTAGCTGTGGCAACTGGACCTTAAATAATGTTACCAAAAGAGATTTTGTGTTTTAGTTTTTTCATCTAGTTTTTATATGTATTTACAATCCTGATGGATTGATTGCAAAGTGGACTATGACATGTATCTGACTATAAAGTTATAAGGGAACTGTCTGACACTTAATTTCATATAAATTACTTCAGTTATTTATTCTGTGGCTAAGATATAGTTCAGACCCATCAGTTTGAATACTGCTGTAGAATGAGTAAATGTAAAGTAAATGCCAGAGTTATAGCTACAGCATCAGGCAGTGAGCTAATGTGACGAATTCAGGCAATTTTAATTTTAGGGACAATGTCCCTTAGTTTTAGTATTTTTCAACAATCATACCATTTATGATTTTATTTTATTTTAGCCATGTCCTTTGGGGGCCCGAGATTTTCGAGAGAAACAGTGTGCAGACTTTGACAATATGCCTTTCCGTGGAAAGTATTATAACTGGAAACCCTATACTGGAGGTAATGTATAACCAGCAGAGCATTCATCATGCTTGAGAGCTTTGCAAATATAAAAGAATATATAAATACATACAAACACACACATACATTCATACACATACTAGTAGAAATCAGTGTTTGCAAATCAAAGCAGGATAATGCTTATAGTACTATACAGTTTCCCTGTAATAAAGTTTATGTTAGTAAAAATGATCAGAGATCATTTATAAAAACCTAATTCTATTTAACAAGGTACAAAAGTCCTGGAAAGGATATAAATTCAAATAATGCTTTTGAATTCTTGAGACTTTCTTGGGATAAATGGACATTACATTATAACCATTTATAATCACTAAATATTTATAATTATCACCCTGAAAACAACTTATAACAATATAAATCACTTTAAAAGTGGCCAGGAAAACCTATATTCTTTCTTGGTCAAAGGCCAAGGATCTTCCAATAGATTATTATTATTCTTGTTTAGTGTTGGGGATCATTTTTACCCTTTAATTTGGGCATGTATCAAACACTAATTGTTCAGTAAACACTAGAAGTTTTCTTGTATTCCCAAAATACAAATTAAATTTTGTTAAAATTTTCTCTTGGAGAAATTGAATGTACTTTTAAAAAATTTCTATTGTTTGTTTTTTATTCTACTATCTTGCCTTGAAAATTTTCCAACAGAGCAATATTAAAAGAATTTTACATTGACAAGATTCTACCATTTACATTATAATATACTTTGTTACATGTCTAGTCATCTCTCCATCCATTAATCCATTAATTTTTTGATGTGTGTCAAAGTAAATTGTAGTCATTGCTATACTTTCCTCTAAATACTTCAACATGTATAACATTAACCACAGTTCAATATTTATTTATTGTTTTAGAGGTTAGATTATGTACAATGCAATGCACAATCTTAACTGTACTTTCCCTGAGTTCTGACAAATGTGCACACCTGCAAAACCCTATTAACGTACAGAACATTACCATACCTCCAAAATTCTCAAAGTCCCCATAGTCCTTCCCAGCCAATAGCTGCCTCTACCTATTTCTTCCAAGAGGCAACCCTGTTCTGATATTTTTTTCCTTACCATATATTAGTTTTGCTGGTGCCAGAACTTCATATAAATGAAATCATGCTGTATTTACTACTTTGGGCCTAATGTTTTTGAGATCCATCCACGTTATTGCACATATGAAGAGCTCGTTCCTTTTTATTGCTGAGCAGCATTCCATTGTAAAAACGAGTTTTCCCATCCTGCTATTGATGGCTGACCACCTGAGTTGTTCCTAGTTCTCAGCTGTTCTGAATAAGCTGCTGTGAACATTTTTGTAGCATTCTCTTTGTGAGCATATGTTTTCATTTCTCTTGGGTAAATACTTAGGAGTGGAATTGCTGGGCAATAGGGGAGGTGTGAGTTTAGCTTTAAAAGAAATTGCCAGATGTTTTTCCAAAATGATGTACCATATTACACTACCACCAACAACATATGAAAGTTACGTTTGTTCCACATCCTTGCCAACATTTGGTATTTTCAGTCTTCTGGTGGTAGGTGTATAATAATGTCTCAGTGCTGTTTTTTAATTTGCATTTTCTGATCATTGATTATGTCAAGTACATTTCTATGTGCTTATTGACCATTTATAAATCTTCTTGGTACACTTGTAAAGTGACTGTTCCAATCCTTTGTCTATTTTTAATTGGTTATTTATCTTTCTATTCTTGAGTGGTAGTTATTTATCAGATAAATTTCATGAATATTTTTTCACATCTTTGGACATTCCTTCTACTTTTTTAATGGTGTTTAAAAATTAAGATTTTAATTTTGATGAATGCTATTTTTTCATTTTTTTTTTCCTTTTATGGTTATTGTGTTTAGTGTCCTGTCTTAGAAGCCTTTGCCTTTCTCAACTCAAGAAGATACTTTCTTATGTTTTCTTCTAAAAGCTATATGGTCTTGGTCTTTATATTTGGATCTATAGTCTAAAAATAATTTGGGGTTATGGCGTGTATTTGTAATTTCAATTCTATTGTCTTTCACTTATTTGTCAACAATAGAAATACACAATGAAATGTTTACAATGTGCAATGAAATGAAATGGTAGCAGTACTATGCTAACACCACACTGACTGAATTATTGTAAATGCATAGTCTTGGACACAGGGAGTGTAAGTTCCTCCAACTTTGATCTATTTTTCAAGAGTTCTTTGGATATTCTAGGTGCTTTGCATTTCTATCTAAATTTTAGAATTGCTATTAATTACTACAGAAAAATATGCTGGGCTTATGATTGCTATCATGTTGAATCTATAGATAGTTGAAGAGGAACTGATAAATTAACAATATTATTTTAACATTGAATATTGAATTCAATAGTGAATATATGAACATTATATATATATGCCCATTTATTAATGTTTTCTTTAATTTTCTTTATGTTTTCTTTAATTTCTCTCAGCTATGTTTTGTAGTTTTAGGTGTTAGGTTTTGTACTTCTTTTGTTAAATCTATTTCTGAGTAATTTTTTTTTGCAACTATTGTAAATAAAAGTTTAAACTATACCATTTTCAATTGCTTGCTCTAATATCCAAAAATACATAGATTTTTGTGTATTAAATTTGTATTCTGTGACCTTCCTAAATTTACTTAGTTGTCCTCTTAAGAACAACTGTTAGTCCTAATAGTTGTTTTGTAGATTGCTTAGGATTTTCTTGGTAAATAGTCATGTTGTCTGGAAGTAGAAACTGTTTGTATCAATTGTTATGTCTTTTAATTCATGTTCTTGCCTTAATACACTGGATTGGCTCTTCAGTACAATTTGTACATGTATGAGTATATGTATTTTTTTCTTTATTCTGTTAATATGGTGAATTGCTTGATAGATTTTTATGTCAGACCAACCTTTTATTTCTAGGATAAACCCCATGTGGCAATGATTTTTTATCTTTTTATGTGTTATTGGATTTAGTTTCTAATTTTTTATTAAGGGTGTTTGCATCTTTTTTTTTTTTTTTTTTTTTTAAGGAATTCTGATTTGCAATTTTTTTTCCTGTCCTGTGTTTGACAAGTTTGGGTATTAGATTTACTCTGACTTCTAGGAATAGAATCCCTGTTTATTTTCAAAGAGATTGTAGGATTGGTATTATTTCTTCTTTAAAATAGATTTCACTACTAAAGCCACTCAAGCTTGGTATTTTCTTTGTGAAAAAAAAAAAAAAAGTTACATATTCAACTCCTTTAGTAGATAAAGAGCTGTTCACATTTTTAAAAAATTTTTATGTCTTCAAGAAACTATGGGATACTCCCACATACCATTTCTTGACAGAAAATTGATCATAACATTCTCTTACTATCCTGTTTAATATCTATAGGCTCTGTAGTGATGTATGCTCTTTCATTTCTGATATTGATAATATGTGTTTTCTCTCTTTTTCTTGATCAGTCTTGCTTGAGGTTTATTAATTTTATTAATCTTTTCAAAGAATCTACTTTTGGCTTTAGGACTTTTCTCTTTTATTTTTTTCTCTTTTATTAGTTTTTGCTCTTATATTTATTATTTTTAAATTTTGGGTTTATTTTGCTTTTCTGTGTTACCAAACTTGATTTTTAAAAAAATTTCCCTTAATTCAAAATCTTTTTATCTTTTACTTTGTGATTTCTCCTTTGACCTATGGGTTATTTAGAACTATGTTAGTTTTATTTCCAATTATTTGATATTTTCTAGATTGTTTGGTTATTGATTTCTAATTTCTACTATGATCAGAGAATACTCTGTATGATTTAAATTTTTTAAATTAACTGAGATTTGTTTTATAGTACCATTTATTGTTCATGTTGGTAATGTGCTATCTATACTTGAAAAGGATGTGTTTTCTGCAATTGTTGGATACAGTGTTCCATAGATATCCATCACATCAAGTTGGCTGTTAGTGTTGTTTAAATCTTTTATATTCTTTCTGATTTCTTTTTTTCTTTTTCTTTTTTTTTTTTTTTTGCTGTAGTTCTTCTATCAGTTACTGGGAGAAATATGTTAAAAACTCTATTATATGGCTTTGCTTTCTTTTTTGCAAGTTGTTTTTTTTTTTTTAAGATTTTATTTGTTTATTTGATAAAGATCACAAGTAGACAGAGAGGCAGACAGAGAGAGAGGAGGAAGCAGGCTCCCCACTGAGCAGAGAGCTCGATGTGGGGCTCGATCCCAGGATCCCAGGACTCTGGGATCATGACCTGAGCTGAAGGCAGAGGCTTTAACCCACTGAGCCACCCAGGCACCCCTCTTTTTTGCAAGTTTTTCAAGTTGCTTTTATTAGGTACATATAAATTTAGGATTGTTTTGTTTTACTGTAGGAGGAAAAGAAGTATCTGAAAAATAATTTCGGATTTAATAATTAGCATCTAGGTAATTATAAGCTTAGTGGATTTACGCTAAATTCATAATAAGCTTTCACTTCATAAAAGCTTTCACTTTTCACTGAAGGTAACTGGTAATGATGTGACCTAATGTTTAGAGAATCATCTTAAATCTCTTTTCAAAATAATAGCAGTACCTCTTCTGAAAACTCACTGTAGTTGAGTGGAGTGCCTGGATGGCTCAGTTGGTTCAGTGTCTGACTCCTGATCTCAGCTTGGGTGTTGATTTCAGGGTCATGAGTTCAAGATCTGTGTTGGGCTCCATGCTGGATGTGGAGCCCACTTTAAAAAAAAAACCAAAAAACTAAAAACAAAACAAAAAAACACCTCTCTGTAGCTGAGGAAGCTGAACACATCTTCTGAAATGAAAAAGGGTGAAATGTATTCTTATTATTATCACATAGTGTAGTAGTCTAAAGAATACAGCCAAAGTATTTATATGTTCTACATATCAAATGCTACCTTACATAATTAAATTATGTTAGAATTGAGTAAACAAAACTCGTTTTCTTTTTAAAACCTGACACATAAAAAGCTACATTAAATTCCAAAGCATTACAGTAAAAAAAATGGGAAAAGAACTATACTGGATAGTAATGAAAAAAGTCCCAGTAAAGGTCATTGAAATTTAGAGTAAGTTTATTTATAAGATTCTTACAAAAATGAATATAAATACCTTGATTATCAGTTTAGGAAGAAATTATTCTATTTATTACTTGTTATATTTGTGGTCAGGAGAGCAAAAGGTATCATTAACTTAAGTCTAATAATAACATATCAAATTATATAGAAGTTCTATAACCTATACATTGAAAATGGAAGCAAACATGGACTTAGGCCAGAGGAGGTAAACTGACAGTTCAGGAACCAGTCTTTACTTACATAGATGTTTTAATCTCTAGTATTTTTGAAAACTTTGAATGAGTTATCAAAAAGCATTTTTTATTTTAAAACTTTAGGTTTCCATCTTCTCATGAAAAAACAGTATTTGACAATATTGGGCCATCTTCTTGCATTATACAACAATCAACTCTAACAATGATCTTTAATGCAGTGTTCTTTATAATTTACCATTGTCTCTATCACTCATTTGGCTTGTCTCTTTGATTTCACATACCTTCGATGAGATTTGTAATTTCTACTGAGAGTAAGCATGTCATTTTATCTTTCTGCCTTATTTTCATTGTTTGAAATGGTCTTTTTTTATTTCAAAGAAAAATTTTATCAGCATGATTAGAATTAAAGCAAAATATTTTAAACTTCATCAAACGAAGGTTGGACATAATGTTTAATGCTATATGTAATTATCTTTGATTTTATAACAAGAATTATTCAAATTTAATGCTATAATTAATTTTACATTTGATTTGCTTATCTCATAAAAACTTAAGTCTACACTAAAGCCACATTCATGGAATACAGTTTGTTTAAAGTGGGTAGTAATTTAGAGGTTTGGTTTTGTTGTTTTTTTTTTTTTTTAAATAACTACCATATCCTTGCTTGAAGTAGAGTTTTTGATTCAGCTTCAGTTAATAAGTGACAAATGTTGTAGAAATTTCCCATTTGCTATATGAAGTTATTGTGCCAAGCCTCAAACTTTTATTTTCTTAGTTTTTTAAAAGTTTTTATTTCATCCATTTTTTTCAACATTCAGGTACATTTACTGTGTTCCTTTTTGACCTAAAATATATTATTAAATATATACTAGAAATACCTGAACATTTTAAACCTTAAAACTGTTCAACAGATCTTCTGTCAAGTTGCATAAGCAATGAAAATAAATATCAAATTTTAGCAAAAGAGGGAAGAAACGTGCACATCTGGGTATAGAGTGAGTGAATGATGTCTGTATGAATTGTAAATTTACTGTGGTTAATATGGAATCACTGTTTCTTAAAAGAACCACTCCATTTATTTCTTTTCTGCTGTATTTGTCCAGGTGGGGTAAAACCTTGTGCATTAAATTGCTTAGCTGAAGGTTACAACTTCTACACAGAACGTGCCCCTGCAGTGATTGATGGGACTCAGTGCAATGCGGACTCACTGGATATCTGTATCAATGGGGAATGCAAGGTTGCTCCAATTTTGAATTTTACTCCTTTGAGGGGAGGGGGGCTTTTGAGACTTTTGTCTTTTTTCTCAGATGGTCGCTCCTAATTAATACTATGCTCAGTTTTAATAAAGAGAGCTACATTTTAGAGAAATTCAGTTTCCAATTAGGTTAACAATACATACCACTAAAGGTAGACTAGCCTATTCATATGCAAACATCATGTAGATATGATTTATTTTGGTGTTCCAGTTATGTATGTAGTAATTGCTAGAGCTCTGAATATATTTTGGACTTTAATTTATGTTATTCTGTTCCGTTTATAAACAGATTACAAAGATGATAGAAGATAGAGGGAACAAGGATTTAGCTCATATTCATATGGCTACCACATGTTTTCATTGGAAGATTGTTTAATACATTTCATAGCATAATTTTTCCTCGAAGTGTGAAACAGCTATTTTCCTCCTACTTTGTCTCTTTTTGAAGCATTTTGAAGCACAGTGGTTTTCATTATAGAGTTAGTCTTTACCTTACTAAAGCATTTTCTTTAGAGAATTAGCCAGACTAGTTGAGAATTTTAAGAGCAAATCCATGCTATTTTCCTAGACCTGTGTATAAAACTTACCATAATAAGAAAAGCCGCAAAAAACACTGTTCTTATAACTTTTTTCACCATTTGTTTTTACTTTATATTAAGGAGAAGCACAAAACTAAGTCTCAGAAACTGAGAAGTGATAAAACACTATTTTTTGTCATAATTTATTGTGAAAGTTTCTGTCCTTCAGGCTACTTGATTCTCAATATACCTGATGATCCTGTGCATGTGTGTTATTTCTATGACAGTATTAAAATTTGGGGGGGTAGCAAAGACAAAAGTAGAGGTTTTATTCAGAGATCACATGCCTGATATCAATGGCTAAAGGTCATTATACAAATTCAAGTGTCAAAATATGTACCAAAAATATATAAAAATCCATATTTCTATGATTAAATGCAAATCTGAAAGGTAGAATTTCAGCTCCCAAGATCATATGCTTACCTGTCCTTGTTTTTATGACAATTTTATTCAGCTGGTGGAAATAGGTATTCATTTTTAAAGGTTTACCCTGTTTTGAATTCCACAACTAATCCTTGACACTAACAATTGGATATCCAAAAGCATGAGTGATTTAGAAAGGTCAAACCATAATGCTCAGTCACAACTCCTGCTGTTACAACCCTATGTAGGACAATAGGACAACATGGTATTTTTCTTAATTCTTGCATTTTTTTTTTTTAAGATTTTGTTTATTTATTTGACAGAGAGAGACGCACAGCAAAAGAGAGAACACAAGCAGGGGAGTGGGAGAGGGAGAAGTAGGCTTCCCACTGAGCAGGGAGCCTGATGCAGGGCTCGATCCCAGGACCCTGGGATCACGACCTGAGCTGAAGGCAGTCGCTTAACCAACTGAGCCACCCAAGTGCCCCAAATCTTGCATATCTTGATTGAAGGTATAAGTAAGAGTCCATTGCCAACAAATTATAATATTTTAAGATTTGGAGCATGGATTCTATAAATGAAAAAGAAACCTAGGTTAGAAATACAGACATACATTCCTGGGGAATCAGAATTCTTTTCCTTTAAACTTATATGTTGAGAAATGTTAGCTAAGAAATTACTAGACTGGGAAGGAAAAAGTGGAGAGAGGAAAATACTTCCTGTTTTGATTTCCTTTACTGAAAAAATAAATAAATGAATAAGTTATATTTATTTGGTTAGTTACAGTTCCAAGTGTTCCTCTTTATGACATACTGAATATTCTACTCTGTTTTCAGCATGTAGGTTGTGATAATATTTTGGGATCTGATGCTAGGGAAGATAGATGTCGAGTCTGTGGAGGGGATGGAAGCACATGTGATGCCATCGAAGGGTTCTTCAATGATTCGTTGCCCAGAGGAGGTGAGTGTGTAGAGAGAACTCTTCTTCACACCTCTGTTGTTCTGGGAATAGCCAAAACACTTGATTTCTTTCCCACCCCCTTTAAAAAATTTTTTTTATTTAGACAGACAGTGTTTATTCCCCAAGTTGCTTTTAGTCTCTTAAATATTAAATATAGATCCATGTAAGATATTTTAAGGAAATATTGTTCCCTTTCTACTTGACTTCATTTAGCCATGTTTCCCTCAGATCTGAATTCCCACAGAGCATTGATGGGAGGAGCATGTGTTGAGAAAAAAAAACATGAAGCAGTATTATACAGGTTGAGGCTTTAAAGACTATCTTGAGCTAGTTGAGAGAAAAAGAAAAATACTCTAGATGTGTTCATGAACCCAAAGGGGAATTTGCTCATACTGCATAATTTATAAAGTGCTAAGTCAAAGAAAGATTTGAAGAACAAGGAAACTTATTACTGAATGGTTACTAAACACTCATTTTCTGACCAAGGCTGCTCGTGCTGCTTATTCCTGGCTATCTTCTGTGTTTCAGGCTACATGGAAGTAGTCCAGATACCAAGAGGTTCTGTTCATATTGAAGTTAGAGAAGTTGCCATGTCAAAGAACTATATTGGTAAGTAGCATATTTTGCTAGATTCTTAAAATTTACTGAGGAAAAGCAACACATTATCTTGAAGGAAAACCATATTGCTTGGATAGAACACTTTCATGGTAAAATCAAGTTTTATAAGACCACACTGAAGAGCTAAACAAAAAATTAGTGGTTTATATCTTACTCTTCACTGGGTTAGTTATTTGATTTTTTTGAAAATCAATTTTAATGAGATATTTATATATGACAAAATGCATTTATTATAAGTATAACATTTCAGGGGTGCCTGGATGGCTCAGTTGGTTAAGTATCTGCCTCTGGCTCAGGTCATGATCCCAGGGTCTTGGAATCGAGCCCCACATTGGCTCCCTCCTTTCTGGGGGTCTGCTTCTCTCTCTCTCCCTCTGTGCTCTCTCTGACTCTCTCTCTAAGCAACTAAATAAAATCTTTTAGAAAAAAGTAAGTGTACATTTCAAAGAGTATTGACAATTATATATATATATATAGGAGTTATAATATATAAATATATAAATAATAACTTAAGTATTAATTACTATAAATACATGAATTATACTTTATATATTACTATGTATAAATCTATTCATATATAGATATATACCACATATTTTTATATTTATATATTTATGTATATATATAAAACACCACAGCCAAGACACAACATTTCCAGGACTTCAAAACATTCTCTTATTGACCTTTGCAGTCAATTTCCCTCAAACTCAGCCTTAGGTAAACACTAATTTCTTTTCTGACATTATGTATTTTATTTTTATTTGTTCTGAAATTTCACATGAATGGGACCATAAAGTCTGTACTCTTATGTCTGTTTTTTTTTCACCCAGGATATTTTTGAGATTCATCTACATTTTTGAGTAATAAGTTGAGTATATTTAAAGTTCATTCCTTTATATTGCCAAGTAATTTTCCATTGTGTGGACATACCATAATTTGTTTATCGACTCACTTGATGGATATTTGAGTCATTTACAGTGTTTGACTCTTATGAATAAAGCTTCTTTGAACACTTATAGACAAACATTGTGTAGACATATATTTTCATTTCTTATGGATAAAAACCAAGAGCAAAATGGCTGGGTCATATGGTATGTACATGTTTAATTTTATAAGAAATTACTAAACTGTTTTTCCAAAGTGGTGGTTATCATTTATATTCCTACAAGTACTATAGAAGAGTTTTGGTTGCTTTATATTCTTGTTAAAACTTGATATTGTTGACCTTTTGTTTTATTATTTTTTAAAGATTTTATTTACTTATTTGAGAGAGAGAGAGAGAGAGCTTGAGAGGGGAGAAGATCAGAGGGAAAAGCAGACTCCCCATGAAGCTGGGAGCCCGATGTGGGACTTGATCCTGGGACTCCAGGACCATGACCTGCACAGAAGGCAGTCACTTAACCAACTGAGCCACCCAGGCGCCCTATTGTTGACCTTTTAAATTTTACCCTTATAGGTATCTTTTTTTGTGAAGTGTCGCAACAAATATTTTGCCTACTTTAATTTTTTTTTTCTCTTAAATTAGGAGTTCTTTGTATATTTTAAATACATGTCTTTGCTCAAATATATATTTTATGAATATCTTTTCCAGGTCAGTGTCTTGTTTATTCCTTTTCTTAATGGGCCTTTTGATTTTCACAAAATTGAATTTATTAATTTGTTTATAGTTTATGCTTTTGTATCTTGCCTTAGAAATTTTGCCTTCCCCAAAGTTGCAAATTTTGTCTTCAATGTTTCTTCAAGAAATTATAGTTTTAGGGGGCGCCTGGTGAGCTCAGTTTAAAAAGTGTCTGACTCTTGGTTTTGGTTCAGGTCATGATCTGAGGATTGTGAGATGGAACTCTGCAACTGGCTCCACACTCAGCACAGAATCTGGTTGAGATTCTCTCCCTCTCCTCCCTTCCCTTCAGCCCTTCCCTTCTCACTCATGCTTACTCTATCCCTCTCTCTCAAACTGAAAAAACAGTGAATTACAGTTTAGCTTTTATATTTAGATATATGACCCATTTTGAGTTCTTATATAAGGTATAAAGTAAGGGTTCAGTTTTGTTTTGTTTTTCATATAGATATTCAGTTACCATAGCACCATTTGTTGAAAAGACTATCATTTCCCCCATTGAATTACCTTGACATTTCTGTTAAAGGTCATTTAAACATGAATGTATGGGTCTCTTTTTGTTCCCTTCCATTGATATATATGTAGGTGTCTATCCTTAAATCAAAACTATGTTGTATTAATTAATAGAGTTTTCTAGTAGAATTCCAAAATAGGAAGCATTAGGTTCTCAAATTTGTTCTTCTTTCTCAACATAATTTTTGCATATCTAGGTCCTATACATTTCTGTATGCAGTTTAAAATAAACTTGTCAATTTCTGCAAAAAGAGATTATATGGAATGTGTAGATCAATCTGGGGAGAACTGGTATCTTAAAGATATTATCTTCCAATACACGAAAAGATTTACCTATATATTTATTTAAGTCTTTATATTTGTTCATCAGTGTTTATTTTTCAGTGTTTGAGTCTTGCACCTATTTTTTCTTAAATCTACCATTAAATATTTCATACTTTTTGATGTCGTTATAAATGGTATTGATATTTTAATTTCATTTTTGAAAGATTTATTGTTATATAACAATACGATTGATTTCTTTTTGTATTGATCTCATGTCTTGTGATTCTTTCAATCCATGAGAGTGGAATATCTTTTAGTTTGTGTTGTTTTCAGTTTCTTTCACCAATGTTTTATAGTTTTTTAGAGTACAGGTCTTTTACCTCTTTAGTTAAGATTATTCATGGGTATTTTATTCTTTCTGATGCAGTTGTAATTGGAATTGTTTTCTTTTTTTTTTTTTAAGATCTTATTTATTTATTCATGGAGGGGGTAGGCAGACTGGCAGAGGAGGATGCAGGCTCCCCACTGGGCAGAGAGCCTGATATAAGACTCGATCTCAGAAGACCTGAGCTGAAGGCAGATGCTTAACCAACTGAGCCACCCAAGCATCCCTGGGATTGTTTTCTTAATTTCTATTTCTGCTACTTTGTTATTGCTGTATGGACACACTACCAATTTCTGGGTATTAATTCAGTATTCTGCAACTTTACTGAATTATTTTATACTTCTGATAGTTTTTTGGTGGAGTCTGTAGGATTTTCTATGTATAGTATCATGTCATCTGCAAACAATGACACTAACTTTTCAGCTAAAGAACAATTGATTCAAAAGTTTTATGAGTTTTCCAGTTGTTTACTGTTGGAGGGCAAGTTCAATACCAGTTATCTCAACATGGAAAGAAGTGGAAATTCTTTTTATTTGATGTTTGATCTTTTAAGACAAATTTAGACTCTTCAGAAACCTCTAGCGAGACCTGGATGAGTTCTTATTTCCTTGGAAATATCCCCTTGCTTAAATATTTTTAAAGATAAGACCACATCTAGAATGCTTCTTTAGATGGAACATTAGTATTATCAGGCTCTTCCTTCCTTTATTTAAGAAAACCTCTTTATTAGGGCACCTGGGTGGCTCACTCAGTTAGGTGTCCAAACTCTTGCTTTCACCTCAGGTCACGATCTCATAGGTCATGAGATCAAGTCCTGTGTGGGGCTCCACACCGAGTTGGGGAGTCTGCCTGGGGTTTCTCTCCCTCTGTTCCTATCCCCACTCTCTCTCTCACTCTTTCTAAAATAAATGAGTAAATTTTAAAAGAAACTTTATTTTTATGCCATAATTTTGGATTCTTTTCCACATCAAAAGACTAAAAAATAAGAATCCTAATATCAAGATATTTGCAAATGACATATCAGATAAAGGGCTAGTGTCCAAAATCTATAAAGAACTTAGCAAACTCAACACCCAAAGAACAAATAATCCAATCAAGAAATGGGCAGAAGACACGAACAGACATTTCTGCAAAGAAGACATCCAGATGGCCAACAGACACATGAAAAAGTGCTCCATATCACTCGGCATCAGGGAAATACAAATCAAAACCACAATGAGATATCACCTCACACCAGTCAGAATGGCTAAAATTAACAAGTCAGGAAATGACAGATGCTGGCGAGGATGCGGAGAAAGGGGAACCCTCCTGCACTGTTGGTGGGAATGCAAGCTGGTGCAACCACTCTGGAAAACAGCATGGAGGTTCCTCAAAATGTTGAAAATGGAACTACCCTATGACCCAGCAATTGCACTGCTGGGTATTTACCCTAAAGATACAAACATAGTGATCTGAAGGGGCACGTGCACCCGAATGTTTATAGCAGCAATGTCTACAATAGCCAAACTATGGAAAGAACCTAGATGTCCATCAACAGACGAATGGATAAAGAAGATGTGGTATATATACACAATGGAATACTATGAAACCATCAAAAGAAATGAAATCTTGCCATTTGCGATGATGTGGATGGAACTAGAGGGTATCATGCTTAGCAAAATAAGCCAATCAGAGAAAGACAACTATCATATGATCTCCCTGATATGAGGGAGAGGAGATGCAACATGGGGGGTTAAGGGGGCAGGAGAAGAGTAAATGAAACAAGATGGGATTGGGAGGGAGACAAACCATAAGTGACTCTTAATCTCACAAAACAAACTGAGGGTTGATGGGGAGAGGGGGGTTTGGGGAGGGGGGGTAAGGTTATGGACATTGGGGAGGGTATGTGCTATGGTGAGTGCTGTGAAGTGTGTAAACCTGGCGATTCACAGACCTGTACCCCTGGGGATAAAAATATATGTTTATAAAAAAATAAAATTTTAAAAAAATTAAAAAAAAAAGGAATCCTAATATCAGATTTTTCCCTTTGATAATGCTCTGTCTATAAAGTCACATCTTCCTCCCTTATTCATTCCTTTTTAAATACTTTGTGTTTATCTGAATTTATTATAGTACCAGCAAAAGTGAGTAAAGATCCGTTCATTAAGTAGTTGAAAAAATGGAAAGTGAGAGTTAAAATTGAAGGAGAATTCAGAGCTACTGGTGGTGGGTGGGGGACGCTTGTTTTAATTTTTGTTTTCAGTATTTCATATCATACAGTCTCAGATGTCCTTATATAGTCAAAGTACTTTCAATGTGTTAAGTGACAGAAAACTGGTTGACAAATCCCAAAAGATTAGTTAGATTTTTTTGACAATTAAATGAATTTTCACAACATATCTGGAGTCAAGAAAGTACAAATAACTTGCCAGGCGAATAGGGTTGGGGGTATGGAAATGGTATATAATATTAAGGACAAGTGGTAGAGGTCCAGAGAGTCAGAGACTCTATGTGCCCTGACCTTTTTAGTGCTTTTGAGCTGCTTGTTCATCTGGCCTGAGAAAATTTTGTGTGTGTGTTTTTTAAAGGTTTTTGGTTTTTGTTTTTTGTTTTAAGCATACATGAATGCACAGGTTGAAGGGGAGAGGGAGACAGAGAGAGAGAGAAGACTCTCTGCTGAGCATGGAGCCCTGTGTGGGTTTGATCTCACAAACCTGAGGTCATGACCTGAGCTGAAACCAAGTCAGATGGTTAGCCATCTGAGCCACCCACGCACCCCTGTGATAAAGGTTTTGAAGAAGCTAGCATGTTAACAAAAAATTATACTGACATGTTTGTCATTGTCAAATCATGATCATCATTATTAAAATTATCATCATCCTATTTATTTATGGGAGTTTTTATATAATAGTGCTAATAGTCCTTTTTCTTATCACATATTTATAAAACTTTTTTTATAAAACTTTTTAATACATTATTTTTCTACAGAGATTTAAAAAGTTATGCATGCATATTTATTAAGCTTATTCTTTATAGTTTGTGAGTTTTTTTTGTCATGGTTAGAAAACCTTTTTATACCCTAATATTACTTTTTTAAGTTCTTCCATATTTTCTTTCTAGCATTTTATTATTTAACTATGTATACATTTAAATATTTACCCATCTGGCATTTATTCTTTCTCTCTTTTTTAAATTTTGTTTTTATTCAGGTGAAATTGATATAATGTAGAATTTAATAATTTTTTAAAAGATTTTATTTATTTATTAAAGATTTTATTTATTTTTTTGACAGAGAGAGAGATCATAAGTAAGCAGAGATGCAGGCAGAGAGAAGGGAGGAAGCAGGCTCCCTGCTGAGCAGAGAGCAGGATACTGGCCTCCATCCCAGGACCCCGAGATCATGACCTGAGCCAAAGGCAGAGGCTTAAACCACTGAGCCACCCAGGCGCCCTATTTATTTATTTTGAAAGAGAGAGTATACAGGGAGAGGGGCCAAGGGGAGAGAATCTTAAGCAGGCTCTGTGCTGAGCATGGAGCCCGATATAGGACTCAATGTCAGGACTCTAAGATCATGACCTGAGCTGAAATCAAGAGTCAGATGCTTAACTATGTCACCCAGGTGCCCTGGGTTTATTTCTTCACTGTTTGGCTCCATTTTTCTGTCTGTCTGCGTGCCAGTACCACAAGTCCACTTCATCTCATATTCATGTAATTATAATTTTAAGTTTTAGGCAAGAAAATCTGCTCCCTACTCTTACTCTTACCCCAATTATTGCTTTTCTTATAATTTCCCTTGCTAGTTCCATGTGTTTATTCCTCCAGATAAAACTTTCATTTCTTTTTATTACTATCATCAATAAATACTTAACATCTTCTTGGCGTTCACATGCAAAATTACCATGTTAATTTTTACTTAAACAAATGGCCAAGAATCGTATCTCCAAGTGGAAATGAAATGGATACTCATTGTACACTCCAGTGCAGTTAATAAGTGACATTGTGGTAAATGAAGTTTTACATTTTAGATAGAATTTTTTTTTTTTTTTTTTAGCTTTGAAATCTGAAGGAGATGATTACTATATTAATGGTGCCTGGACTATTGACTGGCCTCGGAAGTTTGATGTTGCTGGGACTGCTTTTCACTACAAGAGACCAACTGATGAACCAGAATCTTTGGAAGCTCTAGGTCCCACCTCAGAAAATCTCATTGTCATGGTAAATGTGTCTTTGCCACTTAACTTTTTCCATTTGTGATCTGCCTTGTGAGGTACAGAGGGGCAGGCTTTATTATCTCTGTTTTACAGGTGGTGATATTAAGGTTAATAAAGGTAAAATGGTTTACCCAAGGGTATCAAATCTGTGTAAGGTTAAGGCCATATTGCTCCTTCCATATTACTGATCTTTTCAATGCCTGCTTAAATAGTATTTTTATAACCAAACAAGGCGTTTAAGAGAAATGATTCTAAATTACCCATGAAAATGGAAGGAGAAAATTCAATATCATTGCGTGTGTTCTACAGGTTATCTTAAATTTCCTATAAGACTTACTTTATGACATTTTCTTCTTCAAAAGAAATAATAAATATTTGAATGAAGCCTCATTGTATTTTAATTATCTTCACCAGTTGTTTTCAATGGCAGGTTCTGCTTCAGGAACAGAATTTGGGAATTAGGTATAAATTCAACGTTCCCATCACTCGGACCGGCAGTGGAGACAATGAAGTTGGTTTTTCATGGAATCATCAGCCTTGGTCAGAATGCTCAACTACTTGTGCCGGAGGTAAGACACACACTAGGCAGCCCACCCAGAGGGCAGATGGAAAGCAAAACATATTCTGAGCTATGCTTTGTGTTTGCTAAAGAAGCTAATTGGAAACATTTCTTGCAGGTTTGCTTCAAGCTGTAATTTAGCAAAAAGAAACTTTGCTTTAATTATATTATATTCCATTTGTTTTTAACCTCATGTAATTTGTACAGATTTGTTGGTAAAATACATCTTGGCACAATGAGTGTCTCTGCTGGTGCTTCTCCCAAGACTATCTTGAAGGTGGGCTGTTTGCTTTTCGTGAACACATTCTTGGTAAAGAACATCATGAGTTTTAAATAAGAAAATGAGCACGAATCAGACGGCACAGATTCAACTTCTTGTAATGGGGGATGAGAATGTATGTCTGTGTGCTTGCGTGTTTGTGTTTGTGTGCTTGTGTGTTTCCCACAAAACTATTCAACTCCCTTCTCCAGCCATCACAGTTAAGGGGCTATATACTGGGATACTACGATAACTCCTAGTGTCTGGGTCTCTGGGTTAATGGTGTATGCTGACCCCATTATAGTCCCTCAGAGAGGTAGCTGCTAGGCGGTGGTTGGTGATGTGTTGGTTGTCCCATGTGCGTTTTTCATGGGTGCCTTTTCCCCACAATTTACTCTATTCCTAATCCTCCTCCCTCTAGTGGCCACCAATGCAATTCTTTACCTCTGGCTGGGAGAGCAGGACAGTTGGCTTCCTTCAAAGCCAACACCCTTGCTGCTGCATGGACTGGTGAGTAGAAGTGCTGTGCAAGCAGCATCTTCCTTCTCTCTGGAGACTAAATGCATCGCCTCCACCGTACACCTTGGTCCCAATAGGCAAGGAAACAAACCTATCCCTCAGGCCTAGGCTTGCTTAGAGCACCTCACCATTCCAAAAGCAAAGATTCATTTTAAAGAGTGATATTTAGAACAGAAGAAATAGAAATAAGGTGAATCATCCCATTTTACCCCATTTCCAGTGTATTAACTATTTTCCCTTTCTAAACTGCTCAGAAACATATGATTGGACATGGCCTTTACCCTATCTTGTCTTGTACTCATTGACTTTCTAAAGTCTTCTGATTCTTGAGGCTCGAATATTTTCACGAAATGATTATTATATAATATTCAGTATTTTTTAGAATCATTCACAAATAAATCATTGATTAGCTACTCCAGCTTTAGTAGCAAACATGATATAAAACATCAAAAAAGCAAATTAATAATATTGTCTTGTCCTGTGTGAAGTGTCATGAAATATGGTTATATATAATTTGTGGCATATTTTATTTTATTTTAAAAAATATTTTATTTATTTATTTGACAGAAAGAGAGAGCACAAGTAGGCAGAGAAGCAGGCAGAGAGAGAGGGGGAAGTAGGCTCCCTGCTGAGCAGAGACCCCCCCCCCCCAATGCAGGGCTCAATCCCAGGACCCTAAGATCATGACCTGAGCCAAAGGCAGAGGCTTAACCCACTGAGCCACCCAGGTGCCCCAATTTGTGGCATATTTTTAAAAGATCTCTAATTCCAATCCATTTTATGTGTGAAATGGCTAGTGATTTATAATGTAAAGTTTTTAAAACTGTAAGACATTGCTATATATTTTAATAAAATAAAGGATATTTGAAACTAATTATTCAAATGAATGCCACTGTATTATATTTTAGTGGCATTTATACATATATATTTCTCTGTTCCAATTAAATTCATTTTTATTCAAGCTACAAATTAACATCTCTTTCACATACCAAAAAAGAAAAAAAGCCTTCATGAAAACAGTACATACATAATTCAGGCTCTGAAGTATAAGGTAGGATAAAGTTATTAAGGAAGAGTCAAAATAAAGTTTAGGAAATCTAATGAGGAAAGTCTAAATGTTGAGGATGATTAGCTTGGAGAAGGGAAGGCTGAGGGAAAGTATATTAGTATCTTCAAGTCTGTGACAGAATGTTGAATGAGAAATTCTTAGTGCCTGTATGTCTTTGTACTAAAAATTGCTATATTTGGGGATGGTTTAGATACAGTGTTGTCTGAGGCCAAGGAGGGATTAAGTGAATTCTCAGTGTTCCTTCTAACCCTATGATTCTTTTGTTCAAAAAGGAGATAGTCTGACAAATAGGGCGGGTGTTAGGCCCATGAGAACTGAATTTAGAAGAAAAGCTGTGATTTTATTAAAGATATATGAAAAGTCTAAAGGAGTGTTTTCCATAACACTCACATTGGGAAATCATAATATAAAAATGATTTCTTATGGTAGAGAATAAAATATAAAGAAAAGCAAGGATAGAGAAAACCCCCTGGAAGGAGAATTTTCTCTGTTGTTTATACTTTTTCCCTCTGTTCTGGAGCTTACTGATTGTAGATATTTGAGGTGGTTCTTGAAACTGGAATTTTGCTCAGTTGTACATGATTATGACAACAGGCATGAGGCAGTCTCCAGGCCATTGTCTTCTTTGGAAGAGAGATGTATAGTGCTTGGAAGTCGGCAGGGATAGTGTGAAGAGCTGCATTCGGGTGGCTTGGTAAATGGTTCTCAAAGTGTGGCCACTGCCCTGGCAGCATCAGCATCACTGAGAATCTATTAGAAATGCTACTTTGGGGACCCGATCTCAGATCTACAGAATAGAAAATCTGGGTGGGCTTCAAAAGTCTGTTTTAAATAGCTCTCCACGTGATTGTGATGCTTGCTCAAGTTTGAGTACTAATGGTTTGGTTGACAGAGAAACTGAAACCTGGAGACATAGAATCTCTGTCCTCCTCACTGACATCTGTGCATTTCTCTAGACTCACTCTGCACCTAGAACAATACCTAGAGTATATTAGGTACTCAATAAGTATTTATAGATGAGTGGGTGAGCAAGAGGAATTAATTATTTTGGCAATTATTTACCTGAGCTAGTTTTTTCCAGTGTAGGAAGTAAGAGTTTAGAATTGTTAATTTTCTTAGGAGTTACAGCGGTTTTTAATTGGGATAAAGTCAGTTCTTAATTGGGATATTTCACTCTCATCTTTCCAGGGCGGTGCTAGGTGTGAGGACACCAAAGTTTGTTTGTTTGTTTGTTTGTTTGTTTGTTTTTAATATTTATTTATTTATTTATTTGACAGAGAGAGAGAGATCACAAGTAGACAGAGAGGCAGGCAGAGAGAGAGGGGGAATTAGGCTCCCTGCTGAGCAGAGAGCCCGACACGGGGCTCGATCCCAGGACCCTGAGATCATGACCTGAGCTGAAGGCAGAGGCCTCAACCCACTGAGCCACCCAGGTGCCCCCCAAAGTTTTTTTAAAATGGAAAAAGAGAAAACAAGAAAGATCTCAAAGAACTCTCTGGTGCAATCTCACAAAACTCTTCAGTGATCTCCTGCATATGTTTTATTAGTGGCAGATAACAAACTCTGAGTTTGGGAGCAATGCTGATAGCTTTCTCTTATGATATCTCTTAAGATAAGAAGTTTTGAGATTGTTTTTCTGTTGCTTAGCAGACCCAATGACAAATCTTATGCTGCAGGAAATATTGCTGGTGATTCAGTCTAAGTAATGGTCTTTTCTCTGAGTAAGTGATGAAACACTTCCGTAGCCTGAATAAGAACATTGAGATGCTGTGGGGTGTTGTCTTTAGGATAAATGTGATTTTTAAGATACAGTTGTGATTCTTCCTCTGAGAGACATGCAGGCCCAATGAATTAAAACTTGACTATTTTCTGAACCACCGTTAACTCCTACTAGAGTTTTGTTTCTTTATTCCTTATCCGGAGTGTTATATGCTCTGTGATTTATCTGATTCTCAAATTTATATACTACCACTGGATTCATGATTAATGTGTTAATTGATAAAGATTGGCTGGGTAAAGAGAATTATATTATTTTTGAAAACAAAGCTTTAGGAATTTTTTTAAAGTAGTAATTTAGGCCACTGTGTCTTTGCACTGCAACCTTTAAAGTTTCAAATATCAAATACTGTGTATTTTCCTTTGATATTAGTCATACATACTCACCTTTTACTCACTTTGGCTGGATATGTGGTCCTCAGATTTTAACATCAGAATTGCCTGGATGTCTTATTCAAATTAGATTGCTAGGTTCTGCCTCCAATTTCAGATCCAGTTAGGTCTGGGATAGACCCCAGGACTTTGCACTTCTGAGGTGTCCAGGTGATGCTGGTGTTAGTGGTTCAGGAACCATACTTTGAGAAACACTGGGCTAGACACTTAGATTTCATAAAGTAAATGCCTATTAAAACAAAGTGGCAAATCATTTAGGTAATAATCCATATTACAGTTATAATCTACATTACAGCTAGTCTTTTTAATGATAAATGGTTCTACAGCTCAGCTACGTAATACTAAATAAAATGTTATAGTTTATAGAGCATTTTCTGGTACTCTGTTACATTTGATCATCATCAACAGCACCATGAGCCTAGGCATTGCTATTATTATCCCTATTTTGTACCCAAAGCCCAAGTGAGGTAACTTCCTAAAATCAAGACTTAGAAATTAAGTGTTTAGTGATTTTTTAAATGTAGCGGTCTCTCTTAATAAATATGGTCCTTTACTTCGATCAGAGCATTCCTACCAGTTGACAACCTCCATAGAGCAACATAATAAATCCCTACGAAAAAAAATCTCCTTCACTAGTTTGAAATTTTATTTTTTCAAATGCTTTGCCTAAAGCCAGTGATTCTTAATTTTGGTTGTACATTGGAATCACCTGGAGAACTTGGAAAAAATTCTGATGATTGGGCCCGCACCCCGGAAGTTCTGATTTAATTTGTCAGGAGTGTGGCCTGGACATCAGATTTTTAAAAACTTCCTAGGTGATTCCATCATGCAGCCAAGGTTGGGAAGTCCTGCCACTGAGGCTGATGGAAAGTTCTTTAGTATTCAGATAATTTGCATTCAGATACAAATGCCATTGGTAGTATTAACTCACATTTCTGTTGCTAATTAGCTACTAGTTAAATAATGCAAATATTAATGAGATTTATTTATAAGTATTTGGGGTTGAATAGTAGAATAGGACATCAGTGTAGGGAATGAAAAATATAGTAGGATGCCAATTAATTTTATCATTTTGTTTAGTGTGGCCATCAGCCTTGGACATGCCTTTAGAAAGCTCTTTTTCAGTTTATTTACATGCTCTCTTTAACTAATGGATCACTTATAAGCATCCAATCAATGCTTTTGAAACTTACTGAAACTATTGTTTCTTAACCTTTTCACTAAGACCTAGTGAAAGTGTGCTAAGTCCAAAGTTCTCCCTCTAATTTCAAATTTCTGTGGTACTTAAGGGAGTTACAATGAATAAGTGGTTATAAACTCAACCAAGTTTAATTTAAACACACAAGTCAGAGGCAAATGGCTCCTGTTTTATTTAACTCACCATTTGGGAAAACTGATAACTTTTTTTTTCTCTTTGTGACATGGTTCTAGAGGAAGTCATCTATTGTTTTAGGAAATTTTGTTTCATTAGGAAATGAGTTTTTGCAAAATGCAGCAGTATTCATGATAATTTCCTTCTCTACTGGCTGGCTGTGCTCTCATTTCCAACCATTTAAACCATTCTTTCTTCCCTCACCCCTCCTTTTATCTGATGCAACCCGTAGGCTTTAAAGCAAAGCTTTGCAAAGCTAATTAACTGAGAGTCACTGCACTGTTGCGTTCAAGTTTGTACCTGTTCTGTTAAAAAGAAAGTCTTAAGAATGCTTTATTTGTGATGCAAAGAAAAGTCAGAAATACATGAATATTTTACATGTATTTTTTTAAATTTATGTTCTAAATATAGTCTTTGGCCTGCAATTGCCTTTTTTGACACCGGCTGATTATTTTCTCTAAATTTTTTTTCTAAGGTTTTCTTTATCTTTGTATAGAAGTACAAAAATTGCATAGAAAAGAACTCAATTTTGTCAGGTTTCTGCTGACAGATCTTGGCATCTCTTTGTTGAACATTGCCTGGCAGCTCAGAGAGAAAAAGATAAGTTAAAACTATAGTTATATTGAGAAGGAGAAGGGAGAAGACAGTTTTATTTTTAGAGACAATTTTGATTTTATTTGAAGATCAAAGTACAGATTTTTTTCATGTATATATACGATGGGGTTATTCGGGAATGTTTCCAATCAATTGTTTTTGACCACTTAAAATTTTATCATTAGTTTTTATTCTACGTTTACATAGCCTAATTAATTTTTCTCGTATGTTTCATGCTTATTTAGATGCTTATTTTATTTCTTTTTCTTTTTCTTCCCTGGATGTCATCTTAGGCCATGTGTTTGTGTGTGTGTGTATATGTGTGCGTGAATAACATACAAACTTAAAAAATATTCTGTGTGTTTCTTCTGTCTAGCTAGGACAAAATTTTTCTTTTAATTCACTCTTTTTGCGATTTCACCTGATTCATCTGGATTCTTATACATATTGGAGGTGGTTTCTATTCTTTAATATTTTTAGGATGCTTTATATAGTTTCCAACTACTATTTTGCATTTTCCTGATGTAGGCCCATATTTTTCAAACTGTACCACAGTGCCCCAGAATACTGCAGCAAATTCACAAAAGATACAGCAGGATGTTCTATGTTTTCGATGGAAACACAGTGACGTTGGTCATTTACCACAACAATTATTACTAAGTTGTTTGGACCTAACTACTTAATAAGTAAAACTCTTAGATATTTTTTTTTTTTCTGTCTAGGAGGGCTGTGAAAAAATTACTGAGACATTAAGGGTGTCATGAACCAGGAAAGTTTGAGAACTCTAGATTTAAGGTAAAATGAGTATCATTAAAGTAGATTAAAATTAGTCATCTCCCTTTCTTCCAATAGATGTTGAAATTCATTTCATAAAAGGAAAAAAATGCTTATAAACTCCTTAATCAGGGTCCTGGTGATGTTCAGAATTTAAAATCAGAGCCTCTTCTGTGCTTCCAATTAAGGAACTAGAGGTCTTGAATACTGTGTAAACCTTTCCTTCATATTTGCATTAAGTTTTCCTTCTTTTGTGTCCTGAGTATGTTTCCTTCCCCCATCTCTGTTAGTTCAGTTTAAGATTGTGGGTGATTAAAGCAAAGAAGAAGAAGGAGAAGGAGAAGGAGAAGGAGAAGGAGAAGGAGAGGAAGAGGGGGTGGGAGAGGGAGAAAGAAAAAAAGAAAGAAAGAAAGAAGAAAAAATACCCTAAATATGTAAAAGAGAACTGATAGCGAATTTTTCTTTGTAATTAACTACCTAACAAGTTTATGTAATAATCTACACAAGTTCATTTATTTTATTGTATTTTATTTTAGATTTTATCTATTTGAGAGAGAGCTCAGGAGCAGGGAGGAAAGGGAGAGAGAGAGGGGGAAGCAGGCTCCCTGCTGAGTAGAGAGCCCAATGTGGGGCTCAATCCCAGGACCCTGGGATCATGACATGAGCCTAAGGTAGATGTGTAACTGACTGAGGCACCCAGGCGCCCCTACACTTTTCCGTTTATTAATGACATAATTTTCAAGTTATTTTGATAAATCTGTCATGCAGATTGTTTTGGCCTGTTTAAAAAGTTGGATATTTCTACATTGTTTCTATGGAATGTTTGTTATATATTTCATTTTTGAAAATGACACAACACAAGAATAATGTGCACTTAAAAGTACAGCAGTTTGGGGTGCCTGGGTGGCTCAGTTGGTTAAGCGTCTTTGGCTCGGGTCATGATCCCAGGCTCCAGGGATTGAGTTCCACATCAGACTCCCTGCTTAGTAGTGAGCCTGCTTCTCCCTCTCCCCCTGCTCATTCTCTCTCTCTCTCTCTTTCAAATAAATCAAATCTTCAGGGGAAAAAAAGGTATAGTAATTCCATTATAACAAAACCATTTTAAAATTGTCTTTTAAAGGTAATTATTAGAAAAAATATAATACAATCTTGAGGCTTATACTAATACCTGACTGAAAGAAAACATCTCTCATAGTACCAGATAAAACAGGTAAATGCCTTACATTTTCACAGATGTCCTTTTAATTTCTTCACTAATTGTAAAATACGTAACATCTTTTTAAAAGATTTTATTTTCGAGGCTCCTGGGTGGCTCAGTGGGTTAAGCCTCTGCCTTTGGCTCAGGTCATGATCTCAAGGCCCTGGGATCGAGCCTCGCATCAGGCTCTCTGCTCAACAGGGAGCTTGCTTCCCTCTCTCTCTCTGCCTGCCTCTCTGCCTACTTGTGATTCTCTCTGTCAAATAAGTAAGTCAATAAATCTTTTTAAAAAATTATTTTTAAGTAAACTCTACATCCAACTTGGTGCTCAAACTCACTACTCTGGGATCCAGAGTCATAGGCACTACCAACTGGGCCAGCTTGGCACCCCAAGCTACCTAACATTTTAAAATCACTAATAATGGTCAATTCACACTATTAGTGAACTAACAGAATGTGCTTCAAACAAATGAGTGTTTTCAGAGTCTTTTATAGACACAATAATATGTAATATGTATTACAGCTTATAAAGTATACACTGTAATTTTGATACAAATTCAGAGTGGAGAAGCCCCAAAATGGGGCAGAGAGAAGAAAACAAAATCCAATTATTTTTCAAGATTCAAAGTAGACTTGATTGAAATCAAGTATGAAAGACATAAAAAGGTCATATCTTATAACTAAGTTTACTTCTCTTTGATTTAGGATTTATCATCCTTAAGTTACTTTCAGATTTAAGTAAAAAATAACAGATGGAAATTTTAGTTTGAATAATTAGGAGGACTTTACTCATTGCCATTTATTTCCCTTTGAAGAAATATAGTTATATAGTTAGTTTTTAAGGAAAATTCCCTGCAAAAAATCCTTTCTGTTTGAAGTTACACAATGTACTATTGTTTGAAACTATGAGCGTCATTTTACATTTGATTCCTGTATACACCAACTTAGACATAAAATAGATCACTGTGATATTTTTAATAATACAAACCCCTCATAAAAAGTGACTTGAATTTAGAAAAATAAAGATTTATATTCATCTGTGTTTGTTGTTCCCAGATTTTCTCTTTGGTCTTTGAAATGTAAAATAGTTGTAGAACTAGACAAACTCTATCATTGCTCTGCGCATGGCTTTTCCCTATTCACTTCTCCGGTATCCCCTTCTTTTAGGTCACTTTCAATGTTGGGAAGTAAGAGTGCCCTATAATGTATGGGTTTAGCTGTGCCAGGCATCATAGCAGGGCACCTGTGAACATCTCAGCTCTGGATAGCCTTGTCTCTGTAGCTCTCAATGGCACTGGCTCAGTTATCATACATGGCCTGAAGAAGAGCAACAGCTCTAGGCAACTCATGCTCTTGGTTGGTTCACACTTCTAGAGGAAATGTTTGCTCATTTGTTTGTCTATAATAATTATTTCTATTTATCTTTTTACTTAAGCATGTGGCTTCTCTTATATAATACACCTAAAATTGTTTTTGGAATTCTCCTGTGCATTTTCAATATTATTTAAGCTTTCTAACTTCTTTTAAAAAGTCTTACATATGAAAGTTTGGTGTGGTAACCTGATTTTTTTTACTGTTTACTCCTGCATATTTTGGCTTGTATTTTCTCTGATGTTAGGATGTATAGCTGAAGGCAAGAAGTCTCTGCTGACCCCAACATTTCCCCTGGTGCTATTTTCCCTCCTGTTTCATCTCGTTTCTATTGCTTTAGAGATTTTATTCTTCCCTAACATGATCAGGGCCTGCATACATGTTCACTCACTGAAAAACTTGGGTAAGGCTGAAAGCAAAATTTAAGTGCATTCCTATTGTATTAATGACTTGTGTGTCACAGGTCATGTTTCACTTCACAAACATTTTGTCCTAAATAGCATTTTTAACAGTCATAACATTATGCATCTTTCAAAATACATAAAATCCTTTTGGAAAAAAATTAAATCTTTTTATTTTGTTTTTATTTTTATTTTTTTAAACCTTTTTAAATGCAAACATCATCCCAATTTTATAGGAACTTCTGGTATTACTATTCCCATGTTTTTTTATTTGAGTAAATTAGTAAGCTATACAGCTTTTTTATAACTCAAATCTGAAATATTTGCTCTTTGGTTCTAAGAAAGTAGCTGGTGCTATCTATAGCTAGAAGAAAAGCTTTGGGGATGCCTAGGTGGCTTAGTCAGTTAAGCCTCTGTTCACGTCATGATCTCAGGGTCCTGGGATCAAGCCCCATGTTGGGCTTCTCATTCAGGGGGGGAGTCTGCTTCCCCTTCTCTTTGCCCCTCTAACTACACACACTGCTCTCTCTCTCAAATAAATAAATAAAATCTAAGAAAGAAAGAAAGAAAAAATAAATAAATAAAAAGAAAATGAAGGAAGGGGAAGGAAGGAAGGGAGGGAGGGAGAAAGGAAGGAAGGGAGGGAGGAAGAAAGGAAGAAGGAAAAGCTTCTGGGCACCTGGCTGGCTCAGCTGGTAGAGCATGTGACTCTTGATCTTGGGGCCATAAGTTTGAGCCACACATTTGGTATAGAAATGTGTACTTGAAAATACAGTCTTTAAAAAAATAAAAGGAAACCTTTTCTATTGGTAATAAACTCAGCACAGTGTATAGAAGTTTAAGGTCTTCTACTCTCAACATCATTTCTCCAAAATTTTTAGTAAAGTATCAAAAACAAGCTCCTATAGATTTCTTTTTAGTATAATATGAGTCAATTCTTTACTGGAAACTTGCCTCTCACAAATTCCCATTTCTAGCTGTGTTCTGCCTCTTGACATGTTTACCCCCTATCATGTGTATGTCTATTGGTAAGAACCCAACCACTGAAACGAGACTACAAAACTAAAGGAATTTAACAAATGTGTGTTTTCCAGACTTATTATTCTGTAGAAAATGGGGGCAAAGTGGACATAAAAGGGAAAGAAACTGAACAACTGAATTGTGGGAAAGAAAAGAGGAGATAATTTTCATAAAATTTTGAATCTGGAAGAAACATTAAAAATGATTTAATTTGATTGCCTTGTTTTACCCAAGAAAGTGAAAACTTACCTTAGGTCATTTCTCTAAACTGCCCAGAACTCACAAAAAGGTATAATAACAAGAGAAAGTAAAAAGGGATAAGATAGAAAAGAGTGCTTAAGATCACTGAAGATCAGGGAAAGAGAAATCAGACAACAGTATAACAAGATAGGAGGACTGTAAAACCAAAATGATTAGACCTGAAAATGTATTATTTTATTAGATGAGGTACTTTCCATAATGTAATTATATTGGCACTTGTCTTATTCCCATTTTAATGTAATCTTACTGAAGTCAAAACTATCTCACTAATTTTACCCCTTACGATAATGAAAAACCATACCTTAGATATAGTAGGAATTAGGTGAGTTAAATTAAGTGAGACACTTTCCATGGAAGACATTCCTGTTAATATCTAATGAATGGTAGAAAATCCCTCCAGGGAGGGGCGCGTGTGTGGCTCAGTTAATTAGGTGTCTGATTCTTGGTTTTGGCTTGGGTCCTGATCTCCCAGTCATGAGATAGAACTCTGTGTGAGACTTGATATTCTCTTTTACCCTCTCCCTTGGCCTCCCCCCGCCACTCACTCACTCTCTCTCTCTCTCTCTCACTTTCAAATAAATAAATGATATCTTAAAAAAAGAAAAAAAAAAAGATTCCCTCTTGGGTTAGTATGATTTCAAATAAATGCAGTATGTATATGCCCCAGCCTACCTTACCATCATTAAACAGAGTCGCTGCAGAAAAATACAATATTTTAAAGTTGCATTGTGTGTGTGTGTGTGTGTGTGTGTGTGTCTGTGTGTGTGTGTGTGTGTGTGTGTGTGTGTATAATCCTGTGTTTCCTTGGAACATCTAGTTTTGCTTAGGACAGAAGGGAAGACACTGGGAAATACAGTGAAATGAAGCCTTTGAAAGATAAAAACTAGAAGGAAGCAATTCAGAAGAAGAAAGTATATGCCTGGGGCAGATAGGTACACTGGGTGCCTGCTGTTAGATCCAACGCAGATGGAGTTTACTCTGCCCTGCAAATGTGTGTGTCTGGCCAATAATCACACAGCACAATAGCCAGATTCCATCAGTGAGAGGCAGAGCAAAGAGAATATTCCCCTTCCCCCTGGCACTTGTTGCTCTTTGGATGCTATCTACAGTGAAGATTTAAATTAACATTGCTAGCTATATGCTCTACATATTTTGGTTATATAGAGTGTTGTCTTGGTTGCTAGCTACTTTAGATGCAGTGGTTAAGCAAATTGTTGTCTTAGCCACCAACAACATTTGTAGTATAAGCTCAAACATTTTGACTTTTTTCTCCCCTCTTCCTCTTTAGAAAACTGTTTCTTGGGTAGATATGATGCGCTATGCTGCTAGGTTAAGTTACCTAGATGTTGGTTAGCCCATCAATCCCAAGGATGCATTGATACCTCTCTTTATACCTCTCTTTTCATTATGGACTCACTCACATGTAGTTATAGACTGCTTATTCACCAACTGAATGGTCTAAGACTGGAATCCTGAGTCTTGAGAGTAGATATGAGAAGACTTAGAAGGTCTTTCTCCTGCTGCCCCATATACCTCTTGGTTTAACAAATTTCAAGTGAACTTTAGGTGGTAATTTATGAGCATCAGGTTCCCTCCTCTCTGCTTTTAAAATGATCAGCTGTTCTGTGAAAGACAATGTATTGCCAAATATTGTTACAGATGAGTATATAATAATTATAAAATTATTTAATTTTATGAAAAAAGAAAGAAGTGGGATATAAGAACATTGAACAGCCTGTAAGAGGAATAGAGAAGGGATTGAAAAGGAGGAGAGGAAATTGAGAGGCACTATGGTCTCTGGAGCCTTTGCTCAGGATTGGCCCTAGGAATGTGGCTGCTGAGCAGAAGACCCTGTGGCCTTCACTTGAACCATCACCATCTCCAAGAGTAAGCATAGTGGTTGAAGGATTCCATCTAGACAGACTTGCAGTTCCCTGGGCTTCTATATAACTTTCCTGGGCTTTATGTTCTTTCAAAATACTAAAAGCCATTTCCTGATAGTCAGCTAGAGCAGTGATACAAGTTAGGTCCTCCTTCTTCTCACTGGACAAGAGAAACTTTGGTAGGAAAATAGATCATCTATAACTTTTTTAAAAAAAGATTTATTTATTTATTCATTTGAGAGCATGAGCAGGGAGAGGGGCAGAGCAAGAGGAAGAGGGGAAGCCAACTCTGAGCTGAGCATGGAACACGTTGCAGGGATCCACCTCATGAGACTGAGATCATGACCTCAGCTGAAACCAAGAGCTGGTCACTCAACCCAGCGCCCTGGTCATCTGTAACTTTTAACTATTGGCTGAAAGTTAAATATTAAATATAAGATCTGATCAATTTAAACTTAGAGACTAAAATTAATGGTTATGTTTATATGTTAAGAACCATCATATTTGACTCTTCGATAAGCAAATTAGAAATCTCTAAACATATCCACCCATTTTAGAGAGTTTAAGTAAATATGTATTAGTAATGACATTTTGGTACTTAAATTTCATGATATGAAACCATTAATTTTTTTAACCATGGAAGAGAGATTATGTTAATTAAATAAACAGGTATAGAATTTGCATGCTGGTAACTTTAGATGTTTAAGAATAAAATGTGATTAGTACAGTTTTAAAGTTGACCAATTATATTCCGTAGAACATCTGCATATCTCCAGGGGACATGGACACTAGATTACTAGAATTTTGTTTTTGATTAGGCATTTCTGACTGGCCATGTGCACATTTTCTGTTTTTGGTTATAAACCGTAAGTCTTTAGATTTGAAGACATAGTGATTTTTTGTAACTGGATGTAATTATTCTCAAGCTTTGAATCAACTTCTTAGCAATGTTTTACAGATTACTTTACAATATTTATTTTGTTTTACAGATTACTTTAAAGAAGTTATATATAAGAGGCTTAATCATATAAAAGATTATAAACTCAATCATTTTTCTTTTTGACTTAGTTGAGATTATTTCTACTTGATCTGTATTTTCTACTTTCTAAAGCTAAAACCTTCATTTTCCTTAGTCCCAGAGTATGTGTTTCAAAATCCATCCTAAATTAGGTGCATTGGTTTAGAGTTATCCTGTTGCTACTGATTTAAAAAGAAAAAAACAAAAACAAAAAACTGTGAATCTGCCAAGTGTGGGGGTAAAAGTTGGAAGGGGATTTTTATGCTGCTAGAGGAAGATAGATCAGCATTGTCAGAAGATTTGGAATAGATTCCTGGTATAGTCAGTTCTTGAGTGTGAAATACCACAATGTCTAATAGAACATTTTAGAAGAAAATTAATACAAGATGAATGCAAGGAAAAATGCATCTTCATGAAATATAGAGTAATTTCAGCTGTTTATTCAAGGACTTTAATTTTTACTTCATAAAAATTAGTGTTCTGAAATTTTATGAAACTGAAGTGAACCCCAAAAATGCCCAAATTCCTAGTTTTTAAGAAGTCTGGAAGGCATGACCAAAACTAAGTCAATTTATAATTCTTAGCACTTAGTATCTCTTAACCACAGTTCCTTTTAGTGACTGTTCTCTGTTGAATGAGTGAATGAATGAATGAATGAATGACTTGTCAACCACATTTCAGTGGCATGTTCAGTTTGTGTACTATGTAATTTTAAACTAATTATTGGATCCCACTAAAAAGCAAAATAGCCCTAAAAATAAAGATCCAGAACAAGGATATGAAATTATAGAAATTTTTTATTTTGTTCCTTTTGTGATTTTATTTTCTTTTCCAATTTTTCAACAATAAATGCTATGTAGTTAAGTTTTTCAAGATACATATGTGGTTGGAATTTATCTTAGGATCAGATATAAATCTCACCTCTAATAACTAATATTTCACCTGTGATTCAAATTACAGAGGCCTTGCTTTTACATTAAAGGCTACTTTTAAAAACTAATGTATTATAACCAAATGACATTTCTAGGGCTAATTTAAAAGAAGTAGAATTTTATCTTAACCTGTAGAAACTGAACTGATGTTTCTGACAGTGATGCAAAGCAACATCAGTTTCATTTTGTAGTGTTGAAAATGTTTATTCTTTCCTGAAAAACAACCAAGTATTGAATTGAATGACAACTTTCTTATTGCAAATGTAATCAGATTTTTTATTATTAAATATAATTATCACAGATGGGTAAACTTGTATAAGTCCTCTGTGTAAGTGGATGGTTTGAGTCCCCCTCTCCAAGTATAATCATATTTGAATGGCTTTAAAAAGAATGATCATGCAAACGTACAAAAATAATCCCCTACTCTCCCTAGTAGGAACAACATGTTGAAGGTGGATGGATATTCTGAGTCACTGTGGCAATTGGTAGTTGAATCCTATGACTAATGTAGAGATTTTTGTCTAGGTGGGTCACATGGACTTAGTTATCTGCCCACTGGAAAGATACAATGGGGAGATATTATCTGATGAATACTGTGGAACATGTGTGAATGGATCACAGTGATGCCTGATGTGAATCATTCTTCCCTCAAAAATGTAAAGTTTAATAGTTTTAAAATTCCAAACTGTTGTCACATAAACTGAGATTTGGCCTTTTCTAGCGGTTAGGACGGAATGAATACAACACATATTCTAAGTTGTTTTGCCAGTAAGTTGTTGGCTATGTTTCAGACCCCTAAATTTAGGAAAACCTAAAAATTTATTCAAAGAGATTAGTAAAAGTCTTGGGTCACTACAAATAGTAAAATATACCTTCTTCTACTATTCTCCACAACCACAGAGGCTCCAGGACTTAATAATTTTCCTAATCAGAGTCATAGATTTCCCTATCTTGCTTAGTTAAAAGTATGAGTAGCCTGATGTCTGAGGCACCCCACCTGCAGAATATTCAAGACTCTTAAAGGACGTTGGGGGAAGCATTGATATATGTCTTTTAAGGTGATATTTCCTTCACTAAATGATCTTATTGTACATTGATTTCCCTAATTTGAGATTAAAGTCTTTAGGGTATTATTAAAAGCAGATGAAAAAAAAAAAAAAGCAAAACTGTGGGTTTGTGTGGGGCTAGCTAGGTGTGAAGCTGTGGTTTCCTGGATACCACGCTAATGCTGTTTTTATAATTTCTGGGTAATTTCACTTACCTTTCTGGGTAATTTCACTTACCTGGTTATAGAGATAAGAGGGGGATTAGGGGGATAGTTTATGGTTTTATTTCTAATTCCAGGAGTAACCTGTTACCTCTATATGATCTGAAACATATATCATTGTTTTTAGTTTTACTTTTTCTCTGATATCTTGGTATACCTAGCTTTGCTTCTTTAGATTCCTCAACACTAAAGTAAAAATGAGCTTGCTTAAGTTCTACTCACTCAGGGATGTTTACAAATAACAGTGTGTTTGTGTGCATCTTTGTATTTTGTGAAACGTGAATAAGTTGTGGTGGATATCTTTACCAATAAATAATAAACATAGAATTTTACGATTCTTTTACTAACATATAGAATTTTACAAATTTTATAATGAGAATATTTTTAGCTGTGGCAAACAGTTCACATAGACTAATTTTTAAGACTGAGATAATAATCTTCTGAGTTACTATTTCAAGGAATATATATATAGCTGTTTGACAGTGGTATAATCAACAGAGGGCCAACTCTGTTAAAACAAACAGACTAATGCAGTCTAAAAGAGACCTACGGCAATCTTTAAATTCTAGACTTTGTGGGCTTTTAGAAAAATAAATCTGTAAGTGGAAGAAAAAGAATGAAATGTGTGAATGTAATGTGTTCCTGACAAAGACTAAATTGATGGGATTTGTCCTACAAAATATCAAAAAGTAAATTTGTCCCTATTGTCTTATTTTTAAATAGATAACAATCATTGTTTTGCATTGAAATGTATATTCATACATTTTATCTGATGACCTTCTGGGAAAATAAAGTTTGGTTTTTTGTTTTTTGTTTTTGTTTTTGTTTTTTTTAAGGTAAGCACGAAGAAGAATACACAATGGGAATACAATGGGAATACTAATTGATTAAAATTACCTGAAAACAGTTATGTTTCTAAATATGAGAACAATAATTTTGCCTAAAATTGAAGTATAATGACCAGGCCTTCTCTCCTTTTTAGAGAAGCAGTCAAGTTTTCTGGAACAGATAAGACAGCAGCGATCCAGTGAGGTTGATTCCCCAGAAGAAAGCTATGCATACCTAATTTATTAGAAAGTAGACTACTCTTCAATTAATGATGTCCTCTTTTTCTCAAGGTGTCCAAAGACAGGAGGTGGTCTGTAAAAGATTGGATGACAACTCTATTGTCCAGAACAATTACTGTGACCCAGACAGTAAGCCACCTGAAAATCAAAGAGCCTGCAACACTGAGCCCTGCCCACCTGAGTAAGTAAGAGTGTGAAGTTACAATTATTTTAAGTACAAAGAGAAGAATGCTTAGCTATTCATATTTGGAAACATATTCATATGTTAGAAAAGGGGGTAAAGAATTTCAGAGGGTAAAGATTCCTATTTATCCATAGATTTCAGTTATTAACCCCTTTAAAACAGGAACATCCGTAGATTGATCCTGGCACAGTGCTGGAAATTACCAGATTTCATCAGTTCTAAGGCATACCTTTTCACATTTTAACATCTTGGAGATTGAAATTCATCTTGCTATTGATAGTGTGTTACTTAGGATAATAATCAGTATTGTTTTAATTTTTTTTAACAGTCTATAAAATAATGGTATCTTTTTTTTTTTTAATTATGGTATCTTAAATTCAATAAAACACAGTAGATTGGTATGCAGTCATATCTTTTCCAGATATTTATCCTAAAGGCCTAGAGACTCTTAAAATGTTTGGGAAACATTTTATAATGGAATATCAATGCTTTAATTTGTTGACCCAGTTTTAAGTTGTGTCATCCTAAATCATCCCATCTTCTGCGTGTTGGGCACAGGCATGGAGGTGGACTTCAGACTCATTCTGTTGATTAATGTAGCAGTTACAGTTCTGTAAAGGGATGTATAAGCTAACAGCCCATTCGTGTTAATGATGACTTTTTAAAAAATGTAAATTTAACACTGTGGACCTGCTGTCGGTGAGTCCCAATTTATAATCTGTAAGAACAGTAAGGTTTCCGGGCTGAGCAAAGGCATAATTAGAGACCCCTGCCTGACTCAGTTGGTAGAGCATGCAGCTCTTGATCTCAGGATCATGAGTTCAAGCCCCATGTTGGGAATAGAGATTACTTTTAAAAAATTAAAAAGAAAAGAGGCAGTGACTACATGAAAAAAGACAAAAATGCTGAAGACAAAGATACTGAGTTGGTCATATCTCTGTAGGGCTTTTGCCTATTTGACAACTGTAAGACAGAACATGTGCAAATGGCATTTCATCCTTGTTTGAGAAATCAGGGTAAACTTTATCTCCTTGGTTAACTATCCAAACTTGAAATTAATAGGGAAAAGTATGCAAATGAATTTATATATCTCAAGCTCTGTAGAACTGAAGAGAAAAGCTCTATGTGCAGTAACGACAGAGAAGTCACAGTAAAGGATTCAGGTCCCTAATGTGTTTAAAGCAAGATATGTTCTTTATCTTTGTTTCAGTACAATAATGCCTTATGAACTTTCATTTCCCAAAGTCAGTGTCTGTCCAAATATTTGAATCTCAAAGGGAGATATCCACTGCTAGTATCTTGAAACAGTTTAGGGCAGTGACTACCAAACAAAGAGCACAAAGAATCTGGAGTGAAAGTAGTTTTTATTCTAGGACTTTATTTTTTAAGATGTTATTTATATATTTGAGAGAGAGAATGTGTGTGTGGGCAAGAGAGACAGAGAGCTAGAGAGCACAAGCACAAGCAGGGCGGAAGGGCAGAGAGAGGGGAGACTGGATCCCAGAACCCTGGGATCTTGACCTGAGCTGAAGGCAGGTGCTTAATTGACTGAGGCACCCAGGTACCCTATTCTAGGACTTCTAAAATTTCATGTTTCAATATTATCACAGTATAACTAATTTGTTAAAATCCAGACCCAGGAAAGTATAGAAATATGACCTATAATATGTATTACAAAGACATTTGATTTTTTTTTAAATTTTTAAAATTTTTTTTAATTTGATTTTTAAAAAAATTTTAAATATTTTTCTCCTTTCTGCCAATTATTTTTATAAATTTAACTCGAAAGAAATGGGAAGACTATATAAACTCATGCATAGAAACCAGGGCCAAAATTTTGTTCCTTCCCATATTTCCAACAACTTTCAACATTACTTTCATATAGTTGTACATCTCAACTCATCAAGTTAATTTCCTGACACTCAGGATTTTAAGTATTGTGTTTGGTATTTGATCAGCCATTTGAGACCTCTGAGTGGTCCTTGTCATACCTGTTTTATTTTGGCTTCAACTTTTTAATTTGTTTCAGCTTAAATGCTATTCAAACATCCTTTGAGATTTCAGTGGTTTATCATTCTGTCCCACATGTTGTGGGCTTAGATATTACATTGGAGTTGTTTTGTAAATATATATGTGTATGTATGTGTATGTATACCTATGTGTATACTATATATATACTATATATATGTGTCTATATATATATATTTTAAGGGTAATTGACATTTGAATTAATGTACATAATTAAAATCAAGTTTTCTATCTCCTTTTCTTTTGTAATTCTAAAATAAAAAGTTATTAACTTTTTTTTTAGTTTGGAGGTAAGAAGATGGAATTTGAAAAAGAGAAATAAAAAGAATATGAAAAAGAAAATTTGGGCTGACTTTTTCAGAAAGAGCTAAAGATAGGTATCTAAAATATTACTATTTATTAGTCCATTTTTTCTTAGTTCCTTTTAAATTTCTTTTTTATTCCTTTGAATTCAGACTATGAAAAAGAAAATCTCAATTCTTTAGAATGGTGGTTGTACATCATAGAATTCCCAGTAGACATTGATATTCTAGAGATGAAAATCATTGAAAGACTACTGAATTCAATAATACTTTAAATTAATGTGGAAGAAAGGAAAGGAGATTTTTTTTTAGGTGATAATGTGATAATCATATTTGGTTTTATAATACATATTAAAGCATAAAGTTTTTAAAACACAGATAAGAAGGGGCACCTGGGTGGCTCAGTGGGTTAAAGCCTCTGCCTTCGGCTCAGGTCATAATCTCAGGGTCCTGGGATCGAGCCCCACCTCGGGCTCTCTGCTCAGTAGAGAGCCTGCTTCCTCCTCCATCTCTCTCTACCTGCCTCTCTGCCTACTTGTGATCTCTGTCAAATAAATAAATAAAATCTTTAAAAACATAAACATAAATAAAACACAGATGAGTAAAAATAAAAAAATGAAAAATACCTGTAATACTTAAAATACCACTGTTAATATTTTGAAGTATTATCTCGTCTTTTTTCTATGCTTGCATAGACATGTATATAAAGCAAAATAATATTATATTATTTCTGATGCTCTGTAGTTAGTTCTCAACATATTTTGAACATTAAATATCTTCTACAGAATTTAGTAGATATGTCATTGCTTAATTAATTTATTTTCTACTGCTGAGCAATTGTGGCTGTGTCTTAGCTTTTGCTTCCTTAAGATACCACAGCATCAACAATTTTTGCTATTAAAACTTTGCTCTCTATAACTATGCTCTTATGGTAAATAAGTGGGAATAGAATTCCTTATTCAAGTGGAAATATATTTAAGTCTGTAAAACATTGTCAGATTGTTCTCCAGAGATAATGTATGAGTGTATATTCCTACTAACAGCGTATTAGAATGTAATTTCCCTGAACTGCACAACACTGGATATTATTATTATTATTATTTTATTTTATTTCATTTCATTTCATTTCACTTAATTTTATTATTAGAGGCTGAGTGAGCAGGGTAGGGAGAAGGGGCAGAGGGAGAGGGAAAGAAAGAGATTCTTAAGCAGGCTCCATGCACAGTGGGAGCCCAAAGCAGGGCCTGATCTCACAATCCTGAGATCATGACTTGAGCTAAAATCAAGAGTCAGACACTTAACTGACTGATCCAACCAGGCATCCCTGGATATTATTATATTAGAAACAATCTTTGATTATCTTATGGGGGAAAAAAGCCTTGATACCTAATTGTTGTGTTATGTTATACTTCTTGGATTGCAGATGAGACTGAACATTGAAAAACTATGTCCAGTGGCCATTCGTATTACTTCTTTTTGATTTTCCCTTCCATGGCCTAACCTATACCATTTTTCTACTGAAGTGTTTATCATTTTGTTGCTGATTTCTATGAACTCTTAATGTATTAAGGGTATTAATTCTTTTACCTCCATTTCAAATATTTTTCCCTTGTTTGTCGTGTATTTTCCATATTATTTATGGTGTTATGATCTATTTTTACTCACAGAAGTCTTAAAATATTACATAGAAAATCTATCACACTTTTATTTCTTTCTTAGGTATAATGTTTAGGAAGGCTTTATCCACTCTAAGATTGTACTTTCAAAGTTTCCTTCAAAGTTTTTCTTCTTTTTATAATGTAAACTTTAATCTTCTTGAAATATATTTGCCTACTTTGAGGAAAGGGTCTATATTTATTTCCAAATTCCCAGTTCCATTATTAAAATTCCAAATGATATTTTTAAAATCAGAAATTATCTTTTTAAATAATGAAATACTTCAAATGTCTCTTAGTCATATTGGAGACTTTATAAGGAGGGTGTGGAAAAATAGAGGGTAGTAAGATTTATCTTTGTGCTTTACAAAGAAAATGACAGGACTAGGAAAAATAGATGAGAGAGGCATTGGTAGAGAAATACTAATTGTGTTTATTTGGAAGACCTTGAAGGGCAGAGGAAGCTTTGCCATGAAAAAATTAATGTGCTCATAGCAGCAGCTCTTTTGTGAGGAAACAGTGTAGTAGTCAAGAGGGTAAGGTGAATAGGGACAGGAAAAAAAAAAAACAAAACAAAACAAGAATTCCAGAGGCATTCAGTGAAAATGGTGGGATTCCTAACAAAGGCTCAAATAATTGGAAAAAGGAAAAGGGAGGGGTTGATATTAAAGACCATGACTGATAGCAAGCTAGTGCCCCACCATGAGAAAAGGAAGTAATGCTGAGCTGGAATCCAAAGAGAATGACCAAGAGCTCAGTTTTGACCATGCTATCTTTCTATGGCAAGAATGTTTCTATATATGGCCTCATGTGAAGAATTCTTGAACAGTGAATATTATTCCTGTATGATACTGTGGTTTTTAAAGTTGTAAAAATAAGAGGGGCGAAAACAATAGAGTATTATACATTGTGATAATACAGTGACCACAAACTAAGAAACATTTTTTTAAGTAACTGCAATGTGAAAGGCACTGTGCTTTGGGAGAAATGGCTGCCTTGCCTAAAGACAATGTAATTGGGTAAATACCTATAAAAATAACTATAGGCAAAATATGTTAAGCACAATAAGAGAGTTATAAACAAAAGTGCTAAAGGATGCTTGGGCTGGGGAGAAATTTTTACTCGGGTGTTAGGTTAGGTTTTATTTAATGGTATCTTTTATGATATAATGTTTAACAATTATATTGAGTCATTGTACCTCACCCAAGGACAAATATAATATGTTATTTTAACTTTAGAGGAAGTTTCATCATCAAAATTTAAGAGCTGCGGACAATCATAGAAATCATGTAGGCCAACTCCCATTGTGATGAGAGTATGTTAATCTCTGGTGATGTTTTCTCATTGTACCACACACCACTAATCAAATATCTGATGGCACCTGAATACTTCCAGTACTTAATACTTGCTTATTTCATTGCCACAGTCTCAATTGCTGTAATTTCAGAGATATTTATTACATTCTTTTTTTTTTTTTTTCAATTTAGAAAAATCTCAGCTGTGAAATGTCTAGGGTATAGAGACTTATACTCAATATTAGTTTTACTTTCCAATTAATGAGGAATGAGCAGATTTTCTTTTCTTTTACCAACTTAATGTTTAGCAATTTTTTCTAAAACCTATTTTAAAATCAAACAAAGTTGTACCATCTTAATAAGTAATTAATAGTTTACATATTTGAATCTCCCTTTGAGTAAAGATGTTATTGTGAGATTATGAGGATTTTTTAAAAAATTTTGTTATGTTGATTTGTGACAAGGATTGATAATTAGATGCTTGACACTAGGACAGAGGCTGGGAAGTCTCCCTATCTCTCTCTTTTAATCCAAACATCTAATATCAGTTTATTTTCATATGTTCTGCCATTTCCCTTTAAGTTAAAAAGCAAAAATAATACTTTGCTTTTATGCTCGGTGCTTTCTTCAAATATTATGGTTAACCTAGGTTAGGGGAAAATATTTTGTAGTGTCTCTCTTATTCCCTGCCCCCAGTAATATTCTTGTTTGTCCTATTAATGTACAGACACTATGGGTCAAATTGACAGTTTGCACCACACCACTCTTATTTCAGACACTCAAGCCTGAATTCTACAAGTTGTTAATGTCTAATGGATATGAAGACACTTGTGAGGACGAAAACAATTTGATCACTTGGTGTTGGGAAGAGCTCAGAAAGAAGCTTCCCAGTGTTGTTCAGACTATAACAATTCAACCATTGATATTTCCAGAATTTTTGTGTTCATATTTTTATCACCAAATCTAGAGGAGAAAATAAGGAGAAGGTCATCAGAGGGTCAAAGACAATGGCGTGAAGGAAGCTGTATGTCTTAAACTAGATAGAGGAATAAAGAATATGCAGTGGCAAAATTGCCAAACTATTTCAATAACTCGGGTATGATTTAATCCTTTAGAGAGACATGGGAAGGGATGATTTGGTGAGCAATAAAGATGCAACAGGGACTGAAATCAGAGTTCGAGTCAGAAGGGAAATTGGGAGGGTGGTTAATACTTTTACTTTCATACACTCCAAATTAAATGCTAGACTGATACATCTAGACTAAGAGACGTTTGGCAATAAAAGAGAGGGCAAAGAATAAAAAGGCGGAGGTGGACCTGACCTCGTCCAGCAAAGAACAGCAACACCTCCTGAATCACTGCTGTTACTCTGGGCACCTGTGTTTAATTTGAAGGCCTCCATCCCTCTTACATTATGAGACCTAATGAGATCATGGCTGGAGGTGGTATGACTGGACTTTTTGTGGCTGAGTTGTACACATTTCTGTTTTATCCCCTAATCTTGGTGATGAAATCACTGTTGCGAATTGAATCAGAGTTTCACTATGGCTGGCATGCAAGTTATTATTCTCAGTACACATTTTCCTCTTTACCAAAAATGGTACTAACAACTTGGGATCATGTTCATCTGTGGAAAACAAAATGGAAAGAATATGAAAATCCTTTAAATCTCCTCTGGAAAATGACTTAGAAAAACAACATTAACATCAGATTCTCAGGATTAAATCATCATTCTTTAAGTGAATTTTAGGTTGAAAATTTTTAGTTTTTGGAAAGATGTATTCTAACTTTGAGAAACTGGTTAATTACAATATTTTTAAAAGCTGTAACTAAAGATAATACAAATAATAGTGAATAAAGGCTGTTGTTGCATATTTGGCTAACTACGGCTCAAATATAGAACCTAGTACTCTGACTTCACTGAGGTGTTATCTCCTACATACAAAACTTGGCACAATTAACTAAGCTCACAGAAATCGTGAGAAATTTGTTCTTAAGCTTTCATACTCTTCTGTCTAGAGAGTCTCTTAACCTAAGAGTTGAGCATATCCACTGAGGATAGTTGCATAATCTATAATCACAGATTGAAGAAAATGACTTGTGACCTCATGCTTGTGACCTAGATCTTACTAGTTAGCAGAGTTAAGAATGAAATTCAGTGGAGGCAGTAACTGCTGGGGGATCTAGTCCTAGTTTCAACACTGCTCTTTTCATGATTTTGGAGAACCATTTTCCTCACACTACTCTGACTTCCTCTTCTATAAAACGAAGTACAAAACCTTGAATATACTTGGCATTCAGCATATATTTATGAAATTAAATACAATATTATATCAATCAGGATTCTGGTTGGAAATAACACAACTTCGACTTCAGCTACTTTCTGCACAGAAGAGGGTTTGTTGGTTTATTAACAAAGCTGAGGGAAGGGCAACGGTGGATCTCATTTAAGGAAGGGCTCCAGGACTCAAATACCATCAGGGCTGTCTAGTTCCTCTGCATTCTTTCACCTCAGCTAATTCTACTGGCAGGCCACGTGGCCACCAGTAGCTCTTACATCTTAATGCTCTTTTGTGACAAAAAGGGAAAGACCCCTTTATTCTAGTATAGATAGAAAAATTTTAAAGCCAAATTCTCATTGGTCTGATTGGTATCTTGATTCACACCTTTTAACCAAATAATGTTAGAGTGAGTTCTGCAGACATTTTACGTACATACACACGTGCACACACATTTATACACACTGAAATTACATATATGTGAAAGTTCAGTGATGACTTTAGGAAAAAAGAGTGGTTCACCTATAAAGGTAAAACGTGTTCCTTTTGTTTTCAGTTTCCCACCCTAGCTGCATAGAAGCTGTTTTCAGGAGTAGAGGGATCAAAACAAGGGACCTCCATGTTTTCACGAAGCTGGCTCAGGCTCTGCTCTTGGTGCAGGTGTTTAAAGACTCCTACATCTTCAGGATGGACACCTGGGCTCTCTCTGCTCCATTAGCATAGTAAAGGCCTTCTATCTTATGCAGAGCCTGACATGCATTTCTGAAAAACAAACAAACAAACAAAAAAGCAAATTCCTAGCTCCTTTAATGTGGTTTTAGCACAAAATCCTTGATTGCAGGAGAACCTGCCTCAATGTGATAATAAATAAAACTACTGCCGCTTTTTTGTTGGATGTCAGACACAATGTTAGAAGCTTTCAGTGGTGTGCTAAAGCAAGCTACTACTGGCTCCTGAAATCCTGTTATTAGCAGACCTTCTCTTGATACGTTCAGCAGGCAAGGATGTAGGTTGAAACTGATAATGGGCATTCACATCACAAAATTGGTAAATGGAACAAATCAAGACCCCTGACCTCCCATACAGACCTGGTTGTTAAACTCTTACCTAGCACATGACTGGAAGCTTCATATTTATTACTTTACTTAATCCTCATCACAGTCTCATGATGTATATTTGTTAAGTTCATTTAAAAAATTAATTTAGAAAAGGGGAGATATCAGTGTGGTTAAGAACATACATTGCATTACTTGTTTGGACCTGACTTCTGTCTGCTCCAAAGCCCTACACTTGGAAGGCAGCTGACCATGTGTTATTTTTTCCTTAGCAGCCCTTCCATTTGTCATTTCTCACATCAACCAACACTGAAATGTCAGCTCTTTTAGGGAGAGAATGTAATCCATTGACAGAAGTGCTTTCACTCAGCTAAAAATCTCTGGCTACACTGAGGAAATGTTCTTCTGTGTTTCTTCCACTTCTTGCTGCAGGTGGTTCATTGGGGATTGGTTGGAATGTAGCAAGACTTGTGATGGTGGAATGCGCACCAGGGCAGTGCTCTGCATCAGGAAGATTGGACCTTCTGAGGAGGAGACACTGGACTACAGTGGTTGTTTAACACACCGGCCTATTGAAAAAGAGCCCTGCAACAACCAGTCATGTCCACCTCAGTGGGTGGCTTTGGACTGGTCAGAAGTAAGGAAACATGAGGCTATATATTTTGAGATCCAAAGCATTTAATACTAAGGACACCTAACCATGTGAACGCCTTAGAACTCAACAAGTAGGGACTCATTAACAGTAAATTTGGTCCTGTTATATTTTATTGCTGCTTGTCAGGAAGTAAGGGTTTTGGGGGCGGGGTGGGGGGGACATGGTTAATCAATGAAAAACTAGACATCAATGTGATTAAAAATAAACCCAAAGTGAATTTGAAAGAATATAATAGTGAGTACTCACATAAGTGATTTTTCTCCTTCTTTGCTATTCTTTTTTTTTTCTTCTTTGCTATTCTTGAGCAGCAAAATAAGCTCAGAATTAGTGATAGATCTTTTCTCCCCACGTAATGTAGCCTAACTACATAATTCATACATTTGAATATTTATCAATTTTTAATCACTTACTATATATCTAAATATGTTTTAATTGCTTCTGTTGCATCTGGGGAAGAAACATGGATTTGAGGGTTATAATATGCCAAAAAGTCAAATTCAGATTTTATCATTACCTCTGCTTATATGATCAGAGAGGGAGACCTAAGATAATGGTTTTCCAGCATACATGTGTATAAAAGAGCCTAAAACAATCCAAAGGACTCAGAAAAATGGTATTATGAAAAATAAGGTAAGAGGTAGAGTTAAATCTTGACTCCTCATTCTGCATGAGACATAAACATATAAACACCATGCCATTCTCCACATTTCCCAAAGAAGAGTTGAATTCTTCTGTAGTGTTGGTTAATACTAAAAAGAATGAATACCTGGCTATATAACTAAAGGTCATTCTTCCAATTTAGCCAAACAGGATGCATTTCCTGCTGGAAACATTGTGGTACTTGCTTTGGGTATTTCCTGTAGACCTCATACGTTTGTTAAAATAATTAAATAAATAAATAAAAAAACAAACAAACAGAAAACATACATTATTCTTTAGGAACCTCCGGATGTAACTTTTCCCCTTCTGAATCTTACTTCTAGAGTGGCCTTATTTTACTAGAGGCAGGGGCCTAAAAGAGGGACTGTGTTTAAGATGGTACATGGAAATGGGAGATTCTGACCCATTGTGGTTATCTATGGAATCTGTGGTGGGAGTTGGGAGTGTTCTCCCAAGTTTTCTGGCCAAACTCCAGTTCCAATAATTATATCTGCCTACTTAACTTTTGTGTTTCAATCAAATGCAGAGATATGCTTGGTATTATTCACTGAGTGGTTATGGAAAACAGTATGAAGTTTCTGTTCCTTAAAAGTGGGTGGATTAACTTCTAAATTGATTTTTTTAAAGGTTTTGTTTATTTATTTATTGAGAGAGAGAGAGAGAGCAAAAGAAGGGGGAGGGTCAGAGGGAGAAGCAGACTCCCTGCTGAGCAGGGAGCCCAATGTGGGACTCCATCCTGGGATTCTGGGATCATAACCTGAGTCAAAGGCAGTTGCTTAACCCACTGAGCTACAAAGGTGCCCCTCCTAAATTGATTTGAAAGATAAAACCTACTGATAAAGAATAGACATTCTACAGAGTTATACATAAATTGGTAATTTTACCTGAAATTCAGTGCCTAAGACCCTCTAGAAGTTCACAAGTAGCTACTGAGAATGATGACAAATTTGTTATTAGAAAACCATAGTGGAAGACCTGACTTTTGTCTTCAACAGTTTTAACGTTTCAGGTCAAGCCCCTACTTATAATTTAGTGCTAAATAAACACACTGGAATGGGCACTACAAATAACACAAAGGAATCCTGTAAACTTGGGAAAGTAAATGTCCATGAAACAACTAGAGAATAATATAAGATAGTGTTTAATAAATGAGGTAGAAATGTATAAGTGATAAAGAAATTTAGAGCTGAGAAGGTCAGAATAGACTGAGGCAGGATCAGAAAGCTTTTTAGGTGATGGGAATTAAACTGAATATTGAAATATGGGATATGAAATAGGGAAGAAATTAGAGAAACTGGAGAAGATATTCCTGATGTCAGGATAGAGTTATTTATTCAGTTACTTATTCAGAAAATATTCCTGAAACAACTGAGTAGAAACACAAAGATTTTGTGGTCCAAGTAGGGTGGTGAAGAGAGTTTGTTTTAAAGAGTAAATGGAAAAGAAGATTGAGTAAAGTAGTAATAGATAATAAAAAGGATTGAATACAGAAACTTATACATCATCTTTCTACCCAAAGTGGAAAAAAGTAGTTAAGTTCATAAGCAGACACAAGAAGAAATTTCTGCCAACCATGAAAACACTAAAATCACACGCACAGATTTCACGTTAATCTCTTGATCTACACTTTTCTATATCAGTATATTTTTTCTTTTTTTTTTTTTAATTTTATTTTTTATAAACATATTTTTTTTCCCCAGGGGTACAGGTCTGTGAATCTCCACGTTTACACACTATATCAGTATATTTTTATTTTAACATAAAACAAATATAATCACCTTGAGAAATGGCATATGTATAGTTATTGTTATTTCCATTTCAAATACCTTTTTAAAGTTTTCTTCTGAAATCAACTTCATATAGGTTGTAATTGCCCTGCTCTTCGAATTTGGATTCTCTCTTGTTTGTTTTTAGAGAGAGAGCACACGCAAGCAAGCAGTGGGGCGGGGAAGGTCATAGGGACAGGGAGAGAGAGAATCGGTAGCAAGCTCCACACCTAGCCCAGAGCCCTACATGACGCTCCATCTCAGGACCCTGAGATCATAGCCTGAGCCAGAATCAAGATGCTTAACCAACTGAGCCACCTGGGTGCCCCTAGAATTTTGATTCTTACCCATCCATTCTTAGACGTGACTTGCTCAAATAGGTCTGAGAGGCTCTTAAGCACTCCTGGAGGCTTCCTGAAGAATATAGCATGAATAAGTTAGGTGGGCTTTTAATCACATTTCTGCTACCTTCTTTAAGGTAGCTAAGTCAGGGGCTCCCGAGTGGCTCAGTTGGTTGAGTACCTGACTCTTGATTTGGGTTGAGGTCATGATCTCAGGGCTCTGAGATCAAGCCCTGCATGAGATCAAGCCTGTGTGGGCTCTGCGATAAGCACGAAGCCTGCTTAAGATTTTCTTTTTCTCGGGGTGCCTGGGTGAGTCAGAGGGTTAAGCCTCTGCCTTCGCCTCAGGTCATGATCTCAGGGTCCTGGAATTGAGCCCCGCATCGGGCTCTGTGCTTGGCAGGGAGCCTGCCTCCCCCTCTCTCTCTGCCTGCCTCTCTGCCTACTTGTGATCTCTGTCTGTCAAATAAATAAATGAAATCTTTAAAAAAAAAAAAAAAAAAGATTTTCTCTCTCTCCTTGTGCCCCTCCTGCCACCCACCTCAACCCCCACAGCTGTTCATGTACCTGTGCTCAAAAACAATAAAATATATAAAGATTTTAAAAAATTAATTAGAAAAAAAAGATAGCTAAGTCAAAGCTTAGGAGAAAGAGGTAGTGCGGAAGATGTCGTATGCACATGTTGGGACTACTGTTTCAAGGGAAGCATTGGTGGCTGCTCTTGTCTCTCCACAGGCAATCTGAGAAAACTGTAGGGGTAGGCATAGGTCAAGAAATGCTGCCATTACCATCTCAAAGATTCTAGTTGAACACTGTCTGCACCATCATCTTTATTCTTTGGATCTTCCTCGGGAAAAAGGACCTAAGCTTTATGCCATATAGGCTTTCCTATTTATTTTCCAAAGGAGTGGTCTACTCTCACACTTCCATTTCCTTGCTTTACTAGGATGGCCACTTCTTCCCTAGATGGATTAAAAATAAACGAAAGTAAATAATATTAAGTGAAATAAATGTCTGAGTCGCTATGGAGACCAAAGTGAGAACAAGGAGCCTGTTCTACCTAAAGGAACAGAATACCTCCCACTAATGAAAAGAGGAGGTCCTAGCAACAGAGCAGGGCATATTCTATCTTTTTTAGTTAACTGCTACAAATATTTCACACAATATTCTTTTGACACGCCCCTGGAAACTTCCCTCCTTTTTCAGCCCCTTCCCCACTTCCAACTATCAGCTGTCTGAGCTGTGCTAATCACAAGGGAGAGGTTCAACTGGTGAAAACATGTTGCAGCAAGAGGAATGTACCCTTTGACCTTTTCTTTTTCTTTGCCAGCGCTCTAATATAAAATTTCCATTGTTCCAAAGCCAGGAACCATTTTTCGTTTTCCCCATCAGTGAAACCCACCCGGTGTTTATGGCAAAAGAAAAAAAAAAGCCAAATTACCTTGGTGGAAAATGGCTCTTCAGCAATCTTTTTGTGAGACTAATGAAGGCACGGCTTTCCTATTTCCTATAATCTAGCTTCACTCTTGGGATCACCCATGCTATGTTGGACTTAAATGGTTTTCTCTTTTTGCCCTCTCTTGGCAAATAACTTTTAAAAGCATTGCTGCATACTGTGGATGGGCTCCAACAATCCTAAGCCATTCTTTTGATGTATTGGAATAGTTTCTTTTGACTCCCACAGAGCAACCATTGAAAAAGATCTGTTTCTTGTACTTACTCTTGGACAAGAGGATAACTGCTGGCATCATATTCAATTGATTTTCTAGGACGTACATTCAGGTAGCATTACTTAAGAAGGACTGAGGGGCATGGGGTGTTGGAAAGGGTGGAAAACCTACCTTCAGGGGACTGTGCTTTGTTTTTGAAGACAGTTGTGACATCGCCTTGCTGATTCTTAGGTTCTACTCTGGTGCTATAACAAAGTGAATTAAACCTATCTCTCCAGAGAGAACTCAGTCCAACCCCAAAATGGTAACATTTCTATCCTTTACATATGAGAGCCAAATTCTTTTCTCTGGTGTCGTTCCAAATACTTTTCTCTACAAAATATGTTTTTCTTTTTTAATCATTGATCATTAAAACTAAAGCATAAATGCATCTATCATAAAAATTACCTGAGATGAAATCCCACTGAGATGAAAACACAAAACAAATGGTCTGGTCATATTTTAAATAATTGTAAAATTTTGATTTTATGAATAAATAAGAAAAATAGGTATTTACCTGCAATAAAGAAAAATAGCGAGAAATAATTTTACCAAAGAATGGATTCAGGGCTGCTGGGTGGCTCAGTGGGTTAAGCCTCTGCCTTCGGTTCAGGTCATGATCCCAGCGTCCCTGGAATCGAGACACGCATTGGGCTCTCCGCTCACAAGAGAGCCTGCTTCCCCGTTCTTTCTCTGCCTGCTGCTCTGCCTACTTGTGATCTCTCTCTCTGTGTCAAATAAATAAATATAATCTTAAAAAAAAAAAGAATGGATTGTCCACTGAAATAGTATCTTCTACACAGCAACCTATAATTTATTGTGAGAATGAATGGAATGGATTTTGATGTTTATAACTATGCTTTCATCTAAAAAAGTGAATTCTATTACTCAACTCAGGATTCAATATCTAAGTGTTGCTAATGAATTTTAGTGTGTAGTAAAAAAAAAATATGTAAAAATCTACCCTTTATGTGGGCAGGGACCAATGATTATTTCTCAAGAATGCTCTGAAGCATTAATACCTATTAATCATATACCTAATCATGGCTACATCTTGATTTTCTAAAATTTCTTATTTTTTAATTTCATTTCATTTCATTTATTTATTTATTTTAAAGATTTTATTTATGTATTTGAGAGAGAGAGATCACAAGCAGGCAGAGAGGCAGGCAGAGAGAGAGGGGGAAGCAAGCTCCCCGGTGAGCAGAGAGCCCGATGCGGGGCTTGATCCCAGGACCCTGGGATCATGATCTGAGCCAAAGGCAGAGGCTTTAACCCACTGAGCCACCCAGGCACCCCAAAAATTTCTTACTTTTTTAGACAGTTAAATAAAACTGAAACTGTCAGATGGATAAACCTATTTATCAGAGGGCTAGAGAGATGAAATGTAGGCTGTATAAAGCAGAAGGAAGAAATAAAAATAAAAACAAGCTGAGAGACATCTATGCTTGAACATCTCCAACCTAAGATCAAAATAATTTGCCAGATAGAGTTCTCCTTGGATGAACCTGGTCTAAGTGGCATCCCTAATGCCTTTACTGGTTGTTGTTTGTTTTTTTTTTACAAGCAATTTTTAAACACTGAATTTTATAATCTCCCTTAAGAAGTACAATATTTGCAGAAAACAGAGGTGAGGCTTTGGCCACATACATGTAGTATTTGTGGCTAGGTCTGCAGGGGTCAGGGCTGGTGTATTTATTGAATCAGAAACTGGCAGAAATGTAGTTTTCAGTCATTCATTATTTTGAGAATCCAGTGGATTATCCCTACTTCTAGTGCAATGGGAAGGAATATCCTCAGCTTATTTAGTGGAGTTGGGCTGTAATTTTCTAAAATTATTTTTTTGCCTCAGTATTTTTTTGTCATTGTATTCTCAGTTTTGCGTATAATCATATGTTGTCCCACAGAGAGTTTGTGTCTCAGTGTATTTACCTTTCAGAGCTTTGTTCTGGTAGAAACTTGCTATCTGGATTTATCTATAAATCTTGGTGTGAAAATAGTACTTCCTAACATTTCTGTGAGGATCAGGTAGAGTATGACATGCAAAGTATTTAGAACACTCTCTGGTGCTTAATAAATATTGGTGTTGCTTTCTCTTTTTATTCTTCTCCCTCTTGATACCAGTGTTACTTGTTTCAGTTTGGTTTTGGTTTCCTGGGAACTTCTAGACCTGAATGAATGAATTGTCTGTCATTGCATTGTCTTGCTCCCCTAACTGTTAGCAGGACTTTGGCATAGGCTCTTAGCAAAGACTGCTAGATATTACCACATTCTTCAAATAATAACAGAAGCTTCTTACTACTGGAAAAAGGTACTCAAATAAGCAAAAAGCATATGTCCCCAGCTTTTATATACATACATATGCTTTTAAAATGTAAAGGGAGAGGGGAGTGTCACAAGTGTATTTATTAGTAAGTGTTGCCAATATGGAAAACTAATCATAGCTTAAAATACTAAAATTGAATTTCTTATCTATCCTATGTGTTTTTGCCTATCTCCCTAAAGTCAGAATTACTCTTCTTTTTGTATCTCAATTTATTTTTTAATAATTAGTTAATACTTCTTATGTATTCCCATGACTTTGTTTCTGCTGCTGAGAGCTATAATGTGGATCAGAAGGCCTAAAATTTAGCTCCTCCTCTACCATTTGCTGTTTCACCTTAAGTGACTTAAGCTTTCCTTATCTGTAACTGTTCTCAAACATTTGTGTAAGAATAATGTCTTTGAAAGTGTTTCATGCGTGAGCTGTGAAACTCTAATGAGATATAAGGTAGTAGTGTTATTATTGATGATAATATTAAGCAATAAGAAAGTGACAGAACTATCTTCTAAGGCTTTGGCTTCTAACTGGTGGATGGTGGGGAGACTTCGTGCAAAGTCAGGAGGACTAGACATGAGTGGGGCATGCTCAAGAGACTAGAATCAGGGCTTTATTCATTCTACAGAACACATGCAGGAGATGATTGCATGTCTTGGTTTCTTGAAATATAAAGTATTGGGAGTGTTATGATGATCACATGAGATAATAAGTGCAAAGCACATAGTGTAATGCCTAACATCCAGGAGACAGTGGGAGTTAGTATTGGGTCTGCCATTTAGTAGCTGCATGACTTTCTACCACTTGCTCTTAGACTGTTTCCTCATTTTAAAGACAGAGTAATAATTGTCAACTGACAGGATTTTTGTGGAGACTATGTAAATTACAGCACTTAGCACGACACTTGGTATATATCATGTTTATTAAATGGTATCTGCTATTATCATCATTATTTCTGGTAGTGGTTAACTAACGGAAATGACAGCAGCATTGGCATTGTGTTTGGCACTGGGCTAGCCCTGGAGAATACAGCACATTAGTGTGGAGCGATGAGTCTGAAGAGGTAAACGTAGCCTTCCTATCAGGATATAGTAAGCATATTTAGAATTTGAATTTTTATCTTGTAGACAATAGCAAGCCATTGAAGGATTTTTCTGTTTTAATCACAAGAGCATATAATCGGATTTCTCCTTTGGAGAGTGAACGGAGATAAGAGCAAGAAACAGGAGACCTTTCAGAAAGCCAGTGCAGGAGCACCTAGGTGCAGTCGTTAGGTGTGTCTGCCTTGGGCTCAGGTCATGATCCCAGGGTCCTGGTATCAAGCCTCACAATTGGTCTCCCTGCTTGGTGGAGGGCCTGCTTCTCCCTCTCCCACTCCCCAGGCTTGTATTCCCTCTCTTGGTGTCTCTCTCTCTGTCAAATAAATAAAATCTAAAGAAGGAAGGAAGGAAGGAAGGAAAGAAGGAAGGAAGGAAGGGAGAAAGAAAGAGAGAAAGAAAGAAAGAAAGAAAGAAAGAAAGAAAAAGAAAAGAAAGAAAGCCAGTGCAATATTACATGAAAAAAATGATGTTTGTCTGAAGTAAGGTTAGTGGCAGTAGAGACAAAGAGAAATCAATAGATGTGAGAGAGCTGTAGGGGCTCCACACTCAGCAGGGAGTCAACTTGAGGATTCTCTCTCCTTCTCCCTCTACCATCCCCCCTGTTTCCTCTCATTCTCTCTCTCTCTCTCTCTCCCCCCTCCCTCCCTCTAAAATCAATCAATCAATCATTTTAAAAAACTATTAGCTTCTGGAAGGTAGGGATCATCTTATTTTTATATCCCCTTCTCCTCAGCCTAGTGTAACTCTTACAGTGGATCTGGAAATTTCTTCTTTCTTTCTTTCATTCTAATGAAAGGTATAGAAGCATGTTTTTTAAAAGTGTTATGGGTAAGGTCATCAAGGGACTGAGAGTAAGAACAGATTTTAAGGAAGGTTTCAGATGTGCAGGGGAGAAAGTTGGAGACTTTAGTCAGTCACCATGTTTAATAGGTGACTTTAGAAAGATAACATTCCACTTAACCTGGAGAGAAGGTAAATAATAGACTTTGTGACAAAGGAAGAAGCATCTTCTCCTCAGTATGAAGATCAGACTGGTTCAACTAAAGAACAGTCAAAATTCATTATGTTTGGGAAATTCATTATGGACAGAGGAAATCCAGAGATTTTCTATGCAATAAACTCCACCAATGGCCATGTATGCTTAGTTACCACACTCTAAGAAAACACACCTCAGTCAACCCCTAGCCTGCCTCACAAAGATGAGTTCTCATGGTCTACGAATAATGGAAGGATTCTTTTTGGAAGACTACATCCAGCAAGTAGGAAACCAAAGATTCCACATTCCAAAAATTAGCAGAATCTTATCACAGCTGAATGTGGCCAAGGATAGGGAGGAATCGAGGAATAAACCTACCTACAATAAAGAAAAAAATAAGTTAGCCAAGAAAAGCAAACTTTGGCTTTAGGCCTTAAAGTCCTTAGGGAAAAAGATAAAAGTACTTCTGCCTAAAAACTTAAGGAATTTTCATATCTGAAAGGCTTTGCCCAGAATTGAGTGTATATGCATGTTGTATACCCAAACACGTTTACTTCAAGAAAGATTTTTCTCCAATTTTCCTCTATCTTTAGAATGTCATTATTTATTTGTTTCATTTCCAGTGTACTCCCAAATGTGGTCCAGGATTCAAGCATCGGATTGTTCTGTGCAAGAGCAGTGACCTCTCTAAAACATTCCCAGCTGTGCAGTGTCCAGAAGAGAACAAACCCCCTGTCCGTATCCGCTGCAGTTTGGGCCGCTGCCCTCCTCCTCGCTGGGTGACTGGAGACTGGGGCCAGGTAAGGCAGTTGCACAGCGGGGCTCCTACTGAAGCAGCACCTTGAGTTTCCTGCCTGGGTCGTTATGAGAGCTCAAGAGTTGAGTAACACCACTGAGAAATCTAGGTATGAGATACAAGAATGAAAAAAATGCACACGCAGCATCTGCCACACATAGACCCATTTAGCTGTGTCTCTCCCACGCCCACACACTTCCTAATTTTACCTACTTCTTGGATCTTAACATTTTAACTTAAAATGGAAAGAGAAGGAGTCTATATGGGCAGATATTTGAGCAAGCCAAAAAAAACTTTGGATTCTAGTCCTATCTCTCAACTACTTCAAGAACAAATCAGTTAATATCAGTGTCTTAACTTTACTACTTGCAAAGTAGCTCCTCTTAATTTCACAGAAAAGTTATGGGTGTTATGTTGATCAGTCTTTGCAATATTATTAATATTTATTCTTCAATAGGTTTATCAGATGGACGTGAGTTGGGAAGCCAGTATATAAGGCTTTTCGTATGTATTTTTATTAGACACATTTTATGTTCTAATGTACATTTTTTCTCTTTTTATCCTTACTTTTAAATTTTGCTATCTAATAGAAGACCACCTTAAATCCTTTTAAAACAAACTAGTATGTTTGATTAAAAGGAAAATTGAGTTTTATTCTTTTGAATGTCAAAAAGAGAATCTATTAGGTTACATTTTTAAAAAATGCTCCAGAAGATAAGTTTCTAGATGGTTATTGCCCTTTTCCTGTGGTCTTATAATTAACCTTGTAGCTAGTTGTTTCCTAAAATCTGAGGCCCAAATAAATCATGATATATAACTATACGAGTATGGTTTTGGACCTGCCATTACTTCTTTAAAATGGCATTGCATAGAAGTAGTTGGCAAAATTCTGGCCAAACTTAGGTATTTCTAGAGTATAGCAGTATCTGGACCTCTTTCGTTACATTTGGGAGAGGGCAAAAGATTTTCAGTCTTCATTAAGGCAAATAAATATACTTTCTCTGTGCTTAGTCAGCCCTGTGGGTAAACAGGAAAAAATATGATCATAACATATTTAACATTTGCATTTGTATAACAAATCATTAATAATTTGCATTTGTATAGCAGTATTTAATTTATAAAATACTTAAATGGATACACATGATAGGGTAAAGCATTATAAGCAATTATGTGTGTCACTGTGGAAGTGTAAGTTTCATAATATGGAATTGATATGCTATTAAAGAATCAGAACAGACATGCTCCCATAATTTTTATTTAAACCAGGTAGACATTTCCTTCCTTACATATTCTTTGTTGTAATGCACTATTATATAAAAGTCAGTTGAAAGTTTTTGCATGTTAGTGATTTTGCCAAATTTATAGTAATCAGTTTCAGATTATTTTTTAAAATATTGTCAAATCCTTTTCTTCTCATCTATATTTTAAATTCAGTTTCCTAACATTAAAATTAACTGGTAAAAATATATTCTCAAGGATGCTTTAATACATGTTTATGGTCCCATTTGTTCGTCATTTTGTATTTAAACTTTTTTTTTAATAAATGTGTCTATGAATATCCTTGCAAGTCCTGTAAGTGCTTTGAGAGTTTTTAACAAATAAATTCAATAGGGCCTCAGTTTGTTTACCTTGTAAACATCACCATCGCCTGTCTTGGCACTGGCTAGCTCATCTCCTTGATCCCAAATCTCACAGGCTTTGCTGGCATTCTGGGTGACAGACCTAAAGGGTAGACCCAGCTTCATTCTTCAGCCTGGACAGCTGATTAGTCCCAGCTGAAACTAAGTCACTCTGAGAGTAACTTCAATTCGGAAGTAACTAAATTCCCGATAGATGAAAAAGAAGAGGGAGACATGCTGCTTGGTTCACATTTGTGTGACTGACATCTTAGAAAACTCAGAATACTTATTTAAGCTCTTTTTTTTTTTTTTTTTTAAACTGGTCCCCATCACCAGCCTGCACAGCAGTCACTGCTCTTATACTGAGCTCACATTTTGATCAGATACACAGTGCTCCGGTAGACCATCAGATTGTTTGCCCGTAAGCCTATAATAAATAGGGAGCACAAGTGATGTCCAGCCCCAGAATCTCTAATCTACTTCATCCTGAGGATTTTCTTATTGTACTCCTGTGACAGTTGACCTACTTGGAACTGTTAGAAAAGTAGCCCAAGAAATCTCTTGTTCCTTGGGAGCTATATTGCTTCCATTTTCTAGGGTAATCACATGATCTGTGAATTTCCAAACCAGTTCTAGAGGAGAATGACTTAATCATACCCCTCTCCAAGATGAACTTCATATGGACTTTAAAAGCTAATGTATATATGGTATTTGAGAAGATATAGTATCTTTTTACCTGTTGAAAATTATTGATATCAGTATTTTGTTTTTCCCTGTGTCTTTGGGTTTAGTGTTCTGCTCAGTGTGGCCTTGGCCAGCAGATGAGGACTGTGCAGTGTCTCTCCTACACTGGACAGGCATCTGTTGACTGTCCAGAAACTGTTCGACCTCCATCGATGCAGCAGTGTGAAAGCAAATGTGACAGTACCCCCATTTCCAATACTGAAGGTGAGTTTCCCATGGAGAAAGGGCCTGTGTGTCTAGTGACTCACCTGTACTGGTTCCCAGGGTTTGATGAGCCCCATAAAGACACCATTGTTAGTGTAGTTTGTACAGAGCTTTTGTGAAAGCTGCACGTTTACTGGATATATGATAAGTAAACCTCTATTTTTCCCCCTGGCTCTGACACTAACTATATGACCTTGTTAATCACTTAACCTTTCTGGAGCTAAGTTTGCTTATCTATACCGTGAGAGACTGGAGTGGGTAACCTCTAATGTCACATCCAACCTAGCATTCTATGTTTGACTTGTGCCAGAATTGAGAGATGATTTCTAATGAACCACAGTTTGAAGTGAAAACTTCTGTTTCTTTTTGGAAGTAACAACAGATCTCTACCATCATGAAGATTAAAATTCATGCTTGTTATACATATAATGAAAGCATATGTTTGAAACTGTGTTTCAAATGTTAATTTTCTCATTGTAGAAAAGAAGAAAAAAATAATTACGTAGCTGTTTATAGAGGAAGACAATGTCTTTGGGCTCTGAGATTTCTCTTTCTTATGTATTGGGCAATCAATCACATAGGTTTAGAGGTCCATTTTTCTTTCTGAGTTGGAAGATAAATGGTTGAGGTAGAAAAGAGGATATAACTATCATATTAAGTTCCTGTGTATTGGATATTATGATAGGCCCTTTATATTTATTATCCACCTAATATGTCTCATATACATAAATATCTGTGTGTGTGCGTGCATGCACATGCATGTTATAATATGACAAGAACCTTCCAACAGCTGGTATTACTGAGGAGGAAACTGAGGTGCAGAGAACGATAGTGACTTGCCCAAATTAGTAGACTCAGGATTTGAACCCAGATACGGCAGAGCCCAAGGACATGTCAGTTTCAACATTTTTATGCTATTCTTAATTCACTCTTTAAGGATGGTATTTTAGCATGAAAAAGAGCTTCTGGTTATAAAGTTGCAACACTTGTAGCTTGACCATCATGCTGAGTCATTAGATTTAGGCTCAGTCATTGCTGAAAGAACTGGCTTTTTAACATCCCCACAGCAATATATATATTGCAATATATACAAAGCAATTTATAGCTTCATATTAGGCATTTTAGTAATTTCCCCCAAAGTTGTTTTTTTTTTATAGTGGTTATCATCCATAACCTTCACAGCTGGAGATGCAAAGTTTTCAGGGTGGGCAAAATATCATTTGCACCTGGACTTACTTCTACCTTAAAGAAATTCTCCTAAAATGGATAGGTGTTAATCTGAGGTTTCTTGAATTATTTGGAGAAACACCTCATGGTCATTTAATCTTCCTGGCCAAATCACTTTTTGTTAATATTAATTTGACATAAGCAGTTAAGACAATATTTTTAGCCTTCTTAGTAAAGGAGGAAACTTTTAGGAAATTATTAATCCTACAAAATATGACTAATCTTAGAACTATTATTCCCTAAAGCTGCTGACTCATTGAAAAGAAAGAGGATGGCTCTTACGAAATTAGATTTTAAAGTGGGTATGTCTGTCGTAACTTGTTTTGTGTTCTCTTTGGCTTCCTAATAACATATATTGAATACATTTAAATACCTGAAACTATCAGTTCATTTCATCAGCAGCTAATTATCAAATGCTTGTTGTGGCCAGCCTTGGCCATTCATTATGGAAAATTCAAGTGCATTTATAAGTTCATCGTCTTACACGGAAGATACTTAAGGGAAAAAAAAAAAAAGGAAGGTAGAAGGTGTTATGTAGAGCAGTTAACATAGTGCTGAGAGAGTTGGAGAGTTGAAATGGAAGACCAGTGACTTTAACCTTATAGATCAAGGCAAGCTTCATAGACTAAAGTGGTCTGTGAACCAGCTATTATATGTGGTTGGAAAAATAACCTAGTGTGTGCCCTGGGAAAGAGGATGAAACGGTTGAATTAAATCATAAGTTGTCATTCATAAAGATATGGAATGTACAGATAACATTGATTTCAAAAGAGAAGAGATTCTTGCATGAAGTTATTATGAGTAATCTAATCTGACTTCTGGGGGGCACCTGGGTGGTTCAGTCAGTTAAACGTCTGCTTTCCACTCAGGTCCTGATCCAACCCCGAGTTGGGCTCCCTTCTCAACAGGGAGCCTATTCTCTCTCTCCCTCTGCCCTTCCTTTCTGTTTGTGCTTTCTTTCTGTCTCTCAAATAAATAAAATCTTTTTAATAAATAAATAAATAATATGACTTCTGGAAATCAGACCAGGGAGAGAAGAAATGCCTGTTACTAAGGGAGAGTTGGGAGAGACGTTTGGTAGTAGGGGAAGGAGTACGCTCTGGTTACTGCAGGAAAGTAGAAAAGGACCCCTTCCCCCCCTGCAGAATCAGGTTCTCTTGACTGTTAGTGGAAAGCTATGAAAAAACTAGTTCAGCTCTACCCAAAGACAGAGTAGGACTAACGGAGATCTCTTGGGATCTAAAATATAGTTTTTCAGTGGGGTGTCTATGGGTGAAATGGGTAGAATCTTAAGAATTGCTTTAACAGCCACAGTTTAGGAATTGGTCCCATTCTAACATTTTATTATGAAAATAATAAAAAGTGTCAAACATAACAGTAAAGTTGAAAGAATTATACAATGAACACCCACCATCTGGATTCTAGCTTTATCATATTCCTGAGCTTGATATATCACATATATATCTATCTGTCCATCCCTCAAGGTAATGGTTTTAAATAATGTTCTCCATTCACCCAACCATTATTATTTATGTAATAAACATTACTGACTATGTGCCAGGTACTAGGACTATGAAAGGAATGTGACAAGGTCCTTGTCCTCAAAGGGAGCACAGTTTATTGGGAGTGGCAGCAAATAATTTTCACAATATGGGCACTCCTCTAACAAGACAGAAAGAATTTACTGTGAGTACACCGAGGAGGACATAAGCAGCAGAGGCTCATGGAGAAGGCAAGCTTGAGTGTGGCACTGGAAGGTATGAAACAATTTGCTAAGAAGACATGGAGGTCTGGGTGTTCCTAGCTGAGGAAGAGTATGTGCAGTTATGGGGCATGGGGGTAGCTCAGTATGGGTGCAGTGGGTTGGCAGATGGGCAGGCAGTGGAGATGTGGCAACAAAGAGAGAGACAGGGACTTGGTTTTGAGGGTCCTACATACTGTGGAAGCTAGTTAAGACTCTATCTACAAGTTCTAGAGAACAAGTGAGGGAAATTGAGGAGCGATAAGCTTGGGTTGGCAGAAGTGGAAGGGGCAGTGGGAGGTCAACCTTGTGTGGAAGAAGAGTCCAGTCTTGCGATGAAGAAGGCTTGAACTAAGGCAGGTGTAGTAGAAATCAGAAGGAGAATAATGAATGGGAAAAAAGTATAAAATGGAAAAGAGAATAAAAAGAACCTGATGAACAGTCAGACATGGGGATGAGAGATTTGGAAGTATCCAGGAAGACTCCCATTTAGATTTTGGTTACTAAATGCGGAATTTAGGAATAAATCATGATAAAGAATTTAGGAATCTATAAGGAAGTTAAACACATTCATCCCCAAAAGCCGTAATAAAATAATGGAATTTGAATAAGATTTAAAAAAAAAATAAAAATAAACAATAGAAAGAGATAGAAGAAATGGAAGGAGGTTAAGACAATAAAGAATAATAGGAGAATGAAACTAAAAAGTGGAGCATCAAGATATCACAAATAATAACTAGTAAGAGGGAAATAGAAGGAGGGAAATACAATTTGCCTTGTTCAACATCTGCTTTAGTTTTTAATTCTTGAAAGCCTTCTGTGAAGGGGTATAGCATTATAGGCTTGATTTTGACAGACCACCAGCATGAAGGTAACTCTACGCTGCCACCAAGAATGACTTATAAGACATACTGGGTATTACTGCATCTAAAGTACTACTCAAAGTAATTTTTAAAAGTACATCTGGCAGCTGGGACTATCCTACTCAAGCTTACCTGAAATTCTATACTGAATGCCATTTTATTTATCTTTATGCAGTTTCAGGTTCCCTTGTAGTTTAAATGGTGAGTCTTTTCAGCCTCTCAATAGCACAGGCCTCTCTGTCATCTAGCATTTATTGCTGCCAGGTAATAATTCCTGGTGTGCCATAAGCTGGTAATCAACCCAGGAAAGGTGTGGTTAATGTGCATTGCTTTACCAGCTCAGGCTGTCTAACAGTGGCTTTGCTGTTCAAAGTTGTTCAAATGAACAACTCAGAGAAAGCCTGAACAGCTCCAGAAATCTCATCAGACCCCTAGAACAAAACAGCTCTGGATTTGAGATTTAAAGTGGCATCTGATGTGTTAAAACCAGGGAAAGAGGGACGCCTGGGTGGCTCAGTGGGTTAAGCCTCTGCCTTCAGTTCAGGTCATGATCTCAAGGTCCTGGGATCAAGCCCCACATTGGGTTCTCTGCTCAGCGGGGAACCTGCTTCCCCCCTCTCTGTGAAACAGGTTGTCTCATCTTATCATTCAACTCTACCAAAATCCAGATTACCAGTGAGACCCACTCTAGCATACCTGGCAGGTTACTTCAGATTCTAATAATGGGTCTAGTTCACATTGTGGGGCATAGGGGTTGGCTTTCAGCCCTTGATATACTCCCAAGTGTCCTTGAGAAGAATTAAGGAATACTCCATAAATTGTTCTCCCTACTAGAAATATCTGGCCTTGAATAAAGTGATATTTTATTTTCAGGGAGAGGTGGGATATAAAAAAGAAGAGACTAGTTAGGTCCACAAAATATTTCCTAGAAACCTCATGCTAGGACCTCTTAGTCTTCCCATAGCCTCACAAGAGAAAAGGTAGAATGAGTGTGTTATCTTTCTCTTCCAGGACAGTACTTAGCTGGTACATGATGATGGTAGAAGAGAAAAATCAAGCTCCTTCATCTTAAAATCCTTGACCCTGCTGACTTAGATTCCACTACTTAAAAAGCAGTATATAAGTGTATCTGTATGAAGAAAATGATAGTGAAGACCAAACCTTCCAAATAGATTAATTAAAAAGTAATTATATTGCAAAAATATTCTACCTAAACGATTCCTTTTTTTTTTTTAAGATTTTATTTGTTTATTTGACAGACAGATCACAAGTAAGCAGAGAAGCAGGCTGGGGGTGGGGCAGGGGGGGAGCAGGCTCCCTGCTGAGCAGAGAGCCCGATGCGTTGAGGGGCTCAATCCCAGGACCCTGGGATCATGATCAGAGCCAAAGGCAGAGGCTTTAACCCACTGAGCCACCCAGGCGTCCCTAAAGGGGACCTTTTAATAAGTCTCCTACTATAATAGTTTATTTACAGATTATGTTTTACTTAGGTATACAGAAGCTTTTGGTTATTAGATATTTTAGAGATTATCTAGAAATAGATGCCTACTGAAGATCATTCAGAAACCAAAACAGAACATTTATTATTATTTTGATTTCAGCAAGAAACTGTGGTTTAATTATGCAGAGCTTTTCCAGAATGGTTTTTATCACAAATAGTAAGCTGTACTGTGTATTAATTCAAGGGTGAGAAGATTTTTTTAAGTTATTTAAATTCCAGTTAGTTAACATAAAGTGTAATATTAATTTCAGGTATAGAATTGAGTGATTTGTCACTTACATTGTTTCTTTTTTTTTTTTTTAAGATTTTATTTATTTGACAGAGAGAGAGCCAGCAAGAGCAGGAACACAAGCAGAGGGAGTGGGAGAGGGAGAAGCAGGCTTCCCACTGAGCAGGGAGCCTGATGCCAGGCTTGATCCCAGGACCCTGGGATTATGACCTGAGCTGAAGGCAGATGCTAACGGCTGAGCCACCTAGGCGCCCCACATTATTTCATATTTTTAATGGCTTTGAGAATGAAGCAGGCTAGTAAGTTTTATAATTAAGCCTTCTTGACTATATCAGCAGAATGTCAATGAGTCAATTCAAGAGCTCAACAAGTCGATCCTCTCTAGGTAAGCTAAAAAGTAGCAGATGGGCTGAATGGCCCAGTATAATTTAAAACTTTTCCGAATATAGTTAAGATTACATTCAGCTTTCTGTAATAGTGGGAATTTAAAACTTCTTGGTGTGTCTCAAATCACCTTTCACTTATGTCATTTTACATAATTGAAGGAGGAGGATAAAGCTGAAGAAAAGTGTTTAGGCTATTTCAAATACCTGTTAAAAAAAAACCTACTCATTTTCTAGTCACCTGACTGACTTAGTCAATGGAACATGCAGCTCTTGATCTTGGGGTTATGAGTTTGAGCCCCCTACCGGGTGTAGGTTATTTTTTTTTAATTCCCCTTTTTAAAGGTGGCAAAGCAAATTTTCTGGTGATGATCCCACCAAGGGTTGACTCATGACGTTTGGTATCTGCCAAGAATACAGAAGTCTTAACAGGCAGAAAACTTTTTGTAGTTCCATGCCACCAAGAATGCTGCCAAAACCGAGGGATCCAAGCCCCAGCTCTTAGACTGACTAGCTGTGTGACCAGCCTAGTTTTCCTAATGTTTGTGAGTTTCAGTTTTACCATCTCTGTAAATCTGATGTCTTATATACATCAAAGGATTAGATATATAAGTATGTAAAATCGCCAGGCAATTCATGGCACATAGGAGGCACTTAATAAATTGTTTTTAATGTGATCGTTACTGTATCAAACTCTTATGACATTAAAAGGCAGAGAATAAAAGACCAGTCATGGTTGACCTTTTCTGGTAAATGGATTTCCATAGAAATAGATTGAGTCTCCCTGTCTGTGCAGTCTCTAGAAGGCAAAACCAAGAAGTAGGAATGGGGTCTTCCTCAGGGATCTTCCTTTGCGCATCAAAGCTACATGTCCTCAGGCAGCCCCAAGGTCTTCATTTTAATGTCTCATCAAAGCCTATTGTCCCCGTCTTGGCATTCTCAACCCTGGCTTCTCCCCCATCCTCTCTCCACCCTATACCATTATGATTTACCTGCTCTCTGTTTGATATATTTTGTTAATTTGCTCACGCATGCTAATGTGTAACCCTCCCTGAGAGCCTAGGTACATTATGTTAGGGATCCCAGAGACATTATACACAATGGTTGATCTCAGAGGCAGATGTGTTAGTGGTAATAACGAGAGCTAAGGGACTGAGTGATTCCTCTGTGCCAGGTGCCAGGGGAGAGGGTTGAGGAACGGGGGACATGCTCTTTGTAAGCACTATGTCATGTGTGCCTCACTTTACCACATCCTATGAGTAGGTCTTGTCACAGGTCTCTACTTCACAGATGAAGAAACTGAGGCTCAAAGAGATAAAGGAACTTGGCCCAGGACAATCAAATAAGGGAGGAAGTAGCTCCAGAATTCACTCCCAGGGCTCACTCCAGATCTGCCACACCATACCACTGTGTTATAGTGCTGGGGCAGGCACATTGCCTGTGTTCTTCAGGCGTGCCTGCCTCTCTAAGCTTGATCCTGCTCCCAAGGCCCAAATGACTTCCTGCTTTCAGTCAAGCTGGTTGGGATCAACTTAGTCGACAACTAACTTGAGAGGGGTATTGAAAAGTTCAGAGAGGGACAACCTGGCTGCTGGCTTCCAGCCTACCCCGAGGCTAGACACTGCTTGTGGCCAAAGGACTGTGCTCTGGGCCTCTGCATGATGAGTAGAGTCCTCTCATTTCAGCATGAAGCTGAATCTCAAGTTATGTATATTTGTAATGGCCTGGATGGGTGGATGGTGGGGTAATTGGAGGGAGGAACAACTTATGAATATTTTATTCATTAGTTATTATCTGTCAAAGAATTGGATTGCAAGGTCTAAATCTAAAAGAAAAATCTATGTATTTGCTTGTATTTTGCTCATCTCAGTATTTTCCTAGACTAGCAGCAACTCTTCCAAAAATGGAATAATGAATCTCCCAATAAAACTGAACCCCAGAAAATACTGACTTAGGTCAATAGGACAGCCTTTTCTCAGTAGTAATCTAAATAATGCGCCAGCAGTAATCTATATATTACTGTCATCAGGTGATACGAAATAATAACTAATAGTGGTAGTAATGGTTGTAATTCAATGTCTTGTATTTATCAAGTGCTGACAAACTGTGTATGCACTGCTCCAGGTGGCATCATAGGATAGATGTGTTATGTGTGGAAGTAAGAGCTCTCATCATCCCTGTTTACATAGAGGGAAACTCAGGCACAGAGAGGCTGTTTGTTCAGAGGCATAAAGTCAGTAAATGAGAAAACTAGGATTAAACCAGGGCACCCTGGCTTCTCATTTTATTTCCTTAAAGCAACCAGTCCTCCTCTCTCTGTTGTTTCTCAACTAAATGATCTTTATATTTTGGCTAAAATTTATTTTGTACTTGATGCGATCCCATTAAGCCCGCTGCCAACTTGGGGGGGGTGGTCTCTGCTGGCAGGCTGCCTCATTAGGATGGTGATTTTTTTTTTTTATATTTTATTTATTTATTTGACAGAGAGAGAGATCACAAGTAGGCAGAGAGGCAGGCAGAGGGGGAAGCAGGCTCCCTGCTGAGCAGAGAGCCCAATTCGGGGCTTGATCCCGGGAACGTGGGATCGTGACCTGAACCGAAGGCAGAGGCTTAACCCACTGAGCCACCCAGGAGCCCCAGGATGGTGATTTAGAATTAAAGATGAATGATACTGTGTTGGCTTTTCTCATTTTTTTTTTTTTTAAGATTTTACTTATTTGACAGACAGAGATCACAAGTAGGCTGAAAGGCAGGCAGAGAGAGAGAGAGGCGGAAATAGGCTCCCTGCTGAGCAGAGAGCCCGGTGTGGGGCTCGATCCCAGGACCCTGGTATCATGACCTGAGCCGAAGGCAGAGGCTTTAACCCACTGAGCCACCGAGGCGCCCCGACTTTTCCCATTTTTTAAAAAAAGATTTTATTTATTTATTTATTTATTTATTTGAGAAAGAAAGAGAGAGAGAGAAAGCACAGAGGGAAAATGTGAAAGAGAAGCAGACTCCCTGCTGAGCAGAGAGCCTGGTGCAGGACTCGGTCCCAGGCCCCTGGGATCAAAGCAGATGCTTAACCTGCTGAACCACCCAGGAGCCCTTCTCATCATTTTAATAACTGCATTACCTTGACAATATATTCCTTTTGGTAACATGGATAAAAATTCCCCCCACCACCATGAAAATATTCTTAGTCTATACCTGTTTTGGTTACTTTTTACTGGTCATGACAGGAAAAGGAAGAAAAAATTGCCAAGTGACCTTCAAATTAAAATATGTGGAGATCTTTTTGCCTCATATTCATACTTGATTCATAAAATATCATCTGATTTCTTTTTTTAGTACAACGTTTAAAGAAAATTTTCTTCTCTCTCTGCCCTTCTTTCAGCCAAAACTTACATTTACTGAGAATCCTAGTGCGGAAAGTTTCTATTCAAATTTCTAACTTTTACTCTCTTTGTAAGTCAAATTGTGAGTAAAGAAGTTCAATGGTGACAGCGTTTATATTCACAGAAGACTAAGGGTTCCCATTTAAAATTTAAGTGTTTCACTGGAATGTGAGATCAATAAAATTGTTACCTTACTTCTCAATAATAATGGAAAACTTTCCCATTCCTTCGCATATAATTCTTCAAGTTTATCATATATGCCTTCTGAAGTTCTCTTAGAACTTCACTGGATTTCTGAAGCCAGGAAAAAAAAACTTGCAAATAACCCAGCAAGCAACAATGACAAAACTGTCCTGTTACACTGAACTTCACCCAGGGTTCTGCCTGATTCTAATTACCTTCAGCAGTTTACCCAGGATGCCTCAGTATAACCACCTGGAAAAATGAGGGTGGAACTTTGATTCTGGGAGGCATATGGAAATTTAATTACTAGGTTTACAAAGTATTTTAAAATCCCCAGATAAAAGTGACCAGAAGACTAGAGAAGAATATCATTATTAGAAGTAGTGGGGTCATGTGGTGGTGAGAGGGGTGCTGAGGATCAAAGACTGGTGTGCCTGTCTCTACACTGGCCCCTTCGCCCCATCTTCTGCAACCAGCTTCAAGGGTAGATGGAGAAAGAATCATTTATTCACCTTCTGGCTGCAAGAACTGCAGACCTCAACTGTGGCAATTCTAGCACTGAGGAGAAAATACACATAGGAAAAAAGAAGGCCATGTCTCACTTCCAAATTAAAAAAAGACATTTCTACATGTTTCCATAACCCACAGACTGCTGCCATTTGAGGCCAACCCCTCAAAGTTTTCCTCTTTGTCTAGTGTAGTTGCTGAATCTAGGCCACTGTCAGCAATCCTTTTCATTCACCCAGGCCCATCCCCACGCCTCACAGATGCAGAGATTCTCTTGAGACATGTGTACTTTGGTATCAAACAATGAAACTCATGTTTGATTTTGGATAACCTTGCACTGCCGAATAAAATAACCCTTGAGAAAGAAGCAATAAAAGCGCTGTAAGAAAAATGACTCATGTTTCCAAGCTGTCTAAAGTGATCACTTATCCCAACAAATGGTAATTCTTTCAAGACACAGTGGGCATGCACCATACTTATAAAAGTCTGGGAGAAAAGCCTTGCAATCTTTTTTTTTTTTAATTGTGTTAAAATCTATCAAAAGAATGTTTCTGGTAGGCTGTACCAGACAGGGTATGCTTAAAAACAAAAACAAAAACCACATGGATGTGGAAGCCAAGGTGGATTGGTGCAAGGGGGACCTGACCAAACACACAGTCCCATTGGCTTGTTTATGCACTTGTTTATGTGCCTCTAATTGTTTTCCATTTTCTGCCCCCATTCGTTAGAGTGCAAAGATGTGAACAAAGTGGCTTATTGCCCACTGGTGCTGAAGTTCAAGTTCTGTAGTCGAGCATACTTCAGACAGATGTGTTGTAAGACCTGCCAAGGACACTGACCCACGGAAAGCCAGAGAGAGCGTCTTGTCATTTCATCGTGGAAATGCGTCCATCAAGGAGAGCCACCCAGAGGAAGAGGATTGATGTCCTTGCAAATGCATTACCCTGTGGAAAACGTAACCACTGGTCAGCCCTAGCTGACAGGATTTCAATATTATTTTAACTTCTGTGAAGTGGGATTTATTGATCCAAAGTGCTGGACACAGTATTAAGGAGGGAATGCCAGATCGGAGAGATCCAAACAACACAGGGAGACTTGCTTACTATGAAACGTCTGTGTTCTTTCGAGTAAATCCAATAGCCTGTTTACCTCCTTGGACCATTAAGATAATTTTTATTATGGACTTAGCAATGACACTGAATCCATTTGTATTTAAAACTGTTTAAAATGTAGCTGTTATGACTTGGTCAACTATGGAAGTAAAAGAAGATTCAGAAATCTTAAGTCATAGCTTAAAAATATTTACTATACTTTATCTCACTACAACAGCACCACAACTGAAATTCTAAAATGGGCTTTTAACTGTAATTTAAGGAGCAATTATAAATCAAAAGTAATGAAAGTTCGTATGATTTTTCTTCATTCCACTTAATTTCCTTAGGAATAACCCCCCTGTTCTGAACACTGCTGTGAGCCATATATAAACTATATTAAACCGAACAACAGTGAAGGAATTAGCTGAAGGCAGTGCATCAGTTACTGCAGCTGTGCGAGTCTATAAATCCTGTGCTAAAAGACTGTGGCCAACTTGCCATTGTGCAAGTGAAGCTGAGATTTCCATTAAAACTTTAAGAGAAAAACATTTCGATTTCATGCAGAAGCCAGACCAGGGGTATGGTAGAGACCGAAGAAACGGGCCCTTTGCTGCCATCACACAGGATGCCTCAGTTCTTCTTTGGGTCACCCCAACTCAATTGTGTTGACATCCTCACCGGCCACAGAACAGCTTCTGCCCTGTTGGACTGTTGCACGCGTGTTGAGCTTACTGAAATGATGCCGTGCAAAAGATAGACTGGCTCAGTAACAACCAGGCAGACCCTTTTGCTGACAATTGTGATGGGTTCCAGATGTCCCTTCTTTGATATGGCAGAAGGGCATTTATTTATATGAAAGCAAGTGTGTGTGTGTGCGGGCGCTTTTGAGTGTGTGGGTTAGATGAGTGTGCTTGCACATAAATGTGCTATTTCTGTGAGTTTTAAAGTAGGCAAGGGATAACAACCAAAGAAGAAAAACTCATGAAGCCTAAAGATCATAAAGCATAATTTTAATAGTCACTCAACCAACTATTTTGTATTTTTTATGGATACTCTGAATGGCAATCAAATGTGAAACCAAGTTTCTTGGGCAAGTCAAATTCTAGAATCAAATCCAGAATCCTAAATTAAATCGGCTAGCTCATATTTTCCCTATCCACAAGTAATTTCGTGTCATGGCCATCAAAATCTTCAATGGTGGGATTAAAAGAAAAGGGAAAAAAAGAGGGTACTTATTTGTATTTTGTACTTGAACACTTGTAGCTTGCAGCAGGTTCTTGATGAATGTGCTTTGTATCCTACAGGTGTGTACACCGTGCTACACCGACACCTCAAACTCCAACCAAATGGCTACTTTGTAAAGATACTCCTTGCAGTTAAAGAGTATGTTTGACTTAAACCCGTCACTGTGTGTGCTCAAACTACATGTCAGGTGTATAAGCTACGCCGTGACCTAAGGTAGAGGTTAGTTTTTTTGTTTTTGTTTTTGTTTTTGGTTTTTTTTTTGTTTTTTTTTTTTTTTCAGAAAGGAAAAGAGACTCACAGACTTCAAAAACCAACCTAAACTTCAGATTTGCTATGGACAGTCAGCACGGGATGTTCTGCACACTCAGTCGTGGTCATCCCTATTTTCTCGCCTGCTTTCTCTCTCAACACCATAGCTCACGTCCCTGAGCTTGCCAGAGAAAGCTACTGACGATACACAACAATTGCCAGGGCCCCTCTGTATACTGCCCTGAAAAGACGAGCCAAAGCACCATCTATTCAGTGAAGGGGAGGCAGCCCATGAGCAGCATGGCCCCAGCACTGAATTCCCTCCGTCCCTTGCAAAGAGCAGTTAACTTGGTGCTAATGTGTCCTGGTGAAGTAAATAAAAGATGAGTACTTTTTGTGGCATTTTAGGCATAGGTTTCCTGTCAGGATCTGTTTTTCCCCAACATAAATATCAGCTCATGTTTGTATTCCAAAAAGATTTCTTACATTACTGACTTAAGTCTATTCTACACCTCACCTGGAAACTAACGTTGTGAGGACCGTTGCCCTGGGCTCCCTTGACTAACGTTAGAAGAGGGGACAGCTAGTGTTCCCTCAGGAGTGTGCACCAGCCTCAAGGCCAGGAGCAGAGGGCTTCCAGGCGCAGCATCAGATTACTCCGCTAGAAGGAACCAAGCACAGCATGTAACAGGACTAAACCTGAGTGGGGATACAAATCGTATTCTACAGCACATCACAATACCGCTGCTAACTGTGCAGTCAACCACATGGCTACGTGATATGCTCTCTTCCTAAATAATAGCAATAGGATTGTCAGTGGAGGCTGAGCCACCATGGCAGTCCCTCCAAAGTACTGTGCTATGTGGACTACTTAGGGAGTCCCAAGGAAACTGGTACCCCATGACTGAGAGCAGTATCTGCCACTGGCAAAAAGTCCTGCCAAAAAAGGAAAGGTAAATATACCCAACTGATTAAAGCCCTTAAGATACATATGACTCCCCAAACAGTCCATTTCATTAGGAATTTTTTGGAGTGAATGTCACATAGGCATCCTTAATAATACAGAATGAAATTACCTTTGTATTATTGTGATTAGTTGTTGCTTATTATTTTATACTCAGTATTAATGTGGTACACTGTTACTTTTTTTTTGCTCTTGTAAATTATATTCTAATTTATTGCCATGTTTCCTAACACTTGTCCTACATTCATTCTCCTGCTTGTAATGAAAATGAGAAAATCATTGTAACACTTGATGGAGTGAAATTCCACACCAGGCACAGATTTTTTTTTTTTTAACATAGATAATTTAGTAAAAATAAAAATTCAGCTTGTAAGAATGATTCAGATGAAAGTTGTCTATTCCCTGAAAAGCTGGTGTTAAACTTGCAGTAGGAGGAATCTATCCTTTGGATACCACACTACACTACCCAAATTATCCAGGTAGTATCCAGGATTGAGATAATTTGTTGTATCCTTATTACCCTCCTCAAAGATTGCATTTATTTTTATTTCAGTACTATTAAATATAAGGACTTTGGGTATTTCTGGTGGATCTTTATCCCCAGAGGCCACTAGTCAGCTATTCTAACCCTGGAAAGGAAGACCTGATTGACCCATGACTCTTTTGCCTCCCTCTTTCTTTTGCTTTCCATGTAAATTCTTTAGCATAGAAGAGGTTGCAAGATATTTCATTGTGGAAAAGGTGCTGGACAAAAGTATTGACACTTGAAGAAGGATCTTTCTACTTAAATTCAATAGGGAGCATAGGAACATGAGGGACATAATTTTCCACCTTCAGACATTTCCTCTGAGGCTAAACTAATGAATGGTTCAGCCACTGCTGAGCTGGCGTATACTGTCACATGCAAAGGTAACTCAGCAATTTTTAAAACTCATCAACTAAAATGAAGGTAACCCTCCTGCATGTTTAGCTATTTGAGTATGTTCATAATGACAATTTCATCAATTACATAAGAAGATGTGGAACTCCCAGGCAGGTTGTGCTTCATTCTGCTTACCTCTGTATCCACCCGCACACACATTCAACCTGATACACTAGAAGAAATCAGGTGCGATGATTAAATAGTCTTGGAGAGTATTTCTTCAGGGTCATTCTAGGAGTCAAAAGGGGCTGGAGTATTATGAAGTCTCAGTGAATGAGAAGACTGTGGGACCAGCTGTATCATCTTCACACTGGATTTGCAAAGGGTAGTTCTGCTAGAGGTTGGGAAGGGGGAAATAATGAGAAATAAGGTTTGCCTTAGCTTAGATTCCTCAGATGCGAGTCTGTTTATTTACAGTTGTTTTTAAGCTTCCAGTTAACTGTTTTCTCCCTTTGAAATATCTAAAGGGTACTTTCCTACTTAGGGCCCTGATCCAAGGACAATCCACCCTTGTGGAGATCTCTGCCACTCTCCAAAGAGCACTAGGATCATCCTTAAGCGTTTATGCTCCAAAAGGCCAGGTGACATTTCTTTTTCAGGTGAATTAGGAAGAAAGTTGGTTATTGATCTTTGTAACAAAAATGTGTGAATTGGTGTGACTAGGATAATATTCATTACTTTTAAAAGAAAGGGGGAAAATGTAATTCAGGGAGGAAAAAAAAAAAGTCACAGTCCAGGAGGCCTGGAAAATTCTAAATAAGTGGTTGCAAGAAAGAGAAAAGATTAGTCCCTGAATGAAAAAGTGACAGATAAGCTGTGTTTGGAATTCTGTCACATTCATATCATCAGAATGTGTGGAATAAACTAACATGTTTTCAAAAAGAACAGCTGTTCACAATGGCTTTGTACCTCAGACTTGAAAACCCCAAACTGTGACTTGAAAGGAAAATGGTCTTCCATCTTTTTCTCAGAGGGTTATTTCTAGCATTCTTTGTCCCTCGTTTCATCCACAGATAGTATCTGAGGCCCGAAATCAAACTGTAGTTTGAGGGCTGGCTCCACTCTGTGGGGAACCAAGGTTATGTTTGTATTGTCTCTTGGTTGATGATTTCTATTAGCCCACTGAAGGTCTTGAGCTGCATAGATGATGAAAGACAATTTCCAGGGCAATATCTATCTATACTGGAATAACACTGTGCAGTCACACAAGGGTAATAGTACCTGATGTCCAGAGTTCAGGGGTTAGGGAGGCTGAATATTCCCATTCACCTCAGGGCACAGAACGTGGTGCCTGACCGGTCAAGATTTCATTGTTCTAGTCTTTAAGTTTTGTGAAATTCAATCCAGAGATCTGATCTTGGACCTTGGCTTGGATACATTACCTTAGAGATGTTTCACATCAGAGGGGCAAGTTATCCCACCAGCTACGGGCGTCCCAGAAGTCAGACTACCTTCTTCAGGTTAAAGGCTTCACAGTAGAGGTTTCTCCTAGCTGAAGGCGAGAGCAATTCTTGGAAAGGCCTGATCTGTGCCCCCCACAAGGGCTTTTGTGCATAGCAGGCTACTTTATGGGCCCGGGCAATAATTGTGAGATGAGTCCTTTGAAATCCCAAGCAAAGATGCCAGCAGGAAGTTCTAGCCCAGAGCCAATCCAGACCAGGTATGGCCTCTTTGTGTCTAGAGAGTGGCATGAACCATGGTCATTCATTTATACTACCAATATTTGCTGAGTACCTGTTGTACACATGTTCTATGCTCGGCACATAACATATGTCCTTTCACTGGATGGGTTACAACAAAACTATGAGGACAATACTGTTAATCCCTAGTTACAAATTCCAAAACTGAGGCTTGGAGAGGTTGAGTAAGTTGTCAAGGGTCACAGAACCAGTGAGGCAAGTGTTACATCTTGGCACATGGCAGGTTGCTGCCTGGTCTATATCTGGGACTGGGAAATTTGGAAGGATGCTCCTCTACCAGAGAGAAAGTGACTCACCAAACCAAAGGAAACGGGTTCTTTTTCCTGGGAAGCAGTGGGCCTGAGGCCTTGGGTGGGACTTCAAGGGTCAGGAAAGGGTGAACTTAGGGTTCCTGTCTCTGTAGGTAGTGATGTTCCCTATGAAAATTCCTATGTCTGGTGATAAAATTATACATGGGGACCCAAAGTGGTTTCTAAGCATGTAGTTAGAGTTCATGGGAAGAGGAGGAAAATGATGGTCAGAGATATTCAAGGGTGGATGGTGTCTGCAATGGCAATTAGCAGCCAAATACAAGAGAAAGCTCTCACCTCCCCTGAAATGTCCTGTTTTGAATCACAGAGCCTGTTCCTGTCTGACAGCCCCCCACACCATTTCCAGACATGCCAGATGGCCTCACTGACCTATTTCAACACAACTGGAGCAGAATGATTCCTGTGTTGGCTTCGGGTAAGTTTCAAGAAAGGTGGGTTTCTCTGTTTCAGTCAGAGCTAGACCATCAGGTTGCTGCCAGCAAACAAATTCCTTGACCTTCTGCGGTGGGTCTACAGAGTGGAACCAGGTGTTCTTTCAGCCCATGCCAGAATGTACTGGCCGCCCAACTGGCCACCTGCCTCCACCCCACCGACTGGGCTTTGGCTGGCCTTCTACCAAACAGCTGTGCTGGGAGCCACAGGTGGCCGCCCACGCTTGTGCCCAGGCCAGCAGCTGCACTGGCCTGAATCAGCCTGGCGAGATGGACCTCATGTGCCTCTGCCCCTCTGCCCCAACTCCTGAGGAGAAGGAAAACTAAAGCTTCAGTACACTAAGAAATGTTTTTGTGGTCGAAAGACAATCACAACACTTACTGTTCTCTTCCCATCATCAATTTGGGTGTTTTGTTTTTAATGATTCAAATGAATCTGATGTAAATGATTAGACATTAAGCTCCTGTTTTAGAGGGGGTATAGTTTTGTAAATATAAAAATCGCCTGGTACTGTGTATCTAAATATAAAAACAAAGGAGGACAACTCACCTTCAAAAAAATGTATCTGGGAAATTGTCCTAGATATCTAGATAATAACTACATAAAAGAATATTATCTGACTTACTGAAAAAACACCTACAAAAGTGGCTAAAATATGAGTTTGAATTAAAGGGGGTAGCAAAACTAGAAGATATTTCAGCCAAACTAACTGCAATAAGAAATAATATGATTCATTGTTTTAAACTTGAGAAAAAAACGCAAAGTTGAGAAATTAAATATTTTATTTTGAGATTAAAAAGAGAAAGTATATATTGAACTTTTAAAACAAGATAATAACTTAGAGCCACATATAGTTTTGAAGATTTTCTGAATGTAGGCTGGGCTAGGAAGATGTTATTACCTACTATGCTTAGGGTCCAACTTCCCACCAATGTGTCAGACTTGCTGGAGGGAAATAGTGGGAGACACACTTTTTTTTTTTAAGATTTTATTTATTTATTTGACAGACAGAGATCACAAGTAGGCAGAGAGGCAGGCAGAGAGAGAAGAGGAAGCAGGCTCCCCGCCGAACAGAGAGCCCGATGCGGGGCTCAATCCCAGGACCCTGGGATCATGACCTGAGCCGAAGGCAGAGGCTTTTAACCCACTGAGCCACCCAGGCGCCCTGAGACACACTTTTATTTCAACCCCCATCTGATCTCAACTGGAGAAACTACATGCACCAACCATTTCTCATGTCTGGCTTTTCTTTAAGTTTATTTATTTTTTCATATTTAAGTAATCTCTACACCTAACCTGGGGCTAGAATTAACGATCCCCAGATCAAGAACCATAAACTCTTTCAACGGAGCCAGCCTGGCGACCCTGACTTTTTTTTGGGGGGGGGGGGTATTTATTTATTTATTTATTTATTTATTTTTAAAATCAATGCATTAGAATTTAATACTCCAGATGAGAATTTTCTCCCTCAGAGTAATTACTGGAGATTACTTTGTATTCACCTTGAGAGTAAAATCATCATTCAAAACAGCTTTTAAATTGTTAAATCTCCCAGGGTAGAATCCATTTGCATTTTGCAAAAGCTGAAAACCAGATCTGGTGAGTAATCTACATATAATCATTTTGGCATGATTGGCATGATACTGTGCCTTACAAACTGACCCCAGGCGATACCACAAAAGGAGCTCCAAATACACTTTGAGTGACTATTTTAAAGGATTTCACTTGTTTGTATACAAAAGTGCTGGTGTTTTGTCTAAAAACTATAGGCATTGCTTTATAATCCAACTTAAAATGAACACTTCACTAAATGTTTTACTACTGCAAATTCTAAAATTAGCTGGAAAACTGGACCTAGGCATGTTATCTGTTAGGGAGAAGAAAGATCTCTGACCTCCCTGGAATGAGTAACCCTTCCATCCAGGAAGCCAAACCACTTCTCAGACCCTGAAGTTAGCAAACAGCTAGCCTTAGAGAATTCTCCTTCCTGGAGTCTCTGGAGAAAAAACAAAACAAAACAAAACAAAAACTGTCCTTCCACAGGGCTAATTAACCAAGGTCTGCCAGCAACCTTAATGAAGCTATGGCTGAGTGTGCAAGACTTGGAAATATGCCTCTTCATCACTGAGTCAGCATTCCTACAAATGTGCCCTGATTTACACAAATCTACGTGTGTTCCATTTGTGTAGCTTGAAACATTTCCCATTTGCTTAAATGATAATTGCGAGACAAACCTGAGAAATGATAATTTCAAGATTAACTGGCTGTGTTGGGCTAACAATCCAGTTTCCAGGGTCTTCCTCCTTGGCTTGTCTTCCTCCTATGGTTTTCAAAGAAATTGCTAATGATGTATAAACAGATACTTAAAACATATGGGGAGACCACCATCTTAAGGAATTCTGAGAGTATGGCTTTGGAAGAGGATAGCGGTTTTTAACTTTGAAGTGTGATTTTTCACTGTGGATTTTTTTTTTTTTTTTTTTTTTTTTTTTTACAAATCAGCTATTCATATATATCAAGACACAAATCAAAAAACCTTCCCAACCTTTTTGCTGGAACATGCCTTAAAATCCACAATTTTTAACCCCCCTCCCCAGAACCAAATCATTTTAAATTCATATCCTCTCTCCCTAAACAACTTTAAAAGGCCTTCTTGGGTGGCCAGGAATTCTTGTTTCTCAATATTAACAATGACAGCCATGTTGGAGTCCATTGTCACTATGAATCAAGAAAACTTCACTTTAAACATGTTTACATTTTCACCCCAAATAGTTTAACCAGGTTGGTCTTTTTTTGTCGACTTCATAATAATTTAATTGCTGATAATTGACTAGGAGAAAAACCCTGATAAAACAGAGAGATAAGGTCCTTTTAGGGAGTTCTAATGAAGAAAAGAATGAGCGATAATGTATTTATTCCATACAATGTCCTCTATAAGAGCAGAGGATGCGGAGGGATGCGAAGTGTTTCTTATGCTGCTGAAAATAATGTGATTTAATGTTCTTTACTTTAGGCAAGAAATTGCCAACTTTTGTTTGTTTCTTATTTATGTTGGAAAATTTCAAACCTATGTAAAATTAGAGACTCTAGTTTAAACGATGCCTCCTTCACTCAGCTTCCACAGTGATCAACATGTCCAATCTTGTTTCCATCTACTCTTCTCTACTGTGGCTTCTTTTAGCAGACATCATGTCATTTCATCTTTAAATACTTTGGAATCTATCTCTAGAAGATAAAGACTCTTTTAAAAAAATGACTAAGAACTGTAATAAGATATTTATATTTTCATCATCAAATTAACTTTGCTCAATACTGTCTTCAAACTTGGGGAAAGTAATCATACTTGGGTATACCACGGGTAATCATACTTGGGTATACCACGTCACATGCACCTATTATGGGCTCTATTCCAGGCAGGATTATAGGTGCATTCTGTCCCTTATCTTGTCATCCCATCATTATTAATTTTCTAGAGGAGGAAACAGGGTGAGAGGGTGCGGGGGTGTACTGGGAGATACTGAGAGATTCCTCTTCTGGCAAGTTGAGCCTAGCAGACCTGCAGAAGACCAGGATTTATGAGAAAACAACTTCTACCACCAGTGCCTGTACTGCTTCTCTGTTGCAAATCGCATTTGGGAAGAGGAACATCCAGGTCTTTGCTTGTTGGTCCCAGAAGACTGTTACAAAAACAAGTAACTCATGGAAAAAACAAATCCTCCTTTAGCCACTCTGACCATGGCTGCTTTGAGCCTTAGTTGCATCAGATGCATTCCTTGGTGTAACTGCCTTGTTGCTGCAAATGACTTCAGCCATATATATATATATATAAATATACTTTTTTTTTTTTTTTTTACTATCAGCACATCAAAAGCTACCCTGGTTGACGAAACTTCTCTCAAACTTCCCCTTCAGTCTCCAACGCCATTGCAAAATTTCCAGCTGTAACCATTAGTAATTAACTGTAACCAGTCTCAAATGTGGAATCAAATGTGCAGTTAAAAGTTATTTTTGTAGGGAAGTGTAGTGATGTTAGCACATAGCTTTCCAGAGATTGACTTTTTTATATGGGATAGTGGAGAAAGAGAGCAATACAACAAATAGAGCAAATTCTAACAAATGGTGAATACAGGTAAGAAAAGCACTCATCCCCATAGAAAGTGTGTGTGTGTGTGTGTGTGTGTGTGTGTTTCTGTGCATGCATGTGTTGGTGTATGTGGGGAGACGGTGTGCAGGAGAGTGTATGGAAAGGGAGAGAGAGAGAGAGAGAGAGAGGGAGGGAGCAATAGTGTAGTGATGTCAAGGTCAAAAAAATTAAAGCTTAGTGAACTACCCTTTTCTTTCCTTTGTCTTCTTTCTAAGCAGGAAGCCAAGTGAGGGGCAAGAGTTGGACTCATAAGTCCTGGATGTAAAGAGTGGCCAGAAAGGAAAGCAATTGGGCTAAAAACCAATTCTGAGTCCTAGTCCAAGAATGAGTTTTTCTCAAGTCAGTGCAGTGGTTCCCAGACTTTCAGATTTCATGGACCAGTAAAATTTCAAAACTACTTTGGAGACTGATGTAGAATTGCTAACATTTTACTTTGCCAAGTAAGGATATTTTGGGAAAAAAAAAAAAAGAAAGAAAAGAAATCTATCAGTTGCTATTGCCATAAAAGGTACCTTTCTAAAAGAAGGTACATTTTAACTACAAAAAAAGTGAATACATTCCACTTCACTTTAGTAGATGTCCCTACATTGTCCTTATTTTTGTATTTAACGTATTTTCAAATAAGACTTGTAATTACAAGAATACAAAACTAAATAAGTGATTTAAACACTAAGGGCAAGACAGTTCCAGAGTGAAGTCCACTGTGCTACAAGGTCCTGGAGGACTAGGGGCTCCTCTCCTACCTTTCCACTTTGCCTGTCTCTAAGTGTCCATGGCTCCCTTCATCTGTAAGACAGTGACAGCATTTCCAGGAGCACACACAGAAGAGCTAGCAGCTAGGGAAGAGAAGAGGCCATTTCTGCTGATATGTCAGTTTCAAGGAAGAAGAGTGTTCAGTGACTACCCAAAATTTTCCCTTCTGACGCAACAACCAGAACTGAGCCACACTCCATACACTAGCACCAAGGAGGCAGACACAATCTGCAGTATTTTTTTTAAAGATTTTATTTATTCATGAGAGACAGAGAGAGATTGAGAGGGAGGCAGAGGCAGAGAGAGAAGCAGGCTTCCCGTGAAACAGGGAGCCTGATGTGGGACTTGATCCCAGGACCCACAGATCATGACATGAGTCGAAGGCAGACGCTTAACCGATTGAGCCACCCAGGCGCCCTAATCCGCAGGATTTTTGCGTGTCTACTGGAAGCTGCTTCTGCTGCAAAGGCAGATCAGCGTTTTGTAGGACTAAGGGACTCTATTAGGTCAATGAAGGCCTCATCTGGAGTTAGCATGCCTGAGTGTGAAGCCCGATATTTGGGAACTAATCATTTAAAGCTTCCCTTGCTGAGGTCTGCAGAGCCTGTTGAGCATATATCTAACAGTCTAAGAAATGCTTTATTTAGTTCCATCCAAGTTTAGAGCAGAGATTTGTGTAAATAACCCTCAAAGTCTTCTTGCATTGCAAGGGAGCCTGAAGAAGCCTGGCCAAATGATATCATAGTTCTGTTGAGCAAAGCATGAATAGTCTCCCATCATTTTACCCCCAATTGCATATGAACAATTACTCATCTTTATTAACTGCCTTCTTGAATTATTCATGAAAGCAAAGGTATTCAAACCCACAGAACTGGCTTTGCCATAGAAAGGAAATTGTAACAGCTCCCAGTGAGAGTTGTTAGTGTAATTAAAATGAACTTTTTACTATGTTGACAATCTATGAAAAATGTGATTGCCTACAAATAAGTTTAAAACAATATTTTAGCCAGGTCACACCCCAGAAATGCTATAGAAGGTAAATTACAATTTTAAGCAAAAATTGAAGAAACCGTTTTCTAGGATAAGATGACAGAATGAAGCAATAAGATAGAAGCTCTCTTCCCCTCTTGCCTAACAAAATAAAACAAACAAGAACAGAAAAGAATGAAAAACAAACAAACAAAAAACTTACCAGCAGCAAACTAGAGAGGCAGGACAATTTTCTGCCATCAATACTGAAGAATAATACCTGAAGAAAAGTCTGGTTCAGCCCACAGGTTGATACAGCTTCTAACTTTGCCTCCACCTGTCGTCAGTGGTATGTAGAAAAGAGAGTGAGTCAACCAAACCCTGAAATACTCAGTACTCTCCATCATCGGGATAAGAGGCTGAGGGACTGAATAGGTGGTTCTGGGGAAAACAGAGAAATTCAAGAGCAGAAGTCCCTGCCTACCGCCACTGTAGGGATGACAAAGGCGGCCATCCACGAAAAACTGGATGGGCATTGCTCAGAAAGTCAATGTAGACTTATCTTATGTGTCAGGAATTCCACAATTGAGTATATACCTCCAAAAACTGAAAGCAGAGACTCCAAAGCTTCTGGTGGCAGGGTCTGGGGAAGGGGAGGCAGGCGTCACTCCAGCTGCAAAAGTGGCAAGAAGCTTCTGATACAACCCAAGAAAGAGGCACAGGAGATGGACGAGGAAGATACGGCATTCAAACAGAAACAGAAGGAGGAGCAAAAGCAACTCTAAAAGCGAAGGTGGAAGGCCATAGGGAAGGCCTCCTGACCACGGGTGGAATTAAGAAATCCGGCAAAAAGAAGCCATTCCTTGTGCCCGAGGCAATGGTGATCCTTCATTCCATTCCTGTTTAAACATCTGGATTTCCTGTCATAGCGTCTGTTGTCACCTAGAGCTGGAATGAAGTGTTGTCTTAAATCCCATTGTAGATTTAAGAATAAAGTTCTGTTAAAAAAAAAAAAAAAACAACCTTACCAAAAAAAAGAAGGAAAAAAAAGATAACACAGACTCCAAGGGATATTTGTTACATCTGTGTTCATAGCAGCAGTATTCACAATAGTCAAAAGGTGAGAGCAACCTGTCTATTGACAGATAAATAAACAAAATGTGGCTTATCTTACAATGGAGTATTTTTTGGCCTTAAAAAGGAAGGGAATTCTGACATACGCTACAACATGGATGAAACTTGACGACGTTAGGCTAAGTGAAATAAGCTAGTCAAGCAAATACTGTATGATTCCACTCATATGAGGTACTGAGAGTAGTCAAATTCATAGAGACAGAAAGTGGAAGGATGGTTGCCAGGGGCTTGGGGGAGAAGGAGTAAAAAGTTAATTTTAACGGGCACAGAGTTTCAGTTGGAGAGAATGGAAAAGTTCTGGAGATGGATGATGGTGATGCTTACGCTACTGAAATGTGTGCATAAACTGGTTAAATTGTAAACTTTATGTTATATATTTTGAACTACAATTTTAAAAAGGAAGAAAGGACTTGTCATCTTCTGAAGCACTGTGCAGATATTGTGAAAAGATCCTGAGCCCACAGGATAAGACTACACTAGCTAGATAAGTGGCTTATGATACAGGGCTGTGGCAGAACGTATTGTTGTTCCCAGCTGCTCCCCTGTTTCCCCGTATTGTCCTTTGCCATGTGACTTCAAGTGGTCCCTGCTATGAAACACTTTGCTCCCTGTGCATTGACTTCGGGCTTGGTCATATGACCCACTGTTTTTAGGAAATGGAATTTGAACATATGTGATACACTTTATATCCTGGTTTTTGGTGGTTAGCTCTTTCTTTTTTCCTTTTGCCATGAGATTGTCTTGTCCAGAATAGGCACTGTATGGATGATTTCCATTTTGGAAGTTCATTTGTGTGCACTGGAAGGACATATCACACTAAAAACAATGAAATGTTGACTTGTTAGCACATATTGTGAGTAGCAATGGAGTGATTTTCTTTCCATTCATTTTCATGTCTCCATAACCCTCTCTCTCCCTCCCTTCCCCAATAAGGGGAAATGCTTCCTGAAAATGTTGCCTTAGATAGAATGTTCTTTTCTGCCACATGTTTGGCTTCCCAATCTTGTAAGCCAGGTTCTAGCTGAGGGTGACTATTCTGAGATTGCATTGTGAAATATTGCCGCCTCCAAATTTATCTAGAGTAATGAAAAGAGCCCATCCTTATGAGCTCATGGGAAAATTCTGGAGCTCTTGCCAGAGCATCAAGAGGAAAAACCATTGCTTCAAACAGATAGGGGTATCCAAAACTGTAGTGGAGGAACGTTAATCACCCTAACCCAATCCCTCAACTTTCTTCCTTAACGACTCATCTAGGTACATCCTCCACTGTTCTTAGTTTTCTTTTCTATTTCAACATTCAGAATTTTTCTTTTTCTACTTGAGATGTGTAAGTTGCTAAATCTGGGGCAGATCCTTGCTTTCTCAATGTAACTCTACAGGAATTCTCATCTCTTCCCTCAGTGTCTGCCCGAAATAGGTACAGTTACGAGAGCTGCTGCTGCCCACAAAGTGCAGGCTGCTGTCCCTCAGGCTGTGGAGCAGACAAAGGGAAGGAGAGAGGATTTTTTACTAAGAAGGCCTGTGGCAGAAGCCTGGGTGCACACACTTGCCAGACAGAAAATAGCCCAAGATGATAATCTCAACTTATTCTTGATTGCTAATTTCTACTTGCTGTACTGAACACAGAGTTAGAAACACCACGTACTCAGAGGGTTTGCGGTCTACTCTGCCAGTGGTATGCCCTGCGCATGAGACTGGTCAATAAATATTATCTGATGCGCGGGCAGTCTATTCGGAGGGACAAACAAACTGGCTCTCCGAGTGGTTCACACACTCAGTCCAAGAGAAGAGAAATGGGATTCTGCCGGAAGTTGAGAAGTAGTAACAAAATGATGAATAATCATGCCTATTTATGAGCAGGGAGGTTTTTTTTAATACCACAAGGCCCAGGTACTTTTTTTTTTTAAGATTTTTATTTATTTATTTGACAGACAGATCACAAGTAGGCAGAGAGGCAGGCAGAGAGAGAGAGAGAGAGGAGGAAGCAGGCTCCCCGCTGAGCAGAGAGCCCGATGTGGGGCTCGATCCCAGCACCCTGGGATCATGACCTGAGCCGAAGGCAGAGGCTTAACCCACTGAGCCCCCCAGGAGCCCCTCAAGTACTTTTGAACACAGCTCCCAACCCTGCCCAGTGGCTTCAGGAAGCTTGAGGGATAGATTCATCCCCATTTTTGAGGAGGAGAAGTTGAGTTATGAAGACATGAATCAGCTTTTCCGTGGTCATACAGTACAAATAGTCCCAGAGTTAGGTTTCCTGCCTTCCAGCCAAAGAAGGCATTTTTCAGACCTCTGGCCCCCTTCACAGGACTCTTCTGATACAAGTGTCACCTACCAAACATCCAAAAAAGGCCCAACATGGCTTTGGCTTTGATTCCAAGTTGACCAGCAATTGGCGATGTGAAATGGAGACCTTCCCCAAAAGGGGCAGGAGAATAGCAGAGCAAGAATGAGCGCAGCCCAGGTCAGTGTCCTGTGCTGGAGAGAAACAGACAGTCACCAGACATCTCTGCTGTCCCTGATGTGTGGCCCTCCACAGGTGACAAAACAGGGAAGATTTGCCCCTAGTGATCAGATCGCCATCTGAGGCACTGGATAACACAGTTGGCAAATAACTGACTCCACATGTGGCTGGCTCAGCTCAGCTTCATCTCTGAAAATGAGCATATGGCTCTCGAAACCCTGTGGGTGCCCACAGGCAATGCTGCCTCGATCCAGCTCAGCCGGGCCGTGCAAAGTTGATTATCAGCAAGAGAAAAATCAATACACTTAATTGTCCTGAAAAAGAATGAAATGAAAGCCAACTAGTTTAACCAAAGAAGAAGATACTTGTTTTTTAAATACCAAATTTAAAAACCGATTCACCAAAGAAAGCAAAATACAAGCCAGAAATACCAGTCGGTAGAGGTTTGGCATTTGAGTGTGGTGGACCAGCTGTCCAAGATGACAGGATTGTTGTTGATGGGTCCAGGCCTCCAGGGAGATGGACTTTGGATGGTGTTGCCATGGCCTGATCACACTTGTTTACATCTGTTCCTTGGAATACTAAAACAGCATTGTACTCCATGCCCTATGCCTCAGAAACCTAGCTGCTGTCCCCTTGCAAGCCCAGACAGCCCTGTCTTTAAAACAAGTCTTAAAGCATAGGTCAGCCAGAGGGCACAAGTGACACTGTGGCAGAAAATCCACTAGATGAGGGGTCAGAAGAGGTTTTTCCTACCTCTCCCTCTAGCATTTCTCTGATATCACTGGCTATGGTTTCCTTAGATAAAGTGGAGCTCATACGTACCTTCTCCACATGTTGGTATCAAATGACATCCCACGAAGTGCAAGGTCTTGAGGTTGTTGGTGTCCCAGGGCTGTTGCCTTGGTTTCTGGTAAATCTCAAGTTGGTCCTATATCAGCATCTCAGGCACATATAGGGCTTGGCCTGCCACTTCCCCTCAGTTCTTGGGGTGTATATGTGCTGCTCTTTGGATATTCCTGTGGGTGGATCATCACTTCTGGGGGATGATTATCAACTAGTGACTGCAGTGATAGTCCAGGGTATGTCCTTGTTCCCTGGAGCATGTTTGCGAGAATCCAGCATTGGGTCTCCCTCAAGCAAAGGTGCTGAAGATCCTGGCAAATCTTAGAGTATCTCCTAAACCAGCTCCCAAGAATCAGTCCTACAGAAGATCATTTGACAAATCCTGAGACTCAGCACTATTCTCTCCGTATTTAAGGAGGGAACGGAGAAGCCAGGACTGAAAACTGAGAGGCAACACCTGATGAAACAGAAAGTTTGAGATAATCACAGTGAATGTATGAAAACAAAAGACACACGGAAATCATGACTTGAAGTTAGATTGGGAAGGAATAGATTTGATGTCTTTCAGGGTGTCTGCACAGCCCCTCTTCTTAAGAAGAGCCTCCTCATCTATCATGTGAGATATCTGCGTCATGTGGCCTGGCTTCCTTGGCTGTGGCTGATCCGGTGGGACCTTGGTCCGGATGCACCAGTGGGACTCCCAAGGAATGTGGATTTGGGATTCAAGGATGCAGCCAGTCTCTGGGTGTGGCTGGACCAGAGGAACATGTAAACTTGTGCTCTGTGGGGCAGACATCTTCTCTCATGTGCATGGAGCCACAGAGAAGGCTGACCTAAGCAGGAGACAAAGCAGACACACAGAGACAGCCAGAGATGTGAGCCCATTAGGGCCCAAGGGCCCAAGTTGCCTTAGTTCTTGACAGTGCCCCAGGGTTTGATTCTAGTCCCCTGTGAGACGCACCTTCTTCCTGCTATTCTGTGAGATGCTTCTGAATCCTTATACCACATCTTCCTTTTTTTATTTACACTAGATTGAGTTTGTTTCTTTTCCCTCCCTTCCTTCCTTCCTTCCTTCCTTCCTTCCTTCCTTCCTTCCTTCCTTCCTTCTTTCCTTCCTTCCTTCCTTCCTTTCCCTCTCTGAGTTCATTTCTATTATTTACAATTCTCATAACCCCAAGGAACTCAAGAGACTTGCAGGTCAAATAAAGGCATTTAGACTTTATTCCTCAAGCAGTGGGGATAGTGCCCAGGCAGTAAACCAGTAGCTTTTCAAACCATCACTTACAGAAAATGTTAAAATGTAGCTGATACAGCATCTTGCTGTTAACAGCCACTCAGTAAGTGGTTCTTGAATTACATGAATTAAGACATGTGTAGGACTCTATACTCCAGTTCAAAAAAGGAGAGGAAGAGTGTGAGGTAGGTCTTTCTAATCTTCAAGACAATCAGATGATCTGGTGTTTAGCAAGTGACACCTAGGAACCTCCATCTCTTTTAGGTAGTCTGTTTTCTAAATATATCTATATACTCCTAGCATCTAGTAGGGTGTTCATGGTACAAGAAAGGTGATATTTATAGAGACTTCTCTTACATATGCTAATTACAGACAGTGGTTATGTACTTCAAAATATGTATGGAGGCACCTGATGCCTCAGTCAATTAAACGTCTGCCTTCAGCTCAAGTCATGATCCCAGAGTTCTGGGATGGAGGCCCACATCAGTTTCCCAGCTTAAAGGAGAGCCTGCTTCTCCCTCTGTTCCCCGTGCTTGTGCTCCCTCTCTCTCTCTCTCTTTCTCTCTGTCAGATAAATAAATTTAAAAAAAAAATTTAAATATTAAAAAAAATATTTTGAGAAAAGATCTCTCCCAAATTCATATCTGTATTAGACAAATACTGGTGGGGGAGGAGGCCTAGATGTTTCCTTTCCAGGGATGCAGTACTTCTCAACACTCCTCTCATTATGTGGTACAGAGAGCCCCATTTTTAAAAAATTTGCCTTATGCCACTTCACTCTTACAGAAGACCTGCTTTAGTACCTGTTTTCACTAACTGAAAGAAATCCGAAGAGGATTTTTTTGCTTTTACAGAAAAAAAAAAAAAAAAAAAAAAGTGAAAAGCCAAAATCACACTCAGCTTTTGTTTTGCAGCAAGCCTTCACAGAGGCCTCCAGGCAGTGAGAGTGGTGCCCCAAAACTTCTTCCTGGGAATGGCACTCAGTGTCTCTGTATCAAGCCTCATTGCTCTGAACTGAGTCTGTGAGTATCTGTGCTTTATCTCCATTTATTTTGTGCACTCGTTAGCAAGATGTGTCTGGAGGTATCTGAAAAGCCTAAGAGGGATTATTTTTTGGGTCTGGGAACACTCAAAAACTTTTGCATGTAAATTAATGGCAATGATTCCTTTATGTCATTTTGGTTTATGAAGGGTTTCATAGGAACACCACTTTCAGGGAGTGGGGGAGACCTGTATTGGAGACTGTGCTAGGGACAAGAGAGGAATGGACAGAGACAAACCAGAGAATGAACATATAAATCACTATAGGAGAGGACTTAATATTAAAGAATGAGGTCTTTAACCAGAGAATATTTGGCTTGGAGGTGAATTCTTAGTCTTTATACCTATCTTTAAATATCTTGAAGATTTTCAGGTTGGAGAGAAAATAAACTTGTCATGGGCTATTCTAGAGAAGGGAACTACAGGGGCACCTTTTTCATCCAAAACAAATAATACTGTCCCAATATTTTACAGTTGGTATATTTTTTCTACCTTTTCCATCAACAGCTACTCTGCTTTGCCTTGAAGCTAGCCAGTCAAGGAATCCATACCTTGGTTTTTCCCATTGTTTGGTCTGTGACCCAAGCATTTTCCTTTCCATTGGTACCTTAGTGTGTTCAGGCTTTGATAAAAACATGCTACAGAAAGGATGGTTTATAAACGAGAAATTTATTTCTCACAGTTCTGGAGGTTGAAAGTTCGAGATCCAGGTCTTAGCATGTTCAGCTTCTGGTGAGGCCTGTCTTTCTGCTTCATAACCTGAGCCTTCTCACCATATCCTCACATGGTAGATGGGGCAAGGAAGCTTTTATAACAACACTAATCCCATTTACGAGAGTTGCACCCTCATGACCTAAGCACCACCTAAAGGCCTCACCTCCTAAGACCATCCTCTTTGAGGGTGGGGAGTATGGCGGGTTACAGTTTCAACATATGAATTTAGGGGGCACACAGATACTCCGACCATAGCGATTGGGTTCATGTTGCAAGCAGCTGAACAAGTCCTGCCCTGGACCTATAAAAGCTGCCTGACGAGAAGCAGGCAGTCTCTCAACAGTCAGTTCCTAGCATGGGGCATGTACACAGAGAGGCAAGAAGCATCTTAGAGGGAATCAAAATGTCTTTTGCACTTGTGAACGCTTCAGCTTCTTGATCCTTAAATAATAGTAATATTCTTCCTTCACAAATTATTCACCAGGGAAGAGAAAATAATGCATAATACATGCCACATAAAAAATAAAAAGACAGCAAAATGTTGTAAATAAATTAATACTGTACTCAATTACCACCCAGATGTATCACTCGGCTCATCTTTATTAACGTCTACCTCCCCTTCTAGTATACGAGTTCCTTAAGGACAGGGTCTGTGTCTTTCTCTGTTTTGTTTTGTTTTGTTTCCATATCCCAGGACCTGACAAACACTTTTTAAAGAACTGAAATTTAGGTGCATCTTTGTTTTCAATAATTTCCAATATCTAAAGGAGATGACTTACTTGAATTTAGGGATTTACCTAAGCTGCAAGTGTACTTTATCAGCTTGGGCTGTGGTAACAAAATACCACAGACTAAGTGGCTTAAATAACAGTTATATATTTCTCACAGTTCTAGAGGCTGGGAAGTCCAAGATTAAGTTGTTGGCAGATTTCAGTTCCTGGTGAGGGCCCTCTTCTTGGCTTATAGAGAGCTGCCTTCTCACTGTGTGTTCCCGGGGCACAGAGCTCGGATCTCTCCTCCTTTTCTTATAAGGGCACTAATCCCATCATAGGGCACCACCCTCATGACCTCATCTAAAACTAGTCACTTCTCAAGGATCCCACTACCAAATACAATACACTAGGGGTTAGGGCTTCAGCATGTAAATTTTGTGGGGACACAGTCAGTCCATAATATATAGTTATTAGGAAAAGAAACTCTCCCCAGACTCACCCAGGGTCCACTCTTCCTCTTGGAGGAAGGCTGCGGCCTGGGTAGAGCTCTAATTTCCTACTTCCCTAAAGAGGGCAGCCTGCCGTAAGGTGGGTGTTTGAAGCCCAGGATGAGATGGGCCTTCCTGGCAGGTTGTCCTGTGAGATTATATTAATGTTATAGTTCTTACCTTAGCCCTGCCCTCTACAAGACATGGAGGCTGCCCTCCAGAAATCAACCACAGTTAAATTAGCCCCACCAAACCCCAACAGAATGTACCGGGACTCTGCAAAAGCTGAATGCCCTCAGGCTGACCCAGCTCAGCGGCAATGTTAGAATGCTTAAGAAGATTTCTTGAGGCATTGGCAGCCATTATTGTTGCTCTCTGACCCTAACTAGCTTTCCCCAAGGCCTCTCAGATCCCTGTGGGGCAAGGGCCTCAGACCTCGCTTCCATAAACAATTGTCTGTCATCACCCAGTGGCATCCATTGGACTCCGGGATTACCAAACCTATGGAAGCAGCGGGGACACTGGAGGGTTTGTAATAATTTTTACAGGGTAGAGGCCTTTACAGGGTGAGGGGGACCAGACAGAACTGTGATCTCCATTCCTGGAGAGAGAGAAAACTTAAAAATCATTTAATTATGACATTTGGACTTAAGAGGAACAAGCTCAAAAGTTTTCCAACACCCTTCCACAAAGCCTCACAGCCTCCAAATGACTTCAGCTGCTCTGAGACAGTCCACTATGTGTCTGGGGCATCAGTTTGATTTACAGAGCATTTCAAAATATTTATATATTTTTTAGGGTTTCCATCACAGCCTCAGCCAGTAACCTGCTGTGTTTGAAAATGTCTGGGCAGTAATTGTCATTGTTTGCAACAGCTATTTTGGACTCCACTGAGCACCGTGGCATTTTGTAGAATCTAGGAATGCAATTACCAAGGTTGTATACATAATCCAAATGACCTCTTGGCTTCAGAAGCTCAACCCCTAGGAAAAAAAAGGGTAACAACAGCAAAACGTTTGTTTAATTTTTCTTCTGTAGTTGGTCAGTGGTAGGTGGATTTTATTATAGCCAATTTGGCAAAAAGATGATTAGTGTAACAATTCCTTATAAGTACAAAACAATGTTGAATTAAACATACAAGAAAGAATATGACTGGGATGATGAGCTCCTCTGACCCACTTTCCTACCTAACTGTTTGTGGAGGAAATTGGATACAGAGGGGATGTCTGGGTCTTGTAATGATTCATCCTTCATGATGCAAGAGATTGTTTTTTTTTACCAATTAGAAGAGGGCACTCTTATGTCATTTAAAAAACAAGTTGCTAACAGTCAAAAAGTTTATGTAAAGACAAAAAAAATGTATTCAACAAGAAAGAAACCATTTTAGAGTCAGTAAATGAATTTACGAGTTGCCCTGTGTGTCATTAGGGATTTAGGTTTTTTGGATCTTATCAGCTTCTGACAGGCTCAGGTTACTCCCAGATTATTTTCTCCTCTCCTGGTGTGTGTGTGTGTGTGTGTGTGTGTGTTTGGCTTTTAGATACTATCTGGAAACTGTGCTTCAAAAGGCCTCCCGCAGTGTGAAGCAGACTTGTCAGACCTAAGAACAGATAAACACAACCTCTTGATTTCCAAGCACATCAGTGGTTTGGGTAGCTCCTGCTAGAAATACAGAATTCCCAAGAAACAGTCTCAAAATGTCCAGGCTTCCACTAAGAAAAAAAAGTAATTTCTCAGACGGAACTGCCCGTGATCATTTTGCTAGCCCCTTTCAGGCTTGCACAACAGGTGCCTCCTCCTCTCTGTCCATCAGCATGCCTGGTGCCTGTGGATCTGAACCTTGGTGAGTCTCAAGCCTGGGTCCCAGCTTTTTCTCAGACTTAATGCTAAGTGGTGGACTATGCTTCGTGCACTGTCCATAGCCTCTCCTCTTCTTCTTTTTTTTTTTTTTTTAAGATTATTTATTTATTTATTTGACAGACAGAGATCACAAGTAGGCAGAGAGGCAGGCAGAGAGAGAGGAAGGGAAGCAGGCTCCCCGCTGAGCAGAGAGCCCAATGCGGGGCTCGATCCTAGGACCCCGGGACCATGACCTGAGCCGAACGCAGAGGCTTTAACCCACTGAGCCACACAGGCGCCCCCCTCTCCTCTTCTTGATGATGGTCTTTGTTTTCCAGCTTGTTTTTAGTGTGTCAAAAGGGCCACTGGAAAACTCAAATGAAACTGGACCTAAACAGAACTTCTAAAGGCTCTGAAGGTCTGAAGCTCCCTGAAGTGACTTAAGACCACAGAAATGGGACCCAGGTGACCTTGGGCCTTCTTAAAGTTTGTGGTCTGTTTTTATTTTTTCCATTTCTTTGTTGTTGTTGTCGTTGTTGTTGTTGTTGTTGTTTTAATACATCATTAATTTTTGATGCAGCGTTCCAAGATTCATTGCGTATGCACCACACCCCTTGTTCCATACAACACATGCCCTCCTTAATGCCCACCACCAGGCTCACCTATCCCCCCACCCCCTCTTCCAAAACCCTCAGTTTGTTTCTCAGAGTCTCTCACAGTCTCTCATGGTTCGTCTCCCCCCTCCGACTTCTCCCAATTCACTTTTCCTTTCCTTCTCCATATTTATTCCACTTCTTTACCAACCCCTTCACTTCACTGCTGTTTCCTCATTCCTGTGAGGAATTATGCTAAGTATGGACAAACACCACCACACACCCCCCCCTCCAAACAACATGTATGTTCTGAAGGACTGCTCTAAACCCTAGGCCAGGCTTGCCACACGTCCATGAGATTAGCAAACGCATCTCACTAGGAGCACACACAGGCTGTCTCTGAAGAAAAGCATTGCCAGCCAGTCTCCGTGGGGAAAGAGCTGCTTCAAGACAGGCTAATCATTCCCAGTCGAGCTGGGTGCTGCAGGACGGTGTGTAGACAGCTGTCAGCCATGATTACCGAGAACTCAGCCGGCCCTAAGAGGCTAGGGAGGGGTTCTGAATCCAGACTCAGCCGGTACTCAGATAGTGGTAATAGTAATTATATCTGAAGTGTCTGCCACCTAAAGAGGTGACCTCATACACAGTGTCTGGATAAATCATCCAGAAAGCTCCAGCAGGAAGTTGTCCTCGAGGAGGCTCTCCAGTTTTTTCTCTTCAGATTATGCACACGATCAAGATAAAATATCTCAGTGGCTACTGTTTACATAAATTATATGGCTCTGAAATGCCAATTTTGTATCCAGACAGGCAAATCTTTCAGCCAGGGGAGTTTTTATAACTTAAGCTTTACTAGGTACTTCCTCCCTCTTTCATGTATACTCAGTTACCCTGGTTTGTCTTTTATTACTGTAAGCATGGCTTTTGACTAAAGGAAATGAAAGCATTGACATTTTTGTTCATTCATTCATTCATCCTTAAAAGGAGACTGATGCTTTTGTGATGTAAAGATGTTCCCTGGGAAGCTTGACAGCCTCAGCCGGAATAGCTGATTTAACAACAAATACATTATTCTTGCAGAATTTTTCCTTGTGCCAGGAAAGCAAAGTGATCTGAGCTTCACCAGGGAAAGCTGTTCCATCCATGAGAATTTGAGGCAGTGGAAAGGGCTCCAGATTCCTCCGTGTTCATTCCAAATGCAGACTAAAATGCCTCGCACTGTGCGCTTGCAAATTAACTCTCCAATACGTCTTTAACTCTGTTAAAATCTGGATACTAGAGGAATAGGGAGGCAACAAATTTATCATCCATAATTTATGCCTGAGTCTGAATGAAAGATTTGAGAGCAGATTTTGATAGAAGGGAATCACAGAATGTTAGAGTCCAAAGAGTCTCTGGAGAATATGAAACCTAATCTCCCAGTCCTACTTTATACTTTCTAAGTGGTCCTTGAACAATGCCAATCAGTCTATGGCACAGGTCTGTGGGAGGGCTTTTCTATGGAATTCTATCATAAAGTGATAATGGTCCTAATTCTATTGTTTGGAGCAAAATATAAGACACTCCCTTTTTTACCTAAAGGCCTTCAAATACTTGAGGATAATCATCACATTTCCACTTAGTGTTCTGTTTTCTAGGTTCTGGTATGTTCCTTCACCCCGTCTTCTTATGATATGATCTCCAGGGGCTTCCCCCAACTCTCTCTGCCTGACTCTCTGCCTGCTTGTGATCTCTCTCTGTCAAATAAATAAATAAAATCTTAAAAAAAAAAAAAGCTTATGGTATGATCTCCGGATCCCTCATGTCCTAACTACTATCTGCTCAACACCTTCCAGTGGATTGGTGTTTTAAAAATGTGGTGCCTAGGGGCGCCTGAGTGGCTCAGTCCGTTAAGTGACCAGCTCTCAATTTTGGCTCAGGTCCTGGTCTCTCGGGTTCCTGGGATCCAGCCCTGTGCTGGGCTCTACCCTTAGTGCGGAGTCTGCTTGGGTTTCTCTCTCTCCCTCCGCCCTCCCCCATGCTTGCAGTCGTGCACACTCTCTCTCTCAAATAAATAAATCTTTAAAAAAATAAATATATAAAAACGTGGTGCCTAGAAATGAAGACAATATTGCAGGTATTCTGTGGATCATGTTCACTCCCTAAAATTACTATTCTCTTCTGAGAGCCCACTCTGATCTTGAGCCTAAGGCCAACTTTCTTCCTCATGAAGTGGTATCAAGTCATGTTCCCCCCTCCCATCCTGTGCTTATTTTTAATATAAAGTTTATATTTACCCACATTGAATTTCTCCTTCACGCTTCCGGTCTTGGCTGTATCTTGATTCCAGCATCTTTTGTGCCTGCTCTTCTGCTTAATTTTATGTCATTCTCAAATGTGACAAACAGCTCTCCCACATACATTTACCAAAATCGCAGATAACAATATTGAGTAAGAGAGGGACAAGCCTGAGGTTTGTGGCATGCCACGGAGGACCGGCTCCAGATGGAAACAGATCCACTGAAGGGCACTTTCACATTCTGTTCTGTTTTGGGTGGGGGTGTTATTTTGTTTTGTTTTGTTTTTGTTTTTAAGTAGGCTCTGTGCTAAACATGGGGGTTGAACTCATGACCCTGAGATGGAGAATTGCATGCTCTACCAAATGAGCCAGCCAGGCATCCTTGCATCCTGTTCTTAGTCACTTTCTACTATGATTAATCTTTATATCTCTCACAATTAGCACAATGTCTGGCATGGTGCAACTTAACTGTCTGTTGAATGAATAGCATCCATTGTATTTCTCCACTCAATACACAAGAATGTATGTCTGCATATACACTTTATATATGTTTCACTAAATGGAGTATAAATTCTGTCTGCACTATCTTCCCTAATGTATTAGTGTAGCAGCCCATGTAAAAGGAAGTGAATTTTTTTTAGAATAGCTAATTTAGGGTCACATTTTTGCACAACCCAACATTTTGACCTTGGTATAACATACCTGCCACAGTGGGAAGCTTAACTTTATTTGGAGTTTGGCTACTCTGTTGACTAAGTCCTGGTCCTCAGTTTTCTCTGCTATCCTCTAGGAGCTGAGAAGCTTTTTGTGTGATACCAGGGAAGTCCTCTGCTTTCACATATTATTTTCAATTGCCTGTTATATGCTCTCACCCCTTTATTATCTTTTCCTAAATGTCCATGGAGCTTAGCAATAGCCACTCAATTTCATTGGCTATAAAGGTATTATTTGCCTCATTTACCTCAAAAGCCTGATACTTTGCTCCAGGTCTTATATCTCCTTCCACTGATCTTACTCTCCCATGCACCGAAATTGGAGGTTGTAAAAATTGGATCTCTCTCTACATAACACCACAGGCTCTGTGTGCTCCACCTACCAGCAACTAGGCTATAAATGACCCAGCTTCTAAATTGATCTTACCTTCTGTGCTTCCCAGGCTACTCCTGGTACTAGTTTCTCCAGGAAACAAACAGACAGAATTCATCATGCAGGGTGCTCATTAGGGAAAGATCTCACAATCAACACCTGTGGAAGGAAGGAAAGGAAGGAAGATTTGGGAGGAGGGAGAGGTCAAGTGGGAGCTAAAACAGTCAGTCAGTCCCCCACAATGGGCAGAAATAGCTAGACCTTTATGACCCTCCTCCATCAATCATTGGATGAGGTCTTCCCTAAAAGGGCAAGCTCTTGAGTCAAGTGGCTCACTGCAGCTAAGACAATCTCAGAAGAGTCTATTAACCAAAGTCTGTCCACTGGCAGCCCTCCCAAAAACTGAGAGAAGTTTTTCCTTGTCACAAAGGAGTTAATATGAAGACTATGCAATTAGATAAGATTCTTTTATTAACTATTTACTTTTAAGAATTTCTCATGCTTGTTAGATGTTAATGCTCTCAGAATTGATCCACAGATTCTCAATGAAAATTGCAGTAGACAGTAGACCTTTGTGTAGAGAAAAGACAGCATTCATTAAGTTAATTTATAAAGTTATAAAGTCAAAGGCAATTACTAAAGAATAATAAAAGGAATGTAACTTCCAAACAAGTAGCAAGGGAAAGTGAAATAAAAATTAAAAACAAAGAAAGACAAAGCAAACCCTGGATCAATCCAAAAGAAGGTAGGAAAAGGGATGACACTAAATTAAGTGGTAAAAATAAGTTCAAAAATATTCCAATATGTGTAAATATTTAATTACTAAAAGACAGCAATGGTCAGATTAGATTGTAAAAGCAAAATCCAGCTATTTATGGTTTTAAGAAATGACTTAAAGCCTAAGTACACAGAAAGTTTGAAAGTAAAGAAATGGAAAAATCATACCAGGGAAATTTTTAATAAAAGAAAACTGGTGTAGTAAGAATTATATCTGAAAAAAAAAAAAAAGGTTTTAAGATAAAAAAATTACATGACTAAAAAATATATTATGTAAATTACATAATGATAATACAAAGACATAATTATTTAATAATATGAACAATTTTATTCAGGGCAATATGGAAATATCTGCATACTTAATGATAGTATAAACAATTTATTAAATGAAAATATGAAAAGTTAATTAATGACATTATGAATACTTTTCTGGGAAAATATGACAATCCTGTACTTATATACATACCTGCCAGCATTGCATATAAGCAAAACCTGACAAATGTTCAAGATGAAATTGGGAAGATATTAATCTGTCACCTACAAATTGCTAAGATCAACCAGCTTAAAAATTAGTAGGGCAGAGAAGATTTGAACCACATAATTAGTAAACTTTAATCCAATAGACATAGCTTACACAATGCATGTAAAAGAGACATACTCTTTTTTGGACAAAAATGGACTACTTAGAACTGGGCCCTAACATAAATCTTATGCCAAATAATTGACATAACACCTATCTCATCACAATCTAATAAAATTAGAAATCAATAATAAATTGGAAGCTGATTTTTTAAAAAAAAGTTTTATTTTTTCTTAACATATAATGTATTAGCTCCAGGGGTACAGGTCTGTGAATCATCAGGCTTACACACTTCACAGCACTCACCATAGCACATACCCATAACCCAGTTGTCCATAACCCAGCCACCCTCTCCCTGCACCCCTGCCCCCGGCAACCCTCAGTTGTTTTGTGAGATTAAGAGTCTCTTATGGTTTGTTTCCCTCCCAATCCCATCTTGTTTCATTTTTTCCTTCCCTAACCCCCCAAACCCCTACGTTGCCTCTCAAATTCCTCATATCAGGGAGATCATATGATAATTGTCTTTCTCTGATTGACTTATTTCGCTCAGCATCATACCCTCTAGTTCCATCCATGTCATTGCAAATGGCAAGATTTCATTTCTTTTGATGGCTGCATAGTATTCCATTGTATATATATACACCACATCTTCTTTATCCATTCATCTGTTGATGGACATCTGGGCTCTTTCCATTGTTTGGCTATTGTAGACATTGCTGCTATAAACATTTGGGTGCATGTGCCCCTTCAGATCAACACATTTGTATCTTTAGGGTAAATACCCAGTAGTGTGATTGCTAGTCATAGGGTAGCTCTATTTTCAACTTTTTGAGGAACCTCCATGCTGTTTTCCAGAGTGGCTGCACCAGCTTGCATTCCCACCAACAGTGTAGGAGGGTTCCAGAAAGCTGATTTTGTAACATCTAAGAGAAACATTTAACTATGCTCAGTATTATGATTTCATAGATGATTTTATGACTTTCCTGCAAGGTTTTTATAATTTATTTCCCCATCACCAACCAAAGTCTCCTTGGCCAGAATTAAGTCTAACATAGCAGGTTCCCTGTTGTTTACTCCTTCTTTTAAGAGATAAAATAAGTAAAAATAAATAAATAAAAGAATTCAGAAATGGAGATGACAGTGTCACCGGAGCAAATTGCAGATCTGAGCATGGGAGAAATATTTTATTATTTTTTAAGGTTTTATTTGCACATGGGAGAAATATTTTATTATTATTTTTTAAGGTTTTATTTGCACATGGGAGAAATATTTTATTATTATTTTTTAAGGTTTTATTTATTTATTTATTTATTTAGAGAGATTGAACATGAGCAGGGAGAGGGGCAGAGGCAGAGGAAGAGGGAAAAGCAGACTCCCCTCTGATCCTGGAATCATGACCTGTGCTAAAGGCAGATGCTTAACCAACTGGGCTATCCAGGCACCCCAGCGATATTTTATTTTTAAGTAATATCTTCTTAATATACATTATTAATCTGATATAATAACAATGGAATCTCTTAACCATGTATACCTGTGTTAGAAGTATTATTTGACTGAAAGCAGAACATGTGATAAAATTTTCTTCTTCCTTATCTATGATTTTATCTCTTTATTTTTAAGCATTTTTTAAAAGATATTATTTATGTATTTGACAGAGAGAGACACAGCAAGAGAGGGAACACAAGCTGGAGAATGGAAGAGGGAGAAGCAGGTTTCCAGCCAAGCAGGGACCCCGATGTGGGGCATAATCCCAGGACCTTGAGATCATGATCTGAGTTGAAGGCAGACGCTTAATGATAGAGCCACCCAGGCGCCCCTTATCTCTTTAAAAAAAAAAAAAAATTATTTATTTGAGAGAGAGTGCATGTGCCCAAGCGGAGGAGGTGGTGGGTAGGGACACAGGGAGTGGGTGAAGGAGAGAGAATCTCAAGCAGACTTCCTGCTTAGCACAGAGACTGACAGGGGGACTCAATCTCGGGACCCTGAGATCATGACCTGAGCCAAAATCAAGAGTCACATGCTTAACCGACTGAGCCACCTAGGTGCCCCTGATTTCTTGTGAAGTTCTTAACCTTTCCATGCTCCAATAGTCTCATCTATAAAATGAAGATAATAATAGTACCAATATCATAGGCCTTTGTAAGAATTAAATGAGTGAATACATTCAAAGTGCTGAAGTCAGTATACATAGAATAGTTGTTATTAAATAGACTTGCTCTTGAAATTTAGTTTAGAATTCTCTTGATTTTTTTGATGTATCTTTTGCCAAATACATTATTTTTTTCTTAAGATTTTATTTATTTACTTGAGAGAGAGAGAAAGGGCATGAGCAGGGGGAAGGGCAGAGGGAGAAACAAACTCTCTCCTGAAGGGGGACCCCAATGTGGGGCTCGACTCCTGGTTGCCCGGATCATAACCTGAACTGAAGGCAGACCCTTAACCCACTGAGCCACCCAGGCACCCTACCAAATACATTCTTGAAGGACTTTTTGTGACATTCTCTCTCCCATGTTTTCTGGATCACAGTTTAGAAAACTCAACCTTTTCTTGACATCACTGGCAAAGCTGTTTGCTTACTTTGCTTAGTCAGAATCATAAAATGTCAAAGAGATTTTTTTAAAATCTGTGTTTCTAAATCCTTCCATCTCCTACCCAGTATGTCAGTCATTAGAAACACATTTCAGACTTTTTCTGATTATATCTGTTCTTTCCATGTAAATCAGCACATGTGGATGGACTCAAATACAAGTTACAGAGCTTATAAATAAGCCTCCTTCCATAATCCTTAGGGCAAAAAGAATCATCAGCCTACTCTGTGTTCCTTCCGGTGCAAAATATTCATATGCATTTCTATACAATAAAAATGAACAATCCAAAAATAAAATTAAGAAAATAATTCCATTTATAATATTATCAAGTAGTATAAAATATTTAGGAATAGATTTAAAGAAGGAGAGGCATGATTTGCCCACTGAAAACTAGAAAACATTGTCAAAAGACGTTAAAGGAGACCTAAATAAATGGTTTGGAAGATTTAATATTGTTAAGATGGCAGTACTCCCCAGTAGAACTACAGATTCACTGCAATTCATATCAAAGTTCCTTCTGCCTTTTTGCAGACATAGGTAAACTAACCCTAAAATTTATGAAGTTACAAGAAACCCTGAATAATCAATTTTGGAAAAAAAAAAAAAGAATGAAGTTAAAGGACTTATACTTCCCAATTTCAAAACCTATGACAAAGCTATTGTAATCAAAACAGTGCAGTACTGGCATCAGCATAGATGATATATAGATGAAAAGAACAAAAATGGGATTCCAACAATAAACCCATATATCCATGGTCAATTGATTTTTGACAAGGGTGGAAAGCCAAGGCAATGAGAAAATAATAGTGTTTTTAACAAATGGTGGTAAGATAAATGGATAGATACCATATGCAGAAGAATATAGTTGGATACTTACCTCACATTCTATACAAAAATTAACTCAAAATTGATCAAAGATCTAACCATACAGATTAAAACTCTTCATGACCTTGGATTTGGTAATAGATTTTTAGGTATGACGCCAAAAACACAAGGAACAAACAGGAAAATAGATACTTTGCACTTCATCGAAATGATAATCTTTTGTGCATCAAAGGACCCTATCAAGAAAGTGAAAAGGTAACCCACAGAATGGAAGAAAATGTTTACAAATCATATAGCTGATGAAAGTCCAGTATCCAGAATATATAAAGAATACTTAAAACTCTATAACAAAAATAGAAATAACACAGTTTAAGAATGGGCAAAGACCTTGAATAGACCTTTCTCCAAAGAAGATACACAAATCATCAATAAAAACACACAAAAAGATGCTCAACATCCTTAGTCATTTAGTCACTAGAGAAACACACACACATGAACCCTTTTCACATCTACTAGGATGACTATAATGATTCTTTTCTTTTTTAAGATTTTAATTATTTATTTGACACACACAGAGAGAACACAAGTAGACAGAGCAGCAGACAGAGAGAGAGGGAGAAGCAGGCTCCCTGTTGAGTAGAGAACCTGACATGAGACTCGATCCCAGGACCCTGGAATCATGACTGGAGCTGAAGGCAGACACCCAACCATCTTAGCTACCCAGGCGCCCCTATAATAATAATTTTTAAATAGAGAAATAAGTGTGGTGAAAACGTGGAGAAACTGGAACCCTTATACTCTGCTAGTAGGAATGTAAAATGGTGTAGCTGCTGTGAAAACTAGTGCTTCCTCAAAAAGTTAAAAAGAATTACTATATGATCCAGCAATTCTACTCATAGGCATATAATTCCAAATTTAAAAAGCAATGTTCGAACAAAAACTTTTGTACACATGTTCATAGTAGCATTATTCATAATATCCAAAAGGTGGAAACAACTCAAGTGTCCATCAACAAATGACCAGACAAACAAAATATGTTATATCCATACAATGAAATATTGTTCAGCCACAAGAAGGAATGAAGTACTGATACAGGCTACAATATGGTTGAACCTTGAAAAGATTATGTTAAGTGAAAGAAGGTAGCAACAAAGACTGTATTTTTTGTTACTCTATTTATATGATATGTCCAGAATAGGCAAATCCTTAGAGACAGTAAGCAGATTACGGATTGCCAGGGGCTGGGAGGATGGTACATGAGGAAGTGACTATTAACAGGAACAGAGTTTCTTTTGGGGGTGATCCAAATGTTCTGGACTTAGGTAATGGTGGTGATTATACAACACTATAAAAGTACTAAAAGACACTGAACTGTACAGTTTATTTTTATTTTATTTTATTTATTTAAAGATTTTATTTATTTGACACAGAGAGAGAGCACAATCAAGGGGAGCAACAGAAAGAGAGGGAGAAAAAGGCTCCCTGCTGAGCAGAGAGCCCAGTGTGGGGCTTGATCCCAGGACTCTGGGATCATGACCTGAGCCTAAGGCAGACGCTTAACATATTGAGCCTCCCAGGTGACTCTGAACTGTACACTTTAAAATGGTGTACAATTTTCCCAAATTGGAGCGGGGGGATATCCTAAATGATAGATTCAAGAAGGAAATTAGAAGTTAAGAATAAAAGATGAGGATGACTTTTTTATTCTCAACATATATCATGATCCATTGTTAAACTGACCTTGTAAAGTTAATTTGTTGCAAACAGATTGGGGTTGACTACGCAGGTATGGAAACTGTATTCCAAATCTTCTTCTAACCATGTTATTTAATTGTGCTATTTTTAAAAGATGATTTATTATATATAAAACAACAGGCTAGACAAATAAGTAAGTACACTTACAATTTAAATAGTGGGTGATTCCTGTTGCTTCAGGCAGGGCTTCCTGAGCCTTTGAAAGGAATTTGGGCTTTAAAGTCGGGGTGTCTTGATAAGTTTCAAGTTCTAGAAAAGTCATAGTAACTGCACTGGGAGAATGACATAGTAGGGAATAAGTCTATTTGCAGAAATCAGTTAGAAACCTTTCAGTGGCTTGGATGAGACTGATGGTGGTATGTACAGAATTAACAGAGAACGTGACCAATTTATTATATTAATCAGAACTCTTTCAAAGAGACAGAAATGACCTCGAGGAAACTCTGTTATAAATGAGGAACTGTTGATACCAGGAACAAAATCATGGAAAGGCAAGGGAACTGCGGGCTCTGTGATGACTGGATGGGGGGAATGGAATGCTGCCATCTCCTTCTATTTTTGTTCTCATTTCTGCTTATCTCGAAAGTTCGCTGTTCCCTCTTTTAGGCTGGGGAGGGTACATGACCTGTTGGTGGCTCTGAATTCATGTCCTTACAGCTTCTGATGAAAGGAGACCTGCTATCTTTGATTCGGAATAGATTCAGAATGTAGTATCCCAGGAAAAGCTGCCATTGGCCAGGTTCAGATCATGTTCTTATACCTGGATTCCTCTGTCTCCAAGGGGAGTGGCACTTAGACTGTCTAAGGGACATGATCATGCCAGTGGCCAAGGAGGTTCAGGTCTATTGCCACGTAGGTAAAGGGGAGATGCAGGCCATCCTGAACAGACACAAGAGGCACTGCAGAGTTCATGGAATTTGGCGATTGACTGATTATGCAAGAAGGGGAGGAATGAGCCAAGTGTGACACTTAGATTTCCAACATCCTGGGAGGATGTTGGGGCTGTGCTCTTAGACGGGAAAGAGAAGAATAGAAACAGGTTTGAAGAAGACAATGAGATTACATTTGTTACCTGGGGGGTGTTAAAGCGCAATGGGACATCCAATTTGAGATGCCCAATAACAGGCCCGATTTCCTGAAAGAAACAACTGAGCTGGATGGAGATTTGGGAATCATCAGCATTGAGAGTGTCGGTGAAGCCCCAGGACTGGAGGCCATCTTTTAGAGAGGATGTAGAGTGAGAAAAGAGTGGTTGAAGACAAACTCTGGAGAGAGCCACCATCTGAAGGAAGGACTGAAATGACTAAGAAGGAACAGTAAGGAGCAGGAAACCGGGAGAGAATCCTGTTATGTGTATTCTGCCTCACGGTGGTTGGAAGAGCTTGCAAGGAAGGATGAGAAAGCTGGTGGCAAAATGGAGAAGGAAGTCATAACCTCTCTAACAAGATAGGAACATATCAGCTAACAAAGCAAGTAGTGTGTGATAGGTGCCAAAATGAGTTCTAGGAGGGAGGGAGAGAAGAAGCATTATGGATTGGGGTAGCCAGAGGAAGTGGGATTTAAGCCAAAAACACCCAAATGGGTAAGACTTGAATAGTTGGAAATAGGAAGAGAAATTCCAGGTTGGAGAATTTTTTAACAAAGGAGGGACTATACCAGGAACATTCAGGAGACTTGCTTATGTTGAGGTTTGATAAGAGATAATTTCAGGAAACTGAGCTTAGGCCAAATGGAGAGGGCTTTGAATGTCAAGCTAAAATATCTGATAATAAACGAGTTAGTAGAGAGTCTTCAGTGGTTTTAGATAATCCCTTTAAAAAATTGCCCTGTTGTTGTTGCTATTATTTTGTCCTGTGATGTTTTGATTTTGTTTTTACTTTTCAAAGACATCCCTGCTGGACCAGCCCCTGTTGGTTGAACCACATTCTCTCCCATCGGGTTGTATCTCTCTCTTTTGTTTTAGAGAACATTAGGTGTGACTCTGACACTCTTAGAGTGTCAAAGCTGCTCTGGGACTGTTCAGAAGCTTTCTCCAATAGGTAGTTAAGTTTTCTTTTCTTCCATCCTATTAGTTCTACTTACATCTCTCAGGGACCATGTGAAACAATTCCACGTTTTTCTCGTGTTTATGTTCTGAAGATGCTTATAGAGTTTCCACATTCCCTCTGCTTTGAGCTTAGCCAAGGTATACATGTTTAATTCTTTTAATCTCTCCCCCTAAGTCACTCCCTCTGGCCTCTTAATCATCCTAATTGCTCTTCTTTGAATGGCAGCCAACTCAGTATGTGCATCTTCCTTGTGAGGCCATGAGGAACATACTATTCCACGTGTGGTCTCACTAGACCCATAAATTACCATCCTCCGATGGCTGGACACCTGGGACTGCCCCCGCTCCAACTCTCCCCCTTCCCACAGTGCAACCTGGCCTTGGTAAATCCCTTATCCAACAGGTTATCTTTCCATTTCCAGGTGGCCTTTTCCAAAGCTTGGAACCTCTGTTCACCACGTGCTCTCCCCCAACCTCCTGCCCCAGGAGGTCTCTCACTGGAGAGACTTGGGCCCAGGAGCAGGCCCAAGTATCTGTGGAAAGTTGCAGCTAAGCTTGCACAAGTAAATCTTGGAAAGGGGCAGGCTGTGGAGTGCCCAGAATTAGAGGATGCTGCGGCCTGCCATGAGCTCTCTGGCCTGCAACGCTGTGAGCATTTAAGAAGGTGCAACTTGGAGGCTGCTTCCCTGTTTCCAATTATCCTTTTTATCTCTGCTCTGGCCCCTCTCCTTACCTAAGTGTTTTCATAGCTCTCAGCCCTTACTGTTCAGCTTTGGGAGGATAAACGTGAAACCAAACAAATTATAAATATCCTGTTTCAAGATGTGTTATCACTCTGTGACTAGAAACCTCCAGAAGCCCGAGTCTTTTGAAAGCTCTAGTTTTTTTTTGTTTTGTTTTTTTTAAAGCTTTGAAAGGAAAAAAAAAAAAAAAATCCTCTGCCACTCTAAGGATGTGGTGGCAGAGGTTAAACTGCCTTTGAGAAAGCCAAATGTTTGGACTTCAGTGAAGGTTGACATGGAAACCCACCTGAGGCTTCCTCTGGTGTCTCGGGAGGAAATAAAACCCGAGATGGATGTTCCCGTTGCAAGAGGAAGAGCCGCTCAGAGGGGTGGCAGGTAGGCCTGCACCGTGTGAGGGAGAAACTCCCCGGGGGCGCAGACGAGGCAAGTGGGGGACAGACCTCAAAGGCCAGAAAGGGCACGACTGCGGCGTCTGTGCCGGTGCCCCGGGGACATGCCGGCCGCCCCGGAACTTTCCACGGCCGGGGCTCCAGCGCCGCCGCTACTGGAAAGTTGACGTTTTTATTCGAAGCCCTTTAGCCCAGCAGTTTAATGAAGAGCAGCCGCTGGCCGGGCCGCGTCCTCGTGGAGCGCGGCGGCGGCGTCCCGGCGCCCCAGCCGGGGGCGCGCCCAGTGGGCACCTCCCTCGGCCGCCCGGCCCCGCCGCCGCCCCGGCCCCCACCAGGCCGCAGGGCGGCGCCCGCCGAGCCGGGGAGGGGCGGGGTGCGGCGGAGGGGCCGCGCGCCGCCGCTCCCCGCCTGCCGGCCGCGGGCCTCCGCTTCGCCTGGGGCTTGCGCACCCCAACGCAGCTTTGCCCGCCGCTATGCCTTAGGCTGTTCGGCTTCGGTCACTACCCCCGTGGGCACGGGAAAACTACAGTGAACCGAAGTTTTTGTTACTTGGGGTTGGGGGGAGGGGGTGGAGAGAGGGTAGAAGAGAGGAGAGTCTTGAGAGAGAGAAAGAGGAGGAGGAGGAGGAAAGCCAGAGAAGGGAGCCTGTAGGAACCGGAAGGAAGCAGGCAAGAATCTGGTTGCTTCCAGGTGCTCTTGTGTCTTTCTATCCGGATCCTCCTCAGAGGTGGGCCAGGCTTGTGGGGGGGACTAGCCCTTGCACTCCAGGTGGCTCAGACTCTCCGTTTCTACATTGAGTGCTTGAGCATGCCCTAGAAAAGAAATCTTGAGAATGTCTCTCTGTGGGATTTTGAGGGCCTCCATCTTGTAGGGTCACTGTTCCTTCCAAGTCTGGGTTATCCATACAGTCTACTCGTCAGGTAAAAGAAGGACTCCTCGTTCAATCTGAGTATCAGATAAACAAGGAATAATTTTTACTCTAAGTATGTCCCATTCAATAGTGTGTGTGTGTTTTGCTAAATCTGGTAACTGATTCGGTGTGTATTTAGGATTCCTCTAATTCAATTCCTGTCCAGGCAGCCACTCTGAAGCAGGAAAAGGACTCCCGCACACTCTACCAGCCACCAGGCCCAATTTCCAGTCTTCTTTTTGTCCCCTCTAAATTTGGTACAAGTTCAACTTTGGGCCAAACTGTGAGGTGTTTTCTGGGGCAGTTGGTGGAGAGAGCTGTGATGGGGGCAGAGATCAAGGGGCCTGTAATTTAGGTTACCTAAGATAGCAATTGGAATTTCCAGCTTGAGATAACACCACAACTAAGTGCATTACATTTACAAGATGTGCTGTGAACATAAGAGTTAAATAGTAATCGCCTTTTGTAAGCAGCAACTCTAACTGGAGTTTACATTTGGGATTAATAGTAAACTCCCCAGGCCTTACCGACAAAAGAATGCAGTTGCCCAAATAAACAATATTTTGATCAGGATTGAGCACCAATCCTCAGAGCATGTAGCCTTTTCCTAGCAAGGAGCATTTCCCAACTCTGAAGTAATTCGCAATGTGCTAGAAAAACATTTTTTAAAAATGGATATCTTAGATACCATAAAAGGGAAAACAATTCTCCCTTTTTAAGTAATAAATACCATTTGTAGGAGAATTCTTTCAGTTTGCAGTTCTGAATTATTTCCTGATAATGTGAGGTTTACAGTCTTGAGCGGTGCCTACTGCCTATATAGTAAAAGAGGAGTCTAAAGGAACAATGTGGGTCTGGGGTTTACTGTCCTCCAAATGTTAAACATTCTTCTTGATACAAAAAACTAAGAATGCATGCCACTTATGGGGCTGGTCATTGAGACCCAGAGTGGAAGGCCCCTCAGAGGGTGGAATTCTGTCACAGTTTCCCAGTGGCTGTTGTTCCTTCGGCTTCTCTAACCAAAGGGGAGGAATACCGAAGGAACACTTTCTAGTTGCTTCCCCCCACCCCTTCCAATTATGTCCCCAACATCACAGGCTGGATTTCAGTGAGATACAGCATCTCAACAAAGACAGTCCTTTGACTAGAATCTGAAAGTGCTGAGAAGCACAGAAAACATGTTGTTCTACTGGGAGGTCTCAAACAGCTCCAGGAGGACTCTCTTGGACAGGCACCGGCCCTGGGTCTACTCCAGAAATGCTGCTCACTCTGCCCCCTGGTGCACGTGTGTGCACGACTCATCCAGTCCGGAATTTCTTCCTCCCCACTTCCAGGCAGTGTTGTGAGCTGCTTTTGGAAGATCCTGCCTTCCTGGGGCCAGTGAATGTTTCTCACTCTGTGGGTCATGTGCTTAAGGTTGGGGAAACCAAAAACTTGGATTTCTTTCCAGTTCATTCCTTCAACAAATATTTGTTGATTTCCTACTGTGTCCACATCACTTTTCACCAAGCTGTCAAGGGAGTCAGGCTTGGGGATGAATGTGGGGGGCTGAGTCACTGTGGGGAGTGTTGTGGGTGAGGGGATGGCAAGGAGAGAGAGTGGGCACACTGGAATTTAATAACTGTAAAGCCATTTTATGCCCAATGTCTAGCAGTGTTTCTGGCACAAAGCTAATGCTCAGAAAGTATTTGTTGAATCTACTCGACAGTGAAATATTCTGGGTGATTAACTTTTTCTTATTATCCTTAAACTAACTCCTTTTCATTTCATTAAGTATCTTATCAATCCCTCCTTGGTAACAATGTGTGCCAAAGAAAGATTTTTTTTCCTTAGAGGCTTAAAAACTTTGGAGCATATCAGACTCATTTTCTGATCTCCGATTGGGTCTGCCTTGTAATGAGCCCTATGGCAAGGCATTGCAGGAGAGGAGGTGAGTATGCACTGACAGAGAGACAGATCTGGCTTTTTTGAAGAAATCTCTTATGCAAGTTTCTTTGTTGAGATGCTGCATCTCACTGAAATTCAGCCTACAACGAAGTTTGGGGACAGGAAGGGAGGGAGAGGAAAACAATTAAGTAGGAAATGGGTATGGCTTGGGAGCCCTGCTTATTAATGAGCTGTATGTCTCTATCCCAAGGCAACATCCAGGTGGGTAGGTTTGTGTGAGTGAAGCGGATGGGCCTCTTCTCAGCTTTTGGTGAGGTGCGAGAAATATCTGGGAGACCCCCAACAAACACACAAGTCTGGCTGCTCACACTGCGTGAAATTTTATGGATAGTGTAAAACAATGGGAAACAATGCTACTGACTATTAAATGTTTTATTTTATTTTCTTTTTTTAAAAGATTTTATTTACTTATTTGACAGAGAGATCACAAGTAGGCAGAGAGGCAGGCAGAGAGGGGGTGAAGCAGGCTCCCCGCTGAGCAGAGAGCCCGATGTGGGGCTTGATTCCAGGACCCCGAGATCATGACCCGAGCCAAAGGCAGTGGCTTAACCCACTAAGCCACCCAGGAGCCCCTAAATATTTTAAAACAATTAGATGTTTATTGGTTCTAGAATGTGAAAACCTTCCACAGTGCTGGATCTGGTGGGAGGCAGAGAGGAAAGAGAAGAGTCTCCACATGCTGGGGTCTATAGAGTTGTTGCAGATTCAAAGGTAACACAGAACAATCAAGTGATGTTATGACACAAGTACATAGAGACGGCAGAGAAAGACATGGGTCTCAGGAGCCAGAAAGAGTTAGAAGGCGAGAAGGGCTGATAGGGATAATAGTAAGGTGCCAGACTGTGCTAAACAGACTGACGGGACTGTTTCTGTGATCTTGACTCCAGCTCTGTGGTGGCTGTGCTCTAGTTGTTCCTATTTTCTACATGAGAAAGCTGAGTCTTACAACATTTAACTCGCCCCAGGTCATTCGGGAAATTAATGGTGAAGCTGATATCAAAATATCTGTATAGAAGACAACAAGAGTGGATGAAAATTGTAGTTTAGTGGGGGGGGCAGCATTCCCCCCCCCCCCAAAGTATGGTTGATAATTCCTACCTTTCAAGATTATTAGGTGGGATAAATGAGAATGTTTGTGCATGTTCCGAGAGGCCTGGTGCTCAGTGGGAAGTCAGACTGCATTAGGGAAAAGTGGGGGTGAGGACAGACATCCCAGTGAGGAGTGGGGGACATGACTAATGGGAACAATGGGAAAGGGGATCTGGTTTATAGAGGACCTCAAAACCTAAGAGAGAGGACCTCAAAACCAGTTGATGTGTCATTACTTCACCAGAAGTAATGGTTCTTTTCTGATTTTGGAAGTAGTATACACTCACAAATAATTTGGGGGGAAAACCTGGGAAAGTAGAGAGATTAAAAAAATAATAATTCACCACTTGTACATAACCACATATCTTTATTATCTAACTTTGATCCTAACTTTATGTTATAAAATAAAAAATCATGATCTTAACTTTATGAAATACAGTGCTCATAAATGTATAATAGATATATCTACTTATAATATTCTTTACAATATACTGTGAAATTCTGCTTTTTTTCATGCCTTTTTGAGAACATTTTCTTCACCACCAGATAGTATTTTTTAAAAGTATTTAAAGTGAGAGAGAACAATTTCTCTTTTATTGGCTATTTTGATTGTTCCCAATTTTTCACTATTAAATAGCACTGGGATGAATACTTTATTTGCACTTTAAAGAATTATTTCTTTAGGCCAAATTCCTAGAAATGGAGATACTAGGTCAAAAAGTTTAAGTGTTTTCAAGGCTCTTGATTTCATTTACCAAAGAGCTTTCCAGAAAGGTTAAATCAATTTCTGTTCCCACCAGTACTGTGTGAGAGTGCCCATTTTAGGAATCCCTTGCCCACAATAAATTTTTCTTTTTAACTGATAATTTCTTAGAAAAACATAGTATCTTGTTTTACTTTGTATTTCTTAGATTATAAGTGAGGTAGAACAGTTTTTCCAGTTTATTGACCATTTGTATTTCTTCTTTTGTGAATTTTTTCTTTGTGTTCTTAACCATTATTCTAGAACAGCACTGTCAAATAGAGACCTGATATGAGTCATGTACATATGTCTTTCTAAAATACAAACCTGAATGTGACAGGGAGCAGGAAGTAGGAAAGAAGTAACAATGGCTTTGCCTTCTCTCAGGCTTCAGTTTTTCAATTTTAGGTGAAAAAAATACGTCATCTTTTATGGAATTTCTCAATTCAGTTTCAAAGATTTTGTATTTAGTAGAATTTCCTCCCAGATTTTAGAAACAGATAGACTGGGTTTTAGTTGGGTTTAGACTTGGGTTTTGGTTTTTCTCCACCCACGGATGTATTAGCTCATGGGAAAGGTTCTATTAGAAAGTATTAATCAAACACCACATGTTTTACTCTGGGTGAATAATTTAGACCAGGAGTTGAGATCATGAGAGCCATTTTAGGATGATGCCTGACCTGACAGAACCATGTTTTGGAAGAGTTTGAACTTGGAGGTCTGTAGACAAGCTGGGAAGTCATTGGAACACAGAGGCCTGAGGCACTGAGACTTTTGAAGGGACAGCGACATCAGGAATGGAGCAGGATGTGTCTATCCAGAAAACAATTCCTGTGAAAAGAAACTTTGGGTCTTTGTAAAAAAAAAACGACATAGCCAATGAAGAGAGAGAGAAAAGCTGGCTTTAAATGTTTTGTGTGTATTTTGGTGGATTTAAGAAAAAGACAAAATGGTTTGCCTCTACATAGAAATGGGAGGGTAGGAAATCTCACTTATGGGAAAATGTTATTTTCATTTGGGATATGCCCACTTGGAGGGAAAAGTTATCAGTCTGTGGAAGAAACTGAAGACTGGCTTATTCAACAGCCATTCAATCACTGTTCCAGCTAGTCCTGTATCGTAGGGACTAGAAAGCTAACCAAACAAACCTGTTCTTCTCAGTCTCCTCAGCAGATGAATTATAAGCATGTGACTGTAAGCATGGATTCTGCCTTAGTTGCACCTTTGAGATTTAATGGCAGAATGGAACACATGGGCTTGTGGAAGAGGTCACATCTGAGCTTGGATTAGTAATGATGTGGTGAGAATAATGGAGTGATAGGAGATTGGCTTCTCAAAGAGAAGAAAAAAGGTGCTGGTCGAATGTGTGGGGATTGTATTAAGGAGATACTCTGAAGAACATGAAAGGTTTGGTTTTGTGGGGCTGGTTGAGGCTGAAGGACATAAAACTTTATAGGCTATATCAATTCAATGTTATATCTTTCTTCACTGGGAGCCAAAGAATACATGGCAAGACTAATAGAGTATTTGCTTTAACTTTGTTATGACTTTTAATAGTATGGCTTTGAGCAGGTTGCTTACAGTCTCTAGATTTTTGCTTCCTCTTCCTTTTTTTTAATTTTTAATTTTTTATTAACATATAATGTATTATTGGCCCCAGGGGTACAGGTCTGTGAATTGCCAGGTTTACACACTTCACAGCACTCACCATAGCACATACCTTCCCCAGTGTCCATAACCCAACCACCACCTCCCTACCCGACTCCCCCCAGCAACCCTCAGTTTGTTTTGTGAGATTAAGAGTCTATTATGGTTTGTCTCCCTCCCAATCCCACCTTGTTTCATTTTTTCCTTTCCTACCCCCCAGACCCCCCACTTTGCCCCTCAACTTCCTCATATCAGGGAGATCATATGATAATTGTCTTTCTCTGATTGACTTATTTCAGTCAGCATAATACCCTTTAGTTCCATCCATGTCATTGCAAATGGCAGGATTTCATTTCTTTTGATGGCTGCATAGTATTCCATTGTGTGTGTGTGTGTGTGTGTGTGTGTGTGTGTATATATATATATATACACACACACCACATCTTCTTTATCCATTCATCTGTTAATGGACATCTATTCGCTTCCTCTTCTTACATATCTAAGACAGTTTTGCCTGAATTGAAGCCCCCTCCAAAGTGAATATTTAATAGTAGTTCCCCACCTCTATGAATCAGGCAGTGTGCTAGGTACTTAAGATACAAAGTTTATCATGACAAGGTCTCTGCCCTCAATAACTCATATATTCTGTTAGGGGAGAGCACAGTAGTCAACAGGAATTACAATACAAATCAGAGTGATGATGAAGGTCCACAAAAACATCCCAGCTTGGGTAGGGCTGGGGAGTTGCAGAGGAAATCAAGGAAGATTCTCAGAGGAGAGTAGATCTGTTGCAGATCACAGGGGTGAGTCTAAGTGTTTAGATAGAGAAAGCAGGGAAGTCATTTCTAGTCAGTTGAGCAGCATGGACAATGGTGTAGATATATGAACACTTTCAGCCAGGACTAGTAACATGTCTAGGTACTCTGGGAGGATGGGTCATGGTGATCTGACCCTTCTGTTGCCCCTGATACTTGCTCTGTCAGTTAACTCCTCCCTCTCAGTAGCTTCAGGATCCCTCTACATAGGCCATTTCTCTTTGGTCAAAACCTATAAACTCAAGTCTCCTCAGAGATTTGATAATTTTCCTTGTTTGTCTGTTTCTCCATCTACTGTCCTTTGACTCTCTTTCCTTCCTTTTCACTCTTGGTCTCTGTCTTCTCCCTTTGTAACTCAATCTCAATCTTTCTTTCTTTTATTCTTTTTTTTTTTTTTTAAGATTTTATTTATTTTTTTGACAGACAGAGATAACAAGTAGGTAGGGAGGCAGGCGGAGGGGGCTGGGGAAGCAGGCTCCCTGCCAAGCAGAGAGCCCGATGCGGGGCTCGAAGCCAGGACCCTGGGATCATGACCTGAGATGAAGGCAGGGGCGTAACTCACTGAGCCACCCAGGCACCCCTCAATCTCAGTCTTTCTTACTCAGTCTCCAGTGCCTTAGGTTCCTTGTCTATCCCTCTGTTAAACTATTCTTACTGCAGGTTGCCGGGGGCTAACAGATGGCCAGAATCCATAGCTCCTTTTTCTGTTCCCTTCTTATTTACCTCTGTAATAGTTAGCCCTTTGCCGCTTCTTCCCAAATCTTCTATCTCACTATCCTTTCAGAACCTCTTGAGTCTTCTGTCACCTTTGCCAGTCCTTTTCTGCTGCCCAACCCTGAAGTTTAATGCTTCCTAGCATTTTTTCTGAGCTCCATTTTTACAACCAACAACTCTCTCAGAGTAATGTCCCTCACTCTTGGGGTTTCAGTTTACCTCCCTCCATTATTCTAGCGATTCTCAAACCCTTATCTGTGGCCTCTGCCTCTTGCCTGGGGTTCCATGTCACGTTTCCCATCTCCTGCTGAGGACTCCATTTTTCTGTCCCTCAGGCATCTCTAAGTGAATATATCTCCAATCAAACTTATTAGCTTTTCCAACAATCCTATTTCCTATATATCCTATATATACTTCCTATATATCCATTCCCATCTCAGTGTCCAAACTTTTAACCTGGGAGGGGTCCTTACACCCTCCTCTCTCTCTTCCATATCCAATCCATCAACAAATCCTTTTATTCCTGCTTTCTATTTATCTCATGAGTTTTTTCTCTCCTCGTCACTGTTTGAGATCCTAATCACTATTGAACTGATCAGCTTTCTTTTTTAGGGGGTCAGCTTTTTCGTTCGTATCCTTTCTTTTCCTTTAACTCCACTCAAATCTATCTTCAAGTATCTTTCAGAGGGATCATTCTAAACTACATTCATTCCAACATGAGTGATGTAAATCATTCCACATTCTTGATTGAAAATGTGTTTTCTATTACCTAAAACAGTAGTTATCCTTCTTGCAGAGACTTTTTCATTTCGAAACACCTGGTGTATGCCCACGTGTTAGCTATACTCTTGGTACCTGTTGATTGAGAAAGCACATCAACCAAAAGCTACTTCAAATTCAGCAACAAGTTTAAGTTTATTTTGTTATTAACAAATATAGCATTGACATACATTGACCAATAATATATATTCAGAAACATAAGACGTATTTCATCTGAAGGCCGTGAATGGTGGATTCTTGGACTCCTTACAATAACTACTTCCTACTAGTCAGGAATTACTACCTTAAAGATGACATCCAAATTAATTAATGAGCTATATAAGGTAATTTAAACATTTTTTTTTTCTTGAGAGAGAGAGAGCATGCAGTTGAGTGTGGCGGGTGGCGGTGGGGAGGGGAGGTGGGGTGGGGAAAAGGGCAAAGGGAGAGGGAGAGAGAGAATCTTAAGCAGGCTGCATGCCCAGTACAGAACTTAATGTGGACCTCGATTTTATGTTCCTGAGATTTTGACCTGAGCTGAAATCAAGACTTGGATGTTCAACCAACTGAACCAACCCAGTGTTGTGGGTTTCCACTCTCATCTCTAGTCAGTTTGCCGTCCTTGCCTTCTTCTCACACCACGTTGACCCCACAAGTTGCTCCTTTTCCTCCAGTTCCTCACTCATCACTTTTTCAGGAATGCCCTTCCTTCCTTTCCTCTACCTGGAACATCTGTACCTTATCCCTCAAGACTTGACAAAAATGTCAGGAGAAACTTATTTAGATTCCTCTTAGAGTTATTTGTTCTTTGATGCAACTCATAACACTTTGTGCATCATCTCTAGCAAAGTACTTATTACATATTATATTAGGATGGTTTTTACATTTATCTCTCTCCCTAGATTCTGGGCTCCCAGGTAGCAGAGTCTGGGTCTTATTCATCTTTGTATCCTGGCCTCCCAGAATAGTGCTTGGCATATGGTAAGTGCTATGGTATATAGTAAATGTTGGTGGATTCATAGTAACTATTAGAATATCTCTGGCAACCTTAGAGCAGCATCCTCAAAGAAAAGCAAAATCCCAGCCCTGAATGCCTCTTTCCTCATAACTGCCACTCTATGCAGGGACAAATAATGATCAATCTTATACTTATCCATAAACTTGTAGACAGTTACAGCTATAAAAAACTGTAGTTGTCATGCAATATGAGTCCTTCACATTACAGAACAGGAAATCGGCATTGAGACTTTCCTTTTCCAGATCCAGCATCACTCTTTTCAGCTTTCTCCATATTCTGGTCCCTGATTCATTTTCTTTGGATCCCGACTTGTCTACATTCCTCCTAAATTGTTGGAATAAGTCACTCATTTACAGAAGGTATAAAATTTGTTTTAGTCCCTAATATACGAATGCCTGCAATCCATAGATAGTGTATATTTTTAAATGATTTAGACATTTTAATCTTCTTCCTGGCCCCAAGTTCTTCACCGGGCAGTATCTAAGGAGGAGCAGCATTGGCAGATGTGAATTCAAGCTTCCTTTACTTCTCTTGCCCAGACTGTGAGGGAAGTGAATGGGCAGCAAAGTGCCAAAGGCAAGTGGCCAGAAGAAGAGCAGCAACCTGGACATCCAACCACTGGAAAAGTGAAAATCTACTGGGGCCCACTCTCATTTCAGAGATTATAACCTGTCTGGTTTGTATAACCTCTGAGCATTGAGCCTCAAATACCAGGGGTCAAACAGGAGATGGGTATTTTTGTGGCAATGTGGATGTATTTGGTGGGGGCAGGGGGTGCGGGGGGATGTTTATATGGAACCATGAAGTAAGTGGCTTGAAGGAGAATGTGGAGAAAATTTGTCTTGGGCAAGAGGCTAAGCCACTAAAGTATCTTCAGGGTGCTGTGTATAACATGGAAAAAATTAGACTTTCTTCTGTTGCATCCAACTGACTACATGGTCACTTTGAGAACAGGAAAGTGGTAGTTATTCTTGAAGAAGTGTGCAGGAGAAAATTTAGCAAGAAGAAGTTATAACTGAGGACTTCTTTGAAGCGTCTGCCCCAGATCTAAAATAGATGACTGCCTCCCTGTGGAGGAAAAACCTGGGCATCTCACTGAATTTAAATGAGGTATTACTGTTAGCTATTAAAAATGAAAATCCTCCTACATCTAGTTGCCTGGGGTGTGCAAGCATCCTTACCAACCTGTACTCCATCTTTTGGCAAGTAAAAGTGACCTGAACTCATCTATTTATACAGATTTCTAACTCTAGGGGTAGAAATTGTCAGGCTTCCAAATTCAAGTCTAGGGAGGCTAGAATCCTTATTGTTTACAAAGCTTGTCCATCAAATAAAGCTGGTGTTAATTAACTCTGGCATTCCAAAATTCATTTTGCATATTCAAAGGTTGTTATGAAGGCTGGGTCTTAAATAACAAATGCACAGACAGCACCATTAAGCAGAATGCAGGCATCACATAGTTTTTCTGTGTTGCTTCTGTTACCAATCAAGCGTGCAGATGTGAGACTAGAGCATTTCTGACAGTAAGTCCCACAAAAAGATGCTGTTCATTGATCTTGGCAGTGGGTAGTACTGTTCTAAGAAGGCAGCTGTGCATGGCAGAGCTCACTGTTATAGCTCAAAATCTGTCCTTCCTTAACACTTGCAGGACATTGGGGTACGGCATTCAGAAGGAAATAGAACAGACAGAAGGGTACATTGAGAAACAACAGTTAAAATGCTATGAATTGTAAAATCCCTTATGTGCAGCACAATGTTTTCAGTTATTAAATGAACATAATTAAAGAGCAATTTGCTTGTCATTGTTAGTACTGTTGTATATTCCTACCATATTGGTCAGTTTTAACTTTTTTTTTTTTGAGATTTTATTTATTTATTTGACAGAGAAAGATCACAAGTAGGCAGAAAGGCAGGCAGAGTGACAGGAGGAAGTAGGCTCCCTGCTGAGCAGAGAGCCCTGCAGCGGCATCCAGGGCCCAGGGCCCAGGGCCCAGGGCCGGGGCCGGGAACAGGGCCGTGGTCGGGGCCGGGGCCAAGGCCGCGGAGCTCGTGGGGGCAAGGCCGAGGACAAGGAGTGGATCCCCGTCACCAAGCTGGGCCATCTGGTCAAGGACATGAAGATCAAGTCCAGGGACTCGATCCCAGGACCCTGAGATCATGACCTGAGCTGAAGGCAGAGGCTTTAACCCACTGAGCCACCCAGGAGCCCTAGTTTTAACTTTTTGTAGACAACTTGCAACTAGTGCAGATCAATAGTAGTTCATGGATAGATTTAAATCTAAAACAAGAAGTTTACATGATATTTTAGAAATTTTAATGAGCACGTTCCAAGTTATAGTAACTTCAACAAATACCCTATGTAAATAGAATATTTGGATATAAAGTAAGCCACCAATGCAATATCTGAGAGGTTGGTCTTCTTTTTTCATGTGATCCTTTTCTGGGCAACAAAATTGCAAGCTCGTTTGCAGACGATTCGGGAGGCACACAGAAAAATGCCCATGGATTCAGTTCAGGAGTACACTGACCTACTAGGACAAGAATGGCTTTGTCTGGGCTCACGTGACCAAAAACTGCACACAGTCTCTAATGATAGACATACCTTTTTCCTTTTGATTATTGGCAGGATGCCCACTGTAAACTGACAGCAGGCTGGGTGCTGAGCAGAGTTGGAAAGCGAGAAGGAAAAGAGAAGGCAACGGAGCAGTTTTTCCTCTTTCTCCCCAATGTTACATAATGTAGATTTATTTACTCCATAAGTCACCAGGCAAATATCCGGTTATCGTTATGTACACTGTAATCACCCTCTTTGCCAGTGCTTCTGGAATAAAACACTATTTGCATCCAGACATCACATGTTTTTGTCTTTGCATATATGCTAGAGTCTAATGAGCCTAAGTCATTCCATGGTATTATGGCAAGAACATCATTGGATCTGCATCTTAAGACCTTAAAATAGAGATTTGGGTTTTGAATTGAGAGCCTTTTCTCCCTCTTCCTTTGCAGAGTATTCCCTTTTTTCCTATTCTGCGTTAAACCAGACACTCCTAAAAGAGTCTGTACCTCGAACAGACTGGGCATTGTTGGGAATACATGGGCTGCAGTTCCATAGAAATCCTGTCCGTGAGTCAGAAAGCAAACACCAGGCCTGTTGTATTGATTCTATGATGTGGGTTACTAATATAACACCTGACGTGTGTGAGCTGGCCAAGAGCTGCTCCCTCAAGAGTTGCTGGGCAGAAGGCTGGAAGGGTTGCAGCTAATTGGAAGTATAACCCATGACTGTTTAGGGGAGGCAAAGTCGTGCCATTTGAGAGCCAGGCCTTTCCCTTCTGTTTCTCAGTGGGGATGCTATTTTCTTAATAGTGTCCATGGCTTTATTGCAGTCAGTGGAAGACAAGAGGCCATTTGTTTCCGTACATCAATCACCATGGACCTGAGATCTCAGGATATGTTCATCAGAAGGGAGGCTGCACGAGCCCTGCTCCTAAATTCTTGGAGAACACTCAAACAAGTCAGCTAACTGCAAGAGCCCAATTTATCAGACTCTATGGTGGATAGAGGTGTGAAGAAAAACCCAGATGTCTTCCAATGAATAAACAAAATAGATTGCTCGTCTGTCATTGTCTGTGGTATCATGGACCTGCTATAAGTCGGAGGTCAGCAACCTCCAGTTTCCAGCCTGATTTTGTACAGCAAACAAACTAAAAATGACTTTTACATTTTTAAAGCATTGTTAAAAACAAAAACAACAAAAAACTAAAAGCAGAGAACAGGGGACAGAGACTGTACCTGGTCCATGAAACCTGAAGTATTTACTGTCTGACCTTCTATGGAAAAAATGTCTAAGCTGTGAAGGCATGATAATGAGAAGTTGTGTATTTCTAGCTGCCTCATTCCTTCACTCCCCCTCTCAGTCCATCTGAGTTGTCAGCTGGCCCAGGGGAGGTCTCTGGCTGGCTTAAGAGAGTCCTTCTGGACCAGGTGTGGTTTTGAGATTCCTGCCCCAGTTTCAGGTGGGCCTTACCACAGTAAGGCCATGCTTGGTGTTCAGGAGGTAAAGGGGTGGAGACGAATTAGATTGAACATGGATTCGAACAGTCCCCTCCAACTTCCCAGCCCATGACAGGCCTGCCACAGCCGCCCAGCTTCTCAGCGAGCACACATATTTATCAGATCTTTTGAGCCATTCGATACTTGGGTGTTTTTCTTCCAATGCCTTTTTTGAAGAGCTGGCCCACCTCCAGTGTTTTGGGAAGATAAGATTCTAAATTAATTCCTAAAGTTTCGGTTAGATAGAGACTGCCTTTCAATCCGGGTTCTTCCTCTTTGTTCTTTGATCCGAATCCCAGGAGAGTCATGGGTGTCTCTCCTGCTTCAGCTCTGTCTGAATGTGCCAGCGAGATCTGCTGATGTGCCCCTAGGTTGATTACCAGGAATGGGGCCGGGGAGGGGAAACATCCTTCCTCTTTCATCTTGCTTTCTCTTTGGGCCAAACATTCTCTTCTTGAAGGATCATGAATCTCAAGGCTAGGTATGCCTCACATAAGCAGACTGACTTAAAAACCTGGGATTCCAAGAAGCTTCCAGATGGGGCATCCATCCCCATTTCCCTGTGACTCTCATCTCCCCCTTATCCTCTTTGATGTTGAAGGTCCTGGTTCAGGCCTTCATTGCCTCACTAAGACCAGAGTAGTGGTGACTCACTCATCACTGGTGACTCAAATCCAAGTCCACCTCAGCCTACTCTGCACCCTGCTTCTGGGGAGCTGAACACCTGGCTGTGTTCCCATTGCCTACAGAATAAAAGTTCAATTCTCTCATGGCAGCTTGAGATCTGCCTACTTTTCCAGTGATCTGCCTACTTCCTTACCTCATCTCCCATTTGCATCTATTTCTTTAAGATTTTTTAAAATTTTTTTGAAATTTTTAAAATTATTTGACAGGCAGAGATCACAAGTAGGCAGAGAGGCAGGCAGAGAGAGAGAGAGAGAGAGGTGGAAGTAGGCTCCCTGCTGAGTAGAGAGCCCGATGCGGGGCTCAATCCCAGGACCCTGGGATCATGACCTGAGCCGAAGGCAGAGGCTTCAAGCCATTGAGCCACCCAGGTGCCCCTTTTTGCATCTATTTTTTTAAACATGGTTACAACTGTGTCATTCCTTAGCAGACTGACACATCTATCATGAGGGTGGCACCCACCATCTAAAAATGCCCTACCTGCTCTTTTCCTAGTGTGTTTCGCTAGTACCTAATCATCTTTCAGCTTGGAGATCAGGTTCATGTTAAGGATTAAATTGCATCTCCCCAAAAGATACAGAAGTCCTAACCCCCAGTACCTTTGAATGTGACCTTATTTGGAAACAGGGTTTTTGTAGCCAGTCAAGTTAAGATGGAGTCAGTAGGGCCGGCCCAATTGAAAATGACTGGCACCTTCTAAAAAAGGCAAATTTGGACACAGATTTGCATGGAGGGATGATGATGTGAAGACCCTGGGAGAATGCCATCTATAAGCCAAAGAATGACAGGCTATCAGAAGCAAGGAGAGAGGCCTGAAACCAATTCTTCTTCACAGCCCTCAGAATGAACCCTTGATCTTGGATTTAGGCTCCACAGCTCTGAGAGAATAAATTTCTGTTGGTGAAGCCACACACTGCGTGGTACTTTGTTAAGGCAGCCCTAGCAAACAAATATGGGTCATTTTTACTGGAGAGCCTTTCTTGGTTCACATACAAGTCAAAATGGACTTTTGTGTGCCCCAGCTTATTCTACATATATCCCATTTTGCCAGCAGCCATATACAATAAAGCTGTGCATTCAATTTATAATGCATATGCAAATCACCTGGTAATCTTGTTAAAAGGCAGATTCTGATTCCTTCGGCCTGGGTTGGGGTCTGAGATGCTGAATTTCTAGCAAACTCCCAGGTGATACTGATGCTGCTGGTCCACAGGCCATACTCTGAGTGCCAAGGCTTTAGGACACTTGTTAACATGCCTAGTCATGACGCTGTACCATGCCCGAGGGCAAGATCTAGGTCTTTAAATACCTCATACTTGAGGCAGTGCTGGGAATATGACAGGCACGTAATAAATGTTGATTGGATGGTTGGTGAACTGATAAATGAATGAATCTATGTTATTAGACTCATTCCTTGGTATCGAAGGATTCATGTTCATTCCCAAGATATGTTGGACATATAATAACTGCCCTGCCAAATGTCTCAGAGCTTTCTCACCCTTTACCTGTTTTACTTGTTTGAAACTCAGGGAGAAAAGCAGCTCTTGGGTGCCTGGATGGCTCAGTTGGTTAAGCAATTGCCTTTGGCTCAGGTCATGATCCTAGAGTCCTGAGATCAAGCACTGCATCGGGCTTCCAGCTCCACAGGAAGTCTGCTGCTCCCTCTGACCTTCTCCCCTCTCATGTTCTCTCTCTCAAATAAATAAATAAAAATCTTAAAAAAAAAAAAAAAAAGCAGCTCCTATCACACACGAGGAAAAACATTCTTGAAGACCACAGTGATGGTAGGGGAGGTGTATTGCTCATTCTTCAACTATATTTAAGTCAGCTCTTTGACACTGTTTGGCAAGAGTGACCCCTTTTCTCCATCCATCCTCCACTTCTACTCTTTGTGAACTGCCCAGAAGGTGACCACTGAGAGCCAGAGGACAGGCAAGCAATGTACATAACTGAGCTCCTGGTAGGAAATGGCTCTGTGCTCTTGAAAGAGCTCACTGGGGTAGGTGTTATTATGTCTAGTGGGGGATGGAAGCAGGAGTCAAGCAGATTTAGCTTCACGATCTGTGTCTTTTCCATTGCACTGTGAAAGAGACAGCCAGTGCTCTAACCCACCATGCTGAAGCTATCTCTGTGTCCTCCTCTCCTCCCAGCAGAAAGTAGACAGTAGTAGCTCTTACTTTCCAGCTCTTACTTTCTCTGTGGTAGTCACAGAGCTGTCTTGGTTTTCTGGCATCTTCAAGAAACAGGATGTTTAGTGGCACCTGGGTGGTTTAGTTGGTTGAGCGTCTGCCTTTGGCACAGGTCATGATCTTAGGGTTCTGGGATCGAACCCTGAATTGGGCTTTCCACTCAGTGGTGAGTCTGCTTCTCCTTCTGCCTCTGTGTTCCCTCTCCCTTGGAGTTTGCTTTCCCTCTCCCTAAAATAAATAAAATCTTTAAAAAACAACGACAACAAAGAAACAGGATGTTTCTTCCTGTAAGTGATTCCTTTCAATTTAAAAAATTGTTTTAACAATTTGGGATAGAATAATTCTGACATACAGTATACTAGTTTTGCCTTCTTCAATAAGCTCTGAATGCCTCAGGGCCATTGTGAAGGACTGTCATTCCTAACACTGTGCTGAAATTTATTCATATTTTCAGATATTTCTGAAAATAGCGAACTGTTTGCCCCTACCGTAAGTGGTGTTAGACTCAATATATTTTTTAAAGATTTTATTTTTAAGTAATCTCTACACCCAATATGGAGCTCAAACTCACAAGCCCAAGATCAAGAGCCATATACTCTACCAACTGAGCCAGACAGGTGCCGAGACTCAATCTTTTTTTGGACAGTAGTTCTTTCGTAGTTTTTTTTCTATTCATCCCTTAATCTAAAGACTCTCAGTTATTCTCTGTTGCTGCTGTCAGTGAATCTGCTTCAACTGTCTTGTTTCTCATTGGTTAATTCAATTCTCAAGGATGAGAAGAATTGATTGCAAGCCTGTTAGAAATATATGCAAAATAAAAGTGAATAGGACATGAACCAAACATCTAAGACATTTCCTTCTGAGTTAGTTTAAGAGATTCATTGCCTTTAAAAAGTGTTTTTATTCTCCCAGAAGTTTCAATGAATTTTCTGGTTCTGAGCATTATTATTTATTTTTATTATTATTATATTTTCAAGTTAAGGTCTTTTCAGAAATAGTATCTATTAAGGGTGCATTGGTGCTCTACAATATATTAGCTTTAGACTCCTTCCTGCCCATAAAACAGCCAATAACAGTAAATACTCACTAATCCGGAACAATGCAAAGGAGAAGACATTCTGAAGTAATTTTTAAAGACCTCTTCCAACGTACTTTAAAAAAATCATGTGGGTCTCTTCCTTTCTGAATCAAAAAGTGACTTACATTAGCTGCTAAGAAAATGCTGGATGTATTCTCTTGAGTAGACAACAGTATTCATTTGGCTTTAAACAGTATGTCCAAACACTTTATTGTCTTAGGTAATTTAAATGTAATGTTGTAATCTTTCAGTGTATAGTAAAATCATTTCTAAATAGTAAAAAAATAAACTCTAGTGTCAACCAGGTTGGATTATTGCAAATTCCTCATTAATAGGGTCTCACTTTACTATATATGTTTCTTTCTATCGTTCTTTCTTTCTTCGTTAACTGCGAAAGCCTTGTCTCAGTGACCTTTTGGCATTTCACAGTTAAGGTTTTCCCATACCTTCGGGAAGAAATTTTTAAAACTGAAAGGTAATTTGGGATGCCTGAGTGGCTCAGTTGGTTAAGCGGCTGCCTTCGGCTCAGGTCATGATCCCGGCGTCCTGGGATCGAGTCCCACATCGGGCTCCTTGCTCAGCAGGGAACCTGCTTCTCCCTCTGCCTCTGCCTGCCACTCTGTCTGCCTGTGCTCACTCTCTCTGACAGCTTAAAAAAAAAATGTTTAAAACTGAAAGGTAATTTTATTTGTGCCTCCTTATCGAAGTATATGCTAAAACTTCTCATTCTGAAAAATCAGAGGAGAGCAAAGGAAGAAGAATCAAAGATGAAGAAAAAAGAGGTAATTGGTCAAAATTCAGTGTGGTGTCTGTATAGCAAGGGGCCAGAGGACAGGCCCTGCTTGGATTCACTGGAATGTTCCCGTGGGTAATGAATGGAAGGTACAGCCCCTGGAGGCAGACTATTTCTTCTTGGTACTTACAGACCAATGACTCTTAGGTTTATCTGAAAAATCAGCATTTGAAAAGTCAATGTGATTTATCTAAGAAGAAATCAGTACCAGCAAATTAGTTCTTTTAAACATAGAAACAAACTGTAAGGGTTATTTTCTACCCTGGGCTTTTCATTCCAAAGAGCTTTGAATAAAGAGATGCACTACAACTAAAAGTACATTCATCTCAGATAATGCAACAAGTTTCAGTTCTAACAGGATTTCCTGGTGTAACAGAAGCTTTCCCTAACAAAATAATTATAGTCTAGAGGAAACAAGGAAATTAGGCCTTTAAGAGTCTCTTTTCTTACTTTTTATTCTTTTGGCATAAAAGCACAGGGGCTTTTTTCTTGTTTTAAGATGTTTTTATGATTAATGAGTTGGGCTAACGTGTTGGAGGTTTAAAGTTAAACACAGAAGGGAAAACATGCTGTTTACAGAAATTTGCAATTTACCAGCCAGAACCACGTTTGTTGGGCAAAAAGCCTTCATAAAATAATTACGAAAATAAATAGTTAACTTTGATTTTGTTGGTCACGTAGAAAAATTAAGGGCCATTTTTTAGGAAATAATAGTACTACCAACAAAAAAAAGAATAAGGACAAGAAAAGGAAAAGGACATTTTTGTAAGATGTATGTTCACACAATCTAAACAAATTCTGAATAGGTGCCAATTGTATACTTTCCTACATTTCAGTTGTTTTTAACCACTCTTTTACAACCTTATTTTTTCTTATTTTGATTTAGAAAAAAAAGGCTACTACCCTACAGTGCTTCAAAGAGTAGGAAAGTCTCTATCGATAATCTTTAAGCTTTCTGCTCAAACACATCAAAAGACTTTAACTATCAGTTTGTCCCCCAGTCAGTGAGATGGTCTTCTTTTTATGCTCTGAAAGATATAGACTGCTTCCTGACTGTGGGAGAGAAAACGTAAATTTTATTTGTCTATGCCTACAATTCCTGCATCTTCCCAAGTTGGAAGTGTCTAAATCAGAAATGAATAGGAAAATCTAAATGTCAGTGAGATTCTCTGTAGTTTGTGAAAACGCCATGATGCTATCTTTCTAACTAGAAAAGATTTTCAGGAAGCCTTGTTTTTTTAAAACTCTCTCTTCTCCGTATATCGTTGAAGCTTAAATTTGTGTACAAATCTACCACGCTCCTTTTGTTTTCAAAACTGCTTCTCCAAGAAGCTTAGAACTTTTTTTTTTTTTTTTTTGCGGAATTTATAAATAGATTTGAGCAGACGTTTTAATTAAAAAGCCAGCAGAAGGGGGCACCTGGGTGCCTCAGTTGGTTAATCATCCAACTCTTGATTTCAGCTGAGGTTGTGATCTCAGGACCGGCGTGGTGCTCAATATGGAGTCTGCTTATCCTTCCCTGTTCCTCCACCTCCCTCGTGTGTGTGTGTGTGTGTGTGTGTGTGTGTGTGTATTGTTTTTAATTAATGCTGAGATATTTAAGTGTTTCTAAGTAAATTTGATTCTTTATTTTTAATTTAATTAATTAATTTTAAGTAATCTCTGTACCCAAACTGGGGCTTGGAATCACAACCCCAAGATCAAGAGTCACCTTCTCCTCTGACTGAGCCAGCCAGGCAACTCTGATTCTTTATTTTATTTTATTTTTTTTTTTTAAAGATTTTATTTATTTATTTGACAGAGAGAGATCATAAGTAGGCAGAGAGAGAGAGAAGCAGGCTCCCTGCTGAGCAGAGAGCCCGATGCGGGACTCGGTCCCAGGACCCCAACCTGAGCTGAAGCCAGAGGCTTTAACCCACTGAGCCAACCAGGCGCCCTGATTCTTTATTTTAAACAATCTTAACTTCCCTCTCAAGATAGAGTTTATGGGTAAGAAACTCCCGGTCTCAATGTTCCAATGACCCAACTTTCTAATTACTCCTACTGCACCCCCAGAAAGCCCCAGAGTCTTTCCTCAAAAGAGGCTCCTCCAGTCAGTTCTACTGCCCTTACTGGTCTTCCTTCCTCAGTGAGGCAACAAATACTTCATGTGGTGCCAAAGGGGACAGACTCTTTTCCTTCCATACTCAAGTACCTCACCCATGTTCACTGTAGAAATGGATTTTGTCTTGCTGTGAGAATCCTGTTCATTGGAATTGGGTGTTCTGTTAGCTTTTTGTAGTAAGGGAAAAGCATTTCAACAATCCCTACCCTTCTCCTGGAAAATACGTCTCACCCTGTCTGTTATCTTCTTTTTGTGTAGAGTGAGGTAAAGAAATGATTTATCCTCTCAACTTGCACGCTCTGCATTGTCTCGCTGACTTCCCTTCCAGGCTCTCCATGGGATTTGAGAATTTATATTTCCTTGCTTTTGTTTGCTGATTGTATAAAGGATTTTTATCTTCTTGTTTCAAGTTAAGTCTCACCAGCTAGGATTTCCTTTCTTTAGGTTAACACTTTGTCCCCTAAGCATTTTTTTTTTTTAGCTTTTTCTTGAGTTTCTTCACACTCCATTGCACTCTCATTTTGTTTCTTTTTTCATGTATACTTGAAGAAGGCATTGCTTTTTCAACTCTATTGTTTTTCTCCCTTTTTTTCTCTTTATTTCTTTAGAATGGCACTTCTCTCTCTCTTTCTCTCTCACCATTATTTAAAATGACCTAAAAGGTGAAGTGCAATATCCACCCCAAAAGGCTCCTTTTCTGTTTGTTTCTAAAAGCACCACCCACCAGAATTTACACTCACTCTAAGTAGCTGTTCTCAAATTAGAATCACCTGTTGTCATTCACCTAGTGTCATTTGTCCTTGGGGTATAAGTTTAGCTCTGTTCAGGTGAAATAGAATATACACAGAGAGAACAAAAGAACAAAGACCATCATTCTCCTGACTCCCACATACCTAGCAGACAAAGACTCAGCATAACAAAGGCTTCAGGCCTAGGATTTAAGTGTTTCACACCAGGGTGTGTGTGTGAGAAATATATATTAATTTCTGTAAGAACAAAGAAAATTGATGAATTTCATAGAAGACAAAAGAAATTACACTCAAGTTTAATTTGAATAAAGTAATTATGGCTAGAAGCTGCATAGTATAAGATATTTTCTAAGTTTCACTTGGTGGCTCACATTTTTTAAAAAGAACATTTAATAAAATTCCAAGTCAACGAAATAGGAACAGTGCCTTAGAAGCTGCTGTAGGCAAATGTGGTTTGTCTTCAGTTAATGCAATCGTTTTTTAAAAGTTTTTCTCTTAAATAACATGATTTTTTAAATGCAATCAGTTAGTGGTAGCATTAATTTGATTCAGGTTTATTATAGGTATGAAGTAAAAGCAGTAATAGATAATATGGCTTAAGGCAGCATTGAAAAAGTCTGGCTCTAAAAATTTCACGTGTTAGCAAAAGTAGCAAACAGGAATCCAACTAAATCATCAGCATTTTAAAATCTTAACTCTTCCTCCTTGGGGAATCAGCTGCAGCTGGAGGAAAATGCATTGCCCCAAGACACACAAGACATCATCTTATGAAGTGATTCCTGGTGTGCAGTAGGGAGAAAAGGTCAAACAAGGATAGCTGAACAGTGAGAGTTTTAAGTTCAGGAAAGGTTTATCTGACTTCCTTGGTCCCCTTGTTGCAGAATTCCTAGCTTTCATGGTTGTATCAGGGTATTTCTATATGTATACTGTTGAGGTCTTTTATCCTCATCAAAATATACCTCTTGGGGCGCCTGGGTGGCTCAGAGGGTTGGGCCACTGCATTTGGCTCGGGTCATGATCTCAGGGTCCTGGGATCGAGTCCCACATCAGGCTCTCTGCTCGGCGAGGAGCCTATTTCCCCCTCTCTCTCTGCCTGGCTCTCTGCCTACTTGTTATCTCTCTCTCTGTCAAATAAATAAATAAAATCATATATATATATATATATACACACACACACACATATATATACCTTTAAAAATGTGCAAGAGGATTTTCAGGGCAGGGACTGCATGAAGCTGTAAGGACACGTATCCCTGTGTATTTGTCCACCTGCAGAGAATGTACCATGCTAAGAGGGAAGTGTGATGTAAACTGTGGTCTTTGGGTGGTTATGCTGTGTCAGTGGACATTCATCAATTGTAACAAACGTGTGACCATGGTGGGGGAGGTTGGTAATGGATGAGGGTGGGTGGGGGGTGGACAAGATGTATGTGGGAAATCTCTGTACTTTATGCTCAGTTTTGCTGTAAAGCTAAAACTGCTCTAAAAAACAAATGTATTTTTAAAAATTTGCACAGCAGAGACCTCCTCACCTCTCCTGCCTCTTCCTTCTAGGCATTTCAGTTCAGCTTTTCAAATGCTTGGGAGTGACAAACAAAGACCACATACAGCCTTGAGGCATGTCCCTTATCTAATAGAACATAGGGTAGAGTGAGGGGACCACCATAATAACTGAATAGGGCTAACAGGTCTTGGGGACTATTCCAGCAAAGCAGGATGTATGACCACTCTACTTAATATTCTACTGTTTAACAGCATTTTTAGATTATGAAATTAATGTAGCAATGTAACAAAAAGCTTGAAAACTATGGGGAAAAGCCTAATTGCACCATCCTGAACAAGCACCTGGTAGTTTTGGATTCTCTTCCAATGTTGCCCGTATTTCTTTTTTACAATCACAATCCTAATGTGTATGTGATTTTTGTACCCTGTATTTTTCTCTTAATGTGAGGTCATAAACACTTTTTCATGTTGCTAGTTTTCAAAATTATTTTAACATAGCTCTTGGTATTACAAGGAGATGTACTTACCATTTACTTAGTTATGTCTTGCCATATAATTTTCTAGCTGCATTTAAGTAACCCCTTGCTACTTTGTGTGGCCTCTGGGCTGGTAGCATGGGCACCCCCTGGGGGTCTGTTAGACTTGCAGAGTTGCAAGTGCCACCCTAGACCTACTGAATCTGCCTTTAAAGAAGGTCTCCAAGTGATGCACATCAGATTTTGAGAAGCACTGAGTTAGCCTACTTATAAATAATACTGCTGTGAACATCTTCACATTTTGCTTGTGGATGGTTTAGTTATGTTCAATTTCCAGAAGTGAGATTATGAGTTCAAAAGACTTGCAGATTTTTATGTTTGCCAGAATTGCTGGAAAGTTCTTTAAGAGCCAGAACAGTGGGTGTAACTGAGTGCTCTAACCTGAGGGTGGGTCCAATTAGTGCCCTCTGTCAGCTGGCGGATTACAGTTGACCTCTTGGAGCCCTCTGGTGTTAAAAGTCCTACTATTTAAAGAACAAGCCTCCTGTTACCATCTGGAGGCAGGGCCAGAGAGAAAAGCTTTCTGTTCCATCTCTCTGGCCCTTAGACTCACAGAGCTTCTTGCAGTGCCCATCAGATTGCAAGGCTAACAACTCCTAAATATTCCCCATACAGGCCAGAAACCTCTTAAATTTCATGTCTAGGGAATTCATTCCTGACTCTCTCTGAGTCATGAAGAAAAAGAAATGCTTCTTTCGGGGGCTTTTAGTTTCACCTTCCAAGCCACAGTCATTCTAGCCTTGTTCTGGCATCCATGACCTAAAGGATCACTGTGCCGCCTCCTCCATGGCTCCCTAAGTCTCCTTCCTTCCCCAGGAGCTGCAGATATTTTCTTTTACAGATAATCTCAGCCCTGGAGGGGTCTGCAGTTCAAGGGCTTGTGCCATCCTCCTTGGGTTCCAACATGTTATCTAGACTTTCTCTGCTCACCACCACTTTCATATCTGACCTGCTTTTCTACTCCAGCATCTCCAGTTTTTTAGTTGGCCTCTCGGTTGCTGTTTTTCTTGGGACAATGTCACATTCTGGGGCTTATGATATGCTTTCCTGATAGTGATATTGTCCAGATCCTCAGTTTGTTTCTTACTGTTCTTAAGCCCGCCCGTCAAAACTGCCACACATCAGGCCTTCTTATCTGTGTAGATGTCTGGGACTGTGTCTGGCAACTTCACCATGCTGGTTTCACCTTTGTTTAAGGACGATCACAAATGGACATCTGGATTTGTCTTAAGATTACTGGGATACCAATATCCATCCTAGCAGGCTTAACTAGATCACTAATGTGCCTTTACGATTTCTTTTGAAGACATTTCCTCAATTAAGTCGCTCTCCCTTTTCCATCAATGAAAAAGCACAATGTTATCTCACAGAAATGGAAGTGTGCTTTCCACCAATTAGTCTTCTTTATGGGGTTCAACCTATTTATGTAGGTGAGAGGGAGAGAATGAGAGAGAGAGTCTGACTTCTACCCATAGTTCATTTTGCTCTGAGGGAGGCCAAATAGAGTAACTTGTCTTCAAGATGGCTCCCATTAGTTCCTTCCTGTATGTGCAAACCATTCTCTCCTTGAGCAGTGGAATCTATGCTTCCACTCCTTGGACTCTGAGCTGATTGGTGAATGCTGTGACTAACAACATAACTCACAGGAGAAGTAAGGCTAGGTCACCAGAAAGCTTACAGCTTCTGCCTGGCTCTCTTGGAATGCTCACTCTGGGGGAATCCAGCCCCAATGATGTAAGATAGCCGACTACCTCCAAGATTACCATGCTGTGAGGAGACCCACGGTAGTCACACAGAGGAGCCACATGGACAGAGATACGACCAATAAGTCCACAGCCATCCCAGCCCCCATGTCAGATGTGTGAGTGAAGAAAACTTTAGAAGATTCCAACCTCTGTCTTCATTCAATGGAATGAATTTGAGGGACTCCAAAGGAGTACCACTCAGCTGAGCCTTTAAACACCCAGAACCATGAGAAAAAAAATAAGTAATTGTAAATCACTAAGTTTTGAGGGAGGTTTATTATACAGTGGTAGATTATCAGAATATCAAATATCCATTTTTGGTAGGGAAACCTCTCAGATTCAAGGTAGTAATAGAACTGCATCAGTGATTATGCCACAGAGTGTGAATTTCTGCTTCAACTTGTCTTTAAAAGCTATGGCTTGCTGAATTACTCTGGAAAGAGTAAAGTGTCTTAGTTACTTTAAGTTGCAATCAAGATGTGGCTTGGATGGGCTGTTCTCCAGAGTTGGGTGATGAAAGATACCAATTCAGTGCTGATGGGCTAGCTTTGTTCTAGGACTTTATTCATGGGGAGTCTGACCTTATTAACTACAGTATGGAAATAGGTCATAGCCATAGAAAGTTAAGAGGAAGAGGCCATATATATAGAAATTGCCTAGTCTAACCACCTACTTTTTTTTTTTTTTTTTTTTTTTTTTAGATCAGATAGAGGTGCACAGAGCATGCCCTGATCTAGATCTGGCTAGTGTCAATACCAGGATAAGAATTCACATCTCCGGGGCACCTGGGTGGCTCAGTGGGTTAAAGCCTCTGCCTTTGGCTCAGGTCATGATCTCAGGGTTCTGGGATTGAGCCCCGAGTCAGGCTCTCTGCTCAGCGGGGAGCCTGCTTCCTCCTCTCGCTCTCTGCCTGCCTCTCTGCCCACTTGTGATCTCTGTCTGTCAAATAAATAAATAAAATCTCTAAAAAAAAAATTCCCATCTCCTGGCCCAGGTGTAGCACCTTTCACCCTATCACTCTGCCCCCCTTGGATACTAAAAAAACTCTGAGGAAATGGTTGTATGCCATTTGGTTTTATCTTCCCTTTCATTTATTTTATATATATATATATATATATATATCCTCTCTACTGTTAATCTGTACAATGGGGCTAATACCTACCTTATGTGATATTTATGAAGGTTAAATGTGATAGCTTATTGAAATTATCTGGCATTTACTGTGTACTCAATAAATGGTAAGTATCGTCTTCATGAGCCTGGTAAAACAAATTCTTTGGAATAACCATCTCAAGAGCCTTTAAATTGAAAGAATTTTCCCCACAAACAATACCCTAGGTATGAGAAATTCATCACTGGGGAGGACTCCAGGAGGCAATTCAGCATCCACCCAAGTTCTAACCCAGACAAGGAGACATTTCAGTGACCTGTGAGAAAAGAGAGAGCGGGATGTGGATAATTAGCACGACTGCATGGAATAAGTCACCATCCTGCAAAGGGAAGCCGAGAGGCTGAGTCAGCTCTGGACAAGAATAGGAAGAGAGCAGGTCTGGATGTCTGGAGTTCTTTCTGTCAACTTTTTATAAAAATAAGTACCTCTAGCTGTCTGTCTGCTAAGGAGACATCCATCACCCTGTCTGTGAAAGTAGCTTTCCTTATGCCTGTCTCTCCAGACTTCTGTTGTGGTTACTTGTCTCACTGTGGTTATCCCCACGTCTGCTTCTCTGTCTCCCTTGTATCATATGTGCTGCGTGTGTAAAACTCTTTATGTGGAGTCTGGGAATGGTTTTTAATACATTCAGAGCAATAAGCCAGAACCTCCACCTTTAATACCTGCTTCTGCCATTTCTCATCAGCAGGGCTGTGAGCACATGTGGGGAGCAGCCACCCGTGACAGATCGAGGCCTCACCACTCACAGAGATGCAGATGGGAAGAAAGGGAACTATTGCACCAAACACCTGTCCAGCAGTCTGGAGCCACAGCAAAGGTGCTCTAACAGCCCTAAGGAACAGTGGACACAGCCCAGATTGTGGACACAGCCAACAAGGGATGCCACAGTTTAATTATGATCGTGATTGCAGGCGATGAGCAGAAAACTCATTCTCACCCGTCCTTTGCTCACTGCATGGTAAGCGGAAGTTGTTGCTTCACAGCTGTCAGCAGATGCCTTTGGAGTTAGACGGATGGGTTCAAATTCCAGGTCTGCTGCTGGTTGCCTTTATGATTTGTGGTAAACTATTTAAGTTCTTGGAGCTACAATTTCCTCACCTGAAAAATGGGGATGATAATAATGCCTGCTTTACAAGCAGGTTGTAAAGAAGATCGCATGGAAGTCGTGTAAGAAAAATGTCTGTCATTGCTCTGGAATATTGCTGATGCTCCCTAAATTAGAGACCTTGATCTTGACTTTCCAAGTAAAGGGGGGAAATACTGTACAGTGAATAAGATTAGCTTACTCACTGGGACTAAATCTTCAACCCCACACTTAAGATGTCACTTAACCTTCCTGTATCTATCAAGTGAGAATCATTTTGTTTCACCCCTTCAGAGATTTGACGAATCTTAACCTTAGGTCTAGCTGGACTCCCTTTGCTCTGTAACACCAAGATGTCTAGCTCCAGAAGATGGGAGGGACCACAGAATTTTCATCTGGGCTTAGGACTGGTCTGACTCTGTTTCTAAGACGAATTCAGAGATTTTCCATTGTTGATGTGAAATTGAGCTCCTCCTCAAAAGGTCGCATTATAAACATCTGCTACTACTATTTGTCCCTAAAATGTTAACGTTCTGTATAAACAGTGAAAAAGGAACTTCTCGTCCTAAGTGTTTTATTCAGTTATGTCATGAGCATAAAGTGAATTGTGTTTATAGACTCAACTAATGAGAAGAAAAAGCCAGACAACCATTTGTTGAGTTGCTCGCTATGTGCCAGGCATGTCACAATCTTCCCCTGAGCATCATTGTGTTCCCATTTTATGGAGGAGAACTCTGAGGCTCCAAGAGATTAAGTCTTTGCTAACGTCCCTGCTGGTGATTGGTGGAGTTGGTGTTTGGATGCAGACCTGTCTGATTCCGTTGACCCTGCTCTGCCCTGTCCATTTGACCGCCTCGAGGCTCAGCTCCATTTGCTTGACTTTAATGAGGACCCAACAGATACACAATCTCGCCGTTTTCTTGGGCCATTGAGATGCTATGGACATGCTCTCATCTTTGCAGTGATCCTACGGCTTCTATTCTAGGTGCAGATGATAGGAACTCTCTGTGCCTATGTCAGTTATTTCCAGATGCTGAGTGTGAAACTTTTCATCAAGTGTTTTGGGGGAAGGCCACATCTGGAAACAGTTACCAGATGTTATAAACCACTTTGGCCAGTGGGTGCGGGACTGCTATCCAGGTGACGAGTATAGGACAGCCCCCTCCATATGCAGAAGATGTTCTTGGGGAATGGAGATCTGGGATGTTTGTAACTACTGTGCCATGTTCTTCCCTGGAAGGGATGTCAAGGATCTGTGTCACACATCTCCCAAAGCAAGAGTTTTCTGATAGTTCAGAAGAATGTCTAATGTCCAGATTTTTTAGGAACTAGAATCCCTAACCATAGATAGCATGTCTCCCTATGAGTCACACAGCTCTGTTTCAAGGCAAAAATGACACAGGTAACTGAGTTCCATTCAAACCTGACGATCTGGTCCATATCACACAGTCTTTTGGTTTTGATCCCAGTGTTCATTACTGCTATTTATTCATTGCCAACCGAGCTCAGCCAACTAAAAGGAAGCAACATGGTATCAGGCAAAAATGGTAAAAGGCATAAACGTGGAAGTTAAACTAGATGCATTCAAATCTATTGCTTTCCACCTGTGTGACCTGGGATGAGTCATCCCTAATCTCTTGAAGCCTCAATTTTCCCCCCTGAACAATGATAATGCAGTGGCAATGCCACACTTCCTTGGGTTGTGGTGAGGCTCTGAAGTGATGGTGTGTGTAAAGCCTTTAGCGCAGTGTGAGTACTCTATGAACAGTGTTATTGTGGTGGTGGCTGTCGATGACCATTTGTTCTAAGAAAATGTGATGTCTTTTACTACCTGGGAGGTGAATGGCAGGTGCTGGGGGTCACTTGTGTTGAAATTCAAACACTTGGCTAGTGATTTGGTCCAGAGAAGGGAAAGGCTGACTGGGAGGGGCCGAGATCTAGCTGATGCTATTTACATTCACACTAGCAGACTCAACTTGTAATCTGGCCCAACCAGCCAGATTCAAAACCAGCCTCTCCACAGGAATTTCACACATGCAAATGAGGATTTTGATGGGCCTTGTAAAATAACCTCTAGTTTAGTCTGCACAGCCATGCCTTTTGAGAGCCAATTGCTCTAGTCTGATCCCAGCTTCAGGAACCACAGAGGCAACTGTTTTCAACCTTCCAGTCTGGGAGGATGCTCTCCGCATTACTGCTGAGTGAGTGAGCCCTGTGGTTAGTTCCGAGCAGAGGGAGCCAGTCGACACTTAGGCCCAGGAAACAAAAGTGAGCCCCCATTAGCTCCTACTGTATAATGATATGTTCAGGCAAAAATGTCAGTTTGACCTTTCTGAATGAGAATCCTGGGCCTACAAAGTCAGTAGGACCCTTTCAAGTTGCACCCATTGACAAATTTTCCTTGAGACATTCAACATTTTGGATCTCTTCTTATCTAAAATTATATTATAAATTATTCACTTACCTCTTAAAAAGTTTTTTTTTTCCTTTATTTTCTTTTTTAGGGGAGTGAAACAGTTGAACTCTTGGAAGTCTGTAAGCACAGTTTTGCTTTGTTTTATCTGATACATCTGGATTATTTTACTTTCAGGCAAAGATCCATTAGCATCAAACAAAATGAAACTATGCTGTCTTCAAACTATATTTTTGACTAAAATTTCCACCTTAAAGCAAATTATGTTCAGATAGCTTGATACAGAGGAAAATCATTCTTACTCTGACTTCTTGGATGATCCCTTTGAATTTACTTTCTTCTCCCTCTACATGTGAGCGGGTCCCAAGGGTCTGCCCTTGGTCCTTCTCCCCAGTCTCACAGTGCTTCTGACCAGAATTCTTAGTCATCACTTCTGCTTAACCTTTCACCTCTATTCAGGTGCCATCCAAATAGTGATGCTAAGGGAAAAAAAGAAGAGGATGATCCTTGCTTCCAATGCATTGAGCTTGGGGATCCCACAGAATGTTCAAATAGGGAAGTCTAGCAGAAACATGCAGAGGCACTTCTAAGCCAAAGTTTTATTCAACTTTCTCTTGACTATAATCATGCCTTGAAAAAGCTCCTGTTTTAATAAATCATGGCCCATATCTGTTTGCCAGAGAAGCTGACGAAGCAGGTTTGTTTTTCTTTTTTTTCCCCTAGCCTGTGGGGTCTCCCATTTCATGCTTCTGTTTATCCAAGTTTTATTTACAATATCCTAATAAATCTCCATGCTGTAGGATCATGTGGACATGAAGATGGTTTCAGGGGTTACCCATGAGTGCTATAATGTTAGGAACCATATGGCTGTGCTTTCCTGTAGAGGACTAGGGGATCTCACTGCGTGAGACTGAAGTCAGGTTTCCGGCTCTTGACTTAAGGAAAGTGTTTCAGAGAGAAGACCAGATGGAGTCTTTTGCAGGCCCCGTCCAAACCACCACTGGGCTAGGAACAGCGAAAAATGCCCATGCTCTTTCTCCCTTGCTTGGATGATGACAGGTGAGACGCAAATTACTGCTGTAATAAAAGCATAAGTAAAAACTCCTGTCCAAATGTCCCTAAGTCTTTCTGTCTTGCGGATATTAATGAAGTCACATTAGTGCACTTCCTTAGCTCCTTTCTTAAATCCTGCCCACATCACTTTGGGGAGCCCTCAGGACTGTTCTGTATGGGTTAATATTCTTATAGTATTGCACCTGAACATGTACTTGCTATATATTGTTTTGTCGTCTCTTTTTTCATTTAGTGTACTGTAAACTTTCTCCTATAGATTAGATATTTTTCTATAACATTTTTTATGGCTATATGGTATTCCATCATATGGCTAATTTGTTTAACCAGTCTTTTATTATTGTGCATTTACTACCAATAATAAGTAGTTCTGTAGTAATATCTCTGCACACTTTCTTTTCTTTTTTAAGATTTTATTTATTTATTTGACACACAGAGAGAGTGAGATATCACAAGCAGGCAAGGCAGAGAGAGAGGGGGAAGCAGGCTCCCTGCTGAGCAGAGCCTGATGCAGGGCTCGATCCCAGGGCCCTGAGATCATGACCTGAGCCGAAGGCAGAGACTTAACCCTCTGAGCCACCCAGGCACCCCCCTGCACTCGTTTCTAATTATTGTCGTGAAATAATTCCTGGGCATGGGATTGCTTGTCCAAGTGCTCATCAGAAAGGGTTAATGCTAGTATTATTAATAAATAATGATATCTCAAGTACTACTAAACGCTGGGCCCGTGGGAAGCAACTCCTCCAGAAAGAGCACTTAGAAACAAAAATACAGCACTTACAGCCTTTAAAAAACACATTTTAAGGACCAAGAATCATTCCAAATTTATCAATACAAAGGAACAATTTTGAATTTTTGAAACCCCTTTATAATTGATAATTGTTTCCTAAAATTTAAATTAGATATGATGTTTTTATGCAGGAATGGAATTATCTATTTAAAGGACAATAATATATAAATTATTTAATAGTGATATTTATCATCAACAAGTTATGCAAGTCTGGACAGACATTGTATACTTTATGTGAAAGCTCAGCCTCCTGAAGTTTGTTAATTTTCTGCTACAGAGATTTTTAAAGTTCCAGTGGTCTATAAGGGATTAAGTGGAAGGTATGACTTGTATCCTTAACTAGATTTTAAGAGAAAGGCGTTGTCACCAATATATTTTGGCCAAATGTCTTATTAAAGATACCCCCAAGAACAGAGCTTGGAAGCAAAGGTAGCCTGGACACCGCTGGCGGCCCCATCATTCGGTACTTTAATAACTCATTGGCAACAGGATGAAGTCATTTATGTTCCAGACTTTGCCTCCTGGTATCTAGATTTTTATAGGTGTTTTGACTGAGGTGTAGAGGAGGCATTTTTTTGGCCACTGATTTCTATTCCAGATTGTGGGATGTGAATAATTTGGTAAATTAACATCAATGGGTTAGACTGTTCTTTGTTACCAAAGGCCCCTGGGCTGCCTGTTCCCCTGGATGGTCACATTAATTTGCAACCACAGGAGGATGGCTGCTGGGCACATACGCCCAAGTTAAATTTCCTTTCACAGGTTTTCCCCCTATTTTGGATATTCAGGTAGCCACTGAAGTCTGAGGCAGCTCTCTCTTGTGCATTCATAATTCTGACTAAACCTAGGGTTTCCAAAACTAATATCGGGGAGAAAAGATCCAAACCTTAGTGCTTTTGTGGCTTTCTTTCTTTTTTTTTTTTTTTTCTTTTCCTGGGGCCAGCTTTCGGCCATGTTTCCAATGATCAGTCTGTATGCCTGGTTACACACTAAATGCATAAACTGTGTGTGCTACAAATGATGTTTTTCTAGCCTGTCCGTATAACCTATTAAACCAGAGTTGGCAGTTTTCCATCCCTTAGGAGAAGCATTTGGCATAAATAATATTGTCATTTGGGAAGGCTAGACATGGTTTGAAGAAGTGACCTTGTGTAAATATTGTCTGAGGTATGACTGAGGCTAAATTATATGACAGGGAGCTAGTATAGTCTGGGCTCTGGGCCCTCCTGGTAATGAAGTTGCTTCTTGTAGTAATGGACCTATTGAATCGAAAATGTAATCAAATATATCGGATGCTGTTAAAAACACAGAAGCCAGCCTATTTATGAACCTCCAGAGTCCAAAGATGGCAAAATGGTCCTGGGATGTCTTTGTCATTCAAATGGCTTTGTCTTTTTCAAAGAGAAATTGTCCTAGAAAGTGCCTTTGGTCTTCACCACAGAACTTCCCCCAGTGGTGCGACTGCTGACCATGACAGGCATTTGTTGAACCTCCGCCCACATCTGGGATGAGCAGTGGGTACAGAGCACAGTGTTGCTGGCTTTTTGTGGGTAAGCTGGTATATCAGCAGCACAATACATCCGCCCCCCAGCCCAGCCAGTTACTTTCCATTCCCCTCCCACCATCCTTGTTTAGAATTTTATTTCCTCTTTCCTGGTCTATGTTACTCAAACAGCCTACTTATTATACAGAACCCTTGCCCTTCTCCTTTCTCTTCCTTTTAATTGATTCGCCAGATCTGTCTTTCAAAAGCATGATTTTATTTTCATCAATTCATTGATTTATTCATTTATTCATTCAACAAATACTTATTGAATGTCAACCATGTGTCCACCACTTAGCTCTCTGCTATAATAGGAGTTAACAGTCTAGCGGGGCAGACAGATTTGACAAATAATCCTACTACTGAATAGACAATTTTAAGCTAGTGTGAACATTCTGTAGAAATGAAGCAAGATTCTTTGATAGTATAAAACAAAGAAACTCTCTCAGGATGGAGGAAGCAGGAAAGCTCCTCCAAGGAAATGATAATTAAGTTGCAATGTGCGCATGTAAAGGTATAGATTTTAGCTAGGCAAAGGAGTGAGCTGGAGAGTGGAGACAGAATGGGGTGGTGGAGGGTTTCCCGAAAAGAGGAGCTGGCCATGGCAGGGGGCAGCATTGTGGCATCTGAGGAATGGAGAGAAGGCCACTGTGGCTGGAGTATGGAGAATGAGGGCCACACCAGCAGGGCTATGTAAGGCATGTTAAGAATTGTGGTCTATGTTTCTCAGCTGTGGGAAGTCATTAAAGAGAATATAGGCAGGCTGTGATTGGATCAGATTGACATTCTGAAAAGTACACTTGGGCCACAGAGGGGAGAATTGATTGGCAGTGGCCAAAGAGATCAGGGAAGAGAGGTAATAATGAACCCAGGTATTAGCAATGAGGATGAGAAATAGGTTTGAACATGGTTTATGTGGGGGAAGAAATACACAGTGATGTATTTCTTCATCTGATGATGACAAATTGGACATGAGGGAGAAGAAATCATTGTGGATGTCTGTGAGACTCCAATTTGTGCAGCATGATTGATTGAGCTGCCATTACTGAGTGGGGGATTACGGAAAAAGAGGACTAGAATCACAAGCAAGGACCTCCAATTAGGAGCAAATGATTATTTTCAAGGGATAGCAAGGCAGAGAGAGCCATAAGACATGAAAACGCAGAGATGTGACTATGGAAGTTGGCAAATTAGATCATGTAGGGCCTTATAAGCCCACTGGGAAAGGATTTTAGCTTTTAATGGGAATGGGAAGCTATTGGAGGGTTTTGATCAGACGGATTACATGATCTGACTTAACACTTTTGGGCGATTAGTGTGGCTGTTCTAAGATAAGGCCAACATCGAGGAGATCATTTGAGCAAAAATCACAATAATCCAAGGGGAAGAGGGTAGTGATGGTGGTAACTTACATCACAGTGGTAGCTGAGAAGGTGGTAAGAAGTAGTAGAACTTGGATGGATTTTTTTTTTTAAAGATTTTATTTATTTATTTGACAGAGAGAGAGATCACAAGTAGGCAGAGAGGCAGGCAGAGAGAGAGGAGGAAGCAGGCTCCCCGCTGAGCAGAGAGCCTGAAGTGGGGCTTGATCCCAGGACCCTGGGATCATGAACTGAGCCGAAGGCAGAGGCTTAACCCACTGAGCCACCCAGGCGCCCCTGGATGGATTTTTAATATAGAACCAGAAGCATTTTCTGATGGTTGAATATAGTGAGAGAGAAAGTGAAGAGTGAAAGATGACATCAAAATTTTTGGCTTGAGCTACTGGAAAGATCGATTGCTATTCATAAAGATGGAGAAGATAGCTGGAAATTCAGGAGTTTGGTTTTGAATATTGTATTTGAGATCCTTATTAGATATCCAAGTGGAAAGATTAAGTAGGCTATTGGACATATGGCCTAAAGTTCAAAGTAGAGATATAGCATAAAAATATAAATCTGGGCGGTGCGGTGCCTGAGTGGCTCAGTCAGTTAAGTGTCTACTTTTGGCTCGAGTCATGATCCCAGAGTTCTGGGATCGAGCCCCGAAGCCCCGAGTCCCTGCTCAGAAGGGAGACTGCTTCTCACTCCTCCTCTGCCTGCTGCTCCCCCTGTTTGTGCTTCCTCTCTTGCTTTCTGTCTCTCTCTGTCAATTAAATAAATAAAATCTTTAATATATATGTATATACATACATATATATATATATATCTTTGGTTATATTTGTATATATATATATCTTTGGTTATATTTGAGGTATAGATAGATGATACTCCAACTCATGAGAAACAATGAGTTCCCCAGAGGAGAAAGAATAATTAGAGAAGAAATGAAATGTTTAGAAGATAAGCATAAAGAAGAAAATCTAGTCAGTGATCAAGGTTGATATCACCAGTAATAAGACATACCAACATCTTGTACCGTACCCTTGCTATGATGTACTGAGAAGAGTATAACAACAGTTCTGTAGTACTTTTGCCAAAAAATACCACGAGGAAACATCAGACATCCAAACTAAGGGACAGTCTATAAAATAATTGACCAGCACTCTTCAGAAGGTCAAGGTCATGAGAGACAATGAATGACTAAGAAACTCACAGATTAAAGAAACTAAAAAGGAGCATGACAAGTAAATACAACAGTGAGATCCCAGATTGGATCCTGAAACAGAAAAAGGGTGTTAGTGGGAAAACTGCTGAAATTCAAATAGATTGTAGTTCAGTTAATGGTATTGTACCAATGATATTTTCATGGTTTGGATCATTGTACTATGGTCACATAAAATGTAAACATTAAGGGAAGCTGGTTTAAAGAATGGGGGAACTTTCTGTTTTGTTTTTTGCAACTTGTCTATAAGTCTAAAATTATTCCAAAAGAAAAAGTTTTAAAAATTAGGGTTATGGCTTTTAGGCATGTGCCCTGCAAGGATGTGGCTGCCCTCACTTCTAGTCTTTCTAGCTTGGCATAGAGATGCTGGAGACATACGCAGGACCACCCATTGGGGTCCTTAGAGTGTGTTAAAGTCTTTGGACTTTCCTCTAAAAGCTGGTGAAAGATTAAGGAGGGAATGTGGAAGAAGATGGGAAACTAGACATGTTTGTTTTAGGCAAAAAGAGACAAGAAAACAGAATAAATACTGGGTTAGGCCCAGATTCAGGCAAACACCCAGTTACTCTCAATTATTCATCCTGTTCTCCAAACAGAACTGACCATGAGTTAGTTCATGACTCACAAGGGTGTTAGCACATTGTAACGTCTGGCTGGGAAGATTGCTCAAATCCCAAAGGATTATCCTTGCGGAGCCTTGCAAGCCTCCTGTTTTCTCCTGGCACTCCTATAGTTCGGCCGTAACTGTAGAGGGGATTTTAAGCTTGTAAGCCTGAAAGGTAAGTTGTGTATGTACTAGATCTCACCCTCCCTGCCCAGAATGATTCCAGAACAAAGACTGGAGCTGGACTGAGATACCAACCTACAGTGAATGAAGAAATGATCATTAGGAATGAGGCGAGAGACTCTTCCTGCACCCGTCTTCTCAGCCAGTTCCACTGGAGGAGAGGGTTGCGGTGAGCTGGGGTGGGGTGGGAAGTATTAAAGATTCCATCACATCAAAGGTCCCAAGGGTGTTGTGGACTAGTTGGAGATGGTGACTGAGAAGTGCTAATTGGAAAATTATATATTAAATATTAGCCTTGGGAAAATCGTAAAAGTGGTTCATAAAGAAGACAGAAAGGTTCCCTGAAGCTAGGGAGACTCTGCCTTGGCCCAAAGAAAGGATGAACCATGAGACAGATGTGCCCTTTAATCTGCCCACTGTCCTATGGGGGATGGGCTAAAATCAGGAGAATCCTTAGAGTCTAGGGTAAGATCACCTCTGCGTCCTCCCTACCACCAACCTACCTCATTGCCTGGCCTGCCAAGAAACTGCCTATCAGCATTGATGGCTAGACCTGCTCTCAGAAACTCTGAAATTGACCACACAGTCTAATACCCTAAGGCTTAGATCCTACAAAATCCTATTTTTTTAAATATTTTTATTATTTTTTAAGATTTTATTTATTTATTTGACAGAGAGAGATCACAAGTAGGCAGAAAGGGAGGGAGAAGTGGGCTCCCTGCTCAGGGCTCAATCCCAGGACCCTGAGATCATGACCTGAGCCAAAGGCAGCCACTTAACTGACTGAGTCACTCAGGCGCCCCTAAAATCCCATTATTAATGGTAGCTATCAATTTCTGAGTACCTACTACATGCTAGGTTCTTTATATGGTTGTTTCTAATCCTTCCAGTAACCCTTCCAAGTAGTCATGATCATTGTCGTATAATAGGAGATCTTCCTGGTGAGGAAATAGAGGCTTAGCTTGTTGGAGATTATACAACTAGTGGATGACAGAACCAGGATTTGAACCCAGGACTGGTTTCCTTCAGAATCCCAGAGCTCTCCACTAAAATTAATGCCTCCCTGATCATGAATGAACCTATGGGGCCAGAAGTTAATAAGCCCCTGGGACAATATTAGCGACGCTGCAAAGTGCCGGGAATGGCACTGACCCAATTTTATAGACCTATACCAATATGCAGGGTTTCAGGAAGTTTCACTAAGGATGTGGAATCAGCAGCCCATGACTCATCTGGCCAAATTCGGAGGAGGCTGACTGATGGTGCTGCTGCAGGCAGTTTACAGTGACTGAGGTCTGTGAAGAGTGAGGGGGAAGGCCATGAAGAATCCTGACCAGCACACCTGGGCTCCTGATGTTGGAAAATCGTGAGGATGTTCTGTCAGTGTTGGCCTGAAGCTACATTTCTGGCTTAAATTTGGGTGGCTTACCAAACCTCAAAGGCGGAAAGAACAAATCATGTTAAGAGTTTGACAGTGAGCGAAGTCCAGGGTTCTAGCTGGCTCTTTGCCACAGACTTGACATGTGAAGAGGAGCAGAGAAGCTGCTTCTTCACCATCAAAGTCTGTCATCTGGGCTGGACGTCTCACAGAGAAAAAGGTAGCCAGGCCTCAAGTCTACTTTCTGGAAAGAAACCCTTTGATGCAGAATTACGGAGACGTCTAGGCCCACAAAAGACATTATATACCAAGCTACCACATTGATAAAATAGACATGCTATTAACTATTTTCATTAAGTTGAAGTAATAGGGGAAGGGCATTTTGGGTGTTGGGGACATTTTAACAAGTCAGTGTGTTCCAGAAAAAGTAAGGAGAGAAAAAGGAAGAAAGAAAGAAAGATGACCTTCTTCTGGGTATTGAGAAGAGAGAGTAAAACATGAATTCCACAGTACTATTTTTAAGATCAGACCCCTGCCTTTTCCTCATTCTGTCTCCCACTGTGCTTTTCTCGGCCTTGCTCCAGCTTTGTTACTCTCTTGCTGGTCTGTTTTTACATAATTTCTCTCCTCTTCTCTCCACTTCTCCCCATCACTTCAATAGCTCTTACTTGTCCTTTATGACTCAGCTCAGTGTGTTTGCCTGGGGATGTCTTCCCCATCTACCAAAGCTGCTTCTAGCAGGAGACTAGATTTCTCTGCATGGATGTCCCACGGGGTCCTCCTACTGAATTGGCCTGCCCCTCACCTGGGTTCCTGACCACCTCACCTCCATCAGTCATCTTTGACTCTTCTCTCCCCACCACCTTTATTGACTCACTCAGTATGTCCTGTCTGTTCAGATACCAGTAAGATTAAACCCTTAGTAGACGTAAGGTATTGTCAAAGGGACTCTGGGTGTGTTAGCTCACCCATTAGCTCACAACAACACTACAAGGTGTATCCCATCATACTATTGCTTTACAGATGAGGAAAGGGAGGCAAAAGAAGGTTAAGCAATTTGCCTAAAAACACACAGCTATAAAGTGATGGGGCCAGGAGTGGAACTCCAAAGCCCTCATTTCCTAAATATGTCTCAGTCCCCACAGGCCACCGTAATCTCATTTCCCTGTGCAGCCTATCCCCATAATGCAGTCAGAGTGATTTTTCTAAGTGAACTCTCCTTAAAACACTTGGCTTCTTATTTCCCTCCAGACAGAGTCCAAACTTCTTCTTCTTCTTTTTAAAGATTTTATTTATTTATTTGACAGAAAGAGAGCACAAGTAAGCAGAGCAGCAGGCAGAGGGAGAGAGAGAGAAGCAGGCTCTCTGCTAAGCAGGGAGCCCAATGTGGGGCTCGATCCCAGAACCCTGGAATCATGACCTGAGCCGAAGGCAACCGCTTAACCAACTGAGCCACCCAGGCGCCCTGAGTCCAAACTTCTTAAGGCAACAGAAATGACACTTTCCCCATGTGCCTCTCTGTCCACCTTCCAGCCTTGTCTCATGCCGCTCCTCACCTCAACTCCTGGGCCCAGGACTTCGTGTGTGTGGAGTCCTGTGGCCTCCTCTTCTCTCTGTCTGACCAGTTTCTCTCTGCCTCCAGGTCTCAGCTTGGATGTCACTTCTTTCAGAAAGATCTCCCTGGTGCCCTGACTCTCTCATCCTGCCATGGCATCCAGTTCTTACCCCTTGGTGACACCATCCTACCCACACAAGGTCTGCTCCATTCCCCTCTCTCCACCCTCAGCTGTAAGCAATATGAACAGATATTGGGTCTTGTTAACAGTGAGTCCCTAGGGAATAGTAACGTATTCAACAAATGTTTGTTAAATGAAGGAATAAAGGGCATGCATGCTCTAGGTCAAAGTTCTGACCTGGCTGATTGTACAAAGGTCCCTATCCCTATATTTGCCCACTTAAATAACAGACAAAATTGCCAGATATGTGACCCAAGATGGTATTAATAGGCAGATGACATGGAAGAGGGGACCACAAAGGGAAGCAGTCACTCTTCCCTTAGACACAATATTAACTTCCACTTTCCAGGGGACAAAGCCTTCCTGGAACTTTTTGCTTGAGAATCTGGCATTAAGTCATTTGCCCGGTATGTGTCCATCAACCAAAGGGCTGTGTGAGTGTTCAGACTACCTGTGGTTCCTTTCACGTGTCATCATTACTCACTTGCTAGCTTTTGGACTTGGGTATAGCTTTACTAAGCTTCATTTTACTTATCTGAAAAAGACCATTTGGGTTTCAGTTTTTGGCAGTGTAACAAATTAGATGCACTGATTAACCCTTCCAACTGTAGCAACTAAAATGAAAGAAGAGGGGGAAAAAAGTGTTTTTTTGGTTTTGTTTTCATTATTTTTTTAAACTAAGTTTTTTTTTTTTTTAACATTTTATTTATTTGACAGAGAGAAATCACAACTAAGCAGAGAGGCAGGCAGAGAGAGAGGAGGAAACAGGCTCCCTGTGGAGCAGAGAGCCTGATGTGGGGCTCGATCCCAAGACCCTGGGATCATGACCTGAGCTGAAGGCGGAGGCTTTAACCCACTGAGCCACCCAGGCACCCCTTGTTTTCATTATTTAACTACATTGTTAAAATGTCTTGAAAGTAAAGAATCTGTGAATCCCAAAATTGAGGTAAGAGCAGAAACCCGGAGGTAATTCAGGAAAAAGGTGATTTTTACTCTGAGGTTTTTGCCCAGGCCAGGAAACTTGAACTTCTGTTTTGATGGATGTGTAGGACTTGAGAGGGAGGAGATAAAGCCTTGAGCTTGTCTAAAGTGGAGATTAAGTTAGACATCCTAGCATAAACTGGGATCCCAAAGGCATGAACCAGAAAAAAAACAAAAACAAACAAACAAAAAACCTACACAGAAGGTTGCTACACAGAAGATGAGAGCAAGGAGGGACAGAGCAATATGATATTTCCTTACCTTGACCTAGTCACTGGGTGGAGAGACAAAACAACTCCCCCAGAATCAGAGAACCATAACAGAGCCCTCATAAGGATGTATCAGTCTGAATTCATGCCACCTGTGTGTTCAAAACAATGTTGCATGAAGAATCAACTTAAAGTAGTACCAGAATAGTGCCCCAGGAGACTGACAGAAGTAATTTGAATCTTCTTGAAAGGAATTCAACTTCACTCAACCCTTTAACATTTTCTTCAGATAAAGTTGCAAGGAAAAAGGAAAACTCTTGATAAAATAAAACTCAACAAGTATCCCAGGAAAACAGCATACTGTGAATGAAAACAAGAAGAAAGAGGTGTCTGGGTGGCTCAGTGGGTTGGGCGCCTGCCTTCGGCTCAGGTCACGATCTCAAGATCTTGGGATCCAGCCCCACGTCAGGTTCCTGCTCTGCCAGGTGTCTGCTTCTCCCTCTCCCTCTGCTCCTCCTCCCTGCTCGTGCTTGCTCATGCTCTCTCTTAAATAAATAAATAATCTTTAAAAAAAAAAAAAAAGGAAGAGGAAGAAAAGTGCAAAGCAAAATTGCAATTATGAAAATATTTACTAAGTGAAAAGCAGATATTATGAACTTTATATCAATGAATTTGAAAACTTGGATGAAATGGGTTGAATCCTAGAAAAATATAACTCAGAAAAACTGACTCAAAAAGTAGAAAATTTGCAAAAATAAAAACAACCCCCCCAGAAAATCTGAATAGTCCTTCTTTCTTTCTCTCTACCTCCCTCCTTCCCTCCCTCCCTCCCTTCTTCCTTCACTCCCTCCCTACTTCTTCCCTCCCTCTCTCTTTCTTTCTTTCTTTCTTTCTTTCTTTCTCTTTCTCTCTTTCTTTTTCTTTCTCCCTCCCTTCCTCCTCTTTCTTTCTTCCTTTCTCTCTCTCTCTCTCTTTCTTTCTTTGGAATAGTTCTACCTTAGTTTTAAAAATACATAATACTTTAAAAGCTTTCCACACACACAAAACAACAAAACAAACAAAAGAGCCACCAGATTCAAATGACTCAGAAAAATATTTGATAAAATGTAACACCTATTCATGATTAAAAGAAGAAACTAGAGGTAAAAAAGAGATGTACCTAACCTGGAAAACAGAGTCCACAAACTATCTATTGAAAGCATTTAATTTAAAACAAAATACTGAAAATGTTCTTTTTATTTTTTTAAGTTCAATCTACTTCCTAATGTGGGACTCAACCTCGCAACCCCAGGAGCAAGAATCACATACTTGTCCCACTGAGCCTACCAGGTACCCCAAACTTGAAATGTTCTATTTAAGATCCAAAAAGGGAAGTCCATTTGACACCCCGTATTTTACTGGAAAATCCTAGGCAATGCAGAGACTAGAAAATTAGAAAAGATAAGAAAGAAAAAAATAACACTGTTTGCATAGCTAGTGCTTGAAAATGTAAATAAAAAGAAAGGCTTTGAACACCCAAAAGGATCTACAGATTGAGGATGAATAAGTGAGTTTGGAGAAAGACTGGATGTAAGAGCAATATGTGAACAATCATATTCATCATCAGTGTTTAGTTTTTAAAAAAAGTATTTTAAAGAAAATAATCATTTAAAAAAAAAAAAAGAAAGAAAATAATCACTTATGGAAACACCAAAATGTAAGTAGGAACAAATCTAAGAAGAAAATGTGAAACTACTTTGTGAAGAAGATTATAGAACTTTATTGAAAGGTTAAAGAAGTCCTAATAAATGGAGCCATATAGCAGATTTTTCAACAAGAAGCTTCAATAGCTTTAAGGACTCTTAAATATCGAGATTCTGTAGAGTTCCAGTCAATATTCTCCAGAGATTGTCCTGGACCTTGAAAAATTATTACTAGAATTTTTATGAAAAAGCAGAAGTCCTAGAATAGCTGATACTCTTGGGAAGGCAAAGAGAAGCTAGGGGATTTGCCCTACCAGATACCAAGACCTAATAAAGCTATAAGCATTAAGTTAATGTGATATTGGTGCAGTGGCAGACAAACAGATCAATAGAAAAGCATAGAGGGCTCCAAACAGACATGTACATAGGAAACTTGAATTAAGACAAAGTAGCCATTGGGGTGCCTGGTGGCTCAGTGGGTTAAGACAAAGAAACCACTGTAGATAGCATGTGAAGAAAGAAATGGTGTGGGGACAATTGACTGTCCATATGGAAAAACCTGAAATTAAATCCCAATTTACAAATAGCAAGTTCAAGTGGAATAAAGACTTAAATATGAAAGGCAAAAGTCTAATACACTTTTAGAAGACAAATTAGAAGATTATCTTTAGGATACTCAAAGAGTATGCTAGTTTACTCTAAGAGTAAAGAAGGATTTCTTTAAGCAAAATAAAAAAAAAAAAATAGACCATGAAATAAATATCGAAAAATTCAATTCTGTTAAAGGTCTGTCATCAAAAGACATTGTATACAGAGTAAAAAGAAAAGGCATAAAGACGAGGAAGGTATTTCAACATATTAAATCAATAATCAAAAAGACTAGTACCCAGAATATTTTAAAAAATAATACAAATCAATAAGAAAAAGACAACATAATCCAATAGAAAAATGGACAAAGATAGGTCCCTTATGAGAGAGGGGTTCAACCTCACTAGTGTTCATCCTTTTTAGTAATAAAGGAAATATATATTAAAATTAGAATTTCCTTCCTCATCAAATGGGCAAAAATTTTAATTCTGATAAATCTAGATATTGGCCAGACTGTAATGAGACCTCTCATTCCCTGTTAGCGGGAATGTAACTTGGTAAAAGCATCTCAAAAACACTTTACCTAGTTAAGTTAAAATGTGCTTATCTTAGTAAAGTTAAAAATTGAGGGCCTAGTAAAGTTAAAATGTACTTACCCTAAAACCATCCATTATATTTCTGAGTATGTAGCCTAGGGAAATTCTGCCTATGTGCACTGAAATACGTATAGAAGAATGTACTAGCAGCATTGTTCATAATAGCTCTGATTAATAACACATTGAACGTCTGTAGAGTAGAATAGATAGATTGTGTTTCTCTATTCAATGGAAAACTACATAGCAGAGAAAATGACTAAACTACTTTTACATGTATCAACATGGATGAATCTTTATCTTATTTTTAAAAATATTTTATTTTTTATTTGTCAGAAAGAGAGAGCACAAGCAGGCAGAGTGGCAGGCAGAGGCAGAGAGAGAAGCAGGCTCCCCTGTGAGCAAGGAGCCCAATGCAGGACATGATCCCAGGACCCTGGGATCATGACTGGAGCCAAAACAGTGGTTTAACTGACTGAGCCATCCAGGCATCCCAACATGGATGAATCTTTAAAAACATAATGAGGAGGTTCCTCAAAAAGTTGAAAATAGAGCTACCCTACGGCCCAGCAATCACACTACTGAGTATTTACCCTAAAGATACAAATGTAGTGATCCGAAGGGGCACATGCACCTGAATGTTTATAAGCAGCAATGTCCACAATAGCCAAACTATGGAAAGAACCTAGATGTCCATCAACAGACGAATGGATAAAGAAGATATGGTACATGGTATGGTATACGACAGAATACTATGCAGCTATCAAAAATCCTCGAAATCTTGCCATTTGCAACGATGTTGATGGAACTAGAGGGTATTGTGCTGAGCAAAATAAGTCAATCAGTGAAACACAATTATCACATTCTCTGATATGAGGAATTTGAGAGGCAAGGCGGGGGGTCATGGGGAGTAGGGAGGGAAAAAATGAAACAAGATGGGATCAGGAGGCAGACAAACCATAAGAGACTCTTAATCTCAGGAAACAAACTGAGGGATGCTGGAGGGGAGTCGGGTGGGAGGGATGGGGTGGCTGGGTGTTGGACATTGGGGAGGGTATGTGCTATGGTGAGTGCTGTGAAGTGTGTAAGCCTGATGAATTACACACCTGTACCCCTGAAGCAAATAATACATTATATGTTAATAAAAAATTAAAATAAATAAATAAAAACATAATGATTATTGAAAGAAATAAGCTACTAAGATTACTGCAAGCAGTATGATTCCATTTATTTAAAGAAAAACTTTACTAAGATAAGCACATTTTAACTTAACTAGGTAAAGTGTTTTTGAGATGCTTTTACCAAGTTACATTCCCGCTAACAGGGAATGAGAGGTCTCATTACAGTCTGGCCAAACTGTTACACTCTAAGAGATGCAAACATAGTTGGTAAACTATAAAGAGAAGCAAGGCTATGATTAAAACAGAATTAAGATGCTGTTTTTCTTGCAGGGAAGAGAGGGAGGTATCACTGGAGAGAGGTCCACAGAAACTTCTGAGATACTGATAATATTCTGTTTCTTATACTGTCACTGGTTACACATTCTATCATTATTTTTAAAATTTTACAGATAAAATTTATTCATTTTAAAATAGGTGTATTCTGCAATTAAATGAAAACTTTTGTTTCTGCTACTATGGCAAAGATTGAATGACACAAGGTGCAAAAAGTGCCAGGCATCTAAGAAGTGCTCAATATGATATGTGTCTAAATTTAAAAAATAAGATAGGAGTAACTTCCCTGAGGCCTAGGGGTGAGACAGGGAGGCACGGAGGAGTGGGCTATGGATAGCAGAACTGATTCTTATGGGCCCCAAGTAAGGACGCAGAGACTTGGACATTGGCTGGAGCTCATCCAGTCCTTGAAGAGTCTGCCAAGTGAAGCAGGCAGACACATTCCAGAAGATGGCATGTTTACAACTTCTTGGCCCACACCGCTGCCATAAAAGCAGTCTGCCCAAATCCCTTTCTTCTTATCCACAAATGAGCCCCAGGATATTATATCTTTCCTGGGAGGAAACCTTGTTTTCCAAGAGAAGATGAGCCTCATTTACCTTGGCTCCTCTCCACCCACCAGCCATGCAGATATTTAGCAGGTTAATGATGTGGCCATTAGACAGTGCTTATCTACCTCACCTCTGCCCTTGGGTGGAGGGTCTCAGACATACTGACTGGAGGCCAGGTCTTACTGGTGGGGGAGGGGAGGGCTCTCAAGGTCTTTTAACAAACCTTAACTGAGCATCTGCTAACTGCAAGACACTTTGCCAGATACATAGTGTTATGGGTTGATTTTTGTCCCCACCCCCCTCCCCGCCGCCAAATACGTTGGAAGTCCTAACTCCCAGTGTCTGTAAATGTGACCTTATTTGGAAATAGGGTCTTTGCCCATGATCGAGTTAAAATGAAGTCATTAGGGTGGGTCCTAGTCCAAAGTGACAGCCTCCTTCTGAAAGGGGGATATGGACACCAGTACACAGGGAAAAGGCCATGTGAAGATTAGCATTCTCCTGCCACAAACAAAGGAGCTACCAGAAGCTGGGATGGAGGCCTGGAACAGCCCATACCTTGATCTCACACTTTAGCCTCCAGAGCCGTGAGCCACCCAGTTGGCCATACTTTATTTTGGCAACCCCAGGAAACTAATACAAATGGGTGGGTATAGACCTAGAAATGAGGAAGCTACGACTTCCTGCCCCCAAGGAGCTCACTGTCTCCAAGGCAGTTGTATTTTAAGCAGAATGAAATAAATAAAATAACAAAAGGGCAGGGAAAGTGTTCTGGCTGTGTAGGCTAGAGAAGGAGGAATTGTTAACTGTAGCTAGCTTAGTTTCACACTGCCCTTTGTTTATCTTTTCTTCCGCATACTCATTTGTTTATTCATAGGGGCTGTAGAATATATTAAATAAGAGTCTAGGATTTGAAATCAAATGAAAGTTCCTATTTCAGGTCCGTTGATTCCTAGTTGCGTGATAGCAGGGAGGTTTCCATCATTAATAAAATGAGCGTACTCATATCTAACTGACGGTGCCTGACTCATTGTAGTGCTCCCTAAATGGAGACAACTCTCGGCAGCGGCCACCTTGCTAGTCACCCAAATAGAGTTTACTGTGTCTGCTATGAGCCAGACAACAGGTTGGGGATCTAAAAGTAAGGCAATAGTTCCTGCCTTCACGGAGATCACCGTCTAGTTCCTTCCTGGCTCGGAGTTGGGCATAAAGCAGTTAACCATGTCATAGATTAAGTACTGATAGAGGTAGGCATCAAGGGAGACCCAAGCTGGGAGTGTCTTGTCCTGAATGAGGGGATCAGGGTAGAGGCAGAGAAGAGGTGATGCTTGAGATGAGGTTTGAAGGTATCAGAGTAGGGCCTTTCCAAGGAGTCGGAGTGTGTACAAAGCAACAGAAACAGAGAAGAACAGGTGACATGCGGAGAAGGGCAGTTTGGTGCAGCTGAAACACAGGATCCTAAGTAAAGAGAGAATCTTGGGAAGATGGACCAGCTCCTTGTTGTGAAAAGTTCTATAGGCCAACCATAGGAGTTTGTAGTTCATCTATAGGCAATGAAAGCTTTAATTTCTTAAGTAGGCTCCACGCCCAGCATGAAGCCCAGTTCGGGGCTTGAACTCAAGACCCTGAGATGAAGATCTGAGCTGAGATCTGGAGTCAGATGCTTGACTGACTGAGCCACCCAGGTGCCTGGGCAATGAGAGATTTTGAGGGACTTTTCATTTTTTAATAATGGATGGTAAGCAAGGGAGGGGCATGGTAAGGCTTGCTTTTAGATATATTGCTGCTTGTGTTAGTGTGGAGGTGAGAAAAGAGGCAGAGAAGCCTGTTAGGAGGTTATCCCATTAGTCAAGACCACGAGCTTTGAAGACTAGAGCTGAGTCAGTGTTGGTGGGATAGACTGGGAACATAGAAGATAGTGTTAACTGATGTCTGTGATGCATTGCAGCTGCCTAGCATTTCTCAAACACCCTTCCTATGGTTGGGGAATTTCCAAACTTAGTGTCCATTCTCAAAGAAGAGGCCAGAAACTCACTTTCCCAGTGTCTCTGTCAGATAGCTCACAGGCATATAATCTGGGCTCTGCCCATCAGGACTTTGTTTTGGGAAAGAGGGTTGCGAAGAAGGAGATAGCACATGGAATCCATTCTGATGAGGATAGTACCGCAACAATGAGTTCCACAGTCACTCTTCCCCCTGGGGTTCGTCTGTGATGCACAGTGTGCCAATGGTAGCAGCAGCACCGTTTCTATGGACAGCCTGGCTCACAGGCCCTCTTGAAGATTCTCTGTGCTACCTAACAATTTAATAGATTCTTTTTTTCCCCCCCCTCAAACTAGCTAGAGTGGCATCTATTGTTTGTAACTAAGAACACAGTCTGATACAGGTAGAAATGACAGGGTTTGATGATAGATTGATAGATCGACAACGATGCCCAGATTTCTGTGTTAGGTGGGATGATAGTGTTGTTAATTAAGCTTGGGAATGAGGAGGGAAGAGCAACTTGGGGAAGAGAACAGGAAGTAATAATGAGCTCGTTTTTAACATGCTGAGTGTGAGTTTCCTTTGGGACATATGGGTCATAGACAGTTACATGAGATATATGGATCTGGATATCAGCAAGGAAGTCTAAATATGAATTTTAGACTTGTTAGAATGTATTTATTGTTTAAATTAATTGAACATTTAAAATGTTCTGGTCACTGGGGAAACAACTGTAAATAAAATAAGATCCCTGCTCTCATAAAATTTATCACTTAATGAGAAAAATCATAAGTAAAAAAGTAAATATGAAATGTGATATTGGGTGATATGTACTACAAAAAGGAGTAGAATAAGGAGATAAAGAGTGATGGTTGGAGGTGGGTTTGGGACAGTTACTATTTTTTTTTTAAGATTTTATTTATTTATTTGATAGAGCCACCAGGTGCCCCACACTTCTAAAATAGTAGCTGTTCCGGGGGTGTCTGGGTGGTTCAGTAGGTTAAAGCCTCTGCCTTCAGCTCAGGTCATGATCTCAGAGTCCGGAGATCGAGCTCCACATGGGGCTCTCTGCTCAGTGGGGAGCCTGCTTCCTCCTCTCTCTTTCTCTGCCTGCCTCTCTGCCTACTTGTGATCTCTGTCTATCAAATAAATAAATAAAATCTTAAAAAAAAAAAAAGTAGTATGTCCAGGGAAGGTGTCTTTGTGGAAGTGACATTTGAACAAAATTAAGGAGTGAGCTCTAAAAAGGTTTAGGGATAAGGAAAAACAATTTAGGCAAAGGGACAAGCAAATGCAACGGGTAATAAACTTAGAGTGTTGAAGGAACAGCAAGGCAGCCAATGTGGCTAGAGTAAAATGAGCAAGAGGAACGTGGTAGCTGATGACCTTGCAGAGGTAGACAGGAACCAGATCATGTAGAGTCCATGCTGTTGACCATGATGAGGAATTTTTATTTCATTCCAAATTTGATGAGAACCATTGGAAGGTTCTGATCAGGGAGAGAAATGATATGACTTATGCCTTTAAAGATCACTGCTTACATATGGAGTACCATCTTTGAAGGAGCAAGAGTAGAAGAAAACAGACCAGCCAGGAGGCTAGTGCAGTAATCCAGGCAAGAGATGGTGGTGGCTTAGCAGAGTTTATGGGTATGGCAGGTGGTGAGAAATGGTTAAATGCTGGTTATCTTGAGAAGAGACAACCAATAGGACTTACCAGTGGGATTGCTGTGGATGTTAGGGGAGAGAGAAATGTTGGATGACTGCCACGTTTTTGGCCTATGAAACTAGGTATCCAGTGGTATGCTTTAATGAGGTGGGTGAGAACTAGTTGGGGAGTGGTGGTAGAAATAAAATATTTTGGTTTGGATGTAAGCTGGATGTCTACTAGATATCAAAAATAGGCTGGGGCAAGATTGATCAATTTGGAAGTCACCGTCTCAGAGACAATATTTAGCCATCTTCCTCCCCTTTCCTCCCCCATAAATCCATTCTCAAATCCCCCCTGTAGCCTTAGGGAAGCTTCCTGTCACAGGTGACTTATGGAAGGAATCTTTATCTTTCCTCTGTGGCACAAGACTTTCCCCAGGAGGTCTGTGTTAAGCTTACCAGAAGTAAAATCTAGAAAACAGAAAAAGCAGAAAGCCAAGGCAAGGCATTATGAAGAAAAGTACATTGTACTGCATTGCATTATGAATTTAGAAATTTTAAGTTGAGTGAGTATATAAAATATATGTGCTACATGTTTTAGGATTTAAACTTCTTCTGTTAAGCAGCAGTTGCTCTGTTTTGTGTTTCCTTGGGAGGCAGTTAAGAGAACTGGTTAAAATAAAAAATCACCGGCCTTGGAATCCTACTTCTTGGGTCCAAGTTGGAGATATGCAATTTTGGTCTAGTTATTAAATACCTCAGCACCTCAGTCTCCTCATATGTGAAAAGGAGGTTGTAATAGAACTACCATTTCAGGACTATTGTAGAGATTAAATGATTGAGTGTGAGTAAAGCCCTTAGGATGTTGCCCATGTTGAATGAATTCAATAACTGTTGGGTGATAGTACATACTATGCGTTCTGCAGGGGCATAGGCATATCGTGGACCCCACCTAGGAAATGGTTAAGCAGAGGCTGAAATACTCTATGTTGTAGTAGGAATACCATATTGGGAGAGCGGTAGTTTCTGGATCTAAAACCTTCAAATTTTGGATTTTTTTTTTCATTCTGTGAAGTAATTCTTGTGCTGCCTGGGAGTGCAGTGTGTTGACTGAGCATATGACAAAGTGTGAGGCTGGTCAATAGGGAACTTCTTGGTTTCTTTTTGATGCCGCCTTTTTTCTTGAGATGCTTACTCTTATTATGGTTGCCAGATGATCTGCTGTGCTTTCTGTTTATCTGGGTTACCTGCATCTGTTCATCTCCCATCCAGATTCCTGATTCTTTAGGTGAGGGACTGCTAGCCAGCCGACCGTAAGGATTGCTCTTGCATGATTCCTTCTAGGCAATACTCACATTTTAGCAGAGGCCACCACGGCAAGTTTGCAGAGGTGAGTATTGATGGACACACCCAGTGAGGGAGGCAATTGCAGAACCCATCCTGGACACCGTAGTGAGATTTGGATGGTTACAGGTCCCTGTGGCCCATCCTGCTAGAGCCCTTGGGAAAGTTATTCTAGAAGGAACTAAACGTATTTAAAATCTAAGCTCTTAGAGGAAATGAAGTTTGTATACCCATTGGTGGTCACCATGCTTAGATATAGCTCTGGATTCTACTTTCTCTGGAGGGAATGGATAAGATCTTTAGTCTGAGAACAAAGACAATAAAACTCCTTTGCAGTTGTGTTTAAGTGTTGTGCCGCTATTCTGAGGTAGGAGCCATATCCTTGCACTTGCTTCAGAAAATCCAGGTCAGTGTATATGGTTTGCATGTACAACACATACACACACACACACACACACACACACACACACACACCCTAACCTAACCACTACAGTGTCAACTCCAGGTGCTTCCTGTCTTGCCTTGCCTTGCCTTCCCTTTCCTTTTCTTTCCTTCCTTCCTTCCTTCCTTCTTTCCTTCCTTCCTTCCTTCCTTCCTCTCTTTATGGTATTAAGTCTATTTAATATCTTTAATTATTCTATCACTTCTAAGTCCTTCCACAAAGGGCATAACTGCTCTTCAGTGTATAGCAAACATATCTTTTAAAAAAGAGCCAACCTTAATGTCGAAGCTGTAGTACAAATTTTTAATTATTGGCAGCACTATACTATAAAGTAAAACAAAGAACATCTTATTTAGATGAAAAAAATATAATACTTCACTGGGGAATATATCCAGCACATTTTTTTCCTTTACATATGTACATCCAATGGTAGAAGTTTGTGGGCTAATTTAAAAACAAAAACAGGGAGACAAACCATAAGAGACTCTTAATCTCAGGAAACAAACTGATGATTGGGGGGGGCGTTGAGTGGAGAGGGACAGGGTTGAGTGGAGAAGGACGGGATGGCTGGGTGATGGACACTGGGGAGGGTATGTGCTATGGTGAGTGCTGTGAACTGTGTAAGACTGATGAATCACAGACCTTTTCCCCTGAAGCAAATAATACATTACATGTTAATAAAAATGCAATTCAAAAAAAATAATGAAAGCCATGTTTTTCTCAGGGATAGCATTGTATATATGCCTTATAGCTTGTTTTCATAGCAGATACTAGTTTGCCAAACTTCAGTGGCAAACCACTAAGTTGTGAGTTTGGTATTGTCCACCTAGCTGTTTCTCGTTGCCCTGGAGAATCTGGCTGTGAGTAATGTTGAGAAATCACCTTGTTGACACCATTTCTCTTCTTAAGGGCAACTCCATTATGACACAATCTTCATATCCTTAAGACGCAAGGCCTCCCACAAATCCACCAGATATCACAACGTTCTGTTTTATAAACTCTGTTGCTGCTTCACTGGTATTGTGGGTTTCAGCTGCTGCCTTATTTGCTCCTTTCTTAATCTTTTCTGTTTTGTTTACATCTTTTTCAACTCTCTTCCAGTCTGCACACAGCCACTGTGACTGGCAGTCTGAAGAAGAAAAAAGCTACCACTTACTGCAGTTTTCTGCTTTCCAGAACAAAACTCCTGCACACTGGCCAGTCACTCCACCCTTTGCAATCTGGATGGCACTGAGTATTTTTCTACAATAGGTCTGGAGCTGTGGCCAAACATTCAATTCCATTCTTCTTGCATACTCAGTTAAATCCAACAGTTTGTAAGACTCATCATTGCTTTCATATTCTTAGGGAGGGGAGTTCCAGGTTCCTGGTTGCCATGATACTGCTGGCCCAGGTAGGTCCTTTCAGATGTAACTGAAAACATCACTTTCTTCTCTGTGCCTCCCTCACAGAGGCTGTGAGGAGTGTGGTCTTTGTCTACATATTTAATGGAGTGAGGGTCTCACAGGGGAAATGCTAACACTTTCACTGGGTCTTTGTATAACCAAGTAAGCAGCCAACTAAAAGCTCACATCCTCTTTCTAAAGAGACAGGGCAGTCAAATGTAGTGTGTGATCCCTGATTGGATCCTGACTAAAAAAAGAGAAAGAACTGTCAAAGATATTTTGGGATAATTGAAGACAGTCCAATAGGGATTGAATATTGATTAGATCCTCACTATTCAGAATGTGGGCCACTGACCACACCAGCAGCCTCACCTGGGAGCTTGTAAGAAATGCAGCTTCAATCCCCACCCTATGTGGTTTACAGGCACATTAAAGGTTGAGAAGCATGTGTATGAGAATGCGTGTGCATTCTGAGTAGAAATATTCAGAGGTAAGTCTGTAACCCCGACTGAAGGCAATATTTTCAAAGGAACTGGACCTTAGACAACCCCAGGGCATCGTGGATTGTCTTGCTGGAGCCATTGGAGTCTTCTTCTAGGTGGGATAGACCAGGCATGGAGGTGTCAACTGCACGGAGGAGTGATGGAATTAGACCAACCCCATAAGAAGAAACTCTGGAGTCCCAAAGGTGCCTGGGGATTCATTGAACTCTGCGACAAGAAGTCAACAAGGTTAGCAGTTTGGGTGTGTCCCCTTAACTTGGTGGGGATTTTTTTCCCCTTTGTTGGATGACATAGCTTAAAATTCCTTCCTTCGTGTGTTGTAATTCCCTCTGGTTTTCCCCAACCCTTTACTGTGGTTGGACAACACCCCTACAACTTTGTGTGTTGGTGACAGGGGAGAAATGAGACCTGCCCTGTGGTCACAGCCCTCCGTGAAGGCCTTGGCAGGGACAGTAGCATCACTGGCAGGGGGCAGAGGTCACTGGGCTCTAGGCTACATTTTCCAGAAGAGGATGTGAACCTCTGCCACTCCTGGATCTCATTTATGTGTCTCTCTCTCCTCTCAGGTCTGAGCCTTGTATTCAGGATTACTAACTCTGAGAACTTCTCTCTGATTGCCAAATCACAGAGCGGGAAGTGGTGAGCATGAGGCTCTCCCAAGTCCCATATTTCTGTAGCTATAAAGGATTTGATTCATGCGGGGGCATTTATTTCAAATAAAGACTAGCACAAACTGAAAAGAACTGAGAAATTACACCCTCCCATTCTTGTTTCCAAATTCCATTCAGGTTTGACACTTATTTGAACAATTTTCATTTTGAAACATGAAAAGGTGGAAGAATCCAGCCTCTTTCTGTTAACAGTAGACAAAGATAAGCATCTCTCCACAAAGGTACGAGATTATGTTACCCTTCTGGAATTCTGGTAGCCAATTCAAGTTGTTTTTGAAGCACAATGCTACCCATGAGGCCTAAACCAAAAGAACCAGACATTCCAGATTGACTCAAATAATTCCATTTTTTAAATGTAATGTTCTGGCACCTCTGCAATTTCCATATTTGTTCCAGTTTTCATCACACCCTGTGATATTGAATGGCAAGACCAGGAACAGAATGCTTCTTTGAATAACTCAGCTGCCTTCCTACCTTGTGGCTGTCAGGTATAGGATACAGTTTGTCAGGAATTAAAGGAAAACACAATTTCCATTCAGGAATTTAATTCTCTTTCAACATATATAAAGAGGGTAAAAATTGTTTTGTGGTTTATTGTGGGGAGGGGACGTCTTCTATTTAAAAAACAAAAACAAAAACAAAAACAAAACCACCACCACCAACAAAACCAAAGGAAGGAAATTCTCAATAGAAACTATGGATCTTTGATGAACTTTTTATTTCTGGATGATTTGAGATTTATTAAGAGCCAAACTAAAACCTATTTTGTTTCTCACTGTGTCTTGTAAGTAGGGGGAAAAAATGACAATAACTATTGAGCTATACGACTCTCAAATACATAGTAACTTAGCTTTGCATGCAAGGCAAAATGCTTCTAGAAACCCCATGATATGAAGGTTAAATCCTGTTCGTTTTCTTTGGAATATTCGGAAACATTCGCAGGTCAGAGCTGGGATGTCCATCCTGTAGTTTATATAGCAAAGCTGTGCTGTCTCTGACTCCACAGAAGAAGAGTTTACAGCCGAACTGGAAAACAGCTCTCCTGTGCTGTATCTAGTCTAGGCTATGTAGTCCAGACTTTATCAGTTTTTTGTACTCCATGTGATAATTACCGCTTGCCAAACACGCTTGTCTGAATTATTCCATAAAACATGTTTGATAAATGGACTTATCAAGACCACTAGGTCTTGTAGAACTTAAATTAGTCCCAGATGACTCTCTTTTCAGTTAAAAGATAAATTTAAATAAAATGTGAATGTAAACATATTTTCAACTCAAAGTTCTATTTTAACCACTGAAGCACATTCTGGCACGAAGTACTGTATCTATTTTTGACGTTTATGAGTTTTGCATTTGTTGGAAACAAACAGGATCTCAGGTGGCTGTATCTATTTTTTATATTTATGGCTCTTTTGTATTTGCTGGAAACAAGTTCTCAATTTTCTATACGCAAAATGAAATCATAACAGATGCTTCAGAAGGCTCTGAGGATGAGTAAATAAGATGGTAGACATAAGGTGTTTATCACAATGCCGGGTACATAGTGACTGTTCAGTAAATGTTGCAACTTAATTCCTTTAGCTTGTGGTAGATGCACACACACTTGAAAGGTGATTTAAATATATTCATTTCTGTTGGTTTTCAAATTAATGTATTCACGTCTCATTGTAAAGTAATGGGTTTTGGCTCACTTGGGTGGCTCAGTTGGTTAAGTGTTTGCCTTCATGTCTTCAGCTCAGCTCACAATCAATCTCAGCATCCTGGTTGAACCCTGTGTTGTAGGACTCTCTGCTCAACAGGGAGTCTGCTTCTCTCTCTCCTTCTGTATCCTGACCTCCCCTGCCACCTGCTCCTGCTCTCTCTCAAATAAATAAAATAAATTCTTCTAAAAAAGTCAAATAATGTGTTTTAATAGCAAAAATAGCAGAGCTAATTTTTTGTGCATTAGTTAAGTTTTGGAAATTTAATTCTCTTACTGATTCTGCTCATAAAGCCCTCTGTTTTTCCAGTGCAACTTCACCACTTTTTTCATGCTCCCAACTCACCATTTGGGCAGAACTATGCCGGTCCTGTCATACATTCCACAGTTTCTTTTCCAATTCTGTAATTGACATGTAACACTGTGTAAATTTAAGGTGTATTATCATACAACGAATGATACATTTATATATTGTAAAATGATTCCCATCATAGAATTAGGTATCATGTCCATCACATCGCATAACTACCATTTATTTTTTTTATTTTTTGTGGTGAGGACATTTAAGATTTACTCTCTTAGGAACTTTCAAGTATATAATACAGTATTATTATTATTTTTTAAAGATTTTATTTATTTATTTGAGAGAGAGACAGTGAGAGAGAGCATGAGCAAGGAGAAGGTCAAAGGGAGAAGCAGACTCCCCATGGAGCTGGGAGCCCGATGCGGGACTCGATCCTGGGACTCCAGGATCATGACCTGAGCCGAAGGCAGTCGTCCAACCAACTGAGCCACCCAGGTGTCCCTATAATACAGTATTACTAACAGTAAGCACCATGCCATCTATTAGATCCTCAGAAAGTATTCATTTTCTAATGAATCTGAAACTGAAAGTTTGTACTCTTTGACATCTCCTTGTTTCCTACCCCCCATGCCCAGCCCCGGGTAATCACCATTCTACTCTCTGTTTCTATGAGTTCTGCTTTTTAATTTAATTTTTTTTTAGCTTTTATTTTTTATTTTTTTTAAGTAAGCTCTATGCCAACATGGGGTTTGAACTCAGGACTCTGAGATCAAGAGCCAGATGTTCTGCCTACTGAGCCAGCCAGGTGCCCCAAGTTCAACTTTTTTAGATTCCATATATAAGCGAGATCATATGGTATTCGTCTTTCTCTGGCTTAACATAAGGTCTTCGAAGCCCATGTTGTCAAAAACAGTAGGATGTCCTTCTTTCTTGTGGTTGAATAATATTTCACCATATATATGAATAATATTTATTCATAAAACATATATGAACAATATTTTTATGTATATTATCTTCTTTATCAATTAATCCATTGATGGGTATTTAGGTTGTTTCCATACCATGGTTATTGACTCCACAGTTTCTTGTATCATTTTTTTCCTTGTCTAGAAAACTTTTTCCCCAGTTTCCTTTATTATGATCCCGCTCTTCCCTTAAGGCTTGGTTCACACATGTTTTTCCTCTTACAAAGCCATTTGTGATTCTCTTAGTCCAAAAGTAGTATCTCTCATACAGCCATTCTAATGACTTTGAAAATTTTTTAAATAAAAATATAAATTTATAATAGGATTAGATTTAAAGAAAAGTTGCAAAGATTTCCTGGAGGATATATATATCTATGTATCTATATCTATCTATATCTATATCTATATCTATATCTATCTATATCTATATCTATCTATCCCTTAGCCCATGTTCCCTTATGTTTACATCTTACCCTACTATGGTACACTGGTCAAAATGAATAATCCACCATTGGCATATGGACTGAGCGATTTCAACATATATTGTAGCTGACTCTTAACTGTAAACTCCTTGAAGCCAGGCTCTGTGGCTACTAACTGAGTCATTTCTATAATCTGTATAACACCAGTGCTTACCACTGTGTACTGAGTAGGCACTAAAACATTATTTGTTTAATGAATAATTGCCTTCAGTGCCTGAACTGCCTACTTCAACAAAACCCCTCATTTCATTTGTTTATTGTAAGTCGACTTTGTATTGAAGTAGAACACACATGCAGAAAAATGTGATCGTAAATGTAGAACTCAATGAATTTTCACAAAATGGACACACTTATGTAACTATCACTGAGATCTTCAAATAGAACATTTCCTGCATATTTCTTTCCCCAAAAGCTCCCCAGTATACCCCTTCCAGTCTTCCATTTTGACTTCTTCCATTGCCCTCACTTTTATTTTAACAATGGGACACAGTGTTATAGTTCATGATTATAATGCAACTCTCTTTTATATTGTTATCATATCCATGCAAAGTGGCTTGAATCTATCTATTAAAAATTTCGCTGCTTGATTAAAGGAAGTACAATGAAGCAGATTTTCCAACCACCAAACAATGTCCATTGTCTTTGTAGTTTATAAAATTTCTTCATCAAGGCCCAGCTTATAGTTGGGTGTACCCACTTTGGGCTGAAGGACAATTCTAACCTCAAAACATCAGTCAGGCCACTGTAGGAAGTGGGATATAAACCATTTTGGTTTCTGTTCCCTTAGAAACACATGGAACAAAATACAGTTTGCCAAATGGAAATATACAAAGCCACTGGGGAAATAAATGTTATTTTTAAGTTTCTAAGAGGCTATCACAAATAACTGGGAGGAGAATGGAAAGAATTCAAAAAGCAGGTGACCTTTTAACAGACACAACACAGCAGGTTTAGCAAGTTGTTAGCAAGGGTAACACAGTTTAACAGGCACAACACAGCAGGGTTAGCAAGCCTGGAGAATGTTGTGACCTGGAGAAAGAGATGCTGAGAGACCAGACCGGGCGGGACTGACCTCAGTGGACATGATGAGAATGAAGCTGGCTTTTCCCCATCCTATTAGAGCTGGGTAGCAAAAAGAAAACCATCCTCCAGAAAATGAGAATCCCTAGGTACTACAAAGAGGAGCAGATTTGGAGATCTGGGAGCTGGTCGGTTTGTTGCTGGCAGCTGTGTCTGGAGTGTCACCCTCAGAAGACTGGCTTTCTTCTACTCTCAGAGCAAATATCACCCTGTGGAGATGTGACCAGTTCTCTAGGTGGAGATCACAGAGGTGGGGCAAGTAGGTTAGAAAGAGGAGGATGGCTGCGCTGTCACTAGAGAAAGCTGTTCTGCAAAGGGGACAAGGAGAAAGGCAGGCATCTCTTCTGGATTCAGAGGGAAAAGAAAGCCACTATGGCCTGTCTCTGTCCCTCTGAAGTTACATCACTGTTTCACTGCTAGTTCTCAGATGGGTCAAGAATTGACAGCTATGGGGCGCCTGGGTGGCTCAGTGGGTTAGAGCCTCTGCTTTTGTCTCAGATCATGATCCCAGGGTCCTGGAATCGAGCGAGCCCCACATTGGATTCTCTGCTCAGCAGGGAGTCTGCTTCCCTCCCCCCTCTCTCTGCCTGCCTCTCTACCTACTTGTGATCTCTGTCAAATAAATAAATAAAATCTTAAAAAAAAAAAGAACTGACAGCTACTTTGCAAAGTATATGCCAATTACACAAATGGCCTGCTTTGTGCTGTGCATTTAAAACAAGACAGTAAACGTTGCCAGTTGGTCTAGCTCTCTGCACAGATAGCATTGAGAAAACTGGCTCGACTAGAGACAGTTTGTGCCACATTTTCTCTCATAAAGGGAAAACCTCCACAGACCAAGCAAAGCGAGAGATGCAGAGGGAGACGCCAAGAGCTGGTTGTTCCTGCGTATCTCTTGGGTTACAGACAATCACAATTCCAAGCACACCAGGAACCTATCGTGTTTTGGTATTCACATAACTACTAGCATTGCATGCCCTTTACTAAGCAGACTAACAACAGAATGTGTAAAATCTTCTGGGAAAAAAGGCCCTGGGAGCTTGAACATATTCTCTAACCACCAGCCTTTCTCCCACCATCTCTTTCTACTACCACAACTTTCAGTCAAGGTGACCTGCAGGAGATTAATTAGGAGCTCGCAGAGATGTATTGGATAGCTCACTGGCTTCATTTATCCTTGCTTATCTGGAATCTTACAAAAGCATGCCAGTCTCTCTTTATAGAGGGGCATATCACAGTGAGGCAGAAAAAGCACTAAGTGGTATTACTCTTTCTTCACTTAGGACCAGTTCTTTGAATTTCTCTGATTTTTTTTTTTTTAATAAGAGAAAGAAACAAGGATTTTCCCAAATACTGCAGTAGAGCTTGTGACAGAATTAAAACTGAATGTTCAACATCAGTGTTCTAAAAATCATCAGCCACTTATCTTCATGGAGAGTTTTTCTTTTTTTAAAGATCTTATTTATTGATTTGACACAGAGAGAGAACAAGCAGGGGGAGCAGCAGGCTGAGGGAGATGCAGGCTCCCCACGGAGCATGAAGCCCGATGTGGGGCTCAATCCCAGGATCCAGGGATCATGACCTGAGCTGAAGGCACGTTCTTAACTGACTGAGCCACCCAGGTGACCTCGAGAGTTTTTCTTCTGTGTGCCAGGTTACTATTTTTCCTTGATTTCTTTTTTTCACCTGTGTAAGAGATGTATCCTTCTCTGCCACTAACCTCCAAGTCCATTGCAAAGCCTGTGACATCCCACTTCTCCGGCAAAAAAGCTCATCCTACTCATCTGCCCTATCAGCCCTCTATCCTAACTCTCTACCATCAGTAATATGGAAAAGAGCAGAAGTTTCCAAGTTTGTCTCCTGAACATACACTGGGTAAAATTCTTAGGGGCTTGTATGTTCCACCAACCAACCAACAACCCCCAAACATGGGGAATGGTGCAGCAATGGTCTACCCACTGTCCATATGTCAATAAAAATTAGACATAATAGATGCCTATAAATTGAAATTATGTTTAAGTAACTGATGATACATCCACTAAGGAAACTTTTTATGAGCTTTAATGCAACGTTTGCTAAAAGCACATAACATGTTTCTGCTACAACATTAAATAAAAAAAAAAGGATACAAAATAATGTATTTATAACATGGCTGCCGCTGAGCAATGCTTAAAACCTAAAAATCTGTCCGGGAAAAAAAGGCAGGGGAAAAAAAAAAAAAAAAAAGACAGGACACAAATGCTTCAGAATTAACAGACTGAGCCCTGAAGATGAGGCTTTGGGTGATTCCTTCCCTCTTTGTAATTTTCCACCTTTTATAATTTATGAAAAAAGAAAACCTTGAGCTTTTGCATTTAATCAGTGAGCAAAAGCAATGACAGCGGCGCTATGGCCGGGCACCCAGCGCTCCCAGGGCCACAGGGAGGATTTGGCGGTGGCTGCCTGGGCCGGGAGGGGTTCCTGGGACAGCCTCCGGGACACAGGATCCTGCTCTGGCAGGAGCTTCAGAGAGGAGCCTGATTTATCTCTGAGCAGATGACGTCAGCCCGAGAAACGCAGAAAGTGCTGATTAATCACGAACTCAGGACTAATCCCTAGAAAGAAGTCTGGTCGAGGGGACACAAGATGGTGCCCCAAGAGCGACCGCGGGCTCCAGCGCCGCCACGGGGCCGCAATCCAATCCGCCACGCCGCGCCGCCGCCCGGGACGCTCCGCGCCCCTGGCTGCGCAGGTGGCGCATGCGCAGCCTGCAGGCCGGCCCCTCCATCCGCTGGCGCACCACCTGCTCCGCGTCGCCCGCGTCGCCGGCGTCGCCGGCGTCGCCAGCCTCGCGCCGGCCTGGGCAGGTTCTCTCTGGGCTGCGAGTCTGTGTATACTGCTTGATTCGTGGTCGCGACCCGACTAGCACGGCCCTGAAAGTTGACTGCGACCGTGGTGGGAAGACATTGGCCGAGATCTCACTTTTCCTTGGAGAAAGTTCTCACACCCTCTGAGAGAAAATGTGTATAAAAGGTTGTCTGTGCCCTTGAGAGAAGAGTGATCAAAGGACTCTGGGAGACAGATGTCAGGAGAGGCACCGGGCAGTGAAACACATTCCTCGTACGAATGACTTTGTAACAAGTTCTGAAAAGAGGCCTGGGTGAGGCCAGGCAAGCAGGGGGAAGACTTGAAGCGTTTCAAGTGGGAAGCTGCTGGGCTCTGCTCAGAAGGAAATGCTGGAAAGAGTGGCAGGAGCGGACGTGCCGAGCGGAGTGCGGATGCCTCCATCTTGCCTGATTCACCGCGTTGCCGCTTAACAGCGGACGCTCACGCTAACTTGGCCTTGTGGCCAATCTTGAAGGAGCCCTGTCTGGCGCCCTGCAGCGCCGTGCCCCAGCTCCCCGAGCCTGCACCTGTCGTCTGCTGGGTTAGGCACATGTTAGCGAACCTCACCAGTGGGCAGTGTGTAAGGAAGCACCTGGCACCTGCAGGTGAGTGGCACTAGAGCTGGTGTTCTGGCCCAGGTGAGCAGAATTGGTACCCCTCAAAATACCCACAAACACAGGGGCACCTGGGTGGCTCAGTGCGTTAAGCCTCTGCCTTCGGCTCTAGGTCATGATCTCAGGGTTCTGGGATCGAGCCCTGCATCGGGCTCTCTGCTCGGCGGGGAGCCTGTTTCCTCTCTCTCTCTCTCTCTGCCTGCCTCTCTGCCTACTGTGATCTCTCTCTGTCAAATAAATAAAGTCTTAAAAAAAAAAAAATACCCACAAACACAAATTGATCTACTGATTTGTCTTAAACACGTCAAGGCTTGTCGGCGTCTTTCTATTTTCTTTCCTTTTTTCCTTTCTCTTACAAAACGAAGGTCTCCCTAGGGTTGTTTTATGAACTTCACCAGTACACTCAGTGCTGCATCAGGTTGGATGCCTTGGCAAGGAGAAAGGCGTTTTTATTTTCCTTTGATCAACATTGGAGTCTCAGGCCTTTGAATCTTTTGAACACATCCATTGTTTGACACTAACACAGCCACTGCTACAACTGTGCTGCTTTCTTGATTATATTTCTTTGGCTCAAATATGGTATCTTTTCTGTCTCTTGCACCCAAGGGAATGGGGATATGGGGGAAGGTACCTAAGTGGTAATTGGCATCTTGAGTGCTTATGACCTTTTTGGAGTTCATAGTAACCAGAGTCAACAATGAACAGGGTTTAGGAGAAACAGCAGCAGGTTTATGTCGTTCAGAAAAGATAATGCAGTTGCAAGGCATGGGAAGAACAGATAAGGATGTTTGGTAGTTGCTAAAATCAGAACTTCCCAAACTGGGGTTATCATTGGAATTACCCAGGGAACTTAAAAACCCCAGGCAACTTCTGGAATTGGTATTGGGACAGACATCTGTGTTTTTCAAAACTCTTGGCAGATTCTGCCATCAGCAAAGGCGGGGCCACTGGTTTATCACTTGGGCTACTGTGCATCAGGGGCAATATGGTGTGCCTGGGGTTGGAGTTGCTGATCAGAATTTATGAGGTTCTGGAGATACATTTGGCCCAGTTTGCCAAAATTACCCCATTATTGTAGGATATGACCTTCAGACTTGGGGCTCAGAGCTGAGGGGATCTGGGAAAGGGACAGACAGAGGTACCTACCTCCTAAGTGACTAGGAAGCAAAGACTTGCAGGTCCCTAAGCCCCGAGGAAGGGTGTTAGACTCAGGTCAAGGAACAACCAGTGGAGAGGGATAGTAAGAGGAGAATCCAAAGTAGCTGCACAGCTTCTGAGCATCCACTGCTTGATTCCCACCTCTACCAGCGGGGAAGAGCTGCATGTTAAAGCTTACAGGAACCTAAAACTCATTCTTAGACAAGAATTCTAAACTTGGGAAGCTTTGACTGAAGGAGGTAATGGTAATATTAATAATAATTGCTAACACAAATGATGTCGTAGTTAGCATTTATGGAACACTTCACAAGAATGAGCCAGTTTAATCCCTCACAACAGTCTTTTGAGGTAAGCCATTTATTCCGTTTACAGATGAGAAAACCAAGGCACACAGAGTTTAGGTGAATCACCAAAGGATTCCCAGCTAATTGATGACAAAGACAGAACTTGAACATAAGGCTCTGTGCCTGCAGAATGTGAGTTCTTTTGATGTGAGATGTCTCATTTCAGAGGCTTGTTTATTCCCATAGAGGGGTTGAATCCAAGTCAAAGAGTGAGGTGGTGGTTAAGAGAAACTGAGCAATGAATGATGGTAAATGCTAAAATACGCAAAGAGCAATGAGTTTGAAAACTCACATCTTATCTAATTGGGGTCTTCTTTTTTAAGATTTATTTTTTTATTTTAGAGAGAGAGACAGGTGCACACACCAGCAGAGGGAGGGGCAGAGAGAAAGAGATTCCCAAGCAGACTCCCTGCTGAGGGGGGAGCCTACTGCAGGGCTCATCTCATGACCCTAAGGTCATGATCTCAACTGAAATCAAGAATTGGATGCTCAACCAACTGAGCCACCTGTGTGTCCCGGAGTGGTTGTTTCAATTTGGTTATTCGTAGCCTGAGATCTTAATAGTTCCTTGACACCTTGATATCAACCTGAGGATTAAGTAGGTGCATAACCACATCAGTGGGCCTAGAGGAGAGTTAGGTTCTAAATCCTATTTTAATAAACAACTCTTTATACCTTTCCAGAATCATTAAAAAAAAAAAACTAGTATAATTTTGTTAATATAGCCTTCACATTTTAGCAGTATCTCTCAAGTGCTCACCAAGTTGGTTTGAGAAGGAGATTGGCAATGACTTGGAAACTATGTCGTCCTTGTAACATGGGCTTGAGAGTCCAGTGAGGGAAGAGTAAGGAAATGACAAAGCACCCTTTGGAGGATGATGACAGAAATTTACGTATGAAAATAATCACACCTTGGGGATCTTGGAGGGTCTGCAAGCACTACTGATTACTCACCAGTTGTAAGCTCTCCCAGCATTAATCCATCTTGGCAGTGGGAAGGATATTACCACATGGCTGCATTGCCTGCTGGCTTCTTACAAACTCCTGGCTGGAAAAGAAAATGAGTGAATATTCACTCTGGAAGATGGAATTGTTTCCTGTATAGAGTCTACCTCATGGAGGTCCTTCAAGCAAGTAAACCAGGTTTTGAAATTTTATTTTTCTGTTCACCATTTTCCAACAAATTTTGAAGCATCTAATTCCTATCTTGGAAGAGTTTCCTTAATGTTTGACCAGACTCGTGTCAGGCCAGTGGCCACTAAGGTTATTGTTTTAGCCCTATCATAATTTTACACTTCACTGAAAATGTGAGACCTTGCCTTGCCTGCATCATATTGGCCAAAAAGGGGGAAAAATACTGCTTGGTTCTTGAAGGCACTTTAACATTTTTAGGTCAATGTTTATTTCATTTTTTTTGTACCTAAGATGGTTGGAGAAAAAGTGCACTTGTAGAAAAACAAAACAAAACATTTTTTCCCCTATTGATGGGACCGGTTTTACTCACCAACAGTGAGGATAATGTGGGATAGATACAAGGCAAAGCGAATGGGTGTTCAGGTGCTGGAAGACTTCTTTGGTCACCATGGATTTTGAAATGGCCGCCTCTTCATGTAGTTCTTTCCAGTAAGTTCAGGAGACATAGTCTTACATTATTTAAAGGAGGGAGAAGGAGAGAGAAGAGGGGAGAGAGAGTATGTTTTCCATACTAGCATATTAGCAGAGAGAAGGTTTTCTTTAAAGAGAGGCACTAAATAGTTTCTTACATTATGCATACAGAGAGGGTTTAGCCAGGATCTGGAGGCGGGTCATGGACCATACATAGTAGAATATCATTCGGGAACACAATCTTCCCCCAGCCTGGTAGGGCATGAAGATCTCATTCTTAAACTTGGGACTGTCCCTAGCCTGTGGAGAGACACTTTTTAGCTACTCATACAGCTTATGGGGCTGCAGAGAATATCTTTGTTCTTCATCTTGGTGGCTATTGAATTGTAGGCTTGGTGAAGAATCATCTTTCTCAGAGTGCTGCAGAATATTGGGAGGCCAGAGGCAGAGAGCTGTGATCCTGGAGAGTGGCTTACAGAAGTCTGTTTCATTACTGTAGGGTCTGAACTTCCAGATCCATTTCCTGAACAAGTCATGGGCCCCTCCATCTCATAGCTTAAATCGCAGGTTATTGTCTTGTCACTGAATCTAGAGTCCTGTGCCCCAAGTTTTATAGGAAGCCAAGTATTTAATGGGATATTTGCTATGGGATGCAGTGACATGGTAAAGGCTAAGTTGTATGGAATAGGCAGTCCTTTTAGCTTCCCCTGCAAAATGCCTTAGCTCCAAAGGCCTTCTTATCTCAGGGAATATTGACCAGATTCCTCAGAACTAGAGCCTGAGAACAGAGCCCAAGGGAAAAAGAAACAGAACAAGAATTGATAGAGGAAAGGGAGAAAGAGAAAACAGGATTAGAAGTAGGAGGGAAGAATTCCAAGAAGGTAGATTTAAATTTGGCAGGAAGAATATCATGAGTGATGATTGTACTAGAGTTTCAGTAAGGTTCTCAGGACCACTTGAGTTGGCTAGCACATGGAGAAGCCTGGCAGTGAAAGCGGAGAGAAGGAAGAGCTGTCTCTTGAGGTTGTGCCATTGATCATGGCACAAGGGTACCCTGAATAAGGGGACATGATTCACATCACCAGCAACCTAGATTTGATATTTATCATCTCAGTTTTTCTTGCAGATGTGGTGAAGTGTCTTGTTCAAACAAAGTCAGTATGTTATCACAATTTTCTGACATGTGGAAGTAAAGTGTCTTGGGGAATGAGTGCCTTTTTCTAATTCACACAAATGTACCATATGGGCTAGTAATGACCCTGAGGGAAAAAAGTACAGTACTTAAAGGGCATTTCAATGCTATAAATAATATCAAAGTTATGGAATCAGTGAAATACTCTAAAGAGAATATGTTTATTATTTTACCCTTATCAATACTGTGGTTAAGATGGAGGTCTTAAGCAAATGTGGTGTGGGTGATTTGGGTGATAAGAAGGAGATCCTGGAAATAAATCTTTCTCTCTGTTTTAGCCTGCATCAGAATGCAGGTGTTTTCTGTGTTTTGAAAATTTGTGAATGTTTTCTTTTGCAGTCTTATCCTGTCCTGACTCTCTCCCACTTGGGCATGAGATCATTTTCTGTGGTTGCTAGATGAGATTTGAAAGTGGCAGGAGAATGGATAAGTGGGAAAGAATTGCTGCTGAAGTCCAAACCACTTGGCTTATTTGTAATATCCTTGATATGTTTCAGAAGCATCATTTGAAGCACATAAAAAGTAAAGTTGACTTTCAATTGTGACACCTTAGGTAATGATGACTTCTAACAAAATTCTCCCAATTTACTTTCTGCCATATATCCTTGGAAGAAGATTTAAGAGAATGAGTTGATTTTAAGGCAAATGGAGTTTTAGTACTGGGAAAAAATCTGTTAATCTTTCTTGTACGATACTATAGTTGGTGCTGCCAAAAAAGTGGCACCTGAGAGATTATATGTAAAGAACAAACACTCTAATCTCAACGTTATGATGGGAAACATTTCACTGATTTACCTTTTGCATAATCAATTAGCTATCTACTAATTTCAAGGCATTTCTTATAAAATGGTGGCTGTGGGAAGGTTATATTTAAATACCTGGAGGTGCCTGGGTGGCTCAGTGGGTTAAAGCCTCTGCCTTCAGCTCAGGTCATGATCCCAGGGTCCTGGGATCACCCACATCAGGCTCTCTGCTCAGCAGGGAGCCTGCTTCCTCCTCTCTCTCTCTGCCTGCCTCTCTGCCTACTTGTGATCTCTGTCTGTCAAATAAATAAATAAAATCTTAAAAAAATGTATTAAATACCTGGATAAATTACCCATTGTTTCAGTGAACTCAACTGCTTTTTTTTTTCTATTTGATAAATAAGTGACTCACTTAGCCTTGGAGCCCTAGAGAGATTTACCAAGATCGTTTGTTACATTTCCCTATCATGTAAACATTGTGTTCAGGAAGGGCTCTAGTGGGAAGTGCTGTGAACTGAGAACAGACAAGCTGCCCTCCTTGCCTTCTAGACAGCTCAGGTTGATTGCACAGGTGTGCTTGACTTTATGTTGTTTCTGTGGGAAATTCTGCACATCAAAGGACAAATGAATTTACCTAGGAGCTTATTACATAAAGGAATAATGAGGGATGTGATTTCTTGGGTTAAGAAAAGAAAAGTTAGATCTTTTTTAACCATTTTGGATTCACATGTCCAATAGTTGTTTTCCATTCTCAACCTTTCTGCTTTAGGGCAGCACATCTAAGTACAATTTTCAGTAAACAGACATCAGCATTAGTTGGGAGAACTTTTGTTAAGAATCAAGCAAAAAACAGTAGCTTCTTGGATCCTACCTCAGATCAATGGACTCGTCATTTCTCAGACCTGGGAAACTGATTTTAACAAGTGTCCTGACCCCCTGCCTCCTCCAGGGTGATTTTGAAACACGTTCATACATTTATGATCTAACATTCTGTTTTATTCCTCTGATTAGAGGAGGGGGGGAAGAAAGAGAGAGAGAGAGAGATTGATTCTCAGTTTTGTACCCCACCATGAACAAAGAGAGATTAACTTTTATGGAAGGTTCTTTCTCTGTTGAAATGAACAAGGAAGTAGTTGAAGAAAACCTGGGTGTGTAGGCTGATAAGCCTGGGGCAGTAAATATTTGAAACTGCAACTTTGTAAAACCCCGAATTGTGTGGATATTTAGAATATTTTTTTTTTAATACACATGAGCAAGCTATTATACTACTAGCATAGTTTGAATCTAACAGATTGGAATTTGTGTCTGCTTATAAACTTGATTCTTATCAAGTAAGATACTTGGAATTTAAAAAAATCTGCAAAATATCTAAACCAAGGGTTGAATATTCCAAGGTTTCATAAATCAAGGATTTAAAAAAATATATTGTACCTTCTTGGATTCAGCCGTTAATTTGTTTCTGTTAATAGGCTTTTAGAATGTCTGTCAAGTAATATATGTGTTGTGTAAATTTCATAATCTCAATTCATCTAATTTACTCATACCCATATATATCTTAAGTTTACATTATATGCTATATGAAAGCAAATACCATTAAAATACCATCTTTTTAGGCTTTTCACTGAAATCATATCTACCTGACATGACAACTTGAATCCAGCATTCTCAATCCTTTTATGAAATTGGACTTGAAGGGAAATCAGTGTAGGTGGCTCATAAACATTTGAGGATGAGAGATTGTCATTCAAGTTCCCTCTGCCTATGGGCCTGGCTATGGCCTCTGAAATAGAGGTTGAGGGAACGAGTCTCTTGGGGATCCCCTCTTGCTTTACTACTGTGTTGAGGCTGAAGGCAGCTGCTTTCCCAGGCCTCAGCACTTCTAACCTTAGGGTGATGTGCAGTTTCACTCCCTTGTCTAGCCATCATGACTTCCTGTTCTTTTTCTGTAATGTTTTTCAGATCCTCTCCTTCCTGTTGCTTTCCCAAGCCTGATTCTGGTCCAAGCTCTAATTACCTCACACACACCTGCACTCTCCTAACATCCTCTTTCCTGTCTACAACTTTTCCTCTCACCATTTTTTTTTGTTTTTTATTTCTCAGAGTTGTTAGAATCCTCTTCCTGAAGCATCATTTCCATCACACTCCTCCTCCAGCAGCTCCCAGTTGCATCAAATCTAAGCTCCAGGTCCTCTGCTCCAAAGTCCCCTTCATTGCCTGGGCCATTATCTCCTTTACAGCTGGACTCCACTCCAGCCAAGCAAATGTCCTGACACCATGTCTATACAATGCTATAACATCTGGTTAATCCAGTCAACTCTGTCAAATCTTCAGTTAATCATCTGGATGTTTTGTCTACAAGATGCCAAACATCTGGATTGACTGAAGAAATTCACTACATTGATAGAGATTTTTTTTTTCTTTAACTGAATTGACCAGATGTTTTGGCATTAGGTAGACACATTGCTGTCTCCTGCATTTATCTTAATAGCTTGTCTGCACGGTGTCCTCTCCACCTGAAGCATGACCTGTCTTCTTGATGCCATGTTCTCCCTTCCTTCCAAATTAAGTGCCTTGAAGAGTGTTTGGCATAAATTATTCATTAAATTTTTTTGTTATCATTATAAGCTTTGTAAGAGCCCAGTTTTCTTGTCTATTCTTTCTTTTGACTGTGTCAGCTAGGTAGGAAAGGCAGCTGTTATTGTTCCCATGTGGGAGAAAAGAAAACAGATATTAGGAGGTTATATCATTTGCCCATTAAATCAGTTGCAGTTCTGAAACCTTATAGCCTTACTTTCTACACATTACATGTTGGCCCTCAGTTCTTTCTAATCTCGGCGTTAGATATTACTTTCTATAAATAGCAAGTACTCCTATGATTAAGAGTCTTTTCGTGGTTAGTCATAGGAAATAAACTGAGGGTTACTGGGGGGATATGGTAACTGGGCAATGGACATTAAGGGGGGCACGTGGTGTAATGAGCACTGGGTATTACATAAAACTGATGAATCACTGAACTCTACCTCTGAAATGAATAGTATACTATATATTCATTAGTTGAACTTAAATAAAAAAAAACTAATGGAGGGACACCTGAGTGGCTCAGTGGGTTAAGCCCCTTCCTTCGGCTTGGGTCATGATCTCAGGGTCCTGGGATAGAGCCCCGAATTGGGCTCTCTGCTCAGCAGGGAGCCTGCTTCCCCCTCTCTCTCTGCCTGCCTCTCTGCCCACTTGTGATTTCTCTCTCTGTCAAATAAATAAAATCTTACAAAAAAAAAAAAAAACTAATGGAAAAAAAGAGCAGGTACTCAGGGAATATGGGTAGAAATGTGTTTCCCTAAAGAAATGTGGTTTCTCAAAACTGGTCTGTGGATCACCATGTCCATTGAGACAAAGTGCCTTATGTTAAAATGAGAAAAAGACAATGTAGTAAGGTTTTTTTTAAAGCTAAATTTATTCAACTCTTAGTGCTGTCCCTCAACTGAGGTTGAATCCTTCTTTCATTTTTAGTGTAGAAGTGTTCTAACTCTGTAAATGGTGGGGATATTAAATGATAAAATATGGAATAACATTATATTGCATGCTTTTTAAAATGTACTGCTTGATTTATTCATTCAACAAGTATTTATTAAGTGTCTAGTATTTGTTAAACATGGTTCTAGGCAGTGGAATAATAGTAAACCAGACTGACAAAAATTCTTGCCTCAGGTAAGGCACTCAAGGGTAGGAGATTGGATCATAAATAATAAGTAAGAAACCTCTGTAAGGCTTAGTTTTTTCATCTGTGAAATGATAGCAAGGGCCCCTGCTACATAGGTTGCTTGCTAGAGTTAAATACATGAATAAAGCAAAGTGCTTAGGTGTTTATTGTATTGTTGAATATAATGGGAGGCGGAAATTTAGAAAGATTGAGCACATGGGGAGGGGATGGGTTGCATTTTAAAGTAGAATGATAACTGTAGGCCTCATTGAAAAAGTGCCATTTGAACGAACTTGATGGAGCTGAGGGAGTTAGCCGTTTGGACATCTTTTTTTTTTTTTAATTAATGATTTTTATTAACATATAATGTGTTATTTGCCCCAGTGGTACAGGTCTGTGAGTCGTCAGGCTTACACGCTTCACAGCACTCACCATATTCATTTGGACATCTTGAGGAGAGTGTTTTGGGTGGAGGGCTCATTCAGTACAAAGCACTGAGGTGAATCACACCTGGCTCATTTGAGGAAGTGCAGGAAGGTTAGTGTGGCTGGCATAAGTGAACAAGGGGGAGGATAATGAGGGAGGAGATCAGAGGTTATGGGGGAGGGCTGGCAGTTATCTAGAGTCTGGTAGCTACTGTGAGTATGTGGGCTTTTACTCTGAATTAAATGGGGGAAACATTGAGGGGTTCTGAACATTGAAGTATAACTATTATCACAAAACAAACTGAGGATTGCTGGGGTTGGGGAGGGATAATATGTTGGTTGGGTGACGGACACTGGGGAGGGTATGTGCTATGGTGAGTGCTGTGAATTGTGTAAGACTGATGAGTCACAGACCTGTACTCCGGGGGCAAGTAATACATTATATGTTCATAAAAAAAAAAAAAAAAGAGGAAACTCACAAATTTTAAGTGTACTCACAACTGTTGAAAACTAACCATAAAATATATTCTACTTTAGTCATTTATTTTCTATACATGATACCCTTCAATTAAAAATTTGAATATTAAACCTCCAACTAGATTAAATGCAGAAAAAAATGGGAAACTCACTTAAGAGTTTCCTGCTCTTGAAACTATTTTAATTAATAAAAAGTATCAGAATTTTAGCAACAATTATCTATTTTTGGCATCATGAAGATGAAAGGCTATAATTTCCTAAAAGACCAAGAATACCTTCTTTGTGACTGGTGCTGAGGAGAAAGCTTCTAGAAGTTGTTTTTGCTGAACAAGTAACATGAATTAATACCATGATCTAACCTTAAAGGAATAATTTCCAGCAGATGTGGAGAGAGACCAGACTCCTGTCTGCATAATTAGAAACCAGTCTTCTTTTCTCTCCAGGTAGGATTCTCTATTCCCAACCCAAAATACCTTTAAAAAAATGAAATGATGAATTGGTATGTTATCACTTATAAGAAATAATTCAAAGAACTGTAATTACATTTCCTTACTTCCTCCCCCTACTTTTTTTCTGTGAGATGTGGTTGCTTCTTGAGTTGGACATATGACTGAGGGCAAAAATGACAGGCAGAGGGAAAAATAAACATGAGCCAAGTGGCTTTGGAAAACTTTGTTGAAAGAGAATCTAAAGATTCAAACCAGTCATAAAAAATAGAATGCGGATGTTACTAGAACTTAGAACTTGACCAAATTACGTGAAGTGATCACATAAAATAGAAATACACATGAAGATTGTGTTCTTGGAAAAAGTTTAAAAGATTTTGTGACTTCTTTGGTGCCCGTGCAAGAGTTACTATATAAGCTTTTAGCTCACTGTGAAACAGAATGGGAAAAATAACCAGTTATTGGGGCTTCCTTTTGGTGGCTTGAAGTCAGCTGTGGTATTTACACCATGGAAATCTGCAAATGCTACAAATCAGGGCTTTTTGTTTCTTTCCATTTTACCAGTACACCACTGAAAATAACTGCACAGGGATTAATGAAACTCTTAGCACCTGTGACAAAGATATCCTGTAGGGCTTTGGTGAGGGGGATTTGGGGGAATAAATGAGTATTCTTTCTATAAGCAGGGGACTTCTAATATCCATCTCCATTAGATTTGGTGTTCTTGGAATTAAAATTTCATCAAATTCTTCTTAGAAAGGATTTCTTTAAAATATGGCTTCTGTTTCACTTCTTTTCATTAAAAGGTAAATCAAGAAGATAAAATATATGTGTGGCAGGAAAACTTCCTGCTTTCTAGTAAGCAGAAGTGGTAGCACCTGATAAACTGTATAAAGTCACTGGAACAGAGTCAAAACCATAGAGGAGCCAGACCCTTTTTTTTTTTTTTTTTTTTTGTGAATGACAGTGTTAAAGAATGTAACCCCTCTTAACTTCTTTACACCCCGTACATACAAATTGCTTAAGCTGATACAACCCTCAATGGTAACTCACTTCACACCTCTTTATTTTTTTTTCCTTGTTATCACCAAGATTAAACAGCATGTTTGGGCAATATTCTGCATTCATCTAACCTTTTCCATACAGGCCACACTGATACAACAGAACAGGTTTATGTACCTCACACGTCAGATCCTATCAAGAAACTTGGTAGTTTGATAAGGACACCGTAGCTTATTGAACTTGTTCTAAAAACAACAGCAGCAAACCACTCACCTCACACATTTTACTGACCTTGTTCTATGCTGTCCCCATTTTTAAATGCAGCAGATATATTACTGACTTTGTGGCTTCAGAGCTTAAAGAAAGCTCAGGCATGTGACAATATGTGTTTTGATATTACACCATTAAAAATTCTAGAGATCTGCATTTACTTCAATTACCTACTGAGAAAGGAGAGATCTAGGGTAAGTTTTAACTTCAACCTTGCCAAAAACTTTAACCAAAGTGAAAAAATGGCTAGTCAGAAAATGAGAAGAAAATTGCCAGGAGTTGCTTTTCTTTTTTTTATTGTTACTTATTTTTATTAACATATATTATTTGCCCCAGGGGTACAGGTTTGTGAATCATCAGGCTTACACACTTCACAGCACTCACCGTATCACATACCCTCCCCAATGTCCATAACCCAACCACCTTCTCTACACCACCCTCCACCCCCAGCAATCCTCAATTTGTTTTGTGAGATTAAGAGTCTCTTATGGTTTGTCTCCCTCCCAATCCCATCTTTTTTTCTTTTTTTTAAGATTTTATTTATTTATTCGACAGAGATCACAAGTAGGCAGCGAGGCAGGCAGAAAGAGAGAGGGAAGCAGGTTCCTTGCTGAGCAGGGAGCCTGATGGGGGGCTCAATCCCAGGACCCCAAGATCATGACCTGAACTGAAGGCAGAGGCTTAACCCACTGAGCCACCCAGGCGCCCCCCCATCCCATCTTGCTTCATTTTTCCCTTCCCTACCCCCACAACCCCCCACTTTTCTCTTTGGTCTCCAGAAGGTCTGGGATTGTGATAGACAACCAACAAGAAATGCTGATAGACTTCACTGTTTCAGGGTGACATCCCTAAGGCAAGACACAGAAAAGAAAAGTAAATGCAAATAAACTTAAGAATGAATTATAAAGCTTAATTTTCTTATGTTTTTTATTTTTTTGTCTTTGAAATTTTTTGGGGGGGGCAAACATTCCTCTGCTATGCCGAAGATTTTATTACAAGCACATTTAACACCATATTTAATAGATTATTTAACTATATTCTCAAGCTTTAAAAAACTGTTATTGCTTTGATTCAGTTAATTTCTAAGTGAATTTTATTATCATGGTGAAATTTTCAGATGGTATTCTAATCTCTGTAAAATTTCAGATTTTTCTGCTCCTTATGGTTCAAGCAGGATAAGGAGCATTCAACCAACTTGAGGGCTTAATTTTGTCACTCAGTTATATTTTTACACCTACAAATACTATTCTTCTGGCTTGTGCCCTGGAGGCCTTTGGTCCCATCTGTTCTTAAAGATGGACACATTCAAGTAGAAACAGAAAGAAACCTATAGGATTATACAATATAAACAAATCCAGTGCTAATGTATTTCTGAATGACTAACAGAAACTTTGTGAGTTTGGAAAACATAATTTTGCTTTGTGAATATCTGTAAAACAACTGATATTGTGGTGAGGGGAAGACTGGGCACACTTCTGAACACTGGCTTGTATTTTCGTGGGTTTGTGTCTAATCACCCTGCTTTTGAGTGGGTTGATGTTTTCCTCGAATACCACTATCATATCCCTCTCCTTCTCTTTGAAACTTTCTCCTATTTCTGAAGCAAAAAAGAAAGTGTTCTTTTTACTACTAGGAGTCCTTCTGTCTTCTCACCTCAGGTTCTAGATATGATCATAAAGGAAAAGATATGAAATATCTCAGGCATACTGGAATATAGAGAGAATATAATGAGGTTTGAGTACCTAACATCTCCCTTAAGAAATGAAACATTACAAACACAAATGAAGCCCCTATATGTTACTTCTGCCTCTTCAGAGGTAATCACTATTCTCATTCATGTTTTTATACTTTTGCTAATCGTGTACATCATTAAACAAAATAGAACGCTGTGTTGCATGTTTTAAATTTTTATATAGATGGTTCCCTTTCTTCACATTATTTTTAAGATAAGCTCATACATATAACTCTTGCTTATTGATTTTCACTACATAGTATTCCATAGTATGAATATACAACAACTTAGTTATCCATTCTTTTGTTGATGCTTCAATATATACTTAGTACAGGTCTCCTTGAGCAATGTGTGAGAATTTCTTTAGGAGACAGACCTGGGATTAGAATTTTTGGATAAATGGATATTCATATCTTTAACTTCACTAGATATTGCCATGCTCCAAAGATTGAATCATCTGCAGTGAAGCCAGCAATCTGTGTAAAAAAAATCCTCTCAGTTCGAAGTTTCAGATTCAATAATCTTGAGGTAGAGTGGTGGTGGTGGGGAATATGGCAACAGATTGCATTTCTAACATGTCTCCAAGTGATACTGTTGCCACTGCAGTGTAATACTGGGGACTACAGTTTGAGAACAAGTGCTCTAGAGAAAGTCTGTCGGATTACATTTGGGAAAAGAGAGTCAGTGAGACACTATCTGAAAAAAATGTGGCTGGCGAGGTTTTATTAGGTAACTGAAAGTCAGCCTGAGGTATAATTTGAGGATTCGGATTCTAGAAAAACTGGGTAAAAAAAAAAGATAACATATAGTAAATAACCAGTATGAGTGGTTTTCAACAAGGCTAAATTCTTTATGAGTTAGTTCTCTTGCTAGAATGGGAACTCTGCATGTTCTCCGGCTGTTGCTATGCCGAGAAGGGCAGAGGAGTAGACTGGTAGCCCTGTATCAGCCAGTGTGTGCAGTAAAGTTTGGCTGATACAACTCAGTGTATTAATGTCTTGATTACACTTATAAAACCCAGGTGCTGGCTTAGATGAAGGTGAGAATATTCCCTTGGGGAATCCTCAAGCATTATGGCATGGGGCTACTGAGTCTTACTGATGTGGCTATTTTTAGATACTTAGATCCAAAACAACAACAACAAAAAAAATCAATCTTTATATTATGTTTTTTTATTTATTTTTTTTACTTTTATTACATTCCAAGTTCAGTAATGTGGTAACAGAATGCCAGGGACGTTTCCCTTAAATACTCTCTCTTGCAAGAACTCTTATAAAAAAAATATTGAAAACAAAGCCTTTATATATTTAGGATAAAGAGATACACACAGGCTGGCACAGTCTACAAATAGTTAACATGTAAACTGGCAGGAAAGTTATTTTATTTCAGATTTAGCAATATAAAAGTTCAAATGGGGGAAAAGCATGTATTGGTAAACAAAAACATTTGCTTAAATCATTCCACAATTTACATAACAAGATAACTGTTCTTCAAAACCAGACAACAGGTTTGAAAATACTTCTTTTCACACCCTTATAAGTGATGCTGTTGGGAACAATGGCTGTTATGAGGCCATTTATTACAGGAACATTTCTAGCTAGTTCTAGTTAAACATTACTGTTGTTTTATCTTCTTTCTTTTTTTTCTCTCATCAGCTTTTTGCTTTCTTCTCGTCTTCTCTTATTCACTGGATTCCGAGGATCATAGATTTCGAATGTATCTGAATCTTGCATGCTTGCATCTTTCACTTTTCTGGTTTTATCTTCAAACTGAAGTACATGCGACATCCTGAAGAGGGAGAGAGATGGTTCAGTGATTTTGGCAGGAGAACAGAAAGTAGAAATTTTATACTATCCTGTCCTTGGCATAATGAACCATAAGGGTAGAGAACACCAACATGGGTTTATTGTTTATTGGTGCTTATACCACATGGAAACCAACTTCTCAGAAAACACTTAAATTTGAAAAACATGTCTGGAGTTTGTTCTGTTGCTTTGTATTTTTAGTAATGAGTCTCTTTGCCTCAGTCTTCACTTGACGGTCCTTTCCTGATGGGAGGTTAAGGAATTCTACCCAGAAGTGTTCCTTCAACTAAACTCAGAGATCATTTTGCCAACTTCCTTTAAAGAGCAGTCACTTAGCCAGAGTGGGCAGGGTTGCAGGGCAGAACTCCAGACAACAAACCAGCCCTATTGATCTTTTTGTTTTCAGCAGTTAAAGGGGTCAAGAGTCAGGAATGTGTTAAGAAAATTCTTGTTCAAATGGTATTAAGACTGCCTTTTCTGGGGAGTCGCAGGGTAAAAAAAAAAAAATGATTTTTTTTTTTGTGCAAAAGTAAACTAAGCTTTGGCATAACTCCATGGACTAATTTCCTCCTCTTACTGTTGATTACAACAAATTTAACCATCCTGCTTTCCCACTTTATCAAATGCTTACTGGTCTTAAGGTATCAACATGTGCTTGAATCATAAGTGGTCATAAGCTGGCTATCCTTAGCAGCAGGGAAATATGTAAGTGATTAGCGCTGCCCCCCTTAGGAGGTGTCAGAAATAAATGGAGAAGTCAAAGACCAGATTTCAGGGCAGCTGAATGAATCTGGAAAGAGAAAAGTTCAGTTTTGATAATATAAACAAAACTACTAAGGCTTTTTCCACTTGTTAGTTAAGCAATTTTAAAGTGGGCATACCCAACACTTTATCACAGCTGATAGAGCTAAATTGCCTATAGGATTAACACTCCCCATACACCCACTGTAACTTTCGCATGAAACCCAAATATTACATTAATTTCTTTCCCCTGAACAAGCAGAGATTTGGGCAGTAGGTACCAACACAAATCATCCCACCCATTTTCCCTGCAGTAGCACAAATGCTGAGTGAATTTACTTATGTGATAAACCCTCATGGATATACTTGGGTTTTGAAGAAAAGATTTTGTAGAGAAATAAAATTTTACAATATTAGTGGTACTTAGCATTCAGTAGCTACTGTTCTTGAGGGCTGACAAGTTGAGTCTTAACTACCATTCCCACCCCTTCCATCCCAGAAAAGCTTACTGGAATGCAATTAGTACAAGTGATATTATTATACAGATGACCTGGAATTTACTTTAAGTTACTAAATGAGGTAAGTCACATGCACATTTTAATATTTTATTATTAATAACTTGTTATTTGCATCAGATTTCATAACTAATTTCAATACATGAAAATACCCTATCACCAGTCAGAACTGCTGACTTCTTACATTTCTCTTGCTTTAGTAAACACCCTTTTTTACAAAAGGCATCATATGAGATCTTGCCATTTACAACACAGGTGGACCTAGAGGGTATTATGTTTACTGAAATAAGTCAACGACAAATACCATATCATTCACTTAAATGTACAATCTAAAAAACCAAACAAATCAATTAACAAACAGAATCAGACCTATAAATGTAGAGAACAAACTTTGGGAACAAACAGAGAGGAGAGGGGTGGGAAGACGGGCCAAATGGGTAAAGAGGTGTGGGATGTACAGGATTCCCATTATGGAGTGAATAAGTCATGGAACTAAAAAGCACAGCATAAGGAATATAGTCAACGACATTGTAATAGTGTTGCATGGTGACAGATGGTAGCTACACTTATGGTGAGCATGGTATAAGGTGTAGATAATTGAATCACTATGTTGTACACCTAAATCTAATATAAAACACTGTATGGCAACTATATAAAAAAGGAAAAGAAACAACAACAAAAAAGAAAATCAGAAAATATAGTGACTTCTTTACCATAGCAAGTACAGTGGAAAAACCATGCTGATAGATAATTTCAGAAATGGTGATACTGAGGCCCATGCTTCCTTAGTTTCCATTTTAAATTGTTTCTATCTTCTTTTAAGATGAACAGATAGATTCAATGGAAGAAATAGAAAAAAGAGCTCTGAATTAAGTTTACAGTAACAGAATAAATAGCATCAATTTTATCATGGATAATCACACAATTTAGTAGGATAAATCTGTAGATTCCCTGTGGGTGGAAGAAGATAGGGTATTCATGGGTTTGGATTACAACTTTTCAATTGGAGATACTAATAAAATCCTGGAAGCTACAAGTATGAAAGAAAAAGGAAATGCATCATAGGATTATTGGTTATTTAAATGGATTCCTCAAGTTTGATTTTCTTATGCTTTCAATTACCTACAGTGTTTACGTATTAGCTTCTGAGAATAAAAAAACTCCAACTCCTAGAAAAAGGCTGATTGTTCTACATTCATGGTTAAAAAGAACAATTAGAACCACTTTGAAACATAATCAAACTGGATTTAATCAATTAATGATGATCTGCCTAGACCTAAAATTCAGTGACAACTCAGTTCAGTAAATACACCTTTGAAAACCAACTAGTCAGGGAGAACCTTACGCTTTTGACAGTTGGCTAATCAGTCAGTGGTGGACTCTACTAATCATGTTTCTGAAACCCACCAATCACCCACAGTCTCTTGTCGGTATTGGGCTTCTGAGGCTGTCAATCCCTAAATAATCTCTGACCCCAAAACTCTATATGAAAGATTCGCAACCCACTTTGCCGGGACTGGGCCTAAAAGCATAGCTCTTCCTTACTTAAGTAATAAATTAAACTTTTTGTTTCAGGTAATAGGAGGTGGTCTTTTTCTTTGACATGTCTTATGATCTGTTCTGCATTCCCCACAGAGTATACTTTTTAGGAACTGTAAGTGTATTTGCACTTCTGAAGAACAAGTTTAGAAGGGTGGCAGGATGTCCTTTTGAAGGTTCCTTACCACACATCCTGGGGAGTACAGACCCTACATTGCATTTCACTAAGTGTTTAGCAAATGATTCTTGTGCAGATACCTAAGCCAAAACCAGGAAGTAGCTCAAAACATACCCTTTAAAACAATTTTATTCAGTATTCCTGTTTCATAGTGAAAAACCAAACCACTGTCCTTAACTTATTAATATCTTTCTTTATAAACATTTTCTATTTCAAAAATTATTGCTCTCTCTGTCCAAAAATACAGATGGATTTTTTTGGTAATACCCATTTCTATTAGGACTGCCCACATTTCAAAAATGACTTTACCTGAACTTGTCAATTAAAACCTTATAGGCACCTTCCTCCTTTCTATCCTATGAGAGTATCTAGCAACTATTGGATTTAGTTGACTCTGGTATAAGAATTGAACTCTAAACATGTGAATAACAGCATAAAGTCCATGAAGAGAAACAGATTTTCCTACAAATCTGAAAAAAACAGAAAGCCGTAAATTAAAGTAGCTGTCTTTTTCAACTGTTTGTTTCATACACCACTGCATTAAACAAGTCCAACATTTTGATTAATAACAAACCTAAACCCAGAGGAAAGAAGGGGCTATCAGCTTACAAACTACTTCAGCTTTAATATCATAATACTTAGCATGGCTGGTTACTCAGCAATAATATTTAATCTTTAATAGAAATAAAAGCATAATCAAATGGTTCACTCATTTATCTTTCAACATGCTTTGGTCACTTCATTTTAAAAAGCAGAACAAAACAGTTATTATGATTTTCAGCATAATAAACTCCTGACCTATGTGCCTCCATAAATCACAGACTGCATGAATTGAAAGCATGCCCACATTTTACAGTCTCCTGTGAGAATACACATGCAGACTTATACTACAGACTTAACTCAAGTACATAAGGTCTGGTCATTTACAATACTGTATGTCCCGATAACTCAATACTATTCACTCTGTGTCTGGTCATGGAACTGGCCCAACAAGAGCAGTTAATTTTTTGGAATTAATTGCACACTGATCATTTACATATGAACATTTTAGAAGGTTCACTTGAAGGCATAGACAAAAAATTCAGTTCTCTTTAATAAAAAATTTACATATGCTCAGATTCTCAAATAAGAACACTGACCTCAGTGTGTTACAGAAATACGGAGGTTTACATTTTCATAGAGGTTATTTGGTAGAACAGTCCCCCCCCCCCAGTGGGGTTGTATGAAATTATAAACAAAGTAAATAACTGATTGTTCAACAAGGACCTGGACCTTGACTAAACTCACTAATCTGACATTCAGTTTTTAAAGTTCTCCCAAATCGTGAAATAGATTAAGAAATGACAGCAATTAATATTAATGGCGAACACAAGAAAGGTATTTATTCTCAAATATACAGTAAGTGGTACAATATAGAATTCCAGAATAATTTGTTTCTGACTAAAATGCATTAAGATTATTTATGCTTCTATTGTAAAAAGCCATCTTTTTCTCAGGAAATCTACAAACTGCTCCTTCCCAAGTCTCACCAATTTAGGAACTTACCACCCCATCCTCAGACTTCGGTAGGTGTTCTAACTGTTTTACATCTGTACTATTTCTCCTTCCAATCCTGCAAAGGTTCTAAAATAATCCTAAGTTTTTTTTAAATTAAGTGGTTCCATACTCAACACAGGGCTGAACTCACAACCTCAAGATCGAGAGTACATGCTCTATTGTCTGAGTCAGCCAGGCGCCCCTAAAATAATCTTTCTAATATATTTCTTTGACCAAGAATCACTGACTATTGTATTAGACTGAACTACCTCAGCCAGACCCTTAAAACTCTCTAACAACTACATCTTCCTATCTTACCAACCTTCTTTTGTTTCTTTCATCATTTACCCTTTTGTAACTGGCTATCCACTTAATTGTGAACAGACCATCAGTTACTCGAGACGGTTTGAGTCTTGTTCATAATTGTATTCCCAGTGATGAGAATGGTGATTTGTGTTGTAAAGCAAAAACCCCCAGATCCTTTGTACTGGCCAGGCGTGTTGGTTGGTACTAGCTGGTCTGCTAAACTAACACTTGACCTCCTTTTTTGGGCAGGGAATGTCTTTTATTTCTGTGATAAACCTATAAAATGTCTAATAGGTCTGCACAAAGTCTCATGCTCAACACAAGCCCACCTTTTCATGACCTCTCATAGCTCAGCACATACTGATTGCTGCTTTTCCACGGTCCTTTCACTTAATGGCTAGTTGTACTCATAGACTTCAGTGGAAGCATGCCTTACCTTCTTTTCTACTGACTATGGTTCTTACTGTAAAACTAGATAGGTTTTTTTATTTTTAATTTTTTTATTAAGTAAACTCTGTGTGCAACATGGGGCTTGCACTCACGACCCCGAGATCAAGAGTCACATGCCCCACCAACTGAGAAAGGCAGGTGCTCCTTGACAGATACTTTTTAAAGCAGTTTTACATAGACTAATCCTAGAGCCCTGCATCAAACACAGGCTGTATGTTAGAATCATTCGGGTAGCTTTAAAACTATGCCAGGCTTCTACCTCCAGAGGTATTAATTTAACTGTGCTGGGATGGGGCCCCAGCATTGGTAGTTAAGCTGGTAATTAAAATTTTTTCCTGGTGATTTTAAAATACAGTCAAACTTAAGACTACAGCACTGAAGTTTAAGAATCTTTACATTTTCACATTGATTTATTTCATCAGCCATTTATTCTGGCCCCTTCAGAGATGAACATCCAGTTCTTAATGATGAACTACTCATATACTTGAAGAAGCATAAGTGGCCTCTGAGCTCATTAACTGAATAATCTCAAGTGTATTATCCTTTTCTTATATATTATTTGAAGATAAGGCAAGAAACTGGACTTAATTCTTCACTCAACAAACATCTGAGGACACATTATGTGTGAGAACCTGTGTCAGACACCGGGGACACAAGCCAAATATGACCCAGGCCCTGCCAATCTAAAGTGAACAGTCTGTTAGGGAGATGAACACACAGACACCAGAACAAATGCACATTTTGGGATTGCCTGCAAAGCGTGAGGTGACAATAAGAGCATCTACGGACACAGCTCTCCACAAAAAGCTTTCACATGTTGTTTGCTATAATCTTCACAGTGGTAGTAGTATGGGGGAGGCAGGAAAGACGTTGTCATCACCCCCACTGCACAGGCAATTTGTGAGATTCATGGTCAAGAAACTTGTAGCTGGTAAGTAGTTGGTGAGGTACTCTACTAAATGTCTTCAGAGGTAAGAAATTTTCATGATTGAAGATGGATTTAACTTTAGGAATAATCCAAAAGTTAATTCAGTGCTAAATTGAGTGAGTAGGTTAAAAAAAAAAAATCAGATTGGGTAATGCTTATTTTGGACTAAATTTTTTTTTTTTTTAAATCCAACTATAAAGAGACAAGAATGATTTTTTGTTTAGCTCCCAGACTGGCCTTTAAAGCAATTCCAAAAGAGAAGTTCCACAAATGTCTTGAGCAATACAGGAGGCTCTTTGGGAAAAGATACCTCTCTTTTAGATGAAAACTTGCTAAAAAAAAAATAATAATAATTTTCACTGAAAATTTTTATCCCATTATTGTCTTTAGTAGCACTCTCTAGAATCTCAGTCTCAGTTTCACCTTATACTTCCTAAAATGAGGATGCTAGGTTGGGACACCCCCTTCAGCTGGAGTACCAAAGCAAGAGAGCCAAGAGCCCACAGCCTGCCCCTCGGAGGCTGGTTGTTTGGCAGTCTCCTATCAGTCATCTAATTAATAAGGAGTACACTGTGGTTGATGATGATATCCAGGTCTTTTCTGTAATATATATATTTTTCAAAGATGCAAATCTAGCCATGAAAACTCTTCTGTTTTAAAACCTTTGGTGCTCCTCATTGTCTACACAATGAAACCCAAATTTCTTGTTTGGACTCTGTAATTTGGTTTTTGATTCCAAGTTCCTGTATCACCTTCTCTGATCCCATTTATACCCCAGAAATCCTGAATTACTTGTAGTTTCCTGAACAAAACCTGCTCTTTCCTGCCTGCTTCCTGCCTCTCTATGGTGATACATTTCTCTCCCTTGCGTTGGCTGAGATGTTATCCCTTGTGGGGATTCCTCTCCTGGCCTGTCCTCTTTTTCCAGTGGGGTTAGGCCCTCTTCTGTACATTTCTCTAGTTTAGGCTCCCTCACTAGACTGCAGTTGACTCAGTTTTACTTGCCTTTGCACCAGCACCAGTCACCAATGCTTGGCAAGAAGAACACTCTCAATAAATTTTTGATGAATTAATAAATGTTTCTGGGTAACCAGTCACTTCTGGTTACTTCTAAAACCTTTGGCTAGAATTTAAAATTTTTTTTTACCATTCTCCTTAATAATATTAATATATATAATTCCAAATTATTTAGCTATTACATTTATAAACCCTTGCGTTTTCTAGGTCAGTAACTCTCAAACTCCACAATACCAGAGAAAAGGTTAATATTTCAAAAAGCTAAAACAAAGTATTCCCACCACTACTAATTTTATGTTATGAAAATCCAACACTTATCTTCCTCAAATGGCCACTTAAATTGCCTATGGATTGACATTTGTCTTTTGTACTCTTTGTCTTTGAGATCTGAGGTGGGGGCAAAACACATATATTGTCCTCAGACAGCCTCCCTTGAGTTGGGTTGAAAGACCTTGCCATTTTTTGTGAAACTATCATACTCATAATTTGTCTTTAGTATACTGTGTTGACAGCTTCTCATTTCTCTGTTAAATTAGAATTCCTAGGAAACCCAACTAAATAACTCCTAGTTATTATTTAAGTTTATTATTCTACAGGACTACAGATAAGAAACTTAAATGATCTGGTTGAAGGTTTCTTTTGAGGGGGAGGACTGGAAAGGAGATTTGCATTTGAAAGCAAAAATAGCCCTTTTTGTTTTTAAAGAAAAATTTCAGCAAGACAAAACATTTTTCAAGTTTTGCCCACATTTGATTCTTTGAAAGGACCACACCCAGCTCTGTATCATAGATGGCCTGCAGCATACTCTTTCCACGTCACTTCTCTGGAATGTCCTACCACCCCCTTCCCACTGGTCTGTGTCCCCTATCCTTTCAAAGCCCAAGTGTAATTCCCATTCCCTTATAAAAATCTTCTGACTGTCCTGGCTTTCAGTATCTATTCTTACTTTTGAGTTCTCTGACACTTCCTATGGAAATTTTTGTGCACTGCAGTTGGAAGACCTAGAGTTTGAGTTATAGTTCAGTCACTAAATGTTACTGTAGGAAAGTCACATTGCTTTTCAGGCCTGTTTCTTCATCTGTGAAGAGGAGATTGTGATATGTGACCTAATTATGTCACATAATTAGAATAAGATTCAAACATCATGCCTCCACCAAGTCCAACACTTATTATTTCAATTTATTTTGTATTTTGTATATATGTGCTACACATAAACTGTACTTGTATAAAGTTATATTTCATAATATTCTATTACAGTGCATAGACTTTTTCAAATGTTTTTGTGTACACCATCATACACACATAACTTATTTGATCTTACTTTGGAGGCTTGTATGTATATTTTAAAATATATCCAGTCTTGGGTGCCTCGGTGGCTCAGTTGGTTAAGCAACTGCCTTCAGCTCAGGTCATGACCCCAGGGTCCTGGGACTGAGCCCCACATCAGGCTCCCTGCTTAGTGGGAGGCCTGCTTCTCCCTCTCCCACTAAATAAATAAAATCTTAAAAAAAAAAAAAGTAAAAATAAAAAATAAACAAAAATCATCCGTAATTCCATAGCTCCTCAATAATTATTATAAACTTATACAGGTACATCACTTCCTGTACTTTTCCTGTGCATCTCTATGAACATATGTATATATATATGCATGTATGTATTATATATTATATATATGTATATATATATGGATATTTGTGTGTGTGTGTATGAAGGGATCATAATGCATATATTTTATAAATTTTATAATTTGCATTTCATACCCAACTATACCACGATCATCTTTACATGGATAACTCTACTTTTTTATTTTTTAATTTTAATTAATTTAAAATAATAATAATTTATTTATTTATTTGAGAGAGGGAGAGAGTGTGTGTGCATGAGTGGTGGGGAGGGGTAGAGAGAGACGGAGAAGCAGACTCCCTGCCGAAGAAGGAGCCAGACATGACTCTGGGATCACGACCCAAGCCAAAGGCAGACACTTAACCTACTGAGCCACCCAAGGACCCCGGATAACTCTACTTCTGTATCATTTAATTAGCTTTCCAGTATTTGGGGGTGCTTGAGTGGCTCAACTGGTTAATTGGTCTGCCTTCAGCCCAAGCCATAATCTCAGGGTCCTGGGATCTAGCCCTAGGTTGGGCTCCCTGCTCAGTGCAGAGTATGCTTCTCCCTCTCCCTCTGCTCCTCCTCACTGCTTGTACTGTCTTTCTCTCAAATAAATAAACAAAATCTAAAAAAAAAAAAAATTGTCTAATAGTTTATCCTATAGCTAATTTACAATCAATCCTGTGTTGTAGGATTCTTAGGCTTGTTCAGATTTTCACCTTTATAAACAAAATGCTACTAATAATATCTATGTGAATAAGAGAATTTTGGATTTTCTTTTTTGTAGAAATTTTGTGGAGGAAAGGCTAGTACAGTATTCTTTCTTTTGGTAGCATAATTCTTTTTCTTTCAGAAATGATCCTCTCCACTTTCAGTCCAGGTTGTTGGAGTGGGATGACATCTGCTGTCCTTGTCCCATTAAGGGGACTCATGTAATAGGCCTGCCCAGAATAACCAGTGATTACATCAGGGCATGGGCATTTGAATTTGAAAAGGCCAAACAGAATTGGTTCCAGAACTTTTCCTGGAACCATTAAGGTTGATCATAATATAATCCTAGAGCTTCTGACGGCCTTCTTTGGCACCCCCTAGGGGAAGCCTGGCCTACGGATGAGGCCAACTGAGAGGAAAATGGAGCCAGGAGACGGAAAAAAGAGAATACTGGTTGAATTCTCTAGTCTACTCATGCCCTAGCTTTACTTCTTAAGCTTTCCTTGCTGATAGAGTCCCCATTTTTGTTTAAGATATTTCCATCATTTGTAATAGAGAATCTTTACTAATGTTTAGGATACATTCCCAGAAGTAGAATTCTTAGGACAACGATTTGTACATTTTTAAGGTATTTCATATGAATGGTCTAACTTCACTCCAGAGAGGATTTATCAATTTACACCCTCATTGGCAAAGTGCCTTATTTTCCTTAATAGCTTTTGTTTTCCCTTTTCTCCCATGTTTTTGGCTATCTGTATTTCTTCTTTTGTGATATGCGTGTCTATCCTTCGCGCATTGGAAAAAAATGTGATATTCAGCTTTTCTGTTTGGATTTGTGAGAAATTTTACTATATTAAGAATATAAATCTATATTTATCACATATATTGAAAATGCCTTTTCTAGCTTATCATTTGTCCTTTAATTTTTTTTTTCTGTTGAGTTTTACTTACCTATTTCCTTTCTTCCTCCCTCCACCCCTCTTTCCTTCTTTCCACCCTCTGATATAGAACTTTACAGTTTTTTATATAGTCATTGTGAGCAGCCTCTTCTTTTGTGGTCTCTGTCCTTAAAGTCATACTTAAGTCTTTCTTCACATTAATACCATGTAAATTATCCACATAAATTTTCAACACCACTTTTACAGTTCTCTTTTCATAATTTTGGCATCTGATTGGAAAAGATCATTACTTTCTTACTCTTAAACAACATTTCTCAAAATTTATTTTTTAAAATAGATTTTTAAAAATTATTTATTTATTTATTTATTTATTTGACAGAGATCATAAGTAGGCAGAGAGGCAGGCAGAGAGAGAGAGGAGGGAAGCAGGCTCCCTGCTGAGCAGAGAGCCCAATGCGGGCTCAGGACCCTGAGATCATGACCTGAGCCGAAGGCAGAGGCTTTAACCCACTGAGCCACCCAGGCGCCCCAAAATAGATTCTGTTTTTTTAAGAGGTTTAGATTTACAGAAAAATTGAGCCGTTAGTACAGAGAGTTCCCTTATACCCTCAAACCAATTTTCTCTATTATTACCATCTCATGTTAGTATGGTACATTTGTTACACTTAATGAACCAATATTGATATCTTGTTATTAAATCCATAGCTTATTTATATTTCCTTAGTGTTATGGACTAAACTGTGTTCCCCCAGATTTGTAAATTGAAGACCAAACTCCCAATATGACTGTCTTTGGAGATACGGCCTTTATAGGGGTAATTAAGATTAATTATAGAGGTAATTAAGATAAAATGTCATTCTGCAATATGAATGTCGAATAATTATGTCACACATCTGAAACTGTTATATGTTAATTATACCTCAATTAAAAAAAGATTACATGAGGTCATAAAAGTGTGCCTTAATCCAGAGAGAACTAATGTTCCTAAAAGAAGAGGAAGAACCACAAAGAGCACATGCACACAGAGAAAAGGCCATGTGATAACAGAACAAGAAGGCGGCTGACTATCTGCAAGCCAAGGAAAGAGGTCTCATTAGAAATCAACCCTGCTGACACTTTCATCTAGACTTCTAGCCTCCAAAACTGTGAGAAAATAAATTTCTATTGTTTAAGCCACCTAGTCTGTGGAATTTTGTTATGGTAGCCCTAGGAGATTAATACACTTAGCTTTTACCTAATGTCCCTTTATCTATTCCAGTATCCCAATCAGGATATCACATTCGTTGTCATGTCTCCTTAGGCTATTCTTGGCTATGGTGATTTCTCAGAATTTCCTTGTTTTGATCCCTTTGACAGCTTACAGGAGTACTTGTTGGGTATTTTGTGGGATGCCTACACTGATGGAAATTATCTGATGTTTTTCTCATGATCACAGTGGGCTTATGGGCTACTGGAAGGAAGACCACAATATAAAGTGCAATTTTCATTACATTATATCAAAAGCAAATACTACCAACATGATTTATGATACTGATGTTGACCTTGATTACCTGAGTGCTTGTCAGTTTTCTCCACTCTAAAGTTACTCTCTGCCCTCCCCACCCCCAGCCCCAGCTTTCCATCTTGTACTCTTTGGAGGGAACTTATTATGCATAGCCCATACCTAAGGAGTGAGAAGTTATGCTTTCCTACTCTTTCTTAAAAAATTTCTTGGCTATTTTTGCTTATATATTTTTTCTCCATCCTTCAACTGGTATTTTTATTTGGATTATATTAGGTTTATGAAATAATTTTGAGATAATTTGTTTTTTGTTAAAAATTAAGCATTCTAGAAACACAGTATATCTATCTATTTAGCCATAAAACAGGTTGCGTTTTCTTAATTAAAAAAATATATATTTTCTGGGCACCTGGGTGGCTCAGTTGGTTTAGCATTTTCCTTTGACTCAGGTCATGATCTCAGGGTCCTGGGATCCAGCCCCATATTGGGCTCCCTGTTTAGTGGTGAGTCTGCTTCTCTCTTTCCCTCTGCCCCTATTTGTGCTTTCTTTCTCAAATAATAAAATCTTTAAAAAAATGTTTTCTAAGTGATTATTTTAGAGCACTAATTAATTGATTAACTGATACTGATCTGTGTGTATTAATTTTGTATCTGGCCACAATAATGAAGTCTTAGAACTTCTGGTAGATAACTTTGGATTTTCTAGATCTGCAAATAACTTGGTTTCTTCCATTCCATTTATAAGTAACTAAAGAGAAGATACTGAACTTATTTATCAAACGGGAACCTGCTTCCCAGTTCACAGTCTAGAAACTTTGGAAGTCTAAAGATGACAGATACTATTACAGGTACTTTTGCTGCTAATGAAAAATAAAGATCAAAAAATTTCTGCAGAATCTGGGTAACTAAGTTAAACATTTGGTACTTATTATAATTTTAAGAAAGTATATCTAATAATAAGCTTTTAGTTTTCCTTCAATGATTAATTAAAACTCATCATATAGAGAATAATGACATTATCAACCCCAAATATTACAACTCTTTTTTTTTCTGTGATTCTGTGTTCACTTTTGATACGGTTTAAAATGTAATGGCAATTTTGTTTAAACTTTTGACATTTTCATATGATTTCTAGAATATATTTTAAAATATCAATTGGATGATTCTTTCATTTTGATAGTATCTTAACTATCAAAATGTAATATTTAGGTGAAAACCATATAAATTTTTAATTTTAGAACTTTTCTCCATCACTGATTACAAGTAACTTAGGGTTCTCTTTTCACAAATGTTAAAGCTTCTTTAGGAATTAAGAAGTTAAAGGGTTAAAATATCACTACATATGAAAGTACTGTGAGTCTTTTTCAACATGAATTAGATAGTAGAAATGACAGTAAAGAGACAGACAAAACATGAGTGAGGCCAGAGATCAAAATGTGTTAAAAAAAAAAAAAACATCCAGGAAAGTGAAGTCACTGGGATTCTTCATGTCCAGCAGAGTAGGGCAACACAGGACAGAGGTGACTGAGAAGCAGAAGAGCCTAAACAAGAGAAGAAAATCAAGGAGGAAAAGGATGAAAGAACACTCAAAATGGGAGACAAACAGTGACTTAAAGGAAGCAGAGAAAAATGCACAGAGAAGTGGCCAAAACTTAGAAGAGTGATTTAAAAATTGACAGTGGGAGGACAACAGTAACAAAAATAAAAAAATATATTTTTAAATATTTGAAATACAAATGAAGATAAGTATAGGAAAATAGAACATTAGGTAAACCAAAAAAGACGCTGGCCTATGGAAAAAGAAAACAAAGATAAACACTAGTGGAATTTTTTTTACTCTTCACCATTAAGATGGGAAAACTTCCTTTCTTCTGAATTTTGAATGAATGTTAATATTTAGTATTTCTTCCTTGGCTTGGGGTTTTGAAAAGCCAACTCTTAAAAAAACCTTTTGTTTCCGTCATTTAAAAAGAAAAAAAAATAATCCTCATAGAGTGTCTTTAATAAATATTGAGTATTGTTGGAGCGAAAGTGAAAGATGTAATTTTTAAAATATTTTCATCAGCATGGGAATAACTTCTCAGCTTTCCTGCCTATCTAACATGCTTCACACTCAGTAGGATACAGGTGGAAAGATTTAAGAAGCTTTCCAGAATAAATCTGTAATACACATTCTAACACCTGCCCTGGGGTTTAACCAACTGGTCAGCCAATAACATTTAATCTGCGGCTAGTGAACTAACAAAACAATTTGGGAAGATGGAGTTCTCAGTCAAAAAGTCCTGGTAAGCAGCTGGGGTACATGGCTGTCTGCCCATCTCTCTCAGAATAAATCCATGAACAAAGCAAACTTAACTAATGTGATAGAAATTTATTTCAGTTCAAACCGTATAAAAGCAGAGTCAATACAGAGTCAATTTTCTGTCTTTAGACAGAAAAAAAAGGCAGAAAAAGGTGACTTCGGGGATTGGTCGGAGGGCTTAGAAAGAAAATAACCACCTTTCCATGGTCAGCGACTCTGACAAGTTCCTATTTATGAAGAATCTCATTTGGTCTTCTGCAGCATTATTTACAGTCCTTAATAAAATGAACACTAATTAGGGAACAAGGTTTATAATCCTATTCCTTGTTTCATTTTATCACTACTTTAGAACTTGGCTAAGAGGAATAAAAGAAAAACATTTACATTATACTGAGCTTGTAATTCTCTGCTCTCTAAAGTGATGACGTTCTTTTGCATTATATTTAAATTTTATTTTCAACTGATATCCCCTCCACCCCACCCTTTTCTTAGTACCAGCTAAAGGAGAAAAAACAGTATTTCATTAATGAGGCATTATTGTTTACCATAAAATTATCAAATCTCAAGTTTATTTTATCTCAAGAAGAATTATGATAAAAACTAAAGTTATCTACTGCAACTTATTATGGGTTAATTAAGAAAAGGTCATAAAATTTGTCAAACATTATAGAAATAGTATAAATCCAATTATTTTGATAGATCTACTAACAAATACAGAGGAATTACTTTTCAAAAATAACAATATCAAAAATGAGAATAACAAAACATTTATTGAGCACTGATACCCTGCTAAATCCTCTTAAAAAAGTATTTCATTTAATCCATAAACTAACCTATCAGAATTACAGTTTAACCTATTCGATTACAGTTTAAGGAACAGGATTAGAAAGATTACACAATTTGCCTAAAATCACACAGCTAGTAAATTTCCAAATGGGGATTCAAAGCAGGTCTGACTCCAAATCCCACACTCATAACCAATCTATTCTTTATATTCCCATGGAAAATTATGACTAAATGTGGCTAAATGAGGAGCTTCTTTTTAAGTTAAACTTTTAAATAACTTTCTGAATTTTAATTCTTCAGATAATATAGGGTTTATAATATTAGGGACATGGACTTAATATCTACCATGATTTTAAGGGAGATAGACAATTTTTGACCAAAAATTTATAATAAAGTCCTGAAGTCACTTGTTTGGCCTTGTTACCACAGTTTACAAAACAACACTGCTTAAACAAGCAAATGTGAAAAATATGTACGCTAACTCAGTTAGAGAAATTGTTACAATATAAAATCACACACACACACAACTGAACCAAGCATGATTAGCTGTTTTTGAGATTTACCACTTAATAGCTATGAGATCTTGACCAAAATTACTTAACCTTTCTGTGCTTCAGATTCTTCCCACATAATCTGGGCATAAGAATAAGATCTAGCTTATAGGTTTAAACAATATTGGTGCTTTGTACGTGTTCAGTAAAAGTTAGCTCCTTCTTATAACTTTTATTTCTACTAAAAAACAGGCCAAGTCCAATATTTTAAATATCATGGCCAACTGAATTAGCTGCACACAAGGTTGTTATTACATTTATTACAAATTATTACATTTAACTTGGTTATCTTCAATAATACCAGAGAGGATAAGGGGTGTTAATAATTCAAAATGGTAGGTAGTAGGAAGAATATTAATGAATGTCTTTGGAAGATGACTTTGTGGCTTGCATATATATATGGCCACCCTAGATGTGGGATTGACATCATGTAAAATAAAAGTGAGATGTTATCCACTATATGACTTTGTTAATCCTTTGTACTTTTTTGTTCAGTACCAGGGAGATGGAAAAAATTCTGATGAAACTTCTCATAAAACATTTATAAACTTATACTATAAAATGGCAATCAAATACCCTAGATTTTGTTCTTTTTTTATTCTTCATGCTACTTATTTTCCACATGCAATCTTTTCCATTACTTTGAAGGTAGGGAGTTTGTCTAAAGACTGATTATTTCCTTTTTGGCACTGGGGCTGCAATTCAGGTAGTGGCCACCTGTTAAATAATGGGACCTTTTATTGATTCCATGGTCAATTGTCTAAGATTTTTCCAGGTGTGGTTACCTCAGAGAAAATACGAATGGAACAACATTATCCAGATGCTTAAGCTTTTAAAGTAAAAATATGTGTTGAACAATAAAGGTCCAACTTGCTTACCAGATATTAAATAGTATTATATGGCTACAATAATTTAGTAGTGAAGTACTGACACAGGAGTAGACAGAAAAATCAATGTAAAATAATGAACCTGACCCAAAAATATTCCTAAGTCCTTACTCTATGTAAAGGATATGTTTAATAGCAGTGGGGGAAAACACAGGACTATTCAATTGTGGAAGTTAGCAATATAGAAAAAAAGTGCTGCAAGAGTAATTTAACATAATCACGAAATAATCAATTCCAGGTAAAGATGTCAATTAAAAATAAAAATAAAATTATAAAACACTAGAGAAAGATACAAGTAGGTATTTATATAATCCTGGCATTATGAAAACCCAAAGAGTGACACTGGGCCACAAACAGGAAGAAAAAATTGGCAGATTTAGCAATGCACATTTAAAACTCCAAGTTAAAAACAAAACAAAACAACCCCCCCCATAATAATGGCAAACTAGTAAAAATATTTAAAACCAAAAATATCTTTCATATTTAAGAAATTTTGTAAATCAGCAAGAAATATATAATCATACAATAAGCAGCCACCACCACAAGGTGATGAAATATAAATGGACAGTTAACATCTTAAAAAAGTTCAACTTCTTTTTTTTTTTTTAAGATTTTATTTACTTACTTGAGAGAGAGAGAAAAGGAGAACACAAGCAGGGGGAGTGGCAGGAAGAGGGAGCAGGAAGCCAGCTCCCTACTGAGCAAGGAGCTCAATGTGGAGCTCAGCCCCAGGACCCTGGGATCATGATCTGAGCGGAAGGCAGACATTTAACTGACTGAGCCATTGACTGAGCCACCCAGATGCCCCTAAAAAGTTCGACTTCACCAGCAAACAAAGAAATACAAAATAATACAAAGTAGAAACTGGCAAAGATTAATGTACCTTTATCTGTTATCTGTGATATATTACAACATACACATACATAATACTTAGGAGAAATCAGCAACTTCATACATTGCTGGTACAGGTATAAATGATTTAACTTTCTGGAATGCAATCTAGCAAAGATGTTATCAAGACACACCTGAACTGACAAAAATCAGAATGATTTGGGGAAAAGAACTGGCTGAAAGGGGAATGAGGGAACTTTAAGGGGTGATGTGTATGTTCAAGCACTTGTGTTGGTGGTGTTTAAATGGGTGTATGCAATTTTTAAAATTGAACAAACTTTTTTGAGCATAAGAGGAGCAACTTCTTATATGTAAATTATTCCTTGTTAAAGTGAAAAAAAAATACATATTTAATTCAGCAGTTTCACTTCCTTTAACCTAAGGAAATGACAGTGAACTTACAAAATCCACTCATGAACTTTTCATGAGTGGATTATTCACTCATGAAAAACCATGAAAAATTGGATAAATTTTGGATAATAATTTCCATTCAATTCAAATTCTCCATTCTAAAAGTGTACATATATATATATGGATAGAACAGAAGCATTAATTATGACTCTCTGTGGGGTATGAAATTACTATTGATTTTTTCTTTCCTGTTCTTTTTCAATATTTCTTATATTGACTATTATAAACACAAATTAGGTTAATTTGGAGACTCGATATGACAATCTGTATAAATTTCATCTAAAAATTCTATGAAAGAAGATGGCACAATTAAAATTGTTTTTACAGAAATACAAACAACTATATACAAATTCTGCATCTTCTTTCACTAAATTTCATCTGTAATCTTACTATTGGGTTTTTCTATCCCACTTTATGCATCATTTAACTTTCAATATGGTTAAAGTAATGGAACTTTTGTTCATATTTTCTTGATTGCCCGTGTACAATGGGAACTTTCATTTTATATTGGCTTGGTTGCTATCTGTAACTCCCATTGTGAAATAAATTTTTACTGCTTTGTGCTTAATCCCAAGGACCTTGGCTCCTTAAATTTTCTTTCCAATAAAAATGAACTACTTATGCCTACAGGGCCTTTCTCTGTTTCAAAAAAAAAAAAAAAAAAAAGAGATTCTAGAGAGAGTCCAAGTCCATAATCTATGATTGTGTATTCCCAAGATAGAAAAGGTAGTCTTGTCCACTCTCCTTTTCTTTCTCTGGATGCTAAATTTACATTAGCTATACTCCGGAAGATTTAGGATTTCATAATCTGGATTCAGCTAAAGAAACTGCTTTATAATACTTCCTTTTCTCGAGATGTTTTAAAATAGAGCCATCAGGGGTGCCTGGGTGGCTCAGTGGGTTAAGCCTCCCCTTCCGCTCGGGTCATGATCTCAGGGTCCTGGGATCAAGCCCCACATGGGGCTCTCTGTTCAGCGGGGAGCCTGCTTCCTCCTCTCTCTCTCTCTGCCTGTCTCTCTGCCTACTTGTGATCTCTCTCTCTCTGTCAAATAAAAAAAAAATAAAAAAATAGAGCCATCAAGCACAACTAGTATATTTACTGAATTTACATTCCTTTTTGGTCACAGACAACATAACTGAGGTAACATAACATTTGTCTTTTCTTTATATATTATTTTTCTTTGATAATATTACATGAAGACAACTATGTAACAATTTGTCAGTTTAATTTAGAATGTTTACTTTGTGCTGCTTTAGTAATTTGTCAGGCCTTACCAATATTACCCCAGTATTATGCATGCCTCCTCCCTCTCTCATACCTAATATTTCCTGAGTATTTCCTTAGCATCGAGCACTTTATAACTTTATAACTGCTTTACATGAATTACCTCACTTAATTCTAATAATAATCCTGAGGTAGATACTGTTATCTCCACTTTACAGGTGAAGAAACTGAGGCTTGCAATAGAGGTTGCTTGCTCAGGCAGTTTGATTTAACAGCTTGCAATATAATCAAAGGGTAATTCAACATGTAGGATTACAGAGACCCTCCATGGTGGTGCATTGTTTTTCCGTTCTTCTTCTTTTTAAAGATTTATTTATTTGCAAGAGAGAGCGAGAGAGAGAGCACAGGCGGGGTGAAGGACAGAGGGAGAAGCAGATTCCCCACTGATCAGGGAGCCTAATGCAGGACTCAGTTTCAATCCTGGGATTCCAGGATCATGATCCAAACTGAAGGCAGATACTTAACTGACTAAGCCACCCAGGTGCCCATGGTGGTGTATATCTTTAAAAGAATATAGAAAGTATTCCAAACATGAGGATGGATGCTTGTAACCACCTCTAAAAGACAGATACTATGATTTAGAATCAAAGGTCTATGAAAGTCAAGTTGATTCCCTCCCCTTCACTCTATTAATTATTACTTCGTGTTGAAATCACTGTTCTGGAAGCAGCATGGGGTCTTAAGTGTGACCAAGAGCCTCACCATTTATGACTGTGTGATCTTGGGCAAATAACCTACTTTTCTGGGCCAAAGCTTCCTCATTTATAGAATGGGACTAACCCTAATTATGTGATGGAGTTGTAAGAAACAAATCCACCATAGCTGGTCTCTAACCTATGAGCCTTCTGAGGGTTAAATGAGGGAAGATAGCATTAAGGTCCTAGCAGGATACCTGAAATATAGCACATGCAAATATCTGCTTCAAGAATGAATTGGTAGGATTCAGAGCCACCTTTAACTCCTACTACCAGTAGAAGAATAGGATTGAAAAGCATAAAAAATATGTATGTTTAAAGTCAAGTATAAGTGACTTCTACTCCATCAGTTATTTTGTATTAATCTGAATAACTGATAATTGGGTAAAAATATACTTAACAGGCTATTGTTAAAAGGAAATGATGAGACTGCACATTAAAGTAACTCTGCAGACTTGCTAAAACCAAAAAGTCTGTGAAAACGTAAACACTCCATAAGCAAAGAAAAAAAATTAATCTAGGCACCGACCTTACAGACTTGACAAAAAAATTATTCAAAATGGATTACAGGGACGCCTGGGTGGCTCAGTGGGTTAAAGCCTCTGCCTTCGGCTTAGGTCATGATCCCGGAGTCCTGGGATTGAGCCCCACATAGGGCTCTCTGCTCCATGGGGAGCCTGCTTCCCCCACCTCTCTCTGCCTGCCTCTCTGCCTACTTGTGGTCTCTGTCTGCCAAATAAATAAATAAATAAAAATCTTAAAAAAAAAAAAAAGGATTATAGACCAAAGTAAATAAGTCACAGATATGAAAAGCATGGCATAGGGAATACAGTCAATAATACTGTAATAACATTGTATGGTGGCAGAAGGTGATGACACTTATTGTGGTTGAGGAATGTGAGAACTGTTGAATCAATGTCATATACCTGAAACTAATATAACACTGTATGTTAATTATACTTCAATTAAAAAATGGATCAAAGACTTAGATGCAACATGTAAATGTGTAAAACTCCTGGAAGATAACATAGGAGAAAATCTAGATGACTTTGGCTATTAGATGCAACACCAAAGGCATGATCCATGAAACAAACAATGGGTAAGACACACTTCACTGAAATTAAAAACTTCTGCTCTGTGAAAAACAATGTCCAGAGAATGAGAAGACAAGCCACAGACTGGGAGAACATATTTACAGAAGACACATCTGAATATGCAAAGAACTTTTAAAACTCAATAATAAGAAAGTGAAAACCTGATTAAAAAGCAAGCAAAAAACCTTAGCAGGCACCTCACCAAAGTAGATATAAAGATGGCAAACAGCATGTGAAAAGATGATCAACATCATAGGTCACCGAGGAATTGAAAATTAAAATACCAAAGAAATACCACTCCACACCTATCAGAATGGTCAAATCCAAAACACTGAGAACACCAAATGCTAGTAAGGAAGTCAAGCAACAGGAACTCTCATTGCAGCAGGAGTGCAAAATGGTCAAGCCACTTTGGATGACAGCTTGGCAGTTTCCTACAAAATTAAACATGCTCTTACCATATGCTATAGAAGTCATGCTCCTTGGTATTTACCCCAAAACTTATGTCCACACAAAAACTTACACATGGATATTTACAGCAGCTTTATACATAATTGCCAAAACTTGGAAGCAACTGATTTTCCCTTTAGTAGGGATGCATAAGTAAACTATACTACATACAGACAATGCACTATTTATTATTCAGCACATAAAAAAATAGCTATGAAGCCATGAGAGGATGTGGAGGAATCTTAAATGCATATTACTAAGTGAAAGTAGCCAACCTGAAAAAACTACATACTCTATGATTCTGGAAAAGGCAAAACTATGCACACAGCAAAATCATCTCTGGTTGTCAGCATTAGCTGGAAAGTGAGAGATGAAGAAGCAGAACATAGAGACTTTTTAGGGCAGTGCAACTACTCCGCATGGTATTATAATGGTGGATACATGCCGTTATACATTTGTCCAAACCCATAGAATATATATCACCGAGAGTAAGCCCTAATGTAAACTGTGGCCTTTGAGAGATAATGATGTGTGAATGTAGGTTCATCATATTTAACAAATGTACCTCTCTGGTGTGAGATATTGATAGCTGAGATGGCTGTGTGTTAGGGGAAAGGAGAGGCAGGGGAATATGGGAACTCTTTACACTTTCTGCTTACTTTTGCCGTGAATCTAAAACTGGTCTAAAAAAATAAGGTCTATTACAAAACATTTCTGAAAAAGAAAAAAAAAACAGTTAAGCATCAGTTTGGAATTGTTATGGGCATGGTAAAAATTATGTTGGAAGCAGGTCTAGACCAATAGGTTGGGCACATTTAATTCAGAAAGCATTACTTTGGTACTGCTTGAAAACAAGGATCACAAACTGGGAATTTGAATAAAGGTTCCCAGGACCTATAGATTGGGTTATTATATCTAACAAAAAAGAATCATCATGAAGCAATGACACAATGACTAAAGATGCTTTAGTCCACCAGTTCTCAAAGTGTGACTTGGGGTTCTTTGTGTCTCCAAAGTCAGTTATTTTAATATGAATACTAAAACATTATTTGCCTTTTTTATTCTTATCTTATGAATGTACAGTGGAATTCTTCAGCAAATACCTGATGTGTAATATCAAAATGGAGTGCAGAAGCAGATGTAAGAATCCAGCTGATCCTGTTATATCAGATATTAGAGATGTATAAAAAAGGTAAATCAATGCCACTCTTCTTACTAGACTTTCTTCTATGAAAATACAATGGTTCTTTGTAAAATATTTACGTTAACATGAAATGATTTTAGTGATTTTTTTTTAGTTTTAATTTTTAGAAGGTAAATATCAATAGATATATTTCATACAAATAAAAGCTCTTTGAAGTCCTCACTAATTTTTAAGAGTATAAAGGGGTCCAGAGATAAAATTTTTGAGATCTGCTGCCCTAACTAATGCTAAGGGGTAAAGAAGATCTTTCACTTGGCTAAGGTGGGCTTTCACTATTCTCACAGTGTTTGTCCTCATACCTATATCTGGGTTTGTCTACATTTACTTACTACCCATGCCTGGTAAAGTCCTGACTCCACTGAAGTGGAGACTATAATTAAAATATTCATCTGTAGTTACTGCATCCTTCACTCAATACATGACTAAGCCATATACAAATTACAGTATGTATTATACACAAAAGGTGTTTAAAGCTTTGCCAGTGAGAAGAAGCAATGTCTTTCAATGGTACCTTATAAGGATCTCTGAATGGGCCTGTCAATAATTACTTTTACGTCTGCATTATTAAATTTTCACAATTTTGGATACTCAGACAACCGGTCCTTGTTACTTCTATGCTATGCTAACTCCAGAGGAACGCTTGAAAACTACTTCATGCTAAACCTTGGTTCTTGAACTCCAATCTCTAACACAAACAAACTGTGACTGATGGACAAACTGATTTTTAATGCAAGTCAAGGTGCAATAATAAAACTGAAAAACAAAAACAAATAAAAGAAGAATCTAGATTCAAAAGTTCTAACCTATAAGATTATCTTGGAAGGAGAATTTTTCAGAACCAAGAACAAAACCACTTAGACCTGAGGATGCTGAGGAATCATGATGAAATCTGTACCAGTTTTACTAAAAACAGAAGCAAACCAGACTATGTGTTTTTTAAAACTTTAAAAGGGCAAAGCATTTTTTGTAAAATGTTATTCTCTTTCACTAAGTACTGCAGAGTACCTTAATTAATTCTTGAGATTCTCACAGCCCTAAAAGCAAGTCATAAAAATGATACATGGGAGTAAAAACTGGAATGACATTTTGGGAGGGCCACTTGAAAATATTTAGCAGAAACCCAATATGCATACCCACTGAGTAAGAAATTCCAGTTTTGCAATTAATCCAGAGAAAACTGGCAATGATGAAGACACATGGATGTTCACTACAGTGTTGTATATAATGAGAAAAACTGGAAAGAGCCTAAATATCCAGCAACATAGGGCTGATCAAGTAAATTATGGTTTACCATATAATGGCATACTATGTGGCCATAATACAAAAATGTAAAAATTAATTATAAAATTATATATGGCAAGGAAAAGTACTTAATCAATATATATACTTAATCAGTATACTTACTATATATTGCTGAGGGGAAAAAAGCAAGTTATAAGATTATAGCATTATATGATCTCATTTCTGCAAAAAAGATATATATATATATATATATATATATATGTACATAAAAATATCAGGAAGGGTATAAATTAATAGTATTTACTGCTGGATTACAGGTGATTTTTATTTATTTTCTTTGAGGGTCTGAATTCTGATTTGCTATAGTGAACATCTTTTCTTTATATAATAAAAATAATTATTAAAATACTTGAGGCAACCATTGCAATTGTTAGTATTTCTCTAATTCTTATGATACTGAATACTGTCTATACTATGGAAAGTGGTAGAGGAGAGTGAGGCGAGAAGACAAGGAGGGAGCAAAGCAGACAGATTTTATACTGTTTATTATTTTATCATGAATATTTGTGATAAAGTATTAGGTTAACCTTGGATTTAACAATCTGGAAAAAATTCAAAGGAACTTAGTAGCAAATAGTTAAATGTTCACAAAATCACACTTTAATCTCATAGATTTAATTTTTCTCCTCTCCTTGGAATGCTGATTTTGTTCCTTAGGAGCAGGTGGCTTTCTTTTTTATGTCTCTTTATTATCTTGTCAGACACAGCTCTCTCAAAACTTTTCTGGGAGCTAACCAAGCTTTATCTAACCAAACCCAAAATGGCATGTGGACTTCATCCACATGGTCATATGAATCTGTTGGCTGATGACTCCTGCCATATATCTAATCGGTTTTATAAAATCCATGCTTGAAGAAAGATTCTATAGCTATAAGAGTGTGATGCTGTGGGATGAAGGAATGTAGTGGCAAAGAGGCTACTTTAGCTGCTACATGGGAATCTGGGAGCCATCACTGCCACCAAATATTGGCAGCACATATCCCAACAAAGGAAGAATCCTAATAATTTTGAGTGAAAAATTTCTATCATGCATTTCAGCTTAGATCTACTAATAACACTTCTTTAAATGCTTTGTTAGTGAAATCTGGGAATAATTATCAAACACCATATACAGTGTTTACAATAGAATCTTATTTCTTTTCTTTCTCTCCCCCTCCCACTTTTTTTTTTTTTTTTGCATAAAAAGTAGAATGCTGCTGAATGGTACCCAAATGTCTGTTGTATACCATGCCAATACAGCAGCTCAGCCAAAAATGCGAATAGAAGAGTTTGCCAAGTAAAAGAAAACATAACAAATTGGTAATGGTTTCTATCTTGACAGAAAATGAAAATGATCCCTCAATGTGTGGTCACTCATGTGGACACATAAAAATGTCCGAGAAGCAATCATTTTACCTCAGATAACAGACCCTGACAGTGTAATACAGCACTGGCTGACTTTCACTTCTTAGAAAAGCAGTAACCGTGACCTACAAAATAGTCTGGTAACCATGTAATTTATGCATAACACACATGCACATGCCATGCACTCATAATATTTGCCATAAATCATTCTGAATATAAGACTTCTTTTCTGAGTGGAATATACTTTATGAGAGATGATCTAAATCACTAGAGACCTGATAAAGTGGAACGGGTGTATTTAGGAACAGAAAGGATGTTGCTGCTTATCGGGTTACAAAATTTCAATTGTCTATAGTGCAATAAAAAGGGTCCCATGTATTCTGTATGATTCTCTTTAGTACCCTGAACACAAAAGGTATTTTACTAGATGTTAAATAAAACAAATACGAAAAATGTGTAGGTACAGAGTTTACAGTTCTGACTTTCTGTTAAGGAGACTGCAACTGAAGGTAGAAATGAACCCCCTGAAGACCTGGTAATCATGTCTTTAACTTACTTACCTTTCCTTGACCACTTATTTTTGTTCCCCAGAAGGAGAAGTGGTCAACATCATTGACCAGTGATTTTACCATCTGGTAAAGTTTTTCCATTTGTTTACTTTCTAATGAGGATGTTAGGACATAGATTGTACTGTGAAATCACAACAAAAGCAAGAATGACAATTTTAAAAACACTAATTGATATCTGAAGCTAATGAGGAATTCACAATGAGAGAATACTGAACCAAGTGGCTAGGAAGAACCCTGGGAAGTTAAATGGTCTTGCCAAGTTAAAAGTAAATTTAAATCCTGTGGGTTATGAGTTTCAAATGAAACTTCTGGGTTTAAATTTGTTGGTGACCTTCCTGTTCAATAAAAAAGGACTTAAATGGCTTATAAAAAGGTTAAAAAAACTTATTGGGCATCAAACTGCTCTTACAAAACACCATCTTGATGAGTTAAGTGTAAATGAATCAGAAACACATGGATCATGTTTCCTTAAAAAATGCATATGGATTCAAAAATAAGGGGAAGAGGACTTGGCAAAACATTTTTTTATGTGGTGACTGAACCCAAAACATTTGAAAGATATTTTGAGACATTCAAGGAATCCAAAATAAAACTAAACCTGTCCAGTCATATAAAAACCAGAAAGTTCTTCTTTGTAATGTGCATTTATCTTGATGGGTCAATCAACAGTCACTGAGCCTTCCCCTTTGGCACAGGACAGAGGGAGAAGCCAGCTTCTGCCTTTAAACAACTTTGAATTTAAGTGTAAACAAATACACATAAGTAATAGAAACCCATTTAAAAAGTTTCAGGGTTAAAAAAAAAAACAAAACCTAGATCACACAGAAACTATATCTTGAGAAATACATAGGTACTTAAGGGTCCTAGGGGAGGTAGGATTCATTCCATTCAAAAAATCATCCCCTCAGCCCTTTTGATTAAAGTTATATATAGTCATAGAATCTTGCTTAAATGTTTTCTTAATAAGTGTTTTTATGTCTTTTTTAATGTGTGTCCCAGCCCTCTTTCCTCCACCCTCTAGATTTGTGAGTGCTCAACAAATCTTGCTGACTGGTTTCCTGGAGGATGGGAGTGTTGAGCAGTTTTGAAATAGGAGAGAGATGCTGTCTGGCAGAGAGGAGTGAGGCTATGATTCTGGGTTGGGGTAATGGCACATGTGACAGTTCAGAGGTTCCAGAGGGTGAGTCATATGTGGGGGGTGACCCATTGGCTTGCTTGCAGCAATGTGCTGGAGCCAGGGTGAGTGGGAGGTGAGGGCAGTTAGGTGTGGGGAGTCCTAATATACTACATGTGAAGTCAACTGGAGGACAGAGGAGTGTGATAAGGGAAAGCGCAATTCTTATTCCCTTTTTTTCCCCCTTTTTTGCCATTATAGGATAAAGTGCTAAGGATAGGACATATACGAGTCATTAATTCCTTTATTTCTTATCAGTATCTTAAAAAGCTGAAAAATAGCCAAAGAAAAAAATAAGTTGACTGCATATGAATTGCTAGGATCCTGTAGGTCATAAATTTTAAGAGGAACTTAGTAGGATTATGAAATGTATTACTGAGTCCTAAAATGTTTGTGGGACAGTGTAAAAAATTAATGATTTAGAATCTTTTGAGGCTGCTTTCTAGCTATTTAATGTGAATCTTATCTTTTCCACAATATTAGAAAGTTATTTAGGACAGGGAGAAAGTCACATATTTCTTGTATATTTTCCGCTGGCTAGGATAATACTGGGAACACACCGAGCACTCAATAAATGCTTACTCAAGTGAAATGAAGTCAAAAGGTGCTGAGGCCCTATATAATGACAAGGGGATGATGAAAGGTGAAGTCTGAAAGAGAAAAAAATGGGCGATATAGTGGGAATGCCCTAATAGTGTCTCTGCCCTGAGCCTTTTGTTCAGGGTTAATACAGAGGAATCAAAGCCCTTACCATCCTTCATCATCTTCTACTTCTGCTTCAGAAACGTCATTCTCAGGAGTTTCAGCAATTGCTTGAGTGAGTTTAGATTTAAACTGGTTCAGCAGCGCCAGGGTCTGGAATAACAATTACACTGCTAAGTTCTCTGATAAGGATAAATATAATTTTACAAACTGCAACAAACCTTGACAATGCTTTGTTTGCATCTGCGCTGACATTTTCCCTCAGACACAGGTGACTGCTTTCTGATTTAGGCAACATAAATTTGCTTATATAAAAGATGCTTAAACAATAAAATGCATGTTTGTTAATGGCTAATTTTTAATGTCCATAAGAAAAGGATGTACTTTACTAAAATATGTGAAATTAAAACTAAAATACCAAAAATAAATACTATTTGTCACTGAACAAATTTCCATGAACTTAAAAAGTTCATTGTTAAGGAAGGTAAAATGAACACATTAACTGTTAAAAGATGGGTAAATGGGAGTGACATTTTTAGAAAGCCATTTAAATTTATCAGAAGCCTTAAGATGATCATTCCTTTTGATTCAATCACTTTGTTTTATTTTATTTTTTTTTAAGATTTTTATTTATTTATTTGACAGACAGAGATCACAAGTAGGCAGAGAGGCAGAGTGAGGGGGGCGGGAAGCAGGTGGGACTCGATCCCAGGACCCTGGGATCATGACCTGAGCCGAAGGCAGAGGCTTTAACCCACTGAGCCACCTAGGCGCCCCTCCAGGAATCCATGAAGAGAAATTGTGTGAAACATGGAAAATGGCTTATGCAAAAGGTGTACACTGCAGCAGTAATCATACAAGTTCTCATGGAAACATGTTAAAATGTCTGTCAATAAGGAACTAGATAAATTTCCTAAAAAACAGTGACTATGCCATTACACTATTATAAAAATTATATTCATGAAGTATTACATTCTATTGTTAAGTAAAAGAAGTAGGGCATAATTACCATGATTCAGTAGGTTTTTTAAAAAGGGACCATTTCTCTAATTTTTGTTTGTCTCCTGTGTCCTTTGTGGGTAACAATCAATCACATTGTCCCCTGGCTATAACTTAACAGTTGACTCCAGATTTTGAGCAGAGAACAAAAGTTGGAAAAAAATTTTTTCCCTACAATTTAAAAAACTACATAATTGTGAAATGGGGTGAAGTACTACCTGTCTAAAAAATCAAATGTCTAATTAAGATACTGTCATATTGAATTCAGTACTAAAATATTCATATTTCATAAGAAAAAAGATGTATAATAATTCAGTATGTGAGTAACAAGTATAATAAGGAGTCACAATAAATTGCTAGTCTCTGTAATTTATCTAGGAAATACCATTAAGACCATGGTTCATGAAAAATGATGGTCTAGAACTTAAGCTCAGTAAAGACAGGTGGTGCAAGAATCAAAGACAGTTATTGCTAAAAATGATAATGAAAGTGTCTTATGTACATTACAAGGTCTGTAAAATTTGATGCCCACATGAACAACAGGTGAAAATGTACACATTGCCATAGCTATTGAATGAGATGAGTTTTGGGAAAACACTATAAATTCCTACAGAATATCCTCATAGGCATTCTAAGGGCTGCCTAGTGCATTAGGGTTTAGATATTTTATTCTGTTTCCAGAGTAGTAATTAAAAGACTAAGCTCTTCAAGCAGTGTTAACAGATAAAGAAGGTATCCTTTATTTTTAAACCTCATTCATTAAAAAAAAAATTGTGCTTGCAAACTTTTATATTTGCTTTATAATAAGAAAAAGTTTAATTTAGAGATACTAGAAAACAAGGAGAAGCAAAACAAAAATATCTGTTATCCCACAACTAGGAACAACAATTGTTGACATTTTGGCAAATAGCCTTAAAGGCTTTTTAGGTGTTTTTGTGTATATGTGTATGAGCTTATATATCCATATGTATATTATATAAAATATATCTGCATATGCATATTTCTGTATCTATAAACACTGATTTTTTAAAGATTTTATTTATTTATTTGAGAGAGGGAGAGAGAGAGAGCTTGTGCAACAGCCTGAGCAGGGGTAGGGGAAGAGGGAGAAACAGACTTCCTGCCGAGCAGGAAGCCTGACGCAGGGCTCTATCCCAGGACCCTAGGATCATGACTTGAGCCAAAGGCAGATGCCTAACAGACTGAGCCACCCAGATGCCCCAAGCCCATCAATTTTTAATGGTGGATATTTGTACACTTGGAAATGTCTTTCTAAAGGCATAAAGAAAAATTAAAACAAAGGAGACTTCTTAGTGGAATCAAATTTAAAAGCTTCCTGGAAAATTATGCTAGACCTGGATCTTTTTCCTTGAGTTGAAAGTGGCAAGGCTGTCTATTTTTAGAGCCAATTAACCTGCTATGGGCATTTGCTCAGAGGAGGGGGACTGTAATAAGTAGAAAACATCATCTTGGCCTTTTTAAGCTTCTCCTGTATTCAGGATTAGACTTTTCTCTAGCTGCATTCTAAAGGCAAGGGAAGACACAAGGAAGAAAAACAAACATCACAAAAATAATGGGGCACAACATAGACTAAAGATAGGATTTGGGCCACCTGGGTAGCTCAGTCGGTTAAGCGCCTTCAGTTCAGTTCATGATCCCAGGTTTCTGGGATAGAACCCCACGTTAGGCTCCCTGCTCAGCAGGGAGTCTGCTTCTCCCTCTCCCTCTACCCTTACCCCCTGCTCATACTCTCTCTCTCTCTTTCTCTCTGGCTTGTTCTCTCTCTCTCTCTCTCTCTCAAGTAAATAAATAAAATTTAAAAAAAAAAAAAAAGAAGATAGGATTTGCATAGGGAGATTTCTGTTAGGGGAGTTAGTCTTCTGGTTTTTGCTGAAGGAATGAATGGCCAACTACTTATAGCGTGGCTCTTCAGCATAGTGAGAATTTTCCTAGCAGGAGGAAACTGTTTTGAAGAGGCCTTGCCTTCGCAGACTTTGCTGCATGTGTATCTACACATAAGAGTCTCTTCAGTGGGCCTCTGCACCTCTAGTCCTGTCCTGGTTCAGTATATACTCTCTATACTGCAGCCAGGTTGGAGGGATCTTCCTAAACGGCAAATGAGATCATGTCACTTCCTTCTTTCAATGGCTCCCCACTGCCCTTAGGGTAAATTTAAATTTCTTAATATGACTCAAAAATGCCTTGCATGAGTTGACTTCTGCTTACCTCTCTAGCATCATCTTTCTCTTAGTTTATGTTACAGTCATACTTAACATATAGTTCTTTGCAAAGAGATCAGATATTTTTCATATACTCTTCCTTTTGTCTGGCTACCTATCTATTCAACCATCACAGTTCAACTGCCGAATCATTTTCTCAGTGAGGCCTTCCCAGATTCTCAGACCATCTTAGGTCCTATTAGATGTTTCTATAGTTCCCTGTACTTAACCTGTCATAATGCTCACCTTTTTTTAATGGTATTACTTAACTGGCTCTTGACATATGTGTGTCTACCTTGTTTACCACCAAATATACTGATTAGTACATGATTCTTAATAATTATTTGCTAGGAGGCAAAAAAGAGGAGTGCATGAATAAGAGTGATCCTTGGGTATCTTTGGTAGTATTATTGACTGCAGTTACTATTCACTGTGACTCCATGAAAACAAGGTAATAATGTACTTTTTCTTAATTTCATTTGATATGCCATTTCTTTTGAAAATTGCTCAAATTCATCCTCTATAATTACAGTTTCCTGTATCTGACTTCTTGTAGAACTTTTCTTATGATTATTTTCATGCTAAGTACTGATGCATGATTCTGCTTTACCAGGAATTAGGTGTCATTTATAATGTAGTCCCTAATTATATTAATTTATCCAAATAGACTTGGGCTTTTTAATTTACTTTTATTTTGCCTATTTTATCTATACACCTAAAATGGCATTTTCTCAAATAGATATACATGGCAGCATCATAAATAAATGATTTTGGTCTTCCCCCTAGCTTTTCAACATGAATGACTGCTGAAGATATTTATCTTATTAAATGTCAAGTGTTGCATGGTATATAAAATTGACTTTCAGATTGTGGAGCTATCTTTTTTATTCTTATTTCTAACAGTCATCTTTTATGAGTTCTTAAAAATTCATAAATTATTTGAAACAAGAAGAGTCCTGTGATATTATTTACAATATAAATCAACTAGTGGACTGAATGCCTTATTTACAGGCAGTTTACAATTTTGAGCAGAACTGGCTCGTCAGTATGTGAGACGCTGTGCGAGAAGAGATCTCTTCACCATTTATAATCGCCACTACTCCATTTTATAATATTTACTTAGACAAAGGTTCTACCTGGCTACTGAGAATATGTGACTTTATATGGTTCCTATGCTTGATATGGGAGTACAAGGTTGAAACCTGAAAGTTTTGGGCTTTTTGCCTACAATATCTGGAAAGAACATGAGTGTCCAAGGTTCTTGTCACCCCACACTCTACGAATATATCTTTCTTCATTTTTAAGAGGTAGTGTTTTTCTGATGTGTAATCAAATCAGGTTTCATTAGCAACACCTCAAGACCATTAAAAGGCAATGTGTTACATATAGATTTAGGCTTATGAAGTTACCTGGTCTTCCCGGGAAGTCCCCTTCTTTGCCTGTTGCTTTCTCAGAGCTTCATACTTTTGCTTTTCTCTTCTGTATTCTGCAACAGCATCATCAGGAGCAGTTTCATCCTCTGAAGAATAATACAATATTTTTAGAATAAATAGTAGAAAGGCTATGTGGTTTCATATTAACATCTATGCTTATTACAGAAGAGGAGGTCAGAACCTGGGATTGGTTTTCACCCATGTGAAAATCAAACCAGGGACATCTGGGTGGTTTAGTCATTAAGCATCTGCCTTTGGCTCAAGTCATGATCCCAGGACCCTGGGACTGAGCCCCATATTGGGCTCCCCGCTCAGCGGGAAGCCTGCTTCTCCTTCTCCCTCTGCTCATCCCCCTGCTCCTGTTCCCTCTCTTGCTGTCTCTGTCAAATATATAAATAAAATATTTTTAAAAATTAAAATAAAAACAAAACCAATAAGTGGATCCAGCTCCACAACTATTTCCTGTGCTAGATAGTGATCAATGTTGACTTATCAACCAATTCTATAAACATCTTTATTATATAATGTATTATTGTAGTTCTCACTTGTTTGAGTATAAAATCACCTATCTCAGTTTTAAAATAATTAAGAGGGGCGCCTGGGTGGCTCAGTGGGTTAAAGCCTCTGCCTTCAGCTCAGGTCATGATCCCAGGGTCCTGGGATCGAGCCCCGCATCGGGCTTTCTGCTTAGTGGGGAGCCTGCTTCCTCCTCTCTCTCTCTCTCTCTGCCTGCCTCTCTGCCTACTTGTGATCTCTGTCTGTCAAATTAAAAAAAAAAAAAAGTTAAGATTCTCCTAAAATTCAGCACTGCTGTTTTACATTCATCTCCTGTTTATAAGATACAATTGTTTGATATTGGTTGATTTTCCAGCTACCTGCCACTTCTGTTGCTCAGTTAAAGCAACAACAGCAACAACTAATAAACAAGTTCAATTTGATGTTATCATAAAAAACAAGTATATCCAACGAATAAGTCAGGACAGGTATCAGAAGCAGATCAAAGTAAGTTTTGCTAAGTTAGAAATTAGAAAACCAATTTATAGATTTGATCCTGCAATACTTCCCTGTAAAGATTCGTTAACATCTGGGTTTATGGAGCACAGTTTTGTCTCAAGAAGAGTACTAACATTTTGTATTAACTTACATGCATATGTATTAGTGAAAATTTATGATTGAAAAATAAAAAAAACCAAAACCCAACAACCTATCTCTTCTTATCTTTGGCTGGCAAATGAAAATGAGCCAGATGTAATGAAGAACACCAGTAATCTTTCTGTTCAAGCCTTGGTTTGTTGCTTACATCTTTGTTACGTGGTTTGAAGAATGTTACTAATGTGCAGTGTATTAACAATCAGCCATTTTGTTTGAGATTTTCTAATGCTGTAACATTTGCTGCATAAACCCAACTGTGTGAAAAATCTGGCCAACTATTCTATTTCATAACCGAGTATATCACATTAGTATAAGTACTTCCCTTTACAATATGATCAACTATGAATAATCATAGCACGTTAATTTTTTATTTTTATTTCTCAGGAGTATATTCTGAATAATTTCCTTAGTTTTATAATTCAGTTTATTAATCCTTTGTTTAGTTATAATTACTCAGTTTTTAAGATGTAAGCTGAGCCACTGATTTTAATTATATTTTTATTTCTAGGTATTCTTTTTGGTTATTCTTCTTTTGGTTATTCATCTGTTCTTTTAATAGTCTTAGTCTTTTTTTAAATTATATTTAGTCCTTTAAAAACCTCTTTTAATTATTTAAAACACCTTTATGTTGTATCTTTCAGATTCTCCTTGGGGATCTTTCTCTTGGGGAGAGTCTTCTGACTCTCTTCCTAGGCTCGTCGTTTCTCTACGTGTTTTCTAATTTTTGACTGTGAGTTTATATTTAGCTAGAGCTGCATCTCCATCATGCTCTGTAGGAATTCTAGGCACCCAGGATTGTTTAAGAGTTTCTACAAAAAAACTTTCGCCTTCGTTTCTACCAGGCAATTTAGGGGGTCCAGCAGTCTAGACATTTTGTTTTTTCAAGTTAATTTCTTGGCTTAGGATTCCTACACCATATAGGGAATGTATATTCAGACTTTGTAGCCATGCCTGGTCGAGGTTTAGAGTTTTGATTTCTTGAGAAACTTTTTTTTTTTAAATCTCCCCCACACAGAGGCCTGAAACATGACAAGCTTCATTGTGGCCTTCCTGACTAGGCGGATGGTTTTTCTAGTTCCATTTCCCTTGAGCCACGGCCACCTCTCTCTCCAAGTCTGAGATGAAAACTTGCAGCTTCTAGCTAGTAGAGCCTACATCTGGTTCCATTACCCCCCTGGGCAACGATAGTATCACCGTGCGCACTTAATGCTCTGGTTTTTTTCCCCTTTGTTTCTGGTACCTAGGACCTTTCGTTTTTTTTTACCTTCTCTCTCTTCTCTCTCTCTCTCCCTCTCTTAAGCTTAGCTAAGTATTTAAATTGGGCGGGATCATATTTTATCCAGCATTTCTATATATGTGTAGAAGAAGGAAGGTCTGTGCTAACTCAGTCCATGTTGCCAGAACAGGAAGTAGCACATTCATTTCTCATGTGCTTGAATCCCCCTGAATAAACAAAAATTGAATAAGTGACTGGATGATTTTAGTGACATAAAACTGGCTAATAAAATACACAAGGAGTTTGAAAAGTTTAGTTTTTCTAAGTACAGACTGTTCTGCTTTTACTTTTCTTATAAATCTCAATATACAGTGGATGATAATTCATAAATAATGATGATGTAATATGATGCCTATTTGTCATTAACTGAAATTTCTACAAAATATGCTAATTAAATAGGAAGGAAGAGTGGTAGGGGAAAAAAAGAACATTTACCAAAGAGTATATGTTAGGCACCATGTTAAAGTGCTTTGATGATCTATAAAGGATCCATATACCAAATGAGGAAACAGGAATTACAATATGGTAGAGCTGGGATTTGAGCACACTGTGCTCAGTGACTTCAACTAAAACTTCAATCCAGAAAATAGAATTTTACCTAGTGTCTCTCATATGTGGGCATTCTGAGAAATGCTATGAAAGACATCTAAAACATAAATGATACAAACTTTTCATTCTATAATGTAGTTTAAAGGGTGAAACAAACCTAAGATATGTGAAAATAGTTAAGAAATCAAGCCACTGGCTTTAAGTTTCAAATTGCTGATTCCTTAGAGGGCTTAAAGCTTACATATGTTATAGTATTAGAATAAAGTATCTCAGCTATCCCTGAGATAATATAGGTAGGTAATATATGTGAAAGGGTCTGGTGAAGAGAATGTCCAACATCACTATAATCATCAGTTTATCCCTGGACTAGCAGCTCACTAGAGCACCAGAGTTAGAAGTTACCTTGAGGATCTACCAATCTACCTTCTCAGTCAATAGGTGAGGGAACGAGTGTTTAGGTGAGTCAAGTTTCTCAGCCAGTCTCCCAGAGGGATCACCAGCAGAGCCTGGGCTAAAACCTGTGTTCTGACGCTTAGTTTAGGTGACAAAGTTAAGTACTGCACTTCTGTCCTTGCATGCTATAAAGAATGCCTTTAACCCCTCCTCTAAGAGCTAGTCAGAAACTTAATCCTTGCTCCACTTGAATCTCTTCACTGTGAAAACTTTTTGTTCTGAACATAAAGGGACAATGACTCAACTGTGGTTACTTAACTAATGAATCAATGGTATCCATCTACAAATCTCGTTTTATAGATAAAGGGCTTATTCCCTCCACTGTCTCAGGATCAGTGCTCAAGGAGCTTAACAGCTCCAAGTAGTTGTTACATTCATTCATTTTTTTAAAAAAGGCTTATTGAATAATCAGTATGTATCAGAAACTGTTAGTAAGGCTGCTTATAAATTATTTTTATTTATTTATTTATTTATTTATTTAAAGATTTTATTTATTTATTTGACAGAGAGAGAGATCACAAGTAGACAGAGAGGCAGGCAGAGAGAGAGGAGGAAGCAGGTTCCCTGCTGAGCAGAGAGCCTGATGCGGGGCTCGATCCCAGCACCCTGAGATCATGACCCGAGCCGAAGGCAGAGGCTTAACCCACTGAGCCACCCAGGCGCCCTGCTTATAAATTATTTTAAATATACTGGCATCCAGTACTTCAAGGAAATTTTTGAAAAATTTCCATAATAAATGAAAACTTTTATATGAATAAAAGTAATATGTTACTGCTAATAGTAAATAGCATTTGAAAACAAAACGGATAGACTTTAATGGACACAGAAAATATCAATGCTGGTGATACCTAGTTGTACTTATCATACTTTCTGGAAGCTAAAAAGTATGTTTTTTTTTAATATAAAATTTTATGGGGTGCCTGGGTGGCTAGTGGGTTATGCCTCTGCCTTCAGCTCAGGTCATGATCTCGGGTCGTGGGATCGAGCCCCGCATCGGGCACTCTGCTTGCTGGAGAGCCTGCTTCCCCCTTTCTCTCTGTCTGCCTCTCTGCCTACTTGTGATCTCTGTCAAATAAATAAAATCTTTAAAAAATAAATAAAATAAATAAAAAATAAAATAAAATTTTATATACACCAGTTCTTAATTCTAGGAAAAGTACCAGCTTGAAAAGCGATATCCATGATAGCTAACATTTTAAGTACTCATTATGTGCCAGATACCAGTATCTGAATTACTTGCTTAATCCTGATAACCAACCCTATGAGGACGGCATAGTATTAGCCCTATTTTGCTGATAAGGAAATTAAGGTAGTAAAAGGTTAAATAACTTATTAAGGGACTATAAACATGAGAATATAAACCCATGTAGTCTGGTTCTAAATGACAAGTTTTTAACCACCTTGGTTATTTCTTTTTCATGTCTGACACACAAGAAAACAGCAAGTACTCCAATTCAACATAAAAAGGCATCAGGTTACCAGTTGGATGTATCTGATGAAATAAAATAATACCAAAAAAGGTTCTATATTCCTCCCAGACCATGATAAATGGGAAATACAGTTTGCCAAAACGTGGGTTTATGTAAATAATTTCTACCTAGGAAGAATTCTTAATGATTTTTTCTTGATAATCCTTAATTAGTCATATTCCCCCCCTCATTTGAACCTTTAAACAGTTTAAATACTGTATCATAACTGCTTCTTTGTCTGTACTGCCCCCTCGTCTACAAACTCAGATGGCAGGAATTATGCCGTTTGTGGCCTAGCATATGCCTTGCATATAGTATGTACTCAATAAACAGTAGCTGAATAGACAAATGAACAATCTGATCACTCTTAGATCTTAAATTACAGCAGTGTCCATAGTAGTCTTATTGCTTTTGCGGGATGAAAGACTCTTTGAGGGACTTGTAGGGGCTCAGGGCCCTTAGCATACAAATACTTTTTCAGCAGATAGTTGTTTAACTAAATTGAGTTAGAGATAAATAATTTATGACATGTATTAAATAGGTAAGAGGAGTAGAAGTCAACTTTAAGGCAGTTACTTCTGATTACTTGAACACTAAGCTTTCTAGGTAGAATCTGTTAGAGTTGTAGCCATTGATTGAAGCTTCACCATCTCCTTGAAGAGCTACTGGGGATAAACTATATATTCTCCCCCCAGTCAGAATGCCCATTTTTTGGTTTGTTTTATTAGGAAAATATATTATGGAAACTGTAATAATGGGGATATTCTTTGCCATTAAGATGAGAGCCTACATATACTTTTTATTATCATTTTCATAATTATAATCCATAGTATTTATTGAATGACAAGAGGTTAAATTTCTACTAATTTGGGGGGTTATTTTATTAAGGATTTTATTTATTTATTTGAGAGGGAGTGAGAATGAGAGTGGGGAGAAGCAGAGGGAGTGAGAGAGAGAGAGAGAGAGAGAAGCCGATTCCCTACTGAGCAGAAAGCCTGATGCAGGAATCAATCCCAGGACCCTGAAATCGTGACCTGAGCTGAAGGCAGACACTTAACTGACCGAGCCACCCAGGTGCCCTGTACTAATTTTGTTTTAAAGATAATTAAAAGTTGCTTAGATGATGTCCTTAGAAAGTGAATCAGAAGAAAACTGGTCTCTTTATCCTATGAAATTGCCAAGATGAAAATTATTCACAATAATGAAATTATTTAATAGAGGTGTCTTATGCCCATTACAAAGACTAGGCAGAAATTTAGAGGAAGAATAGGCTGAAAGTTTAATTTATTTCTGTACTGTGAACTAAAATAAGAAATCCATGATTTAATTCATTTTATTTAACCACTTCTTATTTTCAGCATATTTTTTTGTTACGAATTGAATACTGGCTCCATCTGGTGGTCAAAATAAGCCTGTAGTTCCATGAAAATAAGTCAAAACTAGTTAAATAATTCAGGAACTGCCTGAAGTATGTTTGAACACTGAACACTGACATATGCTTTATCACTGAACAGTAATTAAATGGAATTCAGTCTACATTTACACGGAATTTTTCTTTTTCTTTTGCTGTTGTTCATCCTAGCTTCATTGCTTCATGTTATTTTAGGCTTAAAATAACCCTCAAAGTAAAGTAATACACAATATTTTCCTGTGTTTTTCTATTAACTGAGTAGAGAAATGTGAAGGTAACAAGTTATAATACAGTTAAATTAATCCAGACTTTCAGACTGTATTCCATTTTAAATATAAATGCAAAAATACTTATTTTCACTATCTGTATTTTGTGAATTTGACTATGGTATGCCTTTGTGGTAGTCAGCTTTTGTTGAATTTAATAGGAGCTCTTGATGCTTCTTGGATTTTGATGTCTGTGCCCTTCCCCACATTCGGGAAGTTTTCAGCTGTAATTTACTCGAATAAACCTTCTGCCCATTTTTCTCTCTCCTCAACTTCTGGGACTCCTATGAAATGAATGTTACTACATTTTAAGAAGTCATTGAGTTTCCTAAGTCTCCCTTTGTGATTCATTACTTTTCTTTCTCTCTCTATTTCAGCTTCATTGTTTTCCATAGTTTCAATCTTATATATTGCTGGTTCACTCCTCTGATTTGTCCATCTTTATTTTTATGGCCTCCATTTGGGTTTGCATCTTGATTGGAGCAGGTTTTTTTGTTTGTTTGTTTTGTTTTGTTTTCCAGATTTTATTTATTTATTTGAGAGAGAGAGTGAGAGAGCACAAGTGGGGCAAGGAGCAGAGGGAGAAGCAGATCCCTGGCTGAGCAGGGAGCCCGATGTGGGGCTCGATCCTGGGACTACAGGATCGTGAGCTGAAGGCAGACACTTAACCGACTGAGCTACCAAGGTGCCCCTCGGTTAGAGCATTTTTAATTTGGCCTGACTAGGTTTTAGTTTTTTGGTTTTCTTTTTAATCTCTGCACAAGAATACTGACTTTCAGCTGTATTTTCCATTAAACATTTCTAGCAGGGGTAGCCTATGAATAAATCAGAGTTCATATGTAGGGGTTCTGTATAATTATAATCTACTGGCTACTTAATCTTAATTATTTAATTCACTATAAAAGGAGTATGTCCATAATCACAACACAAAATATTAGTACTATAAAGTTCTTAGGCAGCAATAACTGCTCCCTTGCAGATGAAAAAACTGAGGTTTAGAGAGGTCAAATGATTGTGCTAAGCTTGGAATATCAGAATCCAGATCTTCTGACAACTCAATGTTGTTTCCTTTCTGCATACACTACTGTGTGTGCTTTCTCTTTGGAATGTGTAATCACCACAGAATTATTTCATTATAGTCTAATAATCACTTTGAAATTATATCCATTTATACTACAATGTGACCATTTATAAAATGGCATGACTCTCCAATATAGATTTAATTCTCTAATTGGGAGTTTTCTTAATTTTAATTTTTGTTATTTTCCCTTAATTTATTAGAAAATTTTTAAAACTTATTTTAATGTCCTGGTCCTATCCAAATACAAAATTTTAACTTTTATTTCCCCCAGTATATTGCTTTGTGGAGTTTATAATTCAAATAGCAGTCGTGTTGGTAATAACTTATATAACAACACATACATTAGTTACACAAAGTATTATACTAAAAATCAATTCAAATAAATTAAATGAACTTACCTAATAAATTAAGAGATGAAGAGAACATATATCAGTAAAGACAGGTTCTGAACCCTAAACATGAAATTGCCTTAAATTCCTAATACATTTTTTTATTATAGACTCTATCTGATAAGTTTTTTTAAATCAGATGTTTCTCCACTTTTCTGAATAATGATCATAAGAAACAATTACAATATAAAAATGAGTACTGAGAATTATTGAGGGGCATTAATAGCTTTACTTCTGGGGCTCTAACTTTCCACCTATCTGCTCTAGTCTATTGTTTCTGCTTAAATTTACTTCATTCTTCCTCACTTGGACCCTAGGATTAGCACAAAGATTGATTGATGTTGCCCCCACATTTCTCAACAGAGCACACTTTGTGTACTTCTCCAGATGGTATGACCTACATACAGTTCTTGCAGTTTGATGGCCATTTTGATAACACCCCTATGTTGACCTGTCATTCTGGATATGGAAACTACAAATTTTATACTCTGTGTTGTAGCAATAAGAAAAAAAAATACAAAATTCTTTAAGATAAAAAGATTTCATGAAGCGAATCAGGGCAGATACTAAAGAAAGAATTGCTACCTAAAATTGCCTAAGGCTATAATTATCCTAGTAAATTAAACACTGCAGAATATCTGCATTTCTAATAGTACTTAAAGGAGAGTTCTACTGTTCTACAGTAAATTTATGAGGTACTTTTCTCCAAGTAGTTATAAGAGTTTACAGACCAGTTCAAAATAGTCCTTAAATACTTGCATGTGTGATGCACATGGGCTTCTTTTTATCCCCTGTGTGACTGAGGCATTGAAGCAATAAAGTGGCTTCTAAAATATAAGTTAAGACCACTACTACTAGTACTATCATCACTTTTTAGGACCTAGCATGTCTGAGATATAATACTAAGAACTCTGTGCCTGCTTTCTCACTTAATTCTTTTTCTTGTAACAACACAATGGGTATTATCGTCTCTTTTATGAAAGAGGAAACAGGTTTAGAGAGGTTAAGTATCTTGCTCAAGGTTATATGGCTAATAAATGATAGAGCAAGGATTTGAAATCAGGGCTGTCAGACTTCAAAGCCCATGCTGTTTCTATTCTATTACACTGCAAGCAGTTATGGGAACAAAGGGGGGCACTACTATATATGACAGTGAGTGAAACATAGATGGTTCCCAATGTGAGGATCTTTTAAGCTGGAAAAGGGATAAGACAGCTATACTCTTTAACTGTGCAGTGTTGCAAATGACATAAGAGAGGTCCTGATAAAGTACTTAGGAAATTCATTCAGAGGAGACAGAAGAAAGGTGGGAGGAAGAAGTGGCAGGATCACTGGGCCTTGTAGGAGAAAGGAGATTAAGCCATAGCAGATAGAAGAGACACCATAACCAAGCAGGAAGACAACAGAGGACAGTATGCACATGAGAAAGAGAAAAAAATGTTCTGTGAAAGTGAAGAATGGGTGAATAAGATAGGGAATAAGGAAAATAAGAAAAATCTGATCATGTAAGTACCTAAGTTGTAGATTAATGAATTGGAACTTTATTTTGGTCAGTAACAAGTAGCCACGAGACCTATCTTCTAGGTCTATATTGCAAGGAAATTATTTACAAGTATCTACAAGCCTTTTGTTAAACTAAATGAAGTATGTTGAACCACCTTACATTGGTATGTTGTTTGAACTCATTTCTAAAATAAAATAAAATAAAAAAAAGAAAAAATTTAAAGTGTATTTTCTTATTATGATACTAGTTTGAGTTAGTTGGTAAAATGGAGGCTAAAGTTGCAAGTTTTCTGATACCCACACTTCTCTTAATGAAAACAATGCCTCCTTCAGTGGTTCAGTGAACAAGAAGACAAAAACAAATAAATGAGAGAGAGAAAGAAGAGACTGACTCCTAAAATCTTGTTAGAATTTTCCCTAATTAGTTTAGGAAGGAACTTTGAAAAGTATCCTGGTAAAATTATTTTTTCATATCTATCAGAATAATCTAACTTAAATGTGAAAATATGTGCAATTACTTCAAAGTACCATGCCCTTGGGGCGCCTGGGTGGCTCAGTGGGTTAAAGCCTCTGCTCAGGTCATAGTCCCAGTGTCCTGGGATCGAGCCCCACATCGGGCTCTCTGCTCAGCAGGGAACCTGCCTCCTCCTCTCTCTCTCTCTGCCTGCCTCTCTGCCTACTTGTGATCTCTATCTGTCAAATAAATAAATAAAATCTTAAAAAAAAAAAGTTTAAAAACAAACAAACAAACAAACAAACAAAGTACCATGCCCAATTGTTTCTGGCTGTGTTCACTATCTCAGAATTTTTTAACCTGCCTAGACCATATTCTCTACTATAGGTATACTTACTCTGATTCAGATTTCACCCCTCCCCCTCAATTCCCATCTTAAATGATATCTCTAACAAACTAAATTTTGAGAGGAGGTGAGGGTAGGACAAAGGTTATCAAGTTATGCTTCATTTGAAGTTGACCTGTGTTCAGATATGCTTTCTGGAACCTGGGGTTGGAGTCTGAGTTGGATGGGGGTCACCTTGCTTAGTCTTACTGGTACTGCTATCAGCTGTAAGCCAGCCCTCAATCTGCCGATTCTGGCTTCCAGCTAACAGGTCATTTTGCTTGTAGCTTATTTTATTTTATGTTTTATTTATTTGTTTTTCAATTTTCTTTTTCTCTTTATTTCTTCTTCCTTTTAAGATTTTAGTTATTTATTTGACAGAGAGACACAGTGAGAGAGGGAACACAAGCAGGGAGAGTGGGAGAGGGAGAAGCAAGCTTCCTGCTGAGCAGAGAGCCCAATGAGGGGCTGGATCCCAGGACTCTGAGATCATGACCTGAGCCGAAGGCAGATGCTTAACAACTGAGCCACCCAGGTGTCCCTGTTTTTTATTTTTTTTTAAGGAAACACTGCTTTACAGCTTTATAGTGGAAAGAATATTGGACGAAGTTCTGACTCCTCAAATCTGTTTGAGTTAGGCTGAATACTAAATGTCTTCAATGCTTTGGTTCCTTCATTTGCAAAATGGTAACTATAGAACTTGTTTACTTCTTGTGACTGTTACAGAGCTAAATGTAAAGAGGCAAATGACAAGACTTTGTAAACTGTTCATATTATATAAATATGAGGTATCATTTGGCACTGAATACAGGGCACCATATTTTAAGTCTATAAGCTACTTTATAGTTATGGCTTCCTTCAAAAAATTAAATCTCATTTGAAGAAGCAAGGAGTAGATATAATATTTTTCATTTTATTAACATATTTGTTTGAATAAAAAATATTTCTGTATATTAAGTCATATTTTCAAAGCACTAATAGAATTCATAATTGGAAGAAAAGTAGACGATCCTTTTGTGAAGTGAATTATCAAAACTTAATTTATATTTCCATAAATTTGGATGTTCAAATGTAACATTCTTATCATGATGCTTACCTATCAATCTGAATTTGCTTAAGAATAATCTGGGGTGCCTGGCTGGCTCAGTTGGTGGAGCAAGTGACTCTTGATCTCAGGGTGGTAGTGAGTTTGAGCCCCACATTGGGTATAGGGATTGGTTAAAAAAAAAAAAAAAAAATCTTGAGGGCACCTGGGTGGCTCAGTCTTTAAGCATCTGCCTTCGGGTCATGATCCCAGGGTCTTGGGATGGAGCCCCAAGTTGCGCTCCTGCTCAGCAGGAAGCTTACTTCTCCCTCTCCCACTCCCCTTGCTTGTGTTCCCTCTCTTGCTGTGTCTTTCTCTGTCAAGTAAATAAAAATCTTTAAAAAAAAATAAAATCTTAAAAAAAAAAAAAAAGAATAAGCACTATCTGCTAGCATATGCTCTGCTCTACTTATCCTCTACCTGTAGGAATAGTGCTTTCTGCATGCCAGTCAGTATTCTAAGTGTTTTATGCAAGATAACATATTTAATATATTTATATATATTTAATATATTTAATATAACAGGGAAGTAGTTGCCACTAGATGTATCCTTTTGAAAAAAGCTGAAATTTGGAAAAGCATGTGATAAGTAAATGCCAGTAAGCTATGATTGAGATGGGTACCAAAGCTGGACCTAAGAAAGTGAGTTCCTAGAGGGCAGGAACTTTTCTATTTTATTCACCATTTTATGTCTAGAGATTGAACATCTGCTTATAAGGTTTCAGATACTTGGCATATTATTTTAATGAATTAATTAAGATTTCTTTTTAAAAGGAAGGTGATTTTTAGAGGAAAATGGATTCCTAGGGAAAGTGATTGAAAGAGGGAGTGGGGAGACGGAAGGGACAAAGCAGAGGTATCTGAATAACTGGCCTTCCTTGTCCCAAACCTTGAAAAGCTGCAGTCATCAGGTGCCACCTTAAGCTTAATGTCTCTGAACATTTCTTTTGTGGTACCTGCAGCCAAAAAATGATCAGGAAACAATGGAAATATAATACTCATTAGGATGATAGATCAACTAAAGTTAAAGTGTCTGAACTCCATATTATAAAAACATATGTGCTGGGGAAAGAAAAAAAGTTATTTTTTAAAGTGCCTGAGCTTTGAAATGGCATTAATTAATCAGTTAATAAAGAAGGGTTATTTGGGTTTGTCTGATTAATTTCATAAGCTGAAATTATTAACTCAAGCAATCTTATATTTTTTTCTTGGTGAAGTGAAAAATTTCTCACCCTCTTATTTTGGATTATAACATAATTACAGACACATTCTCACTGATTAATTAAAAAAAAAAACCACCTTTGGCTTAGTTACAAAACAAAGCCAACACACTGAATGGACTGGGTTCAATATTTTGAGTTAGCAACTTCACATTCTTTTCTCAGCTTTGTCACTCACTAGAGTGAAAGCTTGAGTTGCTTCACAAATGCTTTGTCTCTATTGTCTTAGATGGTCAATTCATTATTAATTACTATTTTCTTTAAGGCATTTAATATGGTAAATTAATTAGTATGCTACACTATTAAAATATGCAAGGCAGTTAAAGTATGGATAGTAGAAAAATAAGCAAGCCGACCTTGAGAAATATTTCTGAGAAACTGAGTTGACTGGATTATATCCTAGTAGTCTAACATCTTAACAAGATACCACAGACCAGCAAGTCTTTGGCTGTAGTAAATATTGCAACCATTTTCTCTTTAACTACAATCAAATTGGTAAGAATAAACATAATTATTCTTTTATATATGCCTCATATGGCAACTCATCACAGTGTGGAATGAAGTGTAAGGGACTTCTCTATGGGTTTGTGGAAGACAAAGTACAAAGGACTTATTTTTGTTGTTGTTTTTCTATCACAGACTTAGTTTCCTTATGTCACAAATAATACTGCAAATAAGATGTTCAGAAATAAACCAGACAAAAGTGGTAAAAAGGAAACTGATGCTGCTCATTCTCGGTTGGGGTTATTTGAAAGGAGACCAAACTGGAAGGTTGCTTCCAGAGAGAAAGTATAATAATACAGTGTATCATATAACTGCGAAGTAGTAACAATAAAAATAGGGACTTATATAGTGTAAGAAAACTTTTATTTATTATTCTTTCTTAAGTGTTTGAAGAATAAATATATGTTCTCTCATTAAGCTTAAATTATTATCGTAAGGGAGAGGGTAAAAATGACTGCTGTGAAAAATTCCATATCCTTTCCACTCTGTGTTTCACACACACACCCTGCAAGATAAGAAAGGTGACATGCTTTCTTTTATCTCAGTGCATTTGCATATACTCTATCCTCTGTCAGGAACACTTTCATTCAACTAACTTCCTCACCTGAACCAGTAGCTTCAAAAATTTATAAAAGTTGAGAGGTTTCTTAGTGTACAAAATGACCCACTTGAGAGGTGAAAAGAAGATATTGGAATGCTTTATTTATTTATTGGTAATACATTTATTTATTTGTTTATTTATAAGATTTTATTTATTTATTTGACAGAGATCACAAGTAGGCAGAGAGGCAGGCAGAGAGAGAGGGGGAAGCAGGCTTCCCGCTGAGCAGAGAGCCCGATGTGGGGCTCTATCCCCAGGACCCTGGGATCATGACCTGAGCGGAAGGCAGAGGCTTTAACCCACTGAGGCACCCAGCGCCCCTATCTATCTATTTATATATTTATTTTTCAAGTAAGCTCTTCGTCCAGCATGGGGCTTGAACTCATGACCCTGAGATTGAGTCACATGCTTTACCAACTGAGCCAGCCAGGTACCCCAAGAATGTTATTTATATTTAAACTATTATTTTTTTGTTGTTGTATGTTATATATTATATATAGTACACAATATATGTGTTTGGTAATACCTACAGATGAGTAATAAATACATTTAAAATACATATTTTGGTAATGTTCACAATTTATTTTACAACCCAAATATCCATCAGTTGACAAATAGATAAACAAAATGTGGTATAGCCATAAAAGGGAATGTAATTTAACTATAATGGGGAATGAAGTATTTAATACTACCTAAAACATAGATGAGCCTTGAAAATATGCTAAGTGAAAGAAGCCAATCACATATGAAACATCTAGAATAGAGAACTCTATACAGACATAAAGTAGATCAGTGATTACCAAGGGCCAGGAGAGGGGAGGCTGAGTCTGTAGCAGGAGATTGTAAAGGGCACAAGGTTTCCTTTAGAGATAATGAAAATGTTCTAAATTGACTGTAGTGATACTTGAAGATACCTATGAATATACTAAAAATCACTGAATTGCACACTTTAAATGGGTGAATTGTGTAGTATGTGAACTATATATCTCAATAAAACTGTTAAGAATAAAATAAAAAACTTTATTCTGCAGGTGTAATAAAACATTTTTGGAGACCAGTGGTCTCAATAACTGATGATTCTACTTGGGCTCGTGCATCTAGAAAGATATGTTGCCATCTAGATTTAATTGCCTTTCTTTTGCTCCCTCAAACCTTCATGAGCATATATACCATGTTGTATTAATAACTGGTAGTTTGTCTCTTTCACGTGCTAAATTACAAACCATATATCCTTACCCCATGTCATGAACTAAAATAATTTTCAGGTGGCTTAAGCAACTAAAGCAAAAGTTAAAAAAAAAAAAAAAAGAAAGAAAAGAAAAAAGAAAGAACTCCAGGAAGATACAGATGAATATTTAAATCATCTTGACCAGATATCTGGGGGAACTTCAAAAAGTACTGACACCCTGGGTTTCACTTCCCGAGCTTTGGGATTTCCAGGTAATTCTAATGCACAGGAAAGCTTGGGAACCATTGATGTAGTGATGAAGGAGAAATCAGAACAGGCATCTTAGAGAAATGGCCTTAAACAGCAACTTGAATATTGAGGCAATATTCACTGCATACAGAAGGCATTCTAGGAAAAGGAAGTTGTGACAGTGAAGGCTTGGGTGGGAAATAGGTTGCCATGTAGAAAAATTTAGCCTGTATGGAGCACAGGATGCATAATGAGAGATGAGACTGGTGTGGCAGGGAAAATTTAGCCATGTAGGGCCTTGTATGGCCTGCAAAGGATTTCATCCTGTAGGAAATGAGATGCCATTAAAGAATTTTATGAAGGGGATTGACACATGATCAACTTTGTGTTTAAGAAAAGCCACACACAGAATGCATTGGCAGGATCTAAGATTAGCAACAGATATCTGTTAGCAGCCTGTTAGCAGGTTGTTAAAATAGTCCAATAGAAAAATTGTGGCTAAAAGGGTCACGGTAGGACATAAGGCACTAGAAACCTACAGGAAAGGGGTGGAGTTTGTTAAGAAAAATGTACAGGGAACAGACTTGTTTTGAGGCTATTGTAGTCTTTTCAGATCTAAATCTAATTCTATTCACCCAAGAAAATATGCAAACACTAACCCCTCGACATGTGATGAATGATGTTTTTCTCTAAAAATACATCTAGGTATGTAGACAATAAAACAGTATCCAAAATAATTCTCCCTGAGGTCTTGGATTTCACATTCATTTTAGGAAATTTTTTTTTTTAAGATTTATTTATTTTTTTGAGAGAGAGGGAGAGGGAAGGAGCAGAGGGAAGGACAGAGGCAGAAGGAGAGAGAGATTGCCCAAACAGTCTCCCCACTCAGTGTGGTAATACAGAGCTAGATCTCACAACCCTGAGATCATGACCTGAGCTGAAACCAAGAGTCAGATGCTCAACTGAATGACCCACTCAGGTACCCCCAGTTTAGGAAATCTTAAGAAATTCTTTATTTTCTAAGTAAGATAACACATTCCCTGAGGTTGTACTTTCTATGTTTCCCAAGGTTCTTAAAAGAAAAATTGTATCTAAAATAAAAACTAAAAAACACCAACTAAATAAAATTAAAGCTCTTTTGTAGGGTACAAGAGGCTCCAACAATTGGATAAGTCTTCTCAATCAGAAAGTCCTTCACCACATTAAAGCTAGTCATTGTCAAGGTCAAACTGTTACCCAATCCTGATCAAAAGTGGGTACTACTCTTTCTTTCTGATTTAGAGATTATCTTCTATGGAACTAAGGTTCAATAAACTATTGAACTCTTGGTATAGAAATGAAGATGTTACAAGGAGTGTACCCTTTCCTCTAGGCAGGCTGATTTTTTTCATTTCATCTCCCTCAGTGAAGATTTCCTCGACTATAGCATTTCTCACGGCTATGAATATCTCTAAATGTTATAGCTTACCTGCACACCAAAATTCAAGTAAGCACTTGAAATACTATTAATTATGAATACTGTTCAATTATATAGTTATTACTACAGTTTCAGTATTAACTATAAACTGTTTCCCATGAATTAGTCTTGATCTATGTAGCAGAGACCAGCTAATTTAGAACTAGAGAAAAACATTCTGTGGGTTTGGGGAGGATTATTTAGCACAGTGCTATTAGACATTTATTCAAACTCAGTGGTTTTTTTAACTCTTTGTACTGTGACATTACAGAATTTTTTTTTGTATTAACTCTACACACATATATGTTTGGTATATAGCTAACATATAAAACTGTAAAGTTAAACCATATGAAATTACTGACATTATGTTTTGTTTACCTGCAAAAATGGCAATTTTATATTGTTCAACAAAATGTAAAGAATAAATTTTTCAAAATTTCATAAAAGAATATTTACCCTAGCTACATGTGATACATTCTTATGTTTTCTAGTCTATGCCATTTAATTAAATTTAAAAATGTTGATTAAGATACGCTACCAATTTCTATGATCCACCAGTGAATTACTGGCTACAATTTGAAAAACCCTGCTTTAACTTCTAACCTGTAGCCTACACTAACAGATAAAGGGATTCTGAGACACCCAGAGAAGAGCAGCAAGGTAAAGATGAAGCAAGTAATAAAGATGGTGCAATGGCTTGGAAACTCTGTGCCCTTAGCAGAACTGGCAAGGATCATACTAACGGAGAGAATTCAGAGACTGAAGATGTTGACTAAATCTTTTCTGATTTGACACAACTAAACTGATCATATCACACAAAATGTGACTCAACCCCCTTAATGTTGGGTGGAGGAGTGATTCTCAAGGTGTGCCCTTGAACCTAAAGAAAGCATCAGCATCACCTGGGAGCTTATTAGAAATGCAAATTATTGGACCCCATCCCATACCTACTGAATCTGAAACTCTGGGGGTGAGGTTCAGCAATCCCAGTGATACGTTTTACAATGCTCTATCCAAAAAAGCTTTACATGTAGTGCCAGTTTTCTTCCACAGAGAAAGGAAGCCCATAGGGAATATTTCTGTCTGACACCTGTTTTCTTGCTTTCTAGAAGATCATCAGCATGCTAGATGAACTGAAACTTTCCATGCTGCTAACATTTTCTAAAAGTGAAGCTTATCTAGTTCTGTTAATAAATAGTGAAACAATACAGATTATAATAGATTGTGGGCTTACTGCTTATATTCTGATTAGGCTTTTAGCTTATTAAGAATGATTTTCCATAAAGATCTTGTACATATGCTTAATTACTAGCCATTTTGTCAATGAAAACCACAAAACATGAGTTCTTATCCAAATGAGTAAATTATTATCAGACAGATGCTGATACATACCTGAACAGTTGTCACTATCAGCACCGACTTCAAGCAAGGCATAGGCATGCAGGCTAACATGGAAGCAGTAAGAATGCTGTTAGCTTGCTCATTGGTGCTTGAATCATGTGCATGCACACTACCCCCTCTCATCCTTTCTGTTACCCACAGCTTTATCTGATGGAACAGTGTTGACAGAACTTGAACTGGTGCCAGCCCTACTGATGAGGAACAAGGTGGAACAGTTGCTGGCTGGAGGGAATGTTTCCTTTTTAGGAAGTAGCAGTAAGATGATATACAGAAACCTGGTTGGAAGGGAACTATCACAAGTTGCCAATAAAAGAAATGTTTTTAGTTTTTAGAAAACAAAGGCTCAAAGAAAGTAAAATAAGTGGCTGATGTAGAAAAGAAGATACTCAAACAATGTGATGAAAAATATAAACCTAAAGCAAATAATAAATGGCCACATAAATGTGCATACTAGCAACTAAGCTGAGTTCTGCTTGATGCAAGCTTATGCTTGGTCTTTTTACATTAACAGATTAGGCATGAGAGGAATAGTAGAGACAAGAATGTTAAGTCCTAGTCAGCTAAGAGGCCTGACTTCTCGCTATGCTAACCAAAAACCACAGACAACCTATGATGTCCATACAAAAATCAGATAGAAAAGAAATTGCTTGTCTGATTGCAGGAAAGAAGTAAAACTTGAGACAGGTAACTTTTATAACTGTAAAAGCTAATAAGGGCAAATGTAAATACCAGTTTCATTAATAAACATCTTTCTTAAACTTCGCATAGATGTATTCATCATCAAGTCCCAGACCAATATAGCCCAAGTGCTTGCTTCTGCTCCATCCTGTAACCTCATGTTAGTACAAAAGGGCACTCACTGTGTCTTCTTCACTGAACAGGGAACTTGAATGTCCTTCACTCCACTCTCCACAAGTTTGGGGAACCTGAATGTCTGTCTATCCACAATGCAATGATAAATAATAACCCTAACACTCAACAAAAGGAGCCCCCAAATCCAGAACTGTATTTTGAAATGTCAAAGAGGGAATAAATCACATTCAGGATAGTTTCAGTGGTAGATATTTCATTATATGCATTTATTATATGCATTATATAATGTGTACACATTTATAGTCTAAGTCTATATATATAGACATAGCTAGTATATTAGTATCTCGGCATATTTAAAAACCTTAAATAATCCTTTTAGGTAAAAGAGTTTACAAGTATCTTTTTCTCTATCACCTAATAAAATAGAAGACAATCATGCCTGCTCACGTTACTTGACCAATTAAAAATAATGATTTTATTTAGCATTTGGAATATTCTGACTTTGGTTCTGGCTTGAATGTTTGCCAGGAGAGATAATGTTCAGTAAAGAGGAGAAGGGAATGATGTGGACAAAATATGGAGGAATCTGATAGCAAAGCAACATATTCTGATAATCCATTTTGTTAAAAAGTATATAATGGTAGCAAATAATATATCAGCAGCTGGTTTATTTATTACAGAAGTAATCCAAGATACAGGAAAGAATAAAAAGAATAAAATCTTGTATTAAATATGCAGTGTATTGGGTTTTTTTTTTTTTTATTTTGAGATGACAGGCAAAAAAAAAAAAAAGGCAGATTCATAATCACTTTTATTGAGGTAAAGGCTCCCTTGGCTGACATGAAAGATTATACAGTATTCCACAAAATGTGGTACTAGGTATTGACTGTTACCACTCTGGGAAGAGGATTACGGTTACTATCAGGCAATTTATGTCCTAACTGCTGTGTTGATGCTCTTAGGGAAAAATTAATTATGTGAGCCACAATTTTTTTGTGTATAAAATACTACCTGTCCTACTTTCCTCATGGGTTCTTGTAAGAGACAAATAAGGGAGGAAGAGAAAAATAAAAAGGTATAAAGTTACTCACAAGCATGGACTTATGTTAAAGACACAGTTGACTGCCCAAGCAATAATTCTTCTACCTTCTTTTTTTTTTTTTTTTGCTAACAAAATCCAGATCTGGTTTAAGCAACAGAATGCTCAGTATCAGGGTACCAAATCATGACTGAAGCCATTTAGTTCTACTTTCATCTTTGATTTCACTCATTCATTCTCCAATATTTTTTTGAATGCCACTACATGTCAAATATTGCTCTAGGTATTTTCTTAAAGAAAACAGACAAAAATTCTAGTGAGACAGAAAACAGTAAATAAGTAAAATACACAATATATGAGAAGGTAATAAGAGAGACAACAATGAAATAAGAAAGGACAGTTCAGGGAGTGCCCAACAGAAGTGGTCAGAGAAGGCTTCACTGAGAAAAAAACATGAGAGGTAAGGGAATGTGTCATGTGGATTATTTGGAGGAACTGCAGTCCAGACAGGGTAACAGCATGTGCAATGATCCCGAGGCATGCTCCCTGCCTCATACTAAGAGCAAAGAGGCTGCTCTGCCTAGAACAGAGTGAAGGAGAGAAAAGTAAAAGGAGCTGAAACCAGAGGTAAAAAGGAAGTGGAGCATAGATTATGGAAATCCTTACAGACGAACATAGAGGCTTTAGCTTTTAAGAAACCCATTGGTGAGTTAAAGAAAGAAATGCGACATGATCTGACTGATTTTTAAAGGACCATCCTGGCTATTATATTAAGAATAGACTTTCAGAGGCCCCTGGTAGAAACAGAAACCAGTTATTAGACAAATGCACTAATCTATGTGAGAAATGGTTGTGGCTCCCATGAGAGTAGTAACAGTAGAAGTGGCTAGGTTATACATCCTAGATGTGTTGACCAGTTGGATGAGTGCTATAAAAGAAAGAGAGAAGTCAAGGGTGACTCAGAGATGAACTGAGATTGGGAAGATTTCAGGAGGAGCAGGTTTGGAAGATAAGATCAGTAGTTCAATTTGGGACATGTTAAGTTTAAGATGTCTATTAAACACTTTGGAATTTATAAGCATATAGATGATATTTAAATCCATAAGATTAAAAGACACTAGTAAAGAAGTAAGTGTAGTATAAGAAGAAATGAGAGGTCAAGTAAAAGGGTGATTCAAAGAGGAGGGAGTAGCAACAGAGCACAATGCTGGTAATAAATCATTTAAGAAGAAGCCTAAGTAGTTGACTTGTGAGAATGGAAGTATATCAAGTAAATTTAAGAGGAAATGAGAGGAGAGGAATTAGAGATGTCAGGCATGTCTATTCTTTCAAGGATTTTTTTTTTTTTTTTTTCTGGATAGGGATCAGAGCTAAAGGGCAGTGGCTGGAAGGGGATATGGGGACAAGAAACTTTTTTAGTGAAGAAAATACAGCATGTTTTCATGCTGATGATAAACAATCCAGTAAAGAGGGAGCTTTTTTTTTTTTTTAAAGATTTTATTTTATTTATTTGACAGAGATAGAGAGAGATCACAAGTAGGCAGAGAGGCAGGCAGAGAGAGAGGGGAAGCAGGCTTCCTGCTGAGCAGAAAGCCCCATGTGGGGCTTGATCCCAAGACCCTGCAATCATAACCTGAGCCGAAGGAGAGGCTTAACCCACTGAGCCACCCAGGTGCCCTAAGAAGGAACTTTAATGATGCAGGAAAGAGAGAACAGTTGGCGTGTTGTCTGCAAGTAGGTGAAAGACAGCAAGATCTACTGCACAAGTGAGGGATTTGGCCTCAGATAATGAATAGCTCATCCATAGTTACAGGAGGGCAGGCAAACAAATGGCCCACAATGCAGATGAGCCGGTAGTTGTGTGAAAGAAATTTTCCTTTGCTTGCTTATAGTTGAGAAATCCCTCTCCACTTTGCCATTGATTGGTCCAGGTCACATGTTTACTCGGTAGATCCACTTTTGGCCAGTGATATGCAAAGGGAGGTCTGGTGGGGATTCTGGGAAATATTTTCTTTCCCATAAAAAGAAAGGCCCGGAAAGAGAATGGTTCTTTCATCTACCTTTCATTCTGCTTTGGATGCTATTCTATGAAGACATTATGGTTCAAGTTGCTACAGATATCTTCTTATGACACTGAGGGGAAATCTATAATGTATATGACAATAACTATGCAAATATGGGTAGAATATAAGGTCCATTAGGCAGAGGGCTTTTTTTTTTTTCAACTTGAGGTATAATTAACAAATAAAATTTTAAGACCTCTGAAGTTTACATGGACATGATTTGATATGCATATACATTGCAAAGGATGCCAGAGGTCTTTACTTTGTTAACTGGCGATTCCAAAGTATCAAAAAAGTACCTGGCACATAGTATACATTCAATAAGTATTTGTTAAATAAATGAACTATGATCAAGATGGACTTTTTTCAGAAATTCATGGTATTTTGATGTATACCAGCAAATAAAGAGATAATTATACTCCTATGCCCTAAGTGGTAAGATGGGGTGAATATAGGGTGCTAAAAAGTAGAAGCAGGTTTAGCTGACTTTGACTCTGAAATGCAGTGAACTTCCCAGACTGTGAAAATCAGCATGCTGCTGTTTGAATGCTCATTATAAAATGTTTTGCCCTGTATCAGCATTTTCTGATAATTTGAATTCCCTTATAAAAATAAATATATATCATATAATCCTTATATCTCTCCTTAGTGAGACACAAACAGGGCCATGATCTAGGGTAACATTTGTTTTATTCATTAACTTCATTTTTCCCCTTTGTCTCCATCTTTTTTTGACCTAGGAGTACAATCATACTGATGAAATATTTTACCACAGCTATCACCAGTTTTTATTGAAAAGCATACAGGATGCCCTGTTTTAAACATTTAAGAGTTTCAGTGTCTGCTTTTTTCTTTAGAAGAGTTATATTTCTATTTTCCATGCCAGCATTCTCTTTCCCTCTTTCATTTTAGCAGATACCATTATCTTTTTCTTCTGGAATCATTTCTGTATACCTGAGTACAATGAGCTCCTTCACCATATGACAGAAAATAAAGTACTTACAATTTTATTATAGGAGCACACAAGTGGCATTATATGCAAAGGAATAAAATTAAAACTAAAGTGTCCACAAGCTGGACTAAAACCATATTTATGCTTCTGAAGGCAAGAAAAATTATTTAGTCTACAGTAACAAGTAAGTAGCAGCAAAACAAATATTTAGTTGACTGGAAAGCCAATGTTTTCATTACTTGTTATAAGCATGAAAGCTAAAAACAGCCTGACCAAGCACATTCTGACAGCAAATAACACATGTATTCATCAATCTTGTGGCATATATAAAACTTTGACTCTTAAACAACTTAAGAGTCTTAACTTTGCCTTAAATATATTATATATATTCATATCTAATTTACATACAATACATCATATGCTTTATGGATATATACATAATATATAATTGTATCATTTATTTATTTTAAAAAAAGATTTGCTATAAATTTTTTCTTTATTAGTATAATATATAACACCTCCTGCCCTTAAAAATGCTTTAATCTAGGGTGCCTGGGTGGCTCAGTGGTTTAAAGCCTCAGCCTTCAGCTCAGGTCATGATCCCAGGGTCCTGGGATTGAGACCCGCCATCTCTGCTTAGCAGGGAGCCTGCTTCCTCCTCTCTCTTTCTCTCTCTGCCTGCCTCTCTGCCTACTTGTGATCTCTATCAAATAAATAAATAAAATCTTAAAAAAAATGCTTTAATCTAACAGAACTAGAACAAATAATTATAGAATTTGTATGGAACCCCAAAAGACCCTAAATAGCTAAAGCCATCTTGAAAAAGAAAAAAAACTGGAGGGATCACAATCCCAGATTTCAAGATATATTACAAAGCTATAGTATCTAAACAGTTTGGTATTAGCACAGAAACAGACACACAGATCAATGGAATAGAATAGAAAGCCCTAGAATAAGCCCATGATTATATGGCCAATTAATCTTTGACATGGTAGTAAAAAGACTTTTCACCAAACGGTGTTGGGAAAATTGGACAGCTACAGCAAAAGAATGAAACTGGACCACTTTCTTACACACACAAGAAAAGAAATGCCAAAGAGATTAAAGACCTAAATGTGAGACCTGAAAACATAAAAATCCTAGAAGAGAGCACAGGCAGTAATTTCTTTGACACTGATCGTTGCAACATTTTTCTAGAAGTGTCTCCTGACGCGAGGGAAACAAAAGCAAAATGAAACTACTGGGACTACACCAAAATGAAAAGCTTCTACAAAGCAAAGGAAACAGACAATAAAACTAAAAGTCAATCCACTGAATGGGAGAAGATATTTGCAAATGACATATCTGATAAAGGGTTAGAATCCAAAATATATAAAGAACTTGTGTAAGTCAACACCAAAAAAACAAATAATCCAATTTAAAAAAGGGCAGGAGATGTGAAAAGACATTTCTTCAAAGAAGGCATCCAGAAGGTCAACAGACATGAAAAGATACTCAACATAGCTTATCAGGGAAATGCATACCAAAACCACAATGAGGTATCACCTCACACCTGTCAGAATGGCTAAAATCAGAAACACAAGAAACAAGCGTTGGTGAGGATGTGGAGAAAAAGGAACCCTACTGCACTGTGTGTGGGAATGCAAACTGGTACAACCACTTGGAAAATAGTATGGAGTTTCCTCAAAAAATTAACAACAGAACTACCCTGTGATCCGGTATTTCCACTACTGGCTCTTTATGCAAATACTATGAAAATACTATTTTTAAAAGATTTTATTTATTTATTAGAGAGAGAGAAAGAGGAGAGAGAGGGAGAGTGAGAGGGAGAAGTAGACTCCCTCCTGAACAGGGAGCCCAAGGTGGGACTCAATCCCAGGACCTGACATTGACCTGAGCTGAAGCAGATGCTTAACCAACTAAGCCAACCAGGAACTCCCAAAAATACTATTTCGAAAAGATACATGCATCCCTATGTTTACGGCAGCATTATTTACAATAGCTAGATTGTGGAAGCAACCCAAGGATCCGTAGATAGATGTAAGGATGAAAAGAACATGCAGTTTACTTACACAATGGAATATTACTCAGCCACAGAAAAGAATGAAATCTTGCCATCTGCAAAAACATGGATGGATCTAGAGAGTATATAATTCTAAGGGAAATAAGTCAGAGAAAGACTGATTTCATTTATATGTGGAATTTAAGAAACAAAACAAATGAATAAAGATAAAAAGAGACAAACCAAAAAGTACTTTTAACTTTAGAGAACAAACTTGTTGTTACCAGACAGGAGGTTGGTGGGGCAGGTTGGGTAAAATAGGTGAAGAGGAATAAGAGTACACTTATACTGAATGAGCACTGAGTAATGTATAGAATTACTGAATCACTATGCTGTACACCTGAAATACAACACAGTATGTTAACTGTACTGGAATTAAAACAGTGAGAACAATAACAACGAGTGCTCTAATCTAGTATAATATACTCACCATGCTATCAATAAACTGTCTACCCATGTAAAGATTGCTTTGATAATATGCAAAACAGTTGTAATTTGCTGCATGCTTGTTATGCTAAGAAGTCTGTGGTGACACACATTATTTAATATCTTATAACAAATTAATTAATTAATTTTAAAATTATTCCCATCTTATAGATAAGAAAACTGAGCTCAGAAATGACTTGCCTAAGATCACCTATCCCCCAAATCAGTGTGAATAATGATGAAGCCCTCATCTGTCTGAGGTAGGATTCTGTTAAAATCATACTCCTGATAGTGCAGCAGAGGGGCTAAAATGGCTAAAATGTCTTAAAAATATAAGATTTTTGCATTTAGCAATTTAACTGATAAAAATTTTCTGCAATAAATGTGTTAAATTCTTTTTTTTGTTGTTGTTAGGGAGAGAGAGAGTATATGCAGAGGTGGGGGAAGGAGCAGAGGGAGGAGGGTAGAGAAAGAGAATCTTAAGCCTCAACTCAGGGCTTGTGACCTGAGCTGAAATTAAGAGTCAGATGCTTAACTGACTGAGCCATCCTGGTGTTTCTATATATATGTTAATTTAAAATAATGTATTTGCCTGAATAAAAAAATAGCAAAGGAACAAGGATTCTTGGTATTGGTTACAATTATGGAAGGATGGAAAAATTAGAATGTACCGTGATGTGGGGACTATAATTATTCTATCAGTATTTTTCCCTGCTCCGTTGGCTGAGAATGCCTTGAGGCAATAGGAATGAGCACACCTAGCACCCACATATTGGTTTTTAAATACTATTCTCCGCTAAAAGAAAACAGCTCCTTAGAAAAAGGGTGATTTCCGGGCAGGGGCAAGGAAAGCATAAGTAAGGAACATCAAAACATCTAGTTAAATCAGAAAATAAGGAAGCACTCAAATAATAATGGAAAAATATCAAAAGAATACAGGAACCAGCCTGAAAGGGTTCCCACTGGCCAAATAAAATAAAAATATTTATTTTGAGCACCAAAATAAATAATGACAAAACGGACTATGACCCATGAAATAAGATTCCATGAATTCAGTCTGATATACTTAAGTAAATAGAGAAGGGAATATCTTTTTTATAATGGAATGCTATAAATATAAAAGGAATGATGGAATTAGAAAATCATCAGTGAACACTAAAACTAACAGGTGAAAGTTTGATGAGATATGCCATATTTATACAATCTCAAAATATTTGCTTAATACTAAATGTGATACATTATTTTAGATTGGTTTCTGGACTAGGGGAAAAAAAACCTAAATAGGTCTAAAGGACACTTAAAAAAAAACAAAATATGAATTTTGACTGTGAACTAGATAGTAGTATTATATCAATGTTAAATTTCTTGATATTTATAATTATATTGGTTATGTAAGAGAAAGTCCTTTTTTTAAATTAACACATAATGTATTATTTGCTTCAGGGGTATAGGTCTGTGAATCATCAGTCTTACACAATTCACAGCACTCACCAGAGCACATACCCTCCCCAATGTCCATCATCCAGCCACCCTGTCCTTCCCCCCACCCCCCAAGCAACCCTCAGTTTGTTTCCTGAGATTAAGAGTCTCTTATGGTTTGTCTCCCTCCCTGGTCCCATCTTGTTTCATTTTTTCTCTCCCTTCCCCCCACAAACCCCTGCCCTGCCTCTCAAATTCCTCATATCAGAGATATCATATGATAATTGTGATATTCTTTTTAAGAAATATATGCTTAGGTATTTAGAGGAAAGACCTATCACTAAGGTGCAAATTGTTTAAGAAAAAAATTATGTATATATACAAATATATATACATACATAGAGCACATGCAAATGTAACAAAATATAAACCAGTGGTGAATTGAATTAAGAACATATAAGGGTTCATTGTATTCTTCTTATAACTCTTCTCTAACTTTGAAACTTTTTTAAAAAAAGTAATCATCTCTTCTGATTTTAATGCTTAGTCTCTAAGGAGACTAAGGGAAAATCAATTTTTCTAGGCTTTAAAAAAGATTTAATACTATTCAATATACAGGTGACCCTTGAACAATTTGGGCATTAGAGGGCAGAGCCCCAGGGTAGTCAGAAATTTGCATGTAATTTTTGACTACCCTAAAACGTAACTACTAATAGCATACTGTTGACCAAAAGCCTTGACAGATAATATAAATAGTTGATTAACACATAATTTATATGTTATATGTATTATATACTGTGTTCTTACAATAAAGGAAGCTAAAGAAAATAAAATGTTAGGAAGATCATAAGGAAGAACTACATTTCCAATACTGTGCTGTAAAAAAATCCATGTATAAGTAGACCTGGTCAGTTCAAACCCTGTTGTTCAAGGGTCAACATATATCCAATGAACAGCTCATTATAAGACCTGATACCAGGTCCTACAGATTTGCTAGAGCAGTAGTTCTGAGTGTGGTACCCAGACTGGACCTGCACCATCAGCTTTACTTGAAAACTTGAGAGAAATGCCAATTATTCAGCTCCACTCCAGACCTATTTATGTTCTACTGATAGAGAGTTGTAATAGGGGATAAAATGATAAACCATTTGAAAGCAAGATTATGGAGAAAAGATTATTTTTTAAAACTTAATTTAGTATGCAATAAGACACTACTACAAGTTTGTGAGCAAAGGAATAATAATATTAAGATCACCCTGGTACCAGTGTATAGAATGGGTCACTTCTCGGGAGATTCTAAAGGAAAAGACCAGTTTAAGTTTCTTATAATAGTGCCAAGAAAGATGTATTAAGAACCTGAATTAGCCTATAGGACTAGAAGACAATAGATGAGAGATTCCATAATGGGTGAGTGCCTAAGAGTTATCACTTGGCTGAATCTGACACAGGCTCAGGGTAAGGAAAAGGGAAGGAGTAAGGAAAAGGGAAGGGGCAAGGAAAAGATGAGAGCAATTAAAGGTTAATGAGGTTTCAAGCCTGGATGGCTGATAGAACAGGTTGGATCTGGATGAATTCAAGGAAACTTCCTATAGTTGGGCCTTTTAAAGGCCAAGCATCCCAAGCCTAATAATCCTATGAAAGCATGTTCCTGTAAACAGTGTCAAGTAAGGAAGCCGTGATTCCAGCCTTATGATTCTATAAAGCATGTTCCTGTAAACAGTGTCATGTAAGGAAATGGTTGTCAGACTTGCAGATTTTAAAGATCTGTAAACATTCCAAGCAAACTTTAATGCTTTTTAATTTTACAAATTAAGAACTTAAAAAAAAAAAACTTCTATTAGCTGTTAAGAGTATAACTTGGTAAAACCACTCTGGAAGAAACGGCAATATCTAGAGGAGCCAGAGGTGTGTGTACTCCACAGAATATGGTTTGTGTACAGTGTATTTGCTGAAAACATACATCAGTTCAGTCAGGGCTCTGAGACTTCCTACCTACAGGATTCTGGACAATTTATTTAACCACTATAATTTAGTTTCTTTATCTGTAAAATGTGGGATACTGTCTATCTATTGTTTTGAGAATTAAATAAATACCCATGAGATACTTAGAACAGTTCTTGGCACACAGCATTGGTAAACATCTGCTATTAGAATTATGATAATGACAACCCAGACCCAGCGATTCCATTTCAAGATATACCCTAGAAAAACTCTTGTTTTTATGCACAGGAGAAATGTGTAAGGGTGCTTTCCGCAAAATGTTTAAAGTGGAAAATACATGGGAAAAACCTCAAAGTTCATGAACAGGAGAAAAATAAACTGGCATAAGCATTCAGAGAATACATTATCTAAAATGAAAAAACATGTACTACATTTATTTATTTATTTAAAAGATTTTATATACTTATTTGACAGAGAGAGATCACAAGTAGGCAGAGAGTCAGGCAGAGAGAGAAGGGGAAGCAGGCTCCCTGCTAAGCAGAAAGCTCCATGTGGGCTCGATCCCAGGACCCTGAGGTCATGACCTGAGCCAAAGGCAGAGGCTTAACCCACTGAGCCAGCCAGGTGCCCCAAACATGTACTACATTTAAAAACCATGGATAAGTGTGGAAAGAATAATGTTTAAAAAAAAAAAAAACAAACAAACAAGGTGTGGTAAGACACATACCATTTGATACCAGTTATATAAAGTGGCATAGTCAACAATATTATTACCTTTAACAGCGACATATAAACCCATGTGGTGAAAGGTTAAAAACATGCACAGGAAGGAAACACATTCAGTTCTGGGTAGTGGGTACTTTTGTGGGGAGAGAAATGAAACTGAAGAGTATACAGTGGACTTAAACAAAACAGTATCTGTAAAGTTTATATTGAAAAAATCTAAAACAAATTTAAAAATATATGATTATTTGGGTTGAAAAACTAGGTTAATCCCTGTACTTTTCTGTGTGTTTAAAATACTTCATAAGGTAAAGGCAAAGGCCAGAGAAAAAATGACAGTCCACCAATTTGATATATTTTTAAAAACCACATTTTAATGTCTTTATTTTCTATTATGAAATAATTTTAAACTTACATAAAAGTTAAATGTAATATGGAGTAATATGAAAACTCATATGTTTTTTCTTCAAGATCACCAATTTTTAACATTTTACCGCAGGTTTTATTATTTTTTCTCCCTTTGCATATATATTTTTCTCAACTTGAAAATAGTTTGCCATACATCCATGGCCCTTTATTCCTTAATTCTTCATTTGTAATTTCTAAGAACAAAGATAATCTCTTAATGTAACTATAGCTTGGTTATCAAGTCCAAAAATATAATACTGATGCAATACTTTAATATTCTACCCATATTCCAATTTGGTCAAGTGCCCAGTAATGTCCTTTTTAGCATTATTTTTCCCTTTGTTCCAGGATCCAGTACAGGATTATGTACTATGTTTAGTTTTGATGTCTCTTTTAGTCTCCTCAGCCTTTCCTTGAATTTTGTAACATGGACATTTTTCAAGAACACGGGGCAGTTGTTTTTCTAAAAAACACTTTGGGTTTGTCCTCTGCTCCCTTATAATTAGATTCAGGTTATGCATTCCTAGCCAGAAGACCTTAGAACTGCCTGATTTTGTATTCTTCTCAGGGTACCATTAGAAAATACCTGTTGCCTCTTGTTGCTAATGTTATTACTTTTTTAAAAGATTTTATTTATTGATTTTGAGAGAGAGACAGAGCACATGCAGCTAGAGGGGCAGAGGGGGAGGGAGAATCAGACTCCCTGCTGAGCAGGGAGCCCGATGAGGGACTTGATCCCAGGACTCAGGATCATGACCTGAGCCAAAGGCAGAAGTTTAATGGAATGAGCCACCCAAGTGTCCCAATGATAAAATTCTGATCAGTCAACTTGTTACCTTTTCTCTTATGTGTTTTACGTTGCACCTAAGAAGCAATCAGGGAGATTTAAGATCATGCAAATATACCTGTCTTCAAACATTCCCTCTAGATTTAGTATCCATTGATATTTATTGCCAAACCAGTCTTTACTATGAAAACAGTAATTTCCAACTCTACCACACCCTTCTCATTTACTGGTTGGCATCTTACTTAAGGAGGAGACATCCCTTCTCTTCTAAGTATTCTTTCATTCATTTATAGTATTATGAAGTCATGGATTCCTATTTTTCCCCAATGGCTTAAATTTCATTTGTCCTCAGACATTATTTTTTGGATCTTTTTTATTGAGATAAAATTCATATAAGATAATTCAACATTTTAAGTTGTATTTTTAGTGGTTTTTAGTATAATCACAGTGTTGTACAACCATCTGCATGATATCATTCAGAATATTTCCATTGCTCCAAAAGGAAACCCTCTATCTTATTAGCCGAAACACTCTTAGCAGTCAGAATTCTCACCACCCTGCAGCCCCTGCCAACCACTAATCTCTTTTCTGTTTCTACAGATTTTCCTATTTGGGACATTCCATATAAATGGATCATACAACATGTGGCTTTTTGTGACTGGCTTCTTTCACTTAGCATAATATTTTTAAGGTTCATCCATCTTGCAGCATGAATCATACCTTATCCCTTTTCATGGCTGAATTATATTTCATTACAGGGATATACCACATTTTGTTAGGTTGTTATCTTGTTTCTACTTTTTGGCCATTATGAATAATGCTGCTGTGAACATTTGTGTACAAGTTTTTGTTTGAGCACTTGTTTTTAATTCTTTTAGGTATATACCTAGGAATGGAATTTCTGCGTCATATGGTAATTCATTGTGTAACTTTTTGAGAGCTGTTAAACTTTTTCCAAAGTAGCTATACCCTTTTATAATCCCACCAGCTAAGTATGAGCATTCCAGTTTCTCCACATCCTTGCCAACATTTGTTTGTTTCTTTTGTATTTTAGCTATTTATTCTTATTTTGTGCATGGTACTAATAAACTGATTATCCAGTTCTAAGTTCAGAACAGATGAAAGAATAATAAAAGTGAGGGAGAATACCCTTTATAAGGGGAAATGTTATGGAATATGAAATATAAATATGAAATATATGAAGATTAGAATATAAATAAATAAATAAAAAGCCAGGATAGGGGCTGGCCTATGCCAGGCCCTATTAGGTTGATTTTTTTTTAAACAATTAATGCAATATGTTGAGCATTTTTCATGTGCTTATTGGCTGTTTGTATATTTTTCTTTGCCTGTCTATTCAAATGCTTTGCCTGTTTTTAATTTAATTTGGGTTGTTTATATTTTTTATTTTTGAGTTATATGGCCTCAGTTACTTGAAGAGCAGATTATCCCATATTTGGCCTGGGAGTCAGGGGGAAGACCTTTCAAGATGCCTACTATGTCCTCTCGACATGCTACCATCATTTTCCCAAGCATTTTCTACTTTCTTATATAGTAGGTACTCCAGTCTTGGGAATAGCCATTTGTCCAAAAAGCCCTGGTTCCTTTCAATGGGAAACGGTATGAGAAACCAATATTCCAGGTATGCTCTTTGTTACTGGTTATTATTTATCTAGGTCTTTTTAGCAGCCAGAGGTAGGAAATAAATAAATAAATACACACACACACACACACACACACACACACACAAGATATTCTGAGTCCTTACAAATCATATCCATCCTCTGAAATTTTTTTCTTGTCTTCCCTCATTCCATATTTTTATGTCCTTTCTTCTATAAGAATAACAATATATGTACTGCTCCTACAACATCAGCATATGTATTCATTTATTAAATCTTATCATATATATCAAACAGTATTATAATGAGTATGCTTATAGCCATACAAAAACAAAACCTACTAGAAAGAGTTCAAGTTTTATTTACTATTCTTCTCCCCTACTCAAGACCAAAGATAATATAGTCAAAACATTATGTTCAAAGTTTGAATTAATTTTCTTTCTTGATAATGTGTAATTATGTGTATTCATCAATGTAATGTTACTGATTAGAAACAGTTATTTGTTTCTGTTCACACTGTTTTAGTTTCTTTTTCCTTTCCATGCTATTGACTTAATTTAATTTTTAAAATACATAGAACACGAATACATTTCCTAAAGCCAAAAGTACACCAAAAGATAAACTCAGAGGTGTTCCTGCCTCCCCATCTATTCTACCCATTTTCATTCTTCCATTTCTTACAAATAAAACAATCTCATTGTGGTTTTTTTGGCTTATCCTTCCTATGTTTTCTTTTTGTAAAAGTAAGAAAGTGTGTGTGTGGGGGGGCGCCTGGGTGGCTCAGTGGGTTAAAGCCTCTGCCAGGGTCCTGGGATTGAGCCCCACATTGGGTTCTCTGCTCAGCGGGGAGCCTGCTTCCTCCTCTCTCTCTCTGCCTGCGTCTCTGCCTACTTGTGATCTCTGTGTGTCAAATAAATAAATAAAATCTTGAAAAAAAAGATTTAAAAAAAGCGTGTGTGTGTGTGTCGTATTTTTCCTCACACAGAAGGCTATGTTATATGTATGACAATATATGCTATATATGTATAGCATATATTGCTATACATTTGTATAGCAATATATTGCTTTGCACTTAGTCTTTCCCCTTACTTTCAAAGAACAACAAGAACAAAAAATAGCATTTTTCAGTATACCCCTAGGAAGGAAGTAGGAAATTATGATTTTTTCTGCCTTTATTGGAAATAATTAGCTAATAATCTCCTTTCCAATGCTAACTTTACTGGAGACTGCTATAAGGAAACAAAAACAAAGCATTCTAACAATGAAAAAAAGCAATATAATCATTACCTAATATCATATTGAATATCTGCTCTTTTAAATATTTTTGCTGTACAAGAGTAAAAACTGTATATCAGAAACATATCTGAGACCCCTGTGTTGTCAGCCTGAAGAGGCAGTGGTGATGGGTGGCTGCTGACTTCTGAAAGAACAATTTTGGTACACTTGTGAAGCTGGGAAGCTAGAGCCCAAGATAAATTAATAGTTGTGAACGAGGAGAGGCGGGGGTTTCAGACTACTCTCCTCAGAAACTGGTTAACAGTGGAAGCAGAGTTTGGAAGGGAGACACAGAAGAAACAAGGTTAAAACCATATCTTTAAGGTTGGGCACGAAATGAATACATTGAGACAGAAGGAGGGAAAAGTAAGTGGATATGGAGAGACTTCTGCAAAAGGGCAAAGAGAAGGAAAAGTTTTTGAGGACTGTGGGAAGGGGTGGGAGGCTGGTTAATTTTGAAAAGAACTAGGGCCACTTTGCCCTGAGAGAAAAGACAGGCTGGAGAAATGTGTGGGAAAACAGAAATTCTGTGGTGGAGAGAAGCTCACATAGATGGTCTTTTCAAAAGAGTAAAGATGAGGTAATCTGTACAAGGTTGGGGCAGAGAGGCAGGATTGGCACTGGAGATGTGAAGACTGTGGAAAATGCTTGGCACAGAGAGGCCATGTGGAGAACACAGTGCAGAATGAACAATATAAACACAACAATCTCTGTATTGGAATTTCTTCAGCTTTGTGAAATGATGTAACTGTTCTGAAACTCTTGCCATCCTTCTATTATTGAACTAAAAATTTTAAGCTATCCCATAAAATTACAAACAATATATCAGTTCAAGAGTTGAATTTTTAAAAATATGGCACTTGCCAAATCTGAATTAGAAATATGCATATTTGTGATTATATACACACATTTTACACATTATTTTAAACTAGTAATATCAAGTATCCAAATAATTCTGTTCGCCATTATAAATACTTAACCAAATAAACAAACATTACTATTTCATAGTAAAACTCACCATTTTTTTTCAGAATAGTATTTAAGAATTCCTCTTGATTTTTAGACCAAATCAAAGTTAGCTGACTTTGATACTCATAATATAAAATGGCAGCTAATCCTAATCCGTTGAGAGAGAGATTAAAAAGTAACAAAGTACAAGAAACTGAAAAGGCATTCTCTGGTATAGCTCTGGGCAGGAAGTAGTATAATATATTCTTTCCCTTCCTTTATTTGAAGTCCACCCTATAGTAATTTCCTTTCCAACACTAATCTCAAAACACAAAGATATTAAAACAAACAATCTTTCAGTCAACTTAAAACTGGCAGAACTGGCATCACTTAACATAATATTTGTATTTATTTTCTTTACTGCCAGTCCCTACCCACCCCATTCCCAACTCCCAATTGGAATGTAAGGCCCATGAGAGAACATCAATTTGTTCTCTTTTATCCTCAGTGTCTTGAATAAGGCCTAGAATATAGTGGCACTCAACAAATATGGATTAATGAACAGAAAATCAAATCCGAAGAATCCTAATGCATATAAGGAAAAAGCAAGGCTGGGAAAAATAGGTTATTTATGACATAAGTGATATCAGCATTGTGGATTACTAAGAACTGACTATACATTTGGTTTACTAGATTACTGCTATATATCTAAGGTATATTAGAATCAAGAGTATAAAATTCCTTGTTAAGGTTAGAAGCTTGTCTTAAGTAAAACAAAAGGTTTAAAGTTTTATAAAGTATGTGTATTAGTTAAAATTGTATTTAATTTTGTGAGAGAAATACTTATTGTGAACCTTCAGAATTTATGATGTAGAATCACAGATAGGATTAATATAAAGAAGAATGTAATAAGTAGCATAAGAAATTCACTGAGATATCCAGGTAAATGTGTTTTGAAATGTATCTGAGGCTTGGAGCTAGAAATGTAGATTGGGGAGTCATCTATCAAAGGAAATCAATAACCTATCTTTTGTGGGATTTTGAACAGAGTGTAAGGGAGTTTGGAAAAGGTTTATAGGATGTGGAGTGTTTGAGATAGGACATGAAGGACAAAAATTCAATAGACTAAAATGGTGGAAGGTGTTCAAGTCAATGGGATTGCATAAGCAAAATGACACACCAGAAAGAGTAGGGTGTAGTCAATGATGCATGAAGGCATTTTGGGGAGAATAGGAATATATCTAAGGAAGTAATGGAAGAAAGGACTTCAAATCTATAGTATTGCAGATCTTGAGGATTCTGCATATTGTTTGCTACAGAACAGGATGAGCATAGATGAAGGGTTTTGCTTATTACTTCATCTAACTTAATCCTCTGGACAGTCATGTTAGTCATCTTGGTGGACATAATTCTCCCTGAACTCCCGAGCCCATGGGACTCTAGTGGTTCCGACTCTATCTCTGGCTTGAGAAATGGCATGTGACTCAGGACTGGTCAGTTAGAGCCTTTAATTCCATAGCTACAGTAATTGTCTCAGGAATGGGCACATGATGGTATCAGTGACAATGAGATGGTAGGAGATTTTTACTGAGACTTCTGGGACAAATGAGGCATCCTTGTCCACTGGATTAGAATCTGGGAAGATGTGAGGAGTTGCTGTTATGACTACTCAAGCCCATAGGGAAAGCCTGAGAGGCACAAATAAGGGTATATACGTTGGGGATAGAGTGAAAGCAGAAACAAGAGATGGATATATAAAGAGAAAATCTAGGCCCACTTGACATTATTTTAGCCTCTGCTAAAGCTGTGCCTGGAATCAGTTCTACATTATAGTCCCAAAAGAAATTTTTTTAATAAATATTTTATTTATTTATTAGAGAGAGAGAGGGAAAGAGAAAGAGAGAGCAAGCACCAGAGGAGGGAGAGGCAGAGGGAGAAGCAGGCTCCCCACTGATCAGGGAGCCTGACAAAGATCCTGGCATCATGACCTGAGCCAAAGAGAGATGCTTAATGGACTGAGCCATGCAGGCACCCCAGAAATTTTTCAATATAAGCATTTTTAACTATTTAAAACCAAAAGATTCCTAACTAAAAATGTCATTCCCATTTTACAAATGAAGAAACTGCAGGATAGAGAAAGTATTTGTCCAAGATCACATAGGTTTTGAATAACAGACTTACACCTCTAACTCATATATGATGGTTCCAGGCCCATGTTGCTAACTATAAATTTTTTATTTTTTATGTTTTCATACATATGTGTTTGTGTGTGTCTAAGAAAGAGGGGGAGACAGAGAGAAATACTGACTTTGGTTAGTTTATTTTGGCTTATAAAAATAATAACTGCCACTCATTGAACATTATGCTAAGAACTTTACATAAAATTTCTATAGATGCCAATCATTACCAGCTTGTCCATAACCACTTTTAGTGGAATCTTTCTTGTTCACAACTGCTCTTCCTTCTGTGAGCCTCAGAAGCTGGGGTTGGGGATGGCATATGAGCCAGATATGCTCACAAATGACTATGACTTGTGTAGCTAATCAAAATGTGAGATGGGCCAATCAGATTCCCTTCTTGCAAATATAGTGAGAATGAGCCAGCTGGTGATACACAGAAGGAAGCACACATTGAGAGTTGGAATGGTCATTTGAGACCATGTGCAACACAGAATTCTAAAGGATAATAAAAACAGATTGTGCAGAGAAAGAAGAGTACAGAGGAGACAGAGAGAAAGAAAAGCAGAGGTACAAAGGGAGAAGCAGATTACATAGCTTTGAAAGGAGAACAGCCTCAGTTTCTGAGCACAATCTACCTGTCTACTCTGGCTGTTGTCTTTGAGTATTCATGGGACTCCACTGTGTTTACAAGAACCCCCCCTAAAGGAGACTGAATAATTCTTGGACAATGAAACCAATAAAGTACAGACTAGAATAAGACATCATCATAGTGAACTATCACAGTGAATTAACCCAGTAGGTAATTATTTTCAAGATAAAGAAGCTGAGATTCAGAGAATTTAAGTAAATTTCCTGAGGGAAACAACTAGTATGAGATGAAGGTAAGATTAAAACCCAGGTCAAGGGGTATCTGGTTGGCTCAATCATTGGGCATCTGCCTTCTGCTCAGGTCATGATCCCAATGTCCTGGGGTCAAACCCCACATCAGGCTCCCTGCTCAGTGGGGAGTCTTGCCTCTCTCTCTCCCCTCTGCTTGTGTTCCCTCTCTTACTGTCTCTCTCTCTCTGTCAAAAAATAAATAAAATCTTAAAAAAACAAAAAAACCTAGGTCAATATTTCTTAACTTTATAAGTGTTAAAACTAACTGGAATAAGGAAACACCAGGGACAAGGAAAACAAAGAACTAACTTCAAAACTTTAGGAAGAGGTAGTGAGAGACACACCTAGATAGAGCAATGGATGAAGTAATGACAATGAAAAGATAGGTACAAATGTACAGGGAATGTCTATAGGGTAGGGCTAAGGGGTGAGTGAAGAAGTAGTAGAAGCCAAAGGTGATATGAATTTTTTTTTACCTTGGCTGATTGAAAGAACAGAGGTGCCATTAACAGTACTAGTAGGGAAGTTAGGTCTGGGACTTGTTTTTGTGGGGAAGAAAATACACTTAATTTGGGTTACTGTTAGTTTTAAGTCAACGTGTTTAAAAAGGGAATTGAAAATGTGGGCCTAAAGCTCAGAAAAAGGGACTCAGGAATTATTTTAAATAAGTGACTTCAATGAAATCTTTATAAAACTCAGTAAATCATTACATGTTTAAGGAAAAAAATCAGTATTGTACAAGTACAAAACTTTAAATTCAGAGATAAAAACTGTATTTAATCCTAGAAAGAGAATGTTTTAGGTTCCTAATTTTACTCTGGCAGTATTTATGGTGAGAAGTTTATTGGACCCAAATGACAGAACAAAGCGATAGATTCTGGTTCTTTAGTTCTATATAGTCAGCAGTGTGCATGTACACACATACTGAAACACATAGACATGCCCATGCATACACACAGAGACATACCCTAGCTTTTATATTTTTAAAGGATGTAATAATGTTTTAAATTGTAGAGCAAAAATATATAGATGTAACATTAAAAAAAGTCTTGTTTTATGCCTTACGTTTCTCCATGGAACTTAAAATCCTTTAACAGACATTATCTCATTGTTTTAAGAACTGTTATGAAGCAATCTGACATTTATATAACACCATTCATACTCAATAATCCCAAAGGGCTTTACAAACCCTGGAAGAATGACTTTGCTCATGTTCAGTATGCAACCACTCAGGGATGGAGTTGGGATGGTGTGGGTCGGTAGAGAAGTGTACAGGACTGTGGTAGATATTCTGTGGAACATAGCAGTAACACTATACAACCATTTAAAAAGGAAGTGAAAGACATTATTAAACAGAAATCCATAAAGCGACAAGCAGAAAAGATCCAAGGTAAGATTATATTGCAGGTGTTAAATTTGAGAAAAATATTAATACCAAGTGGTCTTTTTTTCATTTTTGTATCTTATTGGAATATATAAAAATATCCTCAAGATAAAAATAATTGAGTATCATCTGCCAAGAACTCCATTTCCCTTTTTTTCTTAAGAGATTTTATTTATTTATTTTTAAGTAATCTCTACACCTAACGTGGGGCTTGAATTTATAACCCTGAGATTAAAAGTCGCATGCTCTCTGATTAAGCCAGGCAGGCGCCCCAAGAACTCCACTTTTTTTTAGCGATTTTCTGTGCAGGTAGTGGTCTGTTTTCTTTTTTTTTCTTTTTTTTCTTTTTAAATTTTTTTTAAAATTTTTTTTTAATTTTATTTTTTATAAACATATATTTTTTTCCCCCAGGGGTACAGGTCTGTGAATCTCCAGGTTTACACACTTCACAGCACTCACCATAGCACATACCCTACCCAATGTCCGTAACCCCACCCCCCACCCCCCTCCCCCCAGCAACCCTCAGTTTGTTTTGTGAGATTAAGAGTCACTTATGGTTTATCTCCCTCCCAATCCCATCTTGCTTCATTTAGTGGTCTGTTTTCTAACTGTCAACCACATTAAGGATACTAAGTTGTTACTGATATTTTGAGGGGTCTGTATTTTTTTTTTTAAGGCTACTTTGAATGATTTTGCATTTTCCCTCTAGCTTAGTTGTAACTCTTTTGATGAAAACCCTAATCATGTTATGAAACATAACTTTTTTTTTTTTTAAAGATTTTATTTATTTGACAGACAGAGATCATAAGTAGGCAGAGAGGCAGGCGGGGGGAAGGGGGTGGAAGCAGGCTCCCTGCTGAGCAGAGAGCCTGGATGTGGGGTTCAATCCCAGGACCCTGAGAACATGACCCTAGCCGAAGGCAGAGGCTTAACCCACTGAGCCACTCAGGGTGCCCCCAGGGGGCTGTATTTTTTAAAAGAAGTCTTCTTTTCCTTTTTGAACTGAGACTAGGATGCTGAAAAACAAACACTCAAATGGAAAAGTAAAAAAGGGTTTTTTGCTTTGTTTTGTTTTGAATTTATCAGATGTATTAGGATTCTCCAGAGGGAAAGAACTAATAGGATGCATATATATGTAGAAAGAAATTGGTTGTAAGGAATTGGCTCATAAAATATCAAGTCTGAGAAGTTCCTAATTGGCAGTTGGTAAGCTAGACACCCAGTTTGAGTCTGAAGGTCTGAGAATCAGCAGACCTGAGGGTTTAAATTCCAGTCTGAAAGCCACAGGTTTGAAACCCAAAAAGAGCTGACATTTCAGCTTGATTCCAAAGGCATTGAAAAGACTGGTGTCCTTGCTCAAGGCAAACAGGCAGGAGGAGTTCCCTATTACCTCAAGAAGGTCAGCCTTTTTATGCTAGTCAAGCCTTGAACTGTTTGGATGAGGGCCATCTAAGCTAGGGAGGGCAATCTACTCAGTCCACTGATTCAACTGTTAATACCATTCAAAAATACCTTCACAGACACAACCAAAATAATGTTTGACCAAGTATCTGGCTACCCTGTAGCCCAGTAAAGTTGATACATAAAATTAACCATCATTTCAGATAAAGAGCCTCTGTCCTTCCATGATGAAACTAACAGAATTCAGTTTTCTGAAGCCTTTAACGTCAAAGTAATAATATTATTTAAAGAAGATACTGCCAGATACCCTACTTGGACAAGGAAATATGCCAGTTAATGCCAAAAGGCTACTGTTGTACCCCAGTGTTGTCTCCGTTAGCTACATTATACATGAAGGAGACTACAGAAGATGAGTAGCAAGCACTTTAATTGGGCGTGTGGGTGGAAGTAGATGGAACTCAGGAGGAGAGCTGGATATCACAAAATACTGCAAAACCAATCTCTCAGCACCAAGTCATGTGGCTATGTGGGGAAAAAGCCAGTTAAACGTAAGCCTCAGAGCTCCACTGGGGCTTTGACTATCTCTTCATCCAGATCATGGTAATAAGGGGAGAAAATCCTTATTAACTCTCCACAAATACCACTTGAGGCTCTGGATCTGAAGATCACCTTTCAACACAGTGTTTTGCTTCAGTACAAATTTGCTACTATCATCACTGCCACTACCACTGTTGCTACCAAAATTACCATATGTTTTAGACACTGTACACTTTAAAGCTTACACTAAAGTAAACAAATGAATATACCCACTTCACAGATGAGGAAACTGAGGCTAGAAGAGGCCAAATGCTATTGCTGTGTTTTTGTTTGCCTAGTGTGTTTTTTACCACTTCTTCTAACAGATTCTGTCCCTGATGGCAGAGTGACACATGATCAATCAGTCATTGTCTGTCTCCTAGGAGTTGGTGCTTTAGAAAGAAGCTAGGGTGAGTTGTCTGATGATAGATCCTAGAAAGAGTCCAAGAGCTCTTGCATCCAAGGTCTCTGGCCTTCCTTTGCAACCTGAGGTTTGGCCATTCAGCTGTGTTCCACTTTGTGTGCTATCTCAATATCTCATCCTTTGGCTTAAATTTTAATCGCTTGTGATCAAGAACCTTAAGAAATACCCATCTATGTTACATAATTTATCTAAGAGCAGACAGATATCAGTGGAAGAGCTAAGACCTCAAACCTAGATTTTTCTGACTTCAAAGGCTATACTTTTAACCATGATACCTCACTGGTTTTTGAAAATTGGAATGCTCTAAAGGTATCTGCCACCAAAAGGAACTGTAGCATTCTCCTGATTTTATATCTTGGCTTCTTTAGTAATTTTTCTGAAAAGAGTTAAGCTAACATGGAAAATCTTATAAAATTACTCTATAAAATATAATTTCATTGTTGAAAGGGAAAATCTTTAGTGGGCATATCTGAGTTGGGTTATTTGGATACTGTGTAAAAGGGACAGGCAGAGGTATAAGAAAATGGTACTTGAGCTGTGCTCTTTATCAATCATTGAGAAGAAATGAGAATAAAACTTTCAAGAATCTCTAGATAAGCAGGCAAAAAAGAGGGTGCACAGACTTTCTTTTGCAGCTTCATAAAATGGAAAGACCCAAATGTTCAGTCTTAAGGCTCCATAATTGTGTGAAATGGGCAAAATTAATCTCTCTGAGCCTCAGTTACCTTATCTGTAAAATGGGGATAGTAATGTCTATCTATATAGGGTCACTGTGTGAAGTTAAATTCTCTCTCTCTAGTAAAGTTTATGCCCAGTGAGGGGCCTTAACTCATGACCCTGAGGTCAAGAGTTGCATGCTCCACCGACTGAGCCAGCCAGGTGCCCCTGAAGTTAAATAATACAAGTAAATCTTCTAATATAGAGCCTGATACATGGTAAGTATTTATGAAATGGTAGTTGCTATTATTGTTATAGTTGTCATTAAACTGAGTCAGGTGATAATGGTTAGGGGGCTGACAGGAGAAGGCTGTTGAGAAGTGTGGAAATAACACATAGTTGCAAACCAAAATGATAAAAGTATTTCAAGGAAAGGAGTTTTTAATTCATTGTTAGGATCTCTTGCCTTTGTATGTATTTGTGTTTCATACTGCATTTATTGTGAAAGTAATGCCAATACTGAAAAGTGCATAGATTTAAAATGTAGAGCTCAGTGATGTATCACAAAGTAAACAGCCAAGTTGGGAAATCGCACCTGCTGGTCCTGTAGAAGTACCCCTGCTGCCCATTCCAGCTACTGTCTAACCTTTCCTCTGGGACAAAAGCAACCATTATACTATGCTTTGGGACAATCACATTCTTTCTTTTCTTTATAGTTTTACTTTATAGTAACACTTCAGTATGTGTTATTAAATTTATTTAATTTTGACTATTTTTAAAATTTTATATAAGTGAATTCATCTATTTCTTTTGTGTGTAGCTATAGGTCATTAATTTTCCTTGGTATATAGTATTCTATTCTAGGAATGTATTATATTTTTAAACCATTCGACTATTGATGGATATTTGTGCTGCATTTTGTTTGTTTTGGCTGTTAGACATAAAACGATCCATGATCATTCTCATACATTGCACACATTTCTGATGGCAATTTACCAAAGAAAGAGTAGAATCAGCGGGTCATAGAGTTCATGTGTTTTTAATTTTGGCAAAAAAATGTCTATTGTTTTCTTAAGTGCTTTATCAGTTTATACTGTTAACACCAGAGGATAAGAGTTCCAATGTTCCTCATTCTCAGTAACAGTGGATATTGTCATTCTTCTACAGAGTGTAGTATTGGCTACAATGTGCATTTTCCTGAACACACGAGACTGAGCAAATTTTCTTGGGATTATTGGGCATTGGATATTTTGTTAAGTGGCTACTGAAGTCTTTTGTCCATTTTTCTTTGAGTTAATTATCTTTCTCATTGACAATAGTTCTTGAGATCTTTTGGCTATCTTGTAAATATCTTTACCCATTCCCTGGCTTGCCTTTTCACTAACTTCAGGGTGTCTTTAATGAACAATGGTTTTAATTTTAACATAATACAGAGCAAACATTTTCTTTAAGATTAGTTCTTTTTGTGTCCTAATCCTTATATCTCTATACCAATGTCATAATGCCATCCTCCTAAATTATTTTCTAGAAGTTTTACTTCTGTGTTTTTCACATTTAGATCTACAGGTCTATCTGGAATTGATTTTTATGTATGTGTGGTATAAGATGTCAAGTATTTTTCTGTCCTCAAATTAATAATCCAATAGTTCCAACATCATCACTAAAAAGACTCTCTTTTCCTCATTATGTTGCAGGGCCAACTTGCCAAGCTTCCTGTTCTATTTCCCATACCTGTCAGTTATTGTACTAATTGCACACTGTCTTAACTACTTAACTTTATAAGGTATTAGATGACATACTGTTGTCACTGTCTTCATCTCCTTTATAACTCTTAGCTTCTTGGATTTCCCTATACATTTTAGAATCAGCTTATCAGGTTCTATAGAACCTGGTGAATTTTTATTGAAACTGTAGAAGTTTGGGGGAAAATCAGAATCTTTACTGTTTCTTCTTTTCCAAAACTTTTCACTTTTAATTCTTACCTTATTATACTAGCTAGGTTCTCCCATGAATCTTTATGAATGTAATTATGCTGAATAAAATAGATTATAATGTGCACCCTTATCTCATGCCAGATATCATCATACCATTCCGCATATTTGCTATCAGTTTTTTTAGATACCCTTTCTAATAGTACAGTCCTATTTCTAATGTCCTAGAACTTTTAGCTAAAATCATGAACACCTGTTGAATTTTATTAAATGTTCTTTCTCTTTCTCTCAAGATGATAAAATGATTTTTCCCTTGATTCTATTAATGTGGTTAAGTTATATTGGTTGATTTTGAATCTTAAGTCAAAACTGCATTCCTGGAACATATCCAAATTTGTAAAAATGCACTGTGCATTGAAAATAATGCTTCATTTGATATACTAGTATTTTGCTTAGAGTTTATGAAGGTTGGCCTATAACCATCTTCTTTTGAAATGTTTCTACCAGGTTTTCTTATCAATGTTGTACAGGCTTCATAAATTGAACAGTAATGTGTTCTCTCCTTTTTTATTTTCTGGTCAAGTTTCTGTGAGATTGGTGTAATGTATGAGTCTTAAATTACGGATCTGATTTCTCTAAGTTAGAAGTAACATTTAGAATCCTACTTCTTAGGTTAGTCTTAGTAAGGTACAATATTTCTTAGTAGCATACAGTTGTTTAGATCGTCTTGAAAGCTTTTTAGTGTTTGTGGGATCTGTAATTATGTTTTTAAAAAAATTGTTATTGGTTATGTACACCTTTTTTTTAAAATCCAAGTTAATTAAGAGCTTAGCAATGTGATTAGTTTTTTAAAAGAATGTGTTTGTCTTTGTCATCCCTATACTGTATGCATATTTTCTACTGCACTGATTTCTGCTCTTATTTTTTATTACTTCTTCTTTCTTTGGGTTTAATTTGCTTTTCTCTTTTTCTAACTTAAGAGGGGTACTCACTCAGGTTTGTCTTTCAACTTATTGAATAAAGTAAGTATATTTATTTTAAAGACTGCTTCTGATAATTTTAGTTTCTGGAGTCTCTTCACAGTTGCTTCTACTGATTGTTTCTGCTGGTTTTGGTCAACTGATTTTGTCTCTCTGTATGCTTGCCTATTTTTTATTGTAGGTCAGATATTGCATTTGCTGACTTGTTTGTAGAAAAATACAGTGCCTAGGAATGATGTTATTTTCCTTCAGGGATGATTTACATTGGGTTCTGCTAGTATATGAGGGCACTAGCAATCCAAGATCACCTTAATCCAATTGAAATGATTTGAAGCTGTATACCTATGGAGGCCTGTCCACTTCCAGTTAACATTTACTGGTAGAGAAAAGACTCAGAGCCAAAACATTCACGAACATAGCCTTTCCAGGTGCTAGAGTCCATTCCCGGTCTCATCTTCTTAAGAGGCTATCAAAATCAACGCATTACCTTTTAGTCTCAACACTCTGTCCTCTGGATTTAGCAAATTTTCCTAAGGGAAGAGTTGCCCTTAAACCTGGACCTCTATTCTTTACTGGCTCCTGGCCCTGAAATTCTTTACTCTCCTGTTAGTTCCCCAATGTTTTAAAGAATTTTTTTTTAAAAAAAGACTTTAAATATTTGTCCAGCTTTTCTAGTTGTTCTAGTTCAAATTACCTGGCCAAAGCAGAAGACTCCTAACACTGCTTCCCTGTCTCCAGCCACTCATGATTAAACCATACTTGGACCCATACTTTACACTATATACAAAAAGTAGCTCAAAGTGGATCATATACATCAATGTAAAATCTTAAGCTATAAAATCTTTAGAAGAACACATAGGGGAAGGTCTTTGTGACCCAGGGCTAGGCAAAGATTTTTTAAATCCAACATCAAAAATTCAATCCAAAAATGAAAAAAAAAGAACTAATTAGACCTCATCAAATTGGAAAAGTTTTGGGGCACCTGGATGGCTCAGTAGTTAAGTGTCTGCCTTCGGCTCAGGTCATGATCCCAGGGTCCTGGGATCGTGCCCCACATCAGGCTCCCTGCTCAGTGGGAAGCCACCTTCTTCCTCTCCCACTCCCTCTGCTTGTGTTCCCTTTCTTGCTGTCTCTCTCTCTCTGTCAAATAAATAAATAAAACCTTAAAAAAAAAAAGGAAAACTTTATTTTTCAAAAGACACTAGTATGAGGATGAAAAAGAAGCCACTATTTGGGAGAAAATATTTGTAAAATCATATATCTGATAAAGGACTTGTATCCGGTGTATATAAAGAACTCACAATCCAAAAGCAGATAACAACATATAAATGGGCAAAAGATTTGAGAAGATACTTTGCCAAAAAATATATACAGATGGCAAATAAGCACATGAAAAGATGCTCAACATCACTATTAGTTAGAGAAATGCAAATTAAAGCACAGAATAACACTATAAACTATTAGAATGGCTAAACTGAAAGAGTGACTAGGAGGGCCTGGGTGGCTCAGTCCGCTAAACATCTGCCTTCAGCTCAGGTCATGATCCCAGAATGTTGGGGTTGAGCCCCAAATCAGGATCCTTGCTCAGCAAGGAGTCTGCTTCTCCCTCTCCCTGTGAGCCTCCCCACTAACTCATGCTTTCTCCTTCCCTCTCTCTCTCTCAAATGAATAATAAAATCTTAAAAAAAAAACCATAAAAAGTGATTATACCAGGGTTAATGGGGATGGAGCACTAGGATATCTTACACACTACTCGTGAGAATGTAAAATGGGATGACCTGTTTGGAAAACAGTTTGGCAGTTTTTAAAAAGTTAAACATACACCTATTACATGACCTAGTCATCCCAGTTCTATGTCTTTACCCAAGAGAGAAGTATGTGGCCACATAAAAACTTGTGGAGTATCTATATCATGGAACACTATTTAGTAATAAAAGGAAAGTTACTGATATATACAGCCATATAGATAAATCTCGGAATACTTATGATGAGTGAAAGAAGCCACATAAAAAAAGGGTTCATAGAGTATATGATTCTATTTAAATAAAATTCTAGAAAACACAAACTTTTAGAGTGAAAGAAAGAACTTCAGCAGTTGCCTGGGGATTAAAAAGGGGATTACTCAGGGGCATGAGAACATGCTGGGCCTTCAAGAATATGTTCACTGTGTTGATTGTGGTGAAGGTTTCACAGGCATATGCGTATGTCAAAACAAATTAAATTGTTCACTTTATTCTTCAGTAAAGCTGTTAAAAGTATTTTTTCTATTTTTGGGGTCTCTGGGTGGCTCAATGGGTTAAGCCTCTGCCTTCGGCTCAGGTCATGATCTCAGGGTCCTGGGATCGAGCCCCACATCAGGCTCTCTGTTTGGCAGGGAGCCTACTTCCCCCACTCTCTCTCTCTGCCTGCCTCTCTGCCTATTTGGTCTCTCTCTCTGTGTCAAATAAATAAATAAAATCTTTAAAAAAATACTTTAAAAATATTTTTTCTATTTTCAAATTACTATTTGTGGAGTCTCTTGACTGAGTCCTTTCTGATACCTACCCAATTTAAAGTAGTCCTCCAATCCCTATATCACATTGTCCTGTTAGAGATTATTTTCATAGCCCTTATTATCTAAAATTACTTTGTTCATTATTTGTTCATATGTGGTCTTCATTTTCTCATGGATTTATGCTCAAAAAAGTAGATAATCTTGAGTTGTCTTCATTCCTATTTTTTTCCTTAGCTTATAAATTATATAATTATCCATTTAAACAAAAGATAATTTCATTCATTCCTTCAGCAATTATTTGTTGAATGCCTATATTTTGCCAATCATCATGTCAAGTAGCAGGCATATGGAAATGAATCAGTTATGACCTCTGCCCTGCAGGGCACTCTTCCAACTATTGCTGTACTTACTGCCCTTCATTTTGCAGTGAAATCTTACTCATCATCTCTTAATACCTGGCTCAGATACTTGGTCAAGTTTTCCTGACCAAATGGAATACTGCTTTTTTTGGTTCTTCCTAGGCCTTTGTTTATATTATGTAACAGCATCTGCTAATTTTCTCCCTGAATTCATTCTCCCCTTTAACATTTTAGTGCTAGAACCAAACTCCACCCTTCCGACACCCAACACTAAGTTTTAGCTAGGCACTTGCCAACCCAAATGTAGTTTAGCCTTTCTTAGAGCTAGGTATGGGCATATGATTCAAGATGCTATGATATGACTGAAACTGCTGTGTGCAATTTTTGGGTCATCTTCATCTTCAAGATGCAGCCACTTGTCTGGTACTTATTCTTTCCCTTTCCTTCCTGCTGGAACACAGATATGAAGGTTCAGCAAAGGCCAGCCAGGTTCAATCATGTGGAATATGACAACATCCTAGGAGATGGCAGAAAAACAAAATCAAAGAAACTTGGTGGGGCACCCAGGTGGCTCAGTCAGTTTAGTGTCTGCCTTTGGCTCAGGCCCTCATCTCAGGATTCTAGGATCGAGCCCCGAGTCAGGCCCCTGCTCAGCAGGGGAAGCTGCTTGTCCCTCTCCCTCTGCCCCTGCCCATGTTCTCTCTCACTTGCTAACTCTCTCTCTCTCTCTCAAATAAATAAAATCTTTAAAAAGAAAAGAAAAAAACTTAGGTCTTTGAATGAGCTGCTAGCTGTGAAGGGTTTATAACTTGGCTACTTTACAGAAAAGAGATAATCCCTGATATTATTTAAACACTGTATTTTTTGAGTGTTTGTCTGCTTCTCTCTATGCTCTCTTTTTAATAGCAACTTCTTTTGTGACTTCTAAAACTAGCTGTATTAATAGAAACTTCCATACGTGGCACTTTTCTACATAATAAGTAGTTACCTTCTCTGGATTGGAAGGACATCTGGGAAAGAACAAGTGACAAATGTCTAACACAACAAAATCAAATCAATTTTCTGGGTATCTATTATGTGTAAGGGACCAAAAAGTTATATTACTGCTTATTATAATTATTGTAACCCCAATCTAACAGGAGTTTTCTGTTTTACTGATTTTTGTTCTTTCGTATTTCCTTCCTTCTACTTTGTGAGTTAATTTTGCCTGCATTTTTTAAAGCTTCTTTACATGGAAAATGTTTCCAGTAATTTCCTGAAAAAAAGTCTTAAAGCTATAATTTTCCTTCTAAGTGTTGCTATAGCCATGTCAACATATTTGGAAATCAGTAACTTTAAAATCATTTGTTAATTGTTAACTGCATTTTGTCAGAGCAGGTAGTTGGTTTGAAAACAATCCTCTGAAATTTTCTAACTTTCTTTATGGCCCACTATGTGGCCAATTTTCAAAAAAGTTTCAAGAGTGCTAGAAAAGAGGGTGTATTCTGAAGCTGTTGAGGGCCACACATTGTTTATGTGCACAATATCAAGGCATGTTAAATTTTGTTATTAATTTTTTATAAGCTTATTTACTCAGTTACTAAGAAAAGTGTATTAAAATCTAGTAAAAAGGACTTGTTTGCTTCTCCTTATAAGTCTATCAATTTTGCTTCATACATTTTGAGTTTGTGTTACTAGGTCCATTCATGTTTTGGATGATTAAATCTTCCTGGCAAAATGAAGATGTTGTTATTACGTAGAGGCCCTCTTATCCACAATAACACATTTTGTCTTAAAGATGCAATTGTCTGATATATTTAAGATGTTTTTCCTGTAGGTAGCATATGACTGAATTTGTTTTTCAGCCCAGTTTGATAGTTTTGGTCTTCTAAGTGAAGAGTTTGACTTTTTGAATTATTTCAGTATAGCTTCTGATAGATCTGTATTTTATTATTCCTATCTTATTTTGCACTGTTGTTTTTAATATTCTGTTCAGTCTACATGTCTTTTTCTTTTCTTTCTTCTCAACTTTCAGATAGAATTTTCCCTCCAATTCCATCTTTTTCTCTACTACATTCAGAGTTATGACCTTTTCCTGTTCCTCTTAAAAATATTAACATAGATATTTAATATGTTGCAGCCTCAAGTTCATTTGTATTTCTAGCTTCTTCCAGAAGAAGGATTCATACAAGAACACTTTTCCAAACTCCTTTTACCTGCTTTTCAAACTTACAAGCTATTTTAGTTTTTTTTTTTATTTTAAGCACAAGACATTATTATTTTACTCATTTAGTATTTCTTTAGTTATATATTGACTATTTTCTATGTTCCTGTCTCTTTGCGGTACAGACCTTCCATCTGAGCTCACCTATCTTTTGCCTGAAGTATGTCCTTATAGAATTTCCTTTAGTGAAGGTATGCAGGTAGCAGAGTCTGATTTTCTTTGCCTGAAGAAAACCTTCCTTCACTACACTCAAGATAATATTATGTCCTATGTCCATGCTTGTTGCTGTTGAGAAATCAGCACTTGGTTTTTTATTTTGTTTATTTTTTCTTCTTTACGTTTTTTAGCACCCCCTCCACAAATGGGGGAGGGGTAGAAGGAGAGAGAGGATCTCAAGCAGACTCCCCACTGGGCAGGGCCCAGTCTCACAACCCTGAGATCATGACCTGAGCTGAAATCAAGAGTCAGATGCCTGCCACCCAATTGCCCCAGCTTTTGCTTTTTTAAGGTAATCTCTTTTCTCTCTGGCTACTTGTAAGGGCTCTTTGTGTTGAACACTCTGAATATTATCGTGGTGTGTGTACATCTGGATTTATTCTTATTTATCCTCTTTTAGGTTTTTTCATTCTTCTTTACTCTGTGAATTAATGTCTTTCATTAGTTAGAGAAAGTTTTCAGCTATTAGCTCTTCAGGTATTACCTTTGTCCTTTGATTTCCTCCTAGAATTTGAGGGACAAGATTTATTAGATTCTTTTTTTCTATTCTTCCAGGTCTCCTATCTCTTTTTGGGCTGAAATCCATATAGTTTTTTCAATTCTATCTTTCTGTTTACCAATGCTCTTTTTAGCTATGTCTGATATGTTATAAAACCTATTGAATTTTTAATGTCAACTACTATATACTTTTCATTTCTAAGAGATTTCCTGTTAGTTTTAAAATCTTCTTGTTCCATGGGATGCCTCAGTGGCTCAATGGGTTAAGCCCTGCCTCCGGCTCAGGTCATGATCCCAGAGCCCTGGGATGGAGTCTCACATCGAGCTCCTTGCTCAGCAGGGAGCTTGCCTCTGCCTGCTTGTGCTCATTCTCTCTGACAAATAAGTAAATAAATAAAATATTTAAATAAAAATAAAAATAAAATCTTCTTGTTCCATATACTTTTAAACATTTCTTTTCTTGAAATGTATTACATATACTTAATTTAACATTTAGTGTCTAAATAAAAACTTAATAATTTGTGAGTCTGATTCTGTTGTCTATTCTTTCTATTAGCTTTTTGTCAGGTACCTGTATTATTCCCTGTGTGTGTGTGTGTGGGGGGGGGTTATTCAGAGCTATTCATTTTCTTCTGAACTGTCTCTGAGCACAGTGAATGAAAGCAGCTTTCTCCTGAAAGGATTTGTGTTTACTTATATCAGACTACTTGGGGGCACTAAGGATCCAGGACTGTTTCAAACTAAATTTTTGGCTGGGAGATTTTGAGGCCACCCAGGCAGGATGAATTGGGGCTCTGAAGTGATGAGAAGACTTTCTTATGGCTCGAGTCCCTATGAAATGCTCTTGGCCCCAAAAGAGTTAGTACCCAGTACCATGATTCAAGGCAGGTAGTTTTCCTTGTAGAACTTTGATGGGGGTGAGGTGATTCTGCTTATTTTTAATTCTCCCTGCCACTAAGAATAAGGATGTTTGGGCTCCCAGCTATATGAGATAGTCTTCTATTAGACACTATCTACCTTGAGAAAACCTTGGGTTTTATGTTATGTCTTTGTAAGACTTCAAAAAACAATTCTCTAGGTCATTCGGTTTAGCAAATGTCATTAGAGTTAAAGTTAAAGCCAGACCTAGTGTTCCACTTATTCTCTTAATTCATATCGTTACTTATTCCCTGGTTTGGGTATTTCTTATTTTGTTTGTTTGGATAGTTTTTTATTTGTTTGTTTTGCAAGTTCTCAGGATAATGTGAGAAAATGTTTTTATATTACATCCAACATATTTAATTGTTTTCAGTGGGAAGATCAGTTTGGACTTTTAGTCTGCCATATTGCCAGAAATTAACATTTTCTATAACACTTAAATTTTTTGCCAGTCATCGCAAAATCACATGTTTAGTCTTTGAAGACACAACAAGTATGACATTAATGTGCTCTTTAAAAAACTCTAGGTTTGTACAAAAGGTTTTAGAAACAATTATTCTCACCAAAACCAAAGTAGATTTTAACAAATACCAATTAAGACTTTATAGACCATATCTCCTCAAGGTTGGATCAAGTTGAAGAACAGAGCTATGGAAGCCAGAAGGCTTGAGTTTGCTGTGTGATTTTGGGTAAGCCCCTTAATTGGTTGGCCTCTGGCTTTTTATGTATATGATGAAAGGGTAGGACTGGATGTTCCCTTCAGGATCAAAACTGTATGATGACTGCACAGAAGTATTTAGTGTAAATAGAGCACAGTCAAGATCAGAGTTTCTCATGCTCAAGACATCCCTTAAGGCTAGTCTACTTTCACATTTTAAACATACAGCAACATAATGCTTTAAATAAGCATATTGGTGTGGCCGTTAAATCAATATAAACTACTTTTATACTTCAAAATAGAATCTTCAAGATTCTTAATATTTTGATATCTTTTGATATTCTGAGTATATCTTTATTCTCTTCGTCCTTTCTGGCATTTCAAATTATTGTAACTATTAATATAATTTAGGGATTATGCATTTTTTGCATGAAAAATTATAAATACTCAAAAGCTACATCTATACTGTCTGCTGTGAGTTTATATGCAGAATTTTGAAAACATACACTAAAAACTGCCAGCATATTGAATTAATTGTTAAAAAAAAATCAACCTAATACCACACAGATTAAACTGTCCAAAGTAAGTTTTAATGCAACATATTCACAGGTTTACACTCTGAAGTTGTGAAAAGATTATCTTTTTCAAATTTGATTAAGTGCTGCAAGATGTAGAAGAAACTCAGCACTCGAATGAATTATATGTTTGATGTCATTTTTGGCAAAACCTCATAAAATGTCACATAAAAGAAAAACATCTCACTTAAAATAAGGTCTTGACAGCAGTCTGGAATAGTTAACTCCAATCCCAAGTAAGAATGCTGGTTATAATCAAAATTTTAATGATGATATTAGTTCTCCCCTTGAGACAATCTAAATATCAAAACAAAACATAATAAAAAACAACATGTGCATACACCCACACACCCCTTGTCTGTTACTTTCTAAAAAGGACAAATTTGTAATTATTTCAGTTCATGCTCTGAGTACTGATTAGAATGTTTCCCTGAAGATTTATCACTGGCCACTTGAGAAATGAAGAAGTGGCAGGTTACCCCAGCCAATGTCAATCAATACTTTTTTGCTGTTTAGTATTAATTCATGAGAGGTATGAATAATGCCCATCAGCAATGGAAATGGAGTCCTTGGGTGTCAGTGGCCTCAAATAATAGAGCTGAAAACGTTGGGAATTTTTAATCTTCCAACTACATTTATACACTCTTTATATCCATCCTCCTATATATCCCGCTGATATGAGAAAATTAAGAGAAAGAATACCCCTAAAATCAGGTTGTTCTCTTAAGAGTTATCTCAATTTCACTTGCAAAGTTTTTTAAAAAGCATATTACAAACAAGATTATGATAAAATAACATTATGGAAAACAATACACATGTTTCTGACATGAAGATAAAAAAGTTGAGAAGAACAAGTATCACATAGTTAACCATGGTTGTTTTTGGCAGAAGTATTATGGAGTGATTTTTCTTTTTATCTTTTATGCTTTTCTACAGTTCTCATATTTTTGCAAAGGATATACATTACTCTCATAACTGGGAGAAATAATAAAGCCCTTTTTTTTTTTTATTTTAAAGAGACAGTTAAGGCCATCAATTAACCAACCTATTTTTACTGGGTTAGGAATGGCATCAATAGGAAGACAAAGTACAGTTACTAAAAATATAGCTAAAGGCTCTTGTCAAATTTCCTATATTGGAATTACATCCAATACCAGGCAGAAATAATGCTTCTTTTAAAACTATTTTAAGACAGTGAAGGGCTGCAAAGAGATACCCCTAACACACTGGCTCATTAAAAACAAAACAAAACAAACCCTCAACAACAACAACAGATGAGGAGGACTGGTTAAAGTTCATTTTTCACTGCACATAAAATTAAATATGCCCATAACATATGATTCTCAAAGTAAAGCTCAACAGGATTTGCTCATGATAGCTAGTGAGAAAGTCTGAGATGGACTGTCCAAAAAACAACAAAGTACTTCATGGACTCTCAAATTAGAGAGGATCATCTCTTAGTCACTTTACCAAAAGATGAAATTCTTGGTCTAAATGTGAGGGTATGCTCATCTTTACATTTGCTATCTGCCTTTAAAAATCTTTACTAGTTTTAAAATTATATTATTGAAAGGCATTGTTAAAAATATAACATGCTTTCTGGCATATGAAGGTAGTGACATGTATTAAAAAAAATTTTACTTTTGAGACTGGTTATCCTGGCTACAGAGGAAGTCTTTATTTTTCTAGGATTTCTAAGAAATGAAGTATTCCATATAACTGAATATTTTAGAAAAGAGAATCTTTGTCTTCAATTGAGCAAAATGATAAAAAAAAATTTTTTTTAACCAGTTAGGTTAGAATCATTGACCAATCTCTGGGCAATAATAAGTTCCATCTAAACAAATAATAAACTAAACAATAATAAATTCCATCTAAACTTTTCTTAATCGAATGAGCATCAATAACTTTAATACTAACATGCTTTCCAAGTATAATGAAGTACAACAAATCCATAATATTCCAGTCCTATTAGTTATTGTGTTTTATTACTTACTGTCAAGTGGTCAGCTATCGTGTCTTGCTGCTGCCAGAATGAAGTCCCTAGCTGTGCCTTTCTCTCTCACTCTTTTTATTTTTAATTTTGTTTAATTCCAATAAAATAGTGAGCTAGCAAGAGTTTATATGCAGAATTTTGAAAACATAATCACTAAAAACTGCCAGCATATTGCATTAATTGTTAAAAAATCAACCTTATATTCTAATTCTTCAGGTATATTTCATATTCCATAACATCTCCCCTTATAAAGGGTATTCTCCCTCACTTTTACTATTCTTTTATCTGTTCTGAACTTAGAACTGGATAATCAGTTTATTAGTACTATGCACAAAATAAGAATAAAGAGAGTATTATTGATGGCTGGCCTGAGAGGCTTTCTATGATTCAATTGCACATATACTTTTACTTTTCTATGTAAATAACATTAAAAGTTAGCATAAAGATTAAGAGTAGAGTATGGGAAAAACAAGCTTGATACTTAGAGCCTTCAAGAAAAAAAAGACTTGAGTACCTAAAGGAAGTTAAGTGTTTTGGAAAAAAGTACCAGTTTGCTTAGTGAGAGGAATGAATTCTACATGGTATTAGGCACAACACAGACCTAGTGTTCCAAAAGAGCTTCTGTTTCTTATAAAAACCAAGATTAAGCTAGTTTAACATCATATGTTAGATGAAAAGTAGTCAAAAACTATATACTTTTACAACGTATCAAGCCTGAGGGGCCCTAGTCTGACTTAATCCAGTGTTAAAAAGAGAGTCTGATGAAACTTGAAATGGCCTGGTACAATTTGAGAGGTACACAACACCCCAGGGATGTGTTCACGAAGAGGCTTTAGAATTCTTTCTTGATGTACAAGCTCAGATTGCCTTTCCTCCTCTAATTTCTGGCACTAGTCAGAAAATAGGTATTATGTGCTTTGAACTTTGAAAAGAGGATCTGATACCTTATCTCTCTAAAATTGATTAGAGAATATGTCCAAACCTGTATCTCTATGTCACTATGTTCAGTTTGGTACTAGTTTTGATGTGATAAAACTCAAAGAAACCTGGAAAGGACTTAGAAACATAATTTAATGAAAAGGATTATGTAGTTTATTAGAGAATCTGACAGAGCCAATATAGGAAACCAACTCTATCTCAGATTAACTATCAGTCTTATTCAAAATTGGTAAGAAAACCCCATGGACAGGCCTGGATGATTTGCACTGAAAGTACAGAGACTCCCTGGCTATAAATAGGATTGTTTGGTATCATATCTCTTCTGACATTGCTGGTATCTAAAGTATAACACTACATTCCTTGTTTACCTAAACTGGGGTGTTAGAACCTACTGCAGACTCTATATTCAACTGACAATACAACCTAACTGCTTTGAATTTTAGAGTCAAATTTACGCTATCATAAAAAATTCCAATTGTTGACTAAAATAATAATATTCCTTGATGCTGTTTCTTTCATTTAGTGAAGCCTTTTAAAATAAAAGCCTTTAAACATATTTAGATGACAAACCAATAGCAAAAATTATAAGGTTATATTTATGGAATGCTTTTCTTATATAGAGGTATAATCATATTTGTTATCCAACAATACCCTTGTGATATAAGGAATAGCAGACTTTGAGTCTTCCTGGGAAGACTGAAAAGAAAATGGATAGTCCTATATATTTTTTTACTACATAGAGAAGCTCTGTTTTACATTGGTTTTCAAAAGATTAATAGGTTGGCTCAATTTTAACTATATGTTTTTTTACTAGGAGATGTCAGAGGTTTTGGGTTATGAACTAATATTCTTGGGGGTGCAGCTTTGTTGAGCCATAGCTGGTATATAAAAGAGTTGCACTTGTTTGGACAGGTAGAGTTTGATGGGTTTGGACGTGTCCCTATACCCACGGCCCTATCACCACAATAGGTAATACCAAATACCAGTATAATTAGGATTGTTCAATTGTATGGGGCTCAAAGTATTATTGATGTAAAAGCATCAAAAGTATTTTATTTTCTGTCATAATAGAATTGAAGGAGTTAACAAAAAAGTAAATACTTAATAGTAAAACACTAGAAATATAGGAATAGCACATTTTATTTATCTTATATTTATATAGAGAGAAATAGATGGGTCCTGATTTTAAAGTAATTTGCCTGAGGTGATAGAAGAGACTTAGAAGTATAGCTATAGCTAGAATATAAATTCCTGTTTGCCTATATAAATCTGGCTAAGGATCTAGCTCAAGAAACTGGGTAAAGAGTATAAAACCAAAGGATTATTACTCTCTGACCAAAGGAGATTTCCTTAGACAACAGAAGCCCAGATAAAGTATCACATCTATTAGAACACTTGGCTAAACGCTAAGTGGGAGGCCGCCAACTCACACAAGGCCAAAAATGGGCCGATTAAAGCACCGGCATTAGAATACAAAGCTTTTTTGTTCTGATGGGTATCTTCCCAAGTACTTTTAATCTGAGGATATTACATTAAATTCTAAAGTGAAGTGGCAATAGTCAGCAAGTGTTAGCCAGATAACTTCATAAAATCAGGAAATAATACTACTGGATACTTTACTTAAGCATGTAGACAAGCTCACATATAAACCCTTTAACAAAGAAAATGATTATTGAAATGTAATTGTGAAAGCACATGAAAGAAATATTTATTTTGAAATTTTGATTTATGTTTTATTTATATACAGCTGTATTGATTACAGGTTTTAACTGCAACTAACACAGTATTAAAATTCAAAATTTCCATTTGTGGGATTTAGATAGGACAAACTGGAAAGCGAAATAGCTTTATTTTTCTCCTTACAAAGTTAAAATTGTTTTTATATAGCACTGTAAATTTATTAAAGGTCTTCTCATTATCTAATTTACTTCTTAGAAGAAACTTGAGGGGTACACAAAGCATTTTTCTATCTGGATTTATGGTAAGAAAATGGAATCACACAGGCTTAAATAACTTCACTGCTAGTAAATGGACTTTAAAATCTTAATACATTCCCGTTTATTTTTTGAGAAGATTTAATACTCTAAAGTATTCTTATAACCTTTAGTGTTAAATATAATAAGCACTTAGTATTACTATCAAAATTACTATTAAAAATATCAAAATAAGTATATTTTTTGTCTCTCTATATTAGTAGATGTGGTACCTGCATCCAGATGGAAATTAACATGGAAGACCTGTTTACATTACACAACAGTTTACACACCAAAGTATCTAAAAGCCTCTTTTTAATACCAATTATCTCCTTCTAAGTTAATTGGCAAATTAAATTTCTAGATATAGCATATAATATTCAAAAGACCAAATCATCCAAAGTTATGATAATACTCAAATAATTAAGTCTTGGATTAAAATAAAATGTTTTATAAAAGCCAGATATGCAGCCATATAGCCCAATTAAAAAATCTTTCCTGAATAGGTTTAGCTGATATATGAAGGTATAGAGCCAAAGTCAAATAATACCTTCAGCTTCTTTCCCTGTGATGATCTTACTATGAAAATGCTTATGAGAACATTTGGATCTGTTCCCAGAGTTTATATAGTTCTAACCATGGAATATCTTTCAGCTGGGAAGATAAGCTAAGTTCTGACATTCAGGGATGCTTAAAATTCTGCTTTGTTTCCAAAATGCTGTGCAGTGATATGTCTCATGGTGTCATTTTTAATCATGGGGCAAGAAGGAAAACTAGACTTAAAAACTCCATAGGGACATGTGAATTTCAAATATAATGTAGTGTTTGCTGAAATTCACAAATCTTACATAATATACAATTTCCTAGCATCGGCCATACTAGTCAATTTAAAAAGGTAAAATAAGTTTAGAAGAAATACAATTCCAGGGGCTGCCTGGGTGGCTCAGTGGGTTAAGCCTCTGCCTTCAGCTCAGGTCCTGATCTCAGGATTCTGGGGTCAAGTCCCACATCAGGCTCTCTGCTAGGCAGGGAGCCTGCCTCCTCCTCCTCCTCTCTCTCTCTTTCTCTACTTGTGATCTCTCTCTCTCTCTGTCAAATAAATAAAATATTTAAAAAAAAAAAATACAATTCCAAGAAAAAGGTAATTCATAATGCATCCTAGATAGGGGCTAAAAGCAAATTTTGTTCAGCATTCTAATAAGATGGTGATAAAACGATATTGTTTCTAATAGCACTGTAAAATTATGAGAATCAAAATAAAGACTGATTTAGTGCCTAGGTCTTGGTTTCTTAGTGCCAAATACAATGGAAAACCAGAATTTTTTGGAGAAGTGGTTGATTTCAGGCCTGGAGAGGGGAAAACACAAGATCAACCTGGAGCCTTCTGTGCTTAAAAGTAAAAATGTGCTCAAAGTTGGGAGCAAGTTGCAAAGACATAGGAGCCAACCTGAAGGAACTACTAATGACCAATTCTGGTACTGTATGAACAACAAAATAAATAATGATAGTTTGGGATTATAACACATAGAACAAAATAAATATTCGCAAGCCCAAATTGATATAAATAAGTAAATCTATAAATAGAAAGTGATCTTATAGAAGAATTACAAGTATTAAAAATAGTGGGAATCAGGGAAATAAAAAGTAACCATTAGAACATCACAGTAAATAACTGTTGTCTATAGGCAAGATCCACCAATGGATACTAAAATTAGTGGGGGGAAGCTTGAAAAGTAACAGGATGGATGGCCTCGAAGTATTTTTTCCCCCAAATACTTAAAATCTCAAAGGGAAATGTAACAGCTCAACAGACACTACTTTAAGCTAATGATCAAGGTAGTATCATGACTAGAAAGACAATAGGTAATCTTATAATGCACTGGGAAGAACATATCATTTCTCTGGCAATCTTGCCCCAAAAATGTATAACCTTAATCTAATCATGAGAAAACATCAAACTCAAGTAAGACAGTCCACAGAATATCTAACCAGGACTCTTCAAAGTGTCAAGAACGTGAAAGACAAGAAAAGACTGAGGAATTGTCACAGATTAGAGGAGACTAAAGATACACAAGGACTAAATGCAATATGGAATTCTGGATGGACAAATTGAACAGAAAAAGGTCGTCAGTGGGAGAACTGGTGAAATTCTAATAAGGTCTGTAGTCAATAGTAATGTGTCAACTTTAATTGCTTGGTTTTAATCATTGTATTATATTGATATATGACCTTAACATTAAAGGTATATGGGAACTCTGTAACTTCTGTAGTTCTAAAATTATTTCAAAATAAAACAATCAAAAATAAATTAGTAAAATGCCCCACTTTTTGTGGAAGCTAATTTTTAGCTGACATTCAAATTTAAGGAAAATCCAGGTATTTCTCAAAGATATAAGCAACATTAAATTCAGAAAAGTACTTACTAACTAATATAATTCTCTAACTATGGCATAAAAAAGGTTTTAACATAGCTAATTTTCTCATAAATAGACTGACATAAGCTATAGAAGAATCTTCTGTTTTGTGTTAAGAAATCATTCTAAGACTCAAATCTTTCTTTAATTGTATTTAATATTTCAAAGGCAGATCAAGTTAAAATAGCACTGCTTGTATCTAATACAAGACTTAACTGTAGAGCACTATTACAATAATTATCTATTTCCAATTTTCTCACTTCTACTAGATCATAAACTACAAAGGCAAGAACCATCCATCTCTTGCCAACTTCATCCCTCTGGCCCTGCATGGTTCTTGAGACATGGGCATACTAATAATTATTAGCTCAAAAATGAATTAAAAAATTTTAAATTTTTAATTAAAATATTTTAAAAAATGAATTTAAAAAATTAGAAAAAGATTTTTCTATTTGAAAGGAATTACTTTGATATATTTAAAATGCTTTTAATTATTAGGAACAATACTCTGAGAAAATTACATATAAACTTAAAAATAAAATAACCCTCACTGTACTTCTTTCAAATCTCGGTATTGCCAATATAGCTTGTTTCTCTTCTGGGTTATACTTTACCTACCTGGGTTATACTATACTTATGTATGACCTAGTCATACATAAGTTTACCCTTTCTTTTAAATTCAGCTTATAATTTGTGTTATTACAAGTGAGTTAATTTTTTAGTAGTTTCATTCAAATATATTTCAGTGACTTTGACTTAGTCATTAAGTACCTTCCTTTATTTACTCTAATAGTCAGTGGGAGATATGCTGCAAATAATCTAAGAACTATGTCCTTCAGATAGTTATGTGGTATTACTTTTGCTACTTAAAGTCAGTACTAATGCCTACGATGTTCTTTATTAGAATATGAAATCTTTAAAGCTAGATGTGGCATCTTATTCTTTGATTTATCTCCAATAACTGTGATAGAATATGGTACATAAAAGTACTTTTTGGTATCCAAAAAGCATGAGAATATAGAAGACATATGCATAAAGCAGATTTGTTAAGCCAAATTTAGTACATATTATTAAAGCTAAGAATAAAATTTCTAATCATGTTCACTGAATCTATAATGTAATTTATTATCGTGAAAAGAAAACAGAGGGTTCCAATCTGTTAATTTGGAAATTGGCCATTACATGTTTTATAGCTGAAACAGTTTTAAACTAAGAATCATCAGTGAAACAACTTTTAAAAAGCCCTTTTAGGGGCGCCTGGGTGGCTCAGTGGGTTAAAGCCTCTGCCTTTGGCTCAGGTCATGATCCCAGGGTCCGGATGGAGCCCCACATTGGGCTCTCTGCTCAGCAGGGAGGAGCCTGCTTCCTCCTTTCTCTCCGCCTGCCTCTCTGCCTACTTGGATCTCTTGTCTGTCAAATAAATAAATAAATAAAATCTTTAAAAAAAAAAGCCCTTTTAGCATCATAAAAATCACAGTAAAACGAAGAACACATTTAACCCGTATAAACAGCAGGGTATTATTTTGGTTGCTTTTTGATCAGCTTTATTAGTATTTTAGATTTTCAGTGTCTTAACATAAACAAACAAATAAAAAACAAGACTTTATACTTCATACTATTTCAAACCAATGCAAAAATGTTTATAGAAGTCCCAAACATAGGGCCTAAATGCTTTTCTTAATGTTTTAAAGGGTGTACAATATAAAAAATGAACATTCCATTCTTGTGCCCTCCTAGATATGTGTTATGGTATTTAAGTTTTGTCTGATGTCAAGTCTGTTAGTTTTCATTAAGCTTTTTAGAATAATAGTTATGATCATGTTTGCCTGAATTTACTTCTTAGACAAAAATCCTAACAAGAAATTTATTTTATTGGCTAACTACCCAAAGCAAGTATTTAAAAAAAAAAAGGAAAACTCAGGAAGTAAGGGGGAAGGAAGGAAGCGAAAGGGAAGGAAGAGGAGAAAAGGAAGAGCAGATGGAGGGAAGAAGGAAATGTATCAAGTGAAAATAAAAATCCTGATAAATATCCTTACCTTCACTTTTCTTTTCTGCTTGTTTTGCTGCATTTTCTACTTTTTTTTGTTTTGCTGCTAAGAGTTCTCGCTTTAACTGTCTTGCTTCTTTTCTGAGCTCGTCACTATAAAGCAAAAACAGTTATGTAAGTATATAATACACTGAGAGAGAAAACTACTTAGCAAAAACAGGATTATTGGTTTTCAGGTACACTAAATCTCTAAGAAAAACAAAATAAATAATGTAATACATTTTGTTCCTTACATGTCTTTTGTGGTATGGAAACATAGCCAAAGGATGTTTCAAAAGCTGCAATTTTTCATAATAGCAACATAATATGAATTACCTATAAAATATACTTCCTTTCAGATATTTCCAACAGAATAGATAAGTGATAAATGACCCACTGTTCTCCTTCTAATTCAGCTGTGAATTTCATATTCTAGTTCCAGTTTAATAAATCATGGAGATCCTGAATCAAAGCAAAATTTTAAGAGAAATTCTATTCTTTAAACCTGGATATACATAAAAAGATGTGTCTTTAAAACTTGATGAATTCCTGAACTAGCATCAGTAGCTACCATTTATTAAGTAATTACATGCTAGGAGCAGTGCTAAAATGCTTTAAACTGAAGTTGTAAAACTCAATTAATTTTGAGCTCATATAATACCACAGTTTGGCAAATAATTTCTTCTTCTGTGAAACCTAGCAGGCTGCAGTATTCTGATGATTAATACAATCTTATATTAAAGGTAAACTGAGATGTAAATACCAACTTCACTACAAGTCGTTACGTGACTAGTTTCTACAAGCCAGTTTTGGGCAGATTCACATACATGTGCTTTGTACCCATGACATGAACCCTTAGAGTCACTTGTGGCCAGTCAAAACTGCATTTCATATTTGTGAATGTCAGGTATCCACTATTAAAGTAAAAGCTAGAATGGATAACAGATAACTCAAAGAACATCGTAAACCCGAGTAGGTAATATTTTTATATTAAATGTTCTAAAAGTCTGGAAAAGGTCTAAAAGAAACCCAAGCCAAGCTTTTGTGGAATCTTAAGTCTAAATAGTTCCATACTGATTCAACCTTTGTGCTTCTTCTTGATCCCCAAATCTTATACTTTTTTTTCCCCTTTTAAAACACTGTCCTGGATCAGTTACAAAACTGATAGATCTTACAGTGTGCACCACTCAGTTCTTTTTCCCTCTTTTCCTCATCAAACACATATAGCTATATTTTCTATCTGCTTGGCCTCCAGGATCCTGAATTCTGAAACTTCCCTTTCTGATCAAAATCTACTACCTTTTTAACTTTCCCAGTTTTTCATTCCTATTGAACCTGTGCTCACTTACTTTATAATGAAAGCCAACATCTTCATAGTTCATCATCCAACGCCCCTATTCTTACCCACCTGGCTCTCTAACCATTTTGAATGATAAGGTTAGTTATTTCACTGATATCCTCACCAGCACCTTTAATTATCTTGACTTGTTTGTCCTTATGAATATATCATAATCATGTAGAAGAATTTGTTCACAACAAGCTCCAGGAGACAAACCTCCAGAGAATATTATTTTGTTAGATGTAAGATGTTGCCTGAGAATTTGCCCATGTAACGAGTTCCCCAGGTGATTCCAACATGCATTCAGGTTTGGGATCCAGTACATTAGGACCACCCTATAGCAATTATCTTCTCTTCCTTACAACTCCAAGCACTCCTACTTCACTGAGCCTTTCATTCAGCCAACAAACATACTCAAATTTCCCTGGACTCTGCTCCAATCAAGTGATGATTATCTTCACCAGTGGACTCCTTCCCTGAAAGAACAGTTTATGTATAGAGTCTATTTTCTCAACCTTGAACTTCTTAATCTCTTGCAATCTACCCTTCTTATACTCTACTGAAACTGCTTCTGTATCAACCAAATTCAAAGGTCTTTTCTCAGGCTTCCTTTTCCTCTTTGGCTTCTCTACCATTCAGTGATATTGTCTTAATTACTTGCTCTGTTCTCAGCCTGTAATTCTTGGCATTTTTCTTATTTCCATACCCTGTACACTGGCATTTTTATCTAATCTCATAACATCAAATATCACTTTTATATATGTTATTTCCAAATCTAGATGTTTCATCCTGATTTTTTGGTCCTGCATTTCTAACTATGCATTACAAATCTCTATGTACATTAATGCTGTCCAACAGAAATATAAGGTAAGACATATATGCAATTTTAAGTTTCCTAGGAGCCACATTAAAAAAATGATAAAAAGGAAACAGGTTAATTTTAACAACTTACTTTAACTCAGTTAATTTAATATGTCCAAAATATCATTATTTCAACATACAACCAATATAAAAATATTAATACAATATTTTACACTCTTTTTTATATTAAATGTTCTAAATCTGGGACAGGCCATCTCAGTTTAAACTAGCCACATTTCAAGGGCCAGGATCTAGATGGATAGCAGAGGCTAGACACTGCCTAATTACAAACTGTGTGCAAACTTGAAGTCATCTCCTCCCTGCCCAAATCTGTTCCTTTTCCGGAAGTCTCTATTTGATTGTGGAACCATTTTCCTCCGAATGACCAGACTTTAAAATTCCTCTGGGACTGTTCCCCCACCCTTTCACTGAATCACTGTCAAAGTATGTCATTTTCCAATCTCTCTCATGTATAACTATTCCTCTTGATTCTCAACATCAGTGCTTAGTTTAGGCTTTCTTATGTATTCCGATAAATGTAATTACTTTCTATTTCTTGAAGTTATATGAGCACAGGGAATAGCAACCACATCTTTGCTCTATCCACTAAACACCACTATCTTTTTTATTATACTATTTAAAAAAAATTTTAATTTGGTAAGTAATTCAGAAATTTAGATGTTTTCTTTGAGGCAAAGCTTATTTTGAAAGTTTAATATGAAATACTGAATGATGGCTGAACAAACTAGTTATGAGAGTAATCTGAAGTATGTAAAATATGAGAGATGATGACAGAATATACTGTCATAGAGGCAGTAAAGCACAATAATCAAAAGGATTCTTTGAGTTCAGAAAGTCCTGATTTAAAGGCTAATTCTATCACTTATTATCTGAGTGACCTAAGAACAATTACTTAACTTCTCTGGGACTCAGTTTCTTCAACTATAAAATGGTTTAAGATATTTAAAATATTAGGCACTGAATGCATGTTCAACAGATGGTAGCTATTACTATTTAGATCATGTTTAAAATAGCATTACAGTTAAGGATTCTTTGTGAATTAGGAATATTTCTTTGTTATGTTATTTACTATAAATAAATGTTACCTTTACTACATATGGAGGTTAACTCTGTTCATAATTTTTATAAATGGCAAGAAATACATAATGCCAGCTTCTAAAGATCTATCCTTAAATAGTCAGAGATTTGGATGCACTATTGAAGTAGCCATAATAACTTACAAACTGAATAAGGATGAATAAAAACTCAAAAAAGACGAAGTGAGACGGAGAAGGGAAGGTCTGTAAGATTATTCAAAATTGCTTCATTATACTGAATTTTTCAAATGATTCAGAATTTACAACATTGTCAAAATCTTCCATACTGAAACAACACTATTTGTTGGTACTTGTGGAATCCGTAACTCCTGGAATGAACTGCAAGTTTTAAAACTAGTCCTTAGGTCACAGTCTAATTTTAGGGTTCCCAATCTTATATTCTCTGGAATAGTCTTATCTACTGGCACTAGAATATATTTAAATCTGTTAAAATAAGAGTAAGAATTATAGGCCTGGAGTACATGTCACCTTATACTGCCAAATTAGGGGCTTGCTTTGGAGTCAGGCAGCATCTTTTTGCCCTCAGAGCCTAGTTTCTTTTGTATGATAAAAAGAAATGGCTTCTGGGGTGCTTGGGTGGCTCAGCTGATTAAGTGTCTCTTAATTTTGTCTCAGGTCAAGATCTCAGGGTCCTGGGATTGAGCCCCATGTCAGGCTCTGTACTCAGTTGGGAGTCTGCTTGAGGATTCTTTCTCTCTCCCTCTCCCTCTGCTTCTCACCACTCCTGTTCTCTCCCACTCTCAAAAAAAAAAAAAAAAAAAAAAAGAGAAAAGGAAAGAAAAGCCTTCTGTAAACTGATATCAACTCTGAGCTAATTAACTTTTTTCCCTAGTAAGTATGTTTCTAATTTAAATTCCTTTGATTTTTAATATGGTTTGTATGATATCACCATTATCCACCAGATTCTACCTTGTAATATTTTTTAATCTGGTCCAATGGAAAAAAGAATTTCTTTAAAAAAATCAGCCCAATAAAATATCAGCAGCCTAGAAATTATAGTAACCTTTATATATTTAGTAACAGCAAGGAAATTACCAATTTATTCAATAATTTCTGGAGCATCTAATATTTGTACAGTACCATTCTGAGTGATGGCACAGAAATCAAGGTGAATAAGGAGGGAAAGTAACCTAACCTAGCTAGATTCTTTAAATCAGTCACCTCCTTTACCACTTAGTCTTCTCAATAACCTGTAGTACAGGCATTTTACAGATAAGAAGTCCAAGGTTTGTGGAGATTAAGTACTTACCCTGAAGTCACTTAATCGATCAGTAGCTGATAGAGGTCCAAATTTAAAATGGGACTGTCTATATTCTTTACATTGCGGTACACTAATACTTTGAGAAAATCTCCAAGGAGCCTAAATTCCACGGAGGGACAAAATCTTGTACACAAATAAATAATAACAGTACATAATAAAAAGTGGTGAATTGCCATGATAAAGAAGTGACTGAAGCATTTTGCAATTCAGAGAAGGAAAGATTACAGTAGGCTAAATAAGGGATGGCTTCACAGAGGAAGCATCTGACCTGCGCCCTGAAAGATGAATAGGAATTACCCACCCCTGTGGAGATACGGTGAAGACGCACCTAGGCACTGTGTTTAAATCAAGACAGGGAGGCAACAAAACACAGGGTGAGTATTAAAACATTATACTATAGCATAAATATTTGTAGGGTTAGGGCTAGTAACAAAAGATAGAGCTAGGAAGAGAATCTGGGACAGAGTCTAAATGCCAAGCATTTATGGGTGACCAGGTGGGAATATTTTCCTCCAATTTCTCTACAGCTTTGAGCTTTCAATTTTTTTTTATATTCTATTTCTGACCTGTTCTTACTGCTTCATTTTACCTACTATCCATCTACTTTAATACTTTGCTAGTAACCTATACATTCTTTAAACTGCTGTCTTAGAAGAAGTAACTTAAGACCTCCTAATAACAACTTTCAATAGCTTCCCTTTCAATGGTTAACTTGGACTTTCATTAGAATCTTTCTTGACCCCCTTACCTATGACCTTTTGCAATCTCAGACATAGCATCATACCAGATCTTCTACATTTCTAGTATTCTGTCTCTGTTTCCACTGGGTTTTACTCTTAGACCCCTGCTCCTCAAATTTAGGGAATTCTCAGAAGCCTAGTCAACCCTCTCTCTTTCTATTTAGATTTCATCCACATTTGGGACTTAGTTCCATCTATCCTAATGCATTCAATGTACAAAATCAAGATTATTAGCCTGATGCTTTTTATGTATTTCAGCTTCAGTACACACACCCCTTTGTTCGTGCTATTTCCATTTTAACTAAAATGGGTCTTTCCTCCCTATTTCTGTTTACCAAAATTTCCCTCAGCTTTCAGTACATCATGGAGAACGTGGCACCTGAGTGCAGTGTTGGGGCAAGTTTGCCAAGCTCACTGAGCCTTAGTTTTCTCATCTATAAATTGTAGCTGTATTCAGCATATGTATTATAATGAGGCTGATGCAAAGATTAAGTCAGACTAACAGCACTATCAGTTGCTTAGAAGGCAGGATTTTTTAATGACAAATGTACTACAATAGATTCATGACTGTTAAATTACATAAACAATTTAAATAATTAAAACTTTATTTTTTTGCGTCCACATTTTTTTTTAATTTTTATTTATTTTTTTAAATTTCTTTTCAGTGTTCCAGAATCCATTGTTTATGCACCATACCCCGTGCTCCATGCAATAATTAAAACTAAATGAAAATTAATTATTTTAGTAAAAATTGATGGTAGAATGATACTAAGTACTATACTATTAAATGCATCTACTCTAATGCCATTGATGGTTTTTTTCTTCTTTTTAAATCTAATGTCCATTTCAAAGATTAAACAAAACATTTTGGTAAAAACAGAGACATGTTTATCAGAAGGCCTAGACCCAATATCATGATATGACCACCAGCAATTAATCCTACTTCTTTGCCTCAGTTTCATCATCATCCAAGTACATTCTGAGAAAGGTATAAAAGTGATTAGACTCTGCAGATCACTATGTTTCAACTTCTTTGTATTAAGGATCTTAAAACCCAGTACTGCAGGAAATGGTGAGATGCCGAATATGGTCATTTCATCTTAGATACAAGAAGGTGAAATGTGATGACAGTAAGAGATTTTTATCAATATTGCCCAAGTCAGTAATGGAATTGTAAACATGATAGAGGCTCCCAATTCTTTATATGGCTTCTTATTTAGTTTGCTAACTACTCACTGAGTGAACAGTACATGTTGACTTAATACCTTATTTTTAAGCTGAACATTTTTTAAAGAACAGAAGACACTATGAATAAGTAACTACACAGGAAAGTGTTTATAATTATGGTGTGCATACATTTTTATCAGACTATTATTTTATAGTAGTAGTTAAAAATCTTGCAATGTTTTGAATTGTGCAGCTTTTCAACTTGAAACTGAGGATTTAAAATGGCAACCGTTATCTTGCATAATTTTCAGTCAGTTTTTTTTTTTCCCAGATGCTTAAAAAAAAAATTATTTATTTGAAAGAGAGAGCATGAGCAGGGGAAGGGGGAAAGAGAGAGGAAGAGAGAATCTCAGGCAGACTCCCTGCTGAGTGTGGAGCCTGACGTGCTGGTGGGTCTCACAATCCTGAGATCATGACCTGAGCCAAAACCAAAAGTCAGACGCTCAGTCAACTGAGCCACCCAGGCACCCTCCCAGATGCTTTTCTCATATTCTTGTTTCCAGGAATGTGCCTTAGGAAAATTTTGAGTTATATATGTTCTTTTTTCTTATGGCATGAGAAATATCATCTTAATGTTAGGGTAATGAACTCAAACACTGACCTTTTCTAACATTCACCTTAAAAAAAAACAAAAACCTGACTGGTTGACATTCTTTCTTTTTTTTATTGTTAAAGATTTTATTTCCTTATTTGAGAGAAAGAGAGAACACAGAGGGAGAAGCAGGCTCCCTGCTGAGCAGAGAGCCCTATGTGGGGCTCGATCCCAGGACCCTGAGATCATGACCTGTGCCGAAGGCAGAGGCTTAACCCACTGAGCCACTCAGAAGCCCTGCGTTTGACTTTTGAAAATAATTTTATTCTATGAAAATGAAGTGGACAATAAATGAATTTGTTTAGAGACCTTATTAAACAAGCTGACAGCTAAGCATATGTCCATTACAGATCATTGTTTCTGGGATCAAAGATGTGGAACTTGCCGTTAGCTTAAGCCTGCTATTTCCCAACATCTGATAAGAATTCATAACACATGGGGCGCCTGGGTGGCTCAGCGGGTTAAAGCCTCTGCCTTCGGCTCAGGTCATGATCCCAGGGTCCTGGGATCGAGCCCCACATCAGGCTCTCCGCTTGGCGGGGAGCCTACTTCCCCCTCTCTCTCTCTGCCTGTCTCTCTGCCTACTTGTGATCCCTGTCTGTCAAATAAATAAATAAATAAAATCTTAAAAAAAAAAAAAAGAATTCATAACACATGGAAATGATTGCAAAGCAAACAGTACACCCTTCATGGTTTTCAGTCTGCTGCTTTAATCACAAAGATACTGACTCTGTTTATAATGAAACAACAGCTTGGCTATTGATGAAATCATAAAATAGCCATAATAATGGCCTATCAGAAGCATTAAAACTATAGATACATGGCACAATTTTTAGGCTTATGGTATCATCAGCTGAAGCAGGGAATGGAGGTTTAGCATGGATCAGAAGGTATCATATTATGTTGTAGTTTATATATGAATTGTGAAAATATATACATATATCCAGGAAATACCTAACCAAATTAAGTCAAGGAAACCCACTGTATGTACATTTAAAGCTCTCCTTTACCTATTACCAACAGTCTGGCCTTAGACAACTAGATTAAATCTAAGTCTAGGTTTCTGCATTTTGAGATGTGAAAAATACTAAGGTTGTAAGAAATGAATACAATTCCATGGATACTGCTTAGCATACTTAACATGATGCTCAGAATATGTTTGCAACATCAGTTTGCTTCTTTTACCATTAGTTTTCTCACCCCTACCACAAACACTTTCTGTTCTTACTATTTACAGAATCAATTACTAACCACCTGAGACCTCAGGCTAACTCAAAAGATTACAATGGCAAATTCTTTCATTTTTCTCATGAATGTATAGATTTCAAAAGCTTACTGATAAATTTTTGTATTTGATGCACTGCTTGGATTAAACACCACATGTTATGAAAATGAAAAATGCAAGTTTAAAAAAACTAAAAATTACAAAATTCCCATATTTTAATTCTGGGTCTCTAAACACTTGGAACTGAACTGGTTATTTTCTTTCATTATAATCTAGCCAATAAGGTAAAGAATAAACAAGTCAACAAAGAAAAGTACATATACTTACAAATTATATGAGCAAGGCTAAAGGAAAACCTACATTATTTTTAGTCTACGTGATCTTAGAAAGCATTTATCAAAAGATAAGGTTTAATCTGACAGATAATGCTCTACATGTCCTTCATAATCATTACACCAATATACAGGAATATTAAGACTGTAATTTGGAACGAAGGAGGAGCCTAAATGCACCTGCATATACCCTCAGACTTAAAATTTTACTCATTTCATATGAAACATCACATTTCTTTCTTTCTTTCTTTCTTTCTTTCTTTCTTTTTTAAAGAATTTATTTATTTGACAGAGAGTGAGAGAAGGAGAGAGAGCACAAGCAGGGGGAGCAGCAGAAGGAGAGGGGGGAGAAGGCTCCCCTCTCAGCAGGGAGCCCAATGTGGGACTCGATCCCAGGACCCTGAGATCATGACCTGAGCCAATGGCAGAGGCTTAACCCACTGAGCCACCCAGGTGCCTCATCACATTTATTTCTAAATAAAAAGTTTAGACATCCAATGTAGATTGCCATTAGTCTTGTAAGATCTCTTCCAAATCTTAGAAAGTTTTATTCTTTTCCAAAACAGACTAAATAATGAATCCTGCACAAAATCATAAAATGTCCATAACAGTAGGTAATATTGCTATTCTGTCTAAATACCAAGTAAGAAGTGCAGAATCAAACATGTTATTTTACGGCAAGATATGGGCTTAGCTAATATTTCACACAAGTGGGATAAATTTGTTGTGACAGAAATTCGGTCTTTAGCCATAGGTCTATTCCACAATCCAACTTTACAAATGATATTAACTCAATATGAAAAACATGAGATTTCCATTTCCAGTATGGTAACATAGGAGGAGACCTGAAAATTCTCTTGCAATCAAATACCTAGGAGAGCTGAATAAAGTACATTCTAAAAAAATATAATAAATGTCTAACTTAGCTCTTTAAATCCATAGCTCAGCTTGCTAAAAAGCAAGGGAGTGAAGAGGACTAAGAACCAGAGCAAGAAGCATTGCAGCTGTTACTGGGACACTCTGAGTTAAGTGGTCTCACTAACCTAGGATTGTGGGTTTTAACATGGGGTTTTAGTCATAAGGATAGAAGTAGTATTTCTACACATAAATCTAAAGATTCTCTACTCATAGGGAAGTTGAGAATAAACACTCTACTAAAAAAAGACTAAGAAGAAGATTGTCTCAGGTCCATGCAGGCTCTCAAGCTAATGAATATTCTTAGGATATCTAAGGAGTATTTTTAATAAAAACAACCAGTGATCTACTATACTCTATTGTGCCTGTTGAAACAAAAGGCAAATTCTCTCTGAAGGAAGAAATCTACAGTCTGATTTCAAAGGACTTTGAAGAGTTCTTTAAAAAAAAAGGGGGGGGGTTCCCTATTAAAGATTTCATCATATACAAAGAAACAAAGCATTGCGAGAATCAGAGGAATAACAAGTAATAATAGAACTCGACCTCAAAACTTTAGACTGCAAGAATAAAACAAGTATATTTATCATATGGAGATACCAAAAAATAGAATACAAAATCTATGTCAATAATTGAAGAATCAAAACAACTTTCAAAAGGGATAAATTGGACAGCTAAACTCAATGAACTACTGGATAGCTGAAAAAAGAGATTGAGTGAATTAGATATATCTGAAAACACACATAACACAGGATGCAAAACAGAGGGAAAAAAATCAACAACTGTAGGAAGTTAAAAGAAATGGAAGACAAAGTGAAAAAGTCCATTACAAGTAGAACTGCAGAAAGAGGAAACAGAAACGGGGTCTGGAAATTTTCCAAAATTGCTGAAAAGTATGTCTTTAGATTCAGGAAACTCAATGAATTCAAGCAAGATAAATAAAAAGAAAATCTAAATGCAGACATATCATAGTCAAAATGTAGAACACCATAAACTGATCTTAAAACAACCAGCATAGGGACACCTGGGTGGCTCAGTCAGTTAAGCATTCCACTCTTGGTTTTAGCTCAGGTCATGATCTCACGGGCCACTGGAAACTAGTCCTGCACTTGGCAGGAAGTCTGCTGGGAGATTCTCTCCCTCTGCCTCCCCTCGCCCCACTGCCCTGCACGCTCTCTCTACCCCTCAAATAAAGTACATGGATAAATCTCAAAAAAAAAAAAAAAAGATAAATTACTTAAAATTAAATTCACCTTTTTTCTTTGACAGAGCAAGTAGCCGGACATATTGTGAAAATAAAGTAGTCACGGACTTACACAACATAAAATGATGTCTTTCACTATTGTCACTAAAGTAAAGAACAAATAATGGCTGGATGTGTAAACAAAAATGATTATGGATTAGTCCTAACTAGCTTAACTATTTCAAGAATGCAAAATAGCAGGTCAAAGTTAAGCTTGGGATATATTTCTACTAACATACTATAGAGTAGGTTCTTACCCATTTCTGGCCTGTAATGCTGCCTTGAGTATAACCAAAAACCAACTACAGGTATAGGATGAATGGGTGGGTCCAGGTAGTGGAAAGAGTACTAATGGCAGCAAGAATATAAAAGACTGAAGGGGATTTAGCTGACAGCACAATCTGAGTCAACACCATGATGTGACTACCCAAAAGAGTGTTTATGATCACAGGTCTCATTAAAAGAAGTACAGGTTTCCCAATATGCATGTTACATCTTTTTGCAGTTGTCCCACAGTCCCTGGATATTCTATTCTATTTCGTTTAGTCTTTGTTCCCCTAGCTTTTGGGTTTTCAAAGATTCTATTGATACATATCCGCTAGCTCAGAGATTCTTTCCTCTGTGTCCAGTCTACTCATAAGCCCATTCAAAGGCAGTCTTCACTTCTCTTAAGTGTTTTTGATCTGAAGGGTTTCTTTTCAGTTCCTTCTCATCTTTCTTCATCATTTTGGTCTTCATCTCTCTGCTTACATTGCCTGTCTGTTCTTTCATGTGGTCTATTTCATCCAGTAGAGTTCTCAGCATATTAATGATGCTTGTTTCAAATTCCCAGTCTGATAACTCCAATATCCTTGCCATATCTGGCGCTGGTGCTTACTCTGTCTCTTCAAATTGTGTCTTTTGCCTCTTGGTATGCCTTGCAATTTTTTTCCTGGTAGCCATTCATGATGTGCTAGGTCAAAGGAACTGCTTTAAATAGGCCTTTAGTAATGTGGTGGTGAGGAGTGGGAAGAAATGCCCTATAGTCCTATGATTAGGTATTAGTCTTTTAGTGATACTATGCCTCTGGTCTATGACTTCACAAGTGTTTCTCTGGTTTGTTTTTTTGTCCCCCCATTAGGTGGGGCAGGATGGCTACATGGACTGGAGTTTATATTTTCCTTCTCCCACATGAAAGGCTAGAGGGAACTGGAGTTGGGTGTTTCACTTCTCCCATAAGGAGGGCTAGAGCTAGAGGAAGTTGGCTATTTCCCTTCCCCCAGGTAAATTAGGCTCTGATAATTCCCCAGCAGGTCAGGCTCTGGTTAACTAGTTTTCCCTGAAAGCTAATAAGAAGAAAACTATGTTCCGTTATATTTCAAAATGGTTCCTTTACCCTTCCTCTGGAGGACGCCCTAGGGGATTTTTCTGTTATATTTACTCTAAGAATCTAGTTGAACACTCAGAGGTAAATCTCACAATGTTATGTGAGGCCTCCCTCACATAACACTAGGAGGTAAATCTCACAATGTTATGTTAGGCCTCCCTATGACTGTGTCACCCTGGATTTTTTAACTCTCAGATTTGTCCACAGAGCCTCCAGCGATTCATCAACCATAGTTCAGGTTTCTCATCCCAGCACTGTTCTCACGGCAGTTTCTCTTTGTGCTCAGGTGAGATGCAACTCCCTGTGGTCACCTGTCTGTCTTTCCAATACTGGAGGCAGAAGTTTGCCCTCTTTCCTCACATCTGGTGGTGATCCAAGAAGAGGAAAGAAGCAAAGTTAAATAATTTCATTCAAAAAGAATATATTTTTATTCTACTTGAATTTAACATGAAAATATTAAATGGAAGACTAAAATATTTTCTAAATTTTATATAAATGTTTCTTTGTGTCAAGATATTTCCTAAGAAATTATTCCATTTTATGACAAAATGTTATAAAAACATTAAGAGATTAGGTTTTTTTTTTTTTTTTAAATGACATTTTAGGCTATACTGATTCACTTCCTGGCCTAAAGGTTGAGGAAATTAGTGTACTTAATATTTTTTCCATTTTCCAGTTTGGGTTAATTATATTATTGTTTTTACATTGTCAATGTTCATAGCATTTATATGTAGAATTTTCAGTTATATCATCTTACTTTTTGAAGATTTTATTTATTTATTTATTTATTTGGCAGAGAGAGAGAGAAAGAGAGATCACAAGTAGGCAGAGAGGCAGACAGAGAGAGGGAGAAGCAGGCTCCCTGCTGAGCAGACGGCCCAATGCGGGGCTTGATCCCAGGACCCTGAGATCATGACCCAAGCTGAAGGCAGAGGCCATAACCCACTGAGCCATCCAGATACCCCATATATGGTCTTACTTTTATATTTAAATGGATTTATTACTCACCACCATTTCTTTTTCCCTCAGTCCTGAGTTTAAGAGATGTCTAGAATAATACTTACTTTCTGTTAATAATAGTTATTTCTGGATATAGGTGTGTTGTTGTTTTGGGTTTCCTATTTTCTTCTTGCTCTGATATACTCCCTTAATTTTTTATGAGTAAGCAACAGTTTTACAAAATCTAAAGTAATTTAGAAAAAAAAATTAATGGGCTACATTTATCACAGTATCTAACACTGTGATTCAATATGTAGTCCAGGCTAAACAAATACAGGCATAAACTGAGGGAGAAATGGTATCATAATACTAACCCTGGGAACCGTCAGAGAGACGTGTGGAGGCTAGGCAAGAGAACTTTTATGGGAAGATATTTCAAACATAACACAGAAAGTAAAAACCACTAAGAAAACTGCAACAGATAATATAAAGTATACCAAAAAATGGTGATGTAATTTTTGTGAAGGTCATACTTATTGACAAATAAGCGTTATGTAAATTATTAAAGATTTCCCATTTCCCACAGTACTCTTGCTTTATTAAATTTACATCAAAACAACTTAAATATTATGTAAAAGTATGAAAATGTGAACAAATGATTTTAAATAGAGTACATGGTATGGATTAAATAAGGAAAGAGAGGCAGAAACTTTTCTGGTATTCAGCTAGACTTTGATCAGCATGAATTAGAATTATACAAATTGGCTTCTAGAGGATCATGAAGTTTTATACAGTGTTTCTTTCACAAATGGAGTTGCATGTGGCTGGTCCTCTTAGTCACTGAAACTTTTCCTATTTTAAGCTTAAGGACTGTTGGCCCTGCCTTCTTTATCTAATGCATGTAGAGACACTGAGGTTCCTCTTTCACCTGCATGCCCCTTTTATGTGGCTCCTGGACCAGTTGTGATGAGGACAAAAAGTATATCATAAGCTTCTATTCTGCTCAAGAAGGAATCACACTATTGTAGGTCTATAAAATCAAGTCTAATCCAAGTGTAGACTTTCTGATAGTAACTAAAAGATGGTGGTGGTTAATGATGACGATGATATGATATCTTATTTTCCTAATTTTAATTTCAGATTCTCTTCTCACTAGGTGGGTGGGAGTTCCCAAGTTACCCAAGAAGTACTTTGCTTGCTCTTTCAAGACAGAGGAGCCATTAGATAAATGGTGCTCTTACTTACCTGACTTGAAGATTACCCTTCCTAACTGCCTAGTCTAATGAGCAAGCTTAGATTCTTTGGGTACAGATGCCTTCCCAAATCAAGTTCACTGCATCTTTTTGACCATGGGACTCTGATTTGGCTTGCCTTCAAGTCAGTCTCTAACTAGAGTCAGGGTAACTTTTTCAAGCTCAAATTTGATCTCACAGCTTCTTTGCTATGGCACCCCTTGATGCTTAAAATCCATACTTATTAACTTTACTACAAGGTTCTTCACGGTCTCAGCTATGCTTTATTCTCTAGCTCTGTCTCTGGTGTCTCATCCTTTGCATGCATTCCACACATTCTAAAACCCCATTAGTTCTTAGAATGTATCATAATTGTTGACACCTACTCCTCGTGGCCTACCACACTCCTCTCCTCTACTTCCCTTTTATATAGAATTCACATTTACCTTTCAGATCTCAGCTTCTATTCCACTTTCTCTGCAGAGACTTCTGAACTCTGATATTGGTACACAAGTTCCCTAATGTTTATCCTTACTGTTACACTTGGAATACGATATTTTAACTGCCTGTTACTTCTTTGTAATATCCACTAGCCCAATAAAACCAAGTCATTTTACTTTTATAACCCAAATAACTAGCACAGAATTTGACACCCAAGCAGTATTCAGCACTCAGTAAATATGTCAAATACTACACTAACACTAAAGAAATAATTCATTTCTCTTAAGCACTGGCAAAATGTATCAATGGTAAGTGTGTGAACACTTTAACTCAGCAATTCTAGGCATGCACTGTAAGGTGCCAAAGGTGTTCAAGCACCTGGACAGGTGCGAAATGTGCTGACTATTCATTATAACACTCTTTATAATGCAAAATGTCTACTTAAAATAATCAGACTATATAATACAAATTATATAATAAAAACAAAGTATTATTTAATTTATATAGAATTGTGTGTTTATGAATGTGTGCATGCCTTACACACAAAAACAAAAATAGGGGCACCTGGCTGACTCAGTCGGAAGAGTCATGTGACTCTTGATCTCTGGATTTTGAGTTTGAGTCCCACACTGGGTGTAGCGTTAACTTAAATAAATAAATAAACTTAAAAAAAAAAAGAAAAAGATTTGAAAGGAGGCTTACCAAAATGAAAACAATGATTAGCTCTGTAGAGTACAACGCTATGGGACAATGATTTTATAAACTCTAAATTCTGATTATAAAGATTAACCTATTTCTGTTTAGAAAAAGAAAAGTCTCTCTTTTCAGGGGGAATATTTCATCTTTAAAAAAAAAATTAAAACTAAGAAGTTAAGCTTAATTAAAAATACTCTGACAGCCAAAACACTTAACGTATTTTACTGATTTTTGATTTCCACAATGGTTTCACTGCATAATCTTAGATATTTTAGAGTATTTTAGTAGCGTATATAAAGTCGAACACAGGAAATATCTGAATGCTTACATGTTTAGATTTATCTTTTTGCAAGACAAATGAAATTTAACATACAGAATACTCCAATTTGTACTCGTAAGTCTATTACTACAATGACAGTATTGAATCTTTAAGCAAATGTTCCTTAAAATCTCCACTGTGATTTAATTATCCAAGGATAAATAAACTCGCTTTATGAATGTGATGAAACGACAAGCCCAGGTCATTACAAAAACATTTTGCTCAAATTTGATCACACCTCTTACAACTAAACATTTGGAGCCCACCGGATATATGCTTCTGTTCTATGGCTCTAAGCCACTAAGAATGTTTTGGAGAAGGAATATAAACTTTTTGTATTTTTTTTTTTTTTAATTTTCTTTTCTTTTCTATCCTAAGGGTCATAGGGGCAAGAGATTGGGGAAGAAGTTAGGAAACAAGACAGGGTAGAAGAGGAAAGGTTTTACAGTTTTTCAGCAGTAAACAAAATTGCTTCAAATTGAGAGAGAGGAAAAAATAACTAATTTTCTTTCCTTTCTAACTCCATAAACCACACAGTGCAATATAAGTATTGTGGATACAAAAGGCACTAAGCCACAGCAGGGGCCATCGGCTTGTGCTTCCTTACTTTTTTAAAAACTTTCACCGGCATTGTGGCTAAAGATGTATTCTAAATTAAGCTACACATTTTCTACTTCTAGAACTCCATCTGGCATTTAGCTGAAAACAAGTTGCATCCTCAGAGGCATTAGTGATGGGATGCAAAAACAGACCCATCCCTAGGGTACTGCTGCAGAAAAGGCCAGTTTTTCTTTTTTCTAAGTTTGTGTAGGACTTAACTTTTCTGTGGGTTTCCTACTCTGTTACCACCTGGCAGATGAACAGGACCAAAAATTTTGCCTGAACTGTGCTAGACCAGCCCTTTAAGAAAAGAAGGACAAGATATGGGCCAGGAAAAGCACTTTGGAAACTACTTGCACCTAATAAAAACATATTTTTAACTTAGCTAATGTGAAATTCAAACTAGTTCAATCCAAATGGAAAAGATGCTTTATTTATATTTATGTGAGTTCTTAATTTAGGCTTGAGGCATGCTTCATGAATAAAAGCTACCATTTTATAGAATAAGATGCACATATGACTGTGGATCCCTTTGCTTTTCATTAAACTAATATGAGATATGGGGAAAGATTCATTATTTGTCCTTTTTTTTGTCAATAAGCTAAAATTTTCCTTTATTTTTTATTAAAAAGTTATAATCAACAAAGTAATATGATTAGAATTTCCCATGGTTACTTTTATCTTTTTTCTCTAATCCCCAAATTTTCCAAGTACTGTGCCTATTTAATAAAATAAGCACATCCATGCCTACTATCTCATTTAATTCCTAGCCAATTGAGCAACTCCAACTAAGGCCCCAGATATAGTAGAGCAAAATGAACCACCCTCTTTGTACCCTGTCTGAATTCCTGATCTATACAATTATGTTTCTTGTTTTAGTGACTAAGTTTTTTTTAATTTAAATTCAATTAATCAACATACAATACATCATTAGTTTTTGATGTACTGTTCAGTGACTCATCGGTTGTGTATAACACCCAGTACTCATCACATCACATACCCACCTTAATGCCCATCACCCGGCCACCCCATCCCCCCATCCACCTCCCTTTCCACAACCCTCAGTTTGTTTCCATGAGTCAAGAGTCTCTCATAGGATGGATAAAGAAGACGTGGTATGTATTCACAATGGAATACTATGCAGCCATCAAGAAACCCCCAAATCTTGCCATTTGCAATGACTTGGATAGAATTAGAGGGTATTATGCTAAGCGAAATAAGTCAATCAGAGAAAGACAATTATTATATGATCTCTCTGATATCAGGAATTTGAGAGGTAGGGCAGGGGTTCGTCGGGGGAAGGGAACGAATAATGAAACAAGATGGGACCAGGGAGGGAGACAAACCCCAAGACTCTTAACCTCAGGAAACAAACTGGCTGGGGCAGGGGGTAGGGAGGAATAGGGTGGCTGGGTCATGGACATTGGAGAGGGTTGTGCTATGGTGAGTGCTGTAAATTGTGTAAGACTGATGACTCACAGACCTGTACCCCTGAAACAAATAATACATTATATGTTAATTTAAAAAAAAGTCTTTGGGGACGCCTGGGTGGCTCAGTTGGTTAAGCCGCTGCCTTCGGCTCGGGTCATGATCCCAGCGTCCTGGGATCGAGTCCCACATCGGGCTCCTCGCTCGGCAGGGAGCCTGCTTCTCCCTCTGCCTCTGCCTGCCATTCTGTCTGCCTGTGCTCGCTCTCTCTACCTCTCTCTCTCTGATAAATAAATAAAAAAATCTTTAAAAAACAACAACAACAACAACAAAAAAGAAGTCTCTGGTTTGTCTCCCTCTGATTTCTTCCCATTCAGTTTTCTCTCCTTTTCCCTATGATCCTCTGCACTATTCCTTATATTCCACATATGAGTGAAACCATATAATTGTCTTTCTCTGACTCACTTATTTCACTTAGCATTAATACCCTCCAGTTCTGTCTATGTCAATGTAAATTTATCCTTTCTGATGGCTGAGTAATATTCCATTGGTCGCTCAGTTTTGGAATGGTTTTATACAGCAACAGATAATTGAAACAGGACTACACTATGATATGTATATACCCAGCATGCCAAAAGCTGCTAACAGGTCCTCTGTGGGTGTGATTCTTAAATTACCCAACAGTGGGACCCTGTCAGCGGTTCCACTTTTTTGGCTTTGTATTGCTAGATTTCTTAAACCTGATAGCTATCAGGTGAATTCCTGACTGAGAATATCCTGCCCACACATAGGCATTTGTCTTTGTCTGTCTTTTTCTGAACAGTGGGAGAGCACTAGTCAGTGAGTAAATGTGGTGAAAAAGGAAGTCTAGTCTTAATTAGGCCATGATGAATGAACTGAATACTAGAATTTAAACTGGTAATAAATGGTGTTGCCTAGACTTTATTCTTTAGAACAGTATATTGCCCAGATGTTAACCTGCTCAAACATTAAATCAAGCAAGAACTTAAAACGTCTCTAATCTGGTACCTTCTCAGAGAGAATGGAATGAAAAATGCATTGTCAATGGACACTTGTCTCTCGGCTACAAAAATACTGCTATTTTTTACAGGCTTTTACACATTCATAGATTTTTGTCAACATACTTCTATTTTCAACCTAGGCTAGTTACATTAGCTAGCAACATATCAGCTCCGTCACAAAGTGTTATTGCATAGAGACCATTACAGAAATATAATTTAATTCAGATCTGATTTTCAGAATTATAAGCAAATAGTATTATTTGCTTTTATATTATCATTGCTATTATACAGAAAGGCTGTAAAAAGACAACTAAGAATAAATTAGTTTCTACTGCTTCCGAAGATTCTTTCAAATGCTTATCTTTAACTGAAACAGTTTCTATTCCTTAAGACTACCAATGACTTACAATGATCTTCTTTCCTTCTGATGAACATGATATCCTGAATGATCCAAGTCCCTAAGTCTTTGAGGAATTACTATTGCAACTAAAGCAATAAGAGAACCTCACAAATTTCTTACCCCAAATGTCATCACGAAAAATAAAGATAAAACCTTGCTGAAAAACTTAACTATTAGAAGTTTGGACTGAAATATAGTATCCTTTCACATATAGAGTAAATTTCTGTAAGACAAATATGAAAGTAGCATAACAACTCTCAAAATATAAATACAGGAAATGTTTTGAGAAAATTTTAAAAGCTAACTCAGTTTTAAAGTATATGCTTATAGGGGTGCCTGGGTGGCTCAGTGGGTTGAGCCTCTGCCTACGGCTCCGGTCATAATCTCAGGGTCCTGGGATTGGGCCTCATGTCAGGCTCTCTGCACAGCAGGGAGCCTGCATCCCCGCTCTCTCTCTGCTTGCCTCTCTGCCTACTTGTGATCTCTGTCTGTCGAACAAAGAAAGAAAAATCTAAAAAAAAAAAAAAGTATATGCTTTATAGTATTTTTTCTAATAAGGAAAACTATTTGCATATACTTTTCAAAAGATACTCTACAGAAGTTTTAATTAGAACATAAATATATTGGGGCACCTGGGTGGCTCAGTCAGTTATGTGTCTGCCTTTGGCTTAGGTCATGATCCCAGGATCCTAGGATTGAGCCTCGCATAGGGTTCCTTATTCAGTGGAGAGCCTGCTTCTCCCTCTCCCTCTGCCTGCAGCTCCCCCTGCTTGTGCTCTTTCTCTCACTCTCTCTCTCTCTGTGTCAAAATAAGTAAAATCTTTTAAAAAAATAAAGATAAATATATTAACATTTTAAAAACTTAAACAATTAGAACAAATTATTTGTGTTCCCATAAATACAGACATTAAGTGGCGAGCGCTGGTGATGTAACTGGCCCATCAAAGGACCTTATTTTGCTTTTATAAGAGATAGTGAAGTATCTGCTTAAAAAAAAAAATCCTTAACGTTGGAGATTGAAATCATCTAAAAAATCACAAAATAGGGGCGCCTGGGTGGCTCAGTGGGTTGGGCCTCTGCCTTCGGCTCAGGTCATGATCCCAGGGATCCGGGATCGAGCCCCACATCGGGCTCTCTGCTCAGCAGGGAGCCTGCTTCCTCCTCTCTCCCTCTCTGCCTGTCTCTCTGCCCACTTGTAAGTCTTAAAAAAAAAAAAAATCACAAAATATGGGATGCCTGCGTGGCTCAGTTGTTAAGCATCTGCCTTTGGCTCAGGTCATGATCCCAGGGTCCTGGGATCGAGCCCTGCATCAGGCTCCCTGCTTCTCCCTCTCCCACTCTCCCTGCTTGTATTCCCTCTCTCACGGTCTCTGTCAAATAAATAAATAAAATATTTTTTTAAAACCCCACAAAATATGCATCCAAAAGAATAATCTATAAACTCTTCGACTAAAAACGATGTCAGTCTTATAATTCCCCCTAATCCAAGCTTCCTCCTGCTAGTTGAATCTACATTTAACCTGTTCATCTTATGGCTTTCTTACAAACATCCACTTTTTTTCTTTGCTTATCCATTGGAAGCCTAAAACAGGAGTGCATTAAATGGGGAAAGAATTTTCTCCAATAAAAGTGAGGGTAAGAAGAATATGTCTGAATAAAAAAGGTTACTCCCATTTCTTCAGTGTGAGAGTTATTCAAACTTCCATACCCTTATCTTTCTTGTCCTATTAAGTAAATAGGAGAACCTGAGAAAGCTTTCTGAAGAATCCTTTTGTATTCAACCAAATATTATTAATGAAATGGCCATAATAGAGGGATTACTTAAGTAGGTACAGTGTTACCACCGTATCCCTAACTGCTCACAGAAGCTTGCTTTGGTCATTATTCAATAAAAATTTATCTCTGTAAGGTCAAAATAAGATGTTCTACTCATTTAAGCTTAGCAGCACTTGGTTTTGAGTCATAAATACAGCAAAACTATACCTTACACATTTATTATAACACTTCCAAAGAAACAGTGAATTATTTTAAACATAGAACTAATGGAGCCCTGCTCTATATCAACACTTTAAAGGTGAAACACTTACAAACCACCTATTATGCCAACATGTTCAGAGAAAGATATATATCTTCTAGTTGCAAACACAAAAGTCTCTGAGAATGTTGCTTTCACTCAGTGCTATCAAAAATACTACTTAACGCATTCTTCTGCAATAACTAGTAAGGAGTTAAAACATTCTGTTCTCTTACTTACTCTCAAATAATTTTTTTCAAGTATGACAACAACAATAAATCTCTTTTTCAAAAAGCCAAGAATTGCTAATTATTATACCATTAATATTGAAGTCACAAAGCATTTATTCAAGATAGCAAAAGTTTAAACATGACCACACTAACTATAAACTTGGCTCAGAGCACCAGTGATCTCATATCATCCTGTAGGCACTGCAGGGGAGAAAAGAAGAGAAAAACTAAACACCACAATTCTAAATGTAGTAAACTGGATTTTTTTTTTTTTCCTTGACAAGCCTCTTAAAAAAAAAACAAAAACCTCTAAAACCTCAATTCCTATGTACACTGAATGGTTTTCTTATAGAGGAATAGGCATTGTTTGTCTTTCACAGGTATTATAAAAAAAATCACTGGACTGAAAGTAAGAAGCAGACTACTAAAGCCATGGATAGTTTATGACTCTAAGCTAGAACAGTGATGGGTGTTTATAAGAATAACACATAAAAGTCAACATCAGTGCTGAAAAGTGGAATATTAATAGTGCAACAGCCATAGAAGAGATATTTCTAAGATGTGTCTTCTTTATTTAACCCTAAAGCACAGAACATTGAGTCTATTAATAATCTCTATCCAAGATTAACATTATAAGGCAAACACAAACATTATAAGGCAATATTATAAGGCAAAATATTATGTTTTATGAAAACATTAAAGTTTTAAGATTTCAACCATGGACTTTTATAAAACAGAAGTTATGTGTAGGGTATTGCACAAGGCACCGAAGTCAAAATTATGTCAGTACTCCTCACACCCATTCAGACAGTTACTGTTAAAACAAACAAACAAAAAAACAGAAAATAACAAGTGTTGACAAGGATGTAGAGAAATCAGAACCCTTGGGTACTGTTGGTGGGAATGTAAAATGGTGCAGCAAGATGGAAAACAGTATGGTGATTCCTCAAAAAATTAAAAGTAGAATCACCTTATGAACCAGCAATCCCCTCTGTGGGTAAATGTCCAAAAGAACTGAAAGTATGATCTGAGATATTTGCACACTCATGTTCATAACAGCATTATTCACACTAACTAAAATGTGGAAGCAATTCAAGTGTCCATTAGTAGATGAATGGATGAACAAAATGTGGTATATAAATACGGTAGAATATTATTTAGTCTTAAAAAAGGAACCTGATACATCCTATAACATGGATGAACTTTGAGGTAATTGATGCTAAGTGAAATAAGCCCATCACAAAAAGAAAAATACTGTATGACCTTACTTATATGGGGTACCTAAACTAGTCAAATTCATAGAAACAGAAAGTAGAACTGTGGTTGTCTGCAACTTGGATGGAAGGGAAAATGGGGAGCTATTTAATGGGTAAAGAATTTGCAAGATGAAAAGTTCTGGAGATTGGCTGTACAATATGAATATACTTAACGCTACTGAACACACTTAAAATGGTTAGGATGGTAAATTTTTTATTTATATTTTACTACAATTAAAAAAAATTTTTTTTAAGGTTTTATTTATTTGAGAGAGAGAGTGCACACATGAGCAGGGGCAAAGGGAGAGGGACAGGGAGAAGGAGACTCCCAGCTCAGTAGGGATCCTGAAGTGGGGCTCAATCCCAGGACCCTGGGATTATGACCTGAGTGAAGGCAGACACTTAACTGAGCCACCCAAGTGCCCCCTAAAAAAGGATTTTTTAAAGTGATTTCCTGGGTGGAAGAAAATAGAAATTATGTCACTACTTTGTATATGATAATGCTTAGTATGTATTAAGTAAATTAAAATTTTTATAAAAATTGAATTGTAATTGACACACACTGTTAATTTCAGGTGTACAACATAATAATGCAACAAGTCTGTATGTTATGCTATGCTTGCCACAAGTGTAGCTCCCATCTGTCACCATATAATGGTAATATAATACCACTATCTGTATTCCCTGTGCTACTACACCTTTCATCCCTATGACTTATTCCATAACTAGAAGCTTGTCTGTCCCACTCACCTTCACCTATTTGCCCATTTCCTGCCACCCAGCCCTCCCTCCCCAAACCATCAATTTGTTCTCTGTATTTATGGGTCTATTTCTGCTTTGTGTTTATTCATTTGTTTTTTTAGATTCCACATGTAAGTGAAATCATATATTATTTGTCTTTCTCTGTCTGAATTATTTCACTTAGCATTTATACCCTCTAGGTCCATCCATATTGTTGTAAATGGCAAGATCCCATTCTTTTTTTATGTCTGAGTAATATTCCTTAACACACACACACACACACACACATACACCCCACTTACTTATCCATTCACCCACTGATGGACACTTGGGCTGCTTCCTTATCTCGGCTATTGTAAATAATGCTGCAGTAAACATAGGGATGTGTATGTCTTTTTGAATTAGTGTTTTTGTTTTCTTTAGGTAAATACCCAGTAGTGGGTATTTACTGGATTTGCTGGATCATATGGTAATTCTATTTTTAGTTTTTTTGAGAAACCTCCACACTGTGTTCCACCGCGGCTGCTCCAATTTATATTCCTGCCAGCAGTGCAGGGAGGATTCCTTTTCCCCCATATCCTCACCAACACTTGTTAGTTTTTATCTTTTTGATTCTAGTCATTCTGACAGATGTGAGGTGGTATCTCATCATACTTTTGATTTGCATTTTCCTGACAATTAGGGATGTTGAGTATCTTTCATCTGTCTGTTGGCCATATGCATGTCTTCTTTGGAGAAATGTCTCTGTCAGGCCCATTTTCTTAATGGCACTGTTTGTTTGTTTGTTTGTTTTGGTGTTGAGTTGTAGGAGTTCTTTATATATTTTGGATATTAACCCCTTAGTGGATAAGTATCTTCTCCCATTCACAGAAGGATGCCTTTTTGTTTTACTGATGGTTATCTTCACTGTGTAAAAGCTTTTTATTTTGGTGTGGTCCAAATAGTTTATCTTTGCTTTTATTTCCCGTGTCTCAGGAGATGATATCCTTGATGATATGCTGGAATAAGTCTCAGAAGTTTTGCACTGCTTCCTCAGAGAAAAGCAGGTGTTCACTGTTTGAGTCAGAAGGAGACTTAAGTTCATTTGTTATATGCACAAATAAAAGTTATATCCACACCTTCTCCCATAGTACCTCTGGAAAAGGGCAACTAACTCCCATTTGAACATCTGTACTTCTCTGTGATGGCAGCTCCATTCCATTTTGGGCCTGGTCTATCTGTTAGACAGTTTTTCCTTATTACTGAATCCAAATCTGTCTCCTAGTAACTTTCATTCATTTATCCTGGTTCTGTCCTTAGAAGCCCTAGAGAGGACAGAAAAAAATCTAGTTCTTCTTTCATATGAACACATTTCAATATAAAGGGGTTATGGGAAATGCCCTAGTATCATAGTCACTATTTTCTTTGCAGTAAGTCCATCAGCCCATTGCCCTGAAGGATGGGCAACAGAATCCAAATAATTCTACACCATTTTCTCTTGAAATAGAGTTCAAAAAGATCTGCTTACAAGTTTTCAAAGAAATGTGAATTCATTTGAAATCATTTGTAATTTTAAGTTTTCTAAAATGCCAGCCTTTAATTTCATAACTAAAGGGATTTAATTTCATAACTAAAAGGGATTTATTCTTGAATCTCCTGCAGCCAAACAAACCCTGGAACTCCATTTGGCTCTTCTGTCCTCCCAAGTAGCTCTCAGATATCTAATAAATACTGCTAGCGAAGTGCTTTGGGCTAAAGGTTATGACAGAAGCATAATATCTTATTAGTTGCCATTTAATTTTCATTTGTGTTGGAGATTTTAGCTGTTCAGCACTTAAACAATCCAAGGTGATTAATCCACTTTTATTCACTGTGTTCATTGGGCTCACTTATGTACACATAAACATGAAGTAATACTAGGCATTAGTTAGCAGCAGCTACAAATTAATGAAGCACTCTAACCAATTATTTATGTTTTAATCTCTACAGAAATCTCTTATGTTTTGGTTCTAGTGAAAATTTATTTCAGGAAATAATAAAAGTAATTAAGGTAAAATAGCATTTTTTAAAAATTATACTTATAAGCTATGCTAAGTTATAGTGAGAGGCTATGTCATGCACTTGAAATAAGTGTTGGTAAACTTTTTTGAAAAGTTTGGCTTCAAGTACTTAAGTGAAATTTTTTATTAGTTTTAAAGGGCTGGAATACACCTGAAAAGGGAAAAGAAAATAAGTAAGATAAATGTGACTAAATTTTCAAAAACTATAGAATAAATGAGCATGCAGGCCCTGAAGTGTTCAATAAATCTTGAGTTGAAATGAGCAGGCTTTTTATTCAGTATCTTTTTTTTAGTGTTTAAATGAAATCATATAAGTAAGTTTGATATTTCTCAAAAATTTTCCAACATATTTTTATTTAAAAAAAAAGAAAAATCTAGGGGCGCCGAGGTGGCTCAGTGGGTAAGCCTCTGCCTTCGGCTCAGGTCATGGTCTCAGGGTCCTGGGATAGAGCCTCGCATTGGGCTCTCTGCTCACGGGGGAGCCTGCTTTCGCCTCTCTCTGTCAAATAAATAAATAAATAAATAAATAAATAAATAAATAAAATCTTTGGGGGGAAAAAAAGAAAACTCTATATAGTTATCTGACTGGGTACAACTACATTTCCATTTTGACTTTCCAATACTATAAAAAATTCTGTTAATGTCCAGAAAGAGAGAGGCAAGTAATTTCTTTTTTGAAGCACCTGTGATGTCCCTCGAATCATAACATCTCAGTTCCTTTCATTTTCAATGTAGAAAAAAAGGTTATTTTCTTCTCTCAGAATTCTTTCTACTATATGCAGATTTACCTAAACAATTATATAGATTTAAGTTTTATTGGGATGGAGCGTGAAAAGAGGACTCATTTCTGCATATTGCCAGTCTCTCCTGAGTATTCTGTCATTAATAGTCTATGTGAAACTAAAATTGCAAATGAAATGCCTTAACACTTAAAACGCACACACCTATACACACCCACACACACACCCCCACACAACCCAAACCCTCTGCGTTAATTAGAAATGAGATGCTAAAATGAATACTTTGTCATATATGTAGCAAAACTTGGATTCTATTCTTTCTTGAATAGAGAGCTATCTTTAATTTTTCCATGGTGAATTTGGAATTCCTTATCTCTGAGCTTCCTGATACATAGTAGTGGTCTACTCAGAATCTCAAAATAAATGAAAACAGCAAAGGTGTTAAAAATCTTAGCAAGCTTCAGCAATTATCCTTACTTTCTTCCTTTTTACTGACATACACAACTGACAATCAATTGACGAGGGTTTTCCAAGAACTATCATCTCATAAAAATACAGATTCTTCATAGAATCCCTGTTTAAGACCTTAAAAGATTAAACATTCTAACATTAACATTAATGTTAGAACAATTAATTGTTCTCATGTAAATAATCTCTCTTTTTTTTTTTAAAAGATTTTATTTATTTATTTGACAGAGAAAGATCACAAGTAGGTAGAAAGGCAGAGAGAGGAGGAAGCAGGCTCCCCGCCGAGCAGAGAGCCCGATGCGGGACTCAATCCCAGGACCCTGAGATCATGACCTGAGCCGAAGGCAGAGGCCTAACCCACTGAGCCACCTAGGCGCCCCATGTTCTCATGTAAATAATCTCTTTAAAGTAAACCATTACAAGGGACTTAAAGATTGACACTTGGGCTTTACTGGCAAAAGTATTTTGAGGAAAAATTGGAATTTGAAAACTATATTAGAACTCATTACCTGCTATGCTAAAGAGCTGTAGATTTATTCTCCTGGCTGTTGGGAGCCATTAAAAAAATGTGAGCAAAATGGAGGGGGGACTCCTCCAGCAACTCCATCAACACATAAAAGGCCAGATGGTAGACTGAAAGAAGGGAAACCAGTTATATTTCAGTATTATAAGCCAGGGGTCAGCAATATTTCTATAAAGGACAAGACAGTAAATGTTTTAGGTTTTGTAGACCACACAGTCATGATCACAACTACTTACTTAACTCTGCTTCTGTGGTATAAAAGCAGCAATAGAAAAAATGTAAACAAGTGAGTGTATCTATGTTCTACTAAGTCTTTCGAAAACGAGAGATTCAAAAAACAGGTGGCAGGATGGATTTGGTTTGTAGGCTATAATCTGCCAACCCCAATTCTAAGTCAAAAATAAAAAGTAGAACTTGGCAAATATGGTGGCAATGAAGATGTAAAGAGATAGATTTTAAAGATTTAAGCGAAGATCTGGTAGGTTTTGGTGACTGACTAGATAGAGAGGTAGACATTACAGAAATAAGAGTCTAGGATGACTTCCAAATTTCTAGCTTGGGCAAGTAGAAGTATGTGGGTGAGAATAGCCATTGAGAGAAGGAGTCTAAGATGGGGAGTAATTTTGGTAAAAATGGTGATAATTTCTGTTTTGGACATGTTCAATTTGAAGTTCCTGTGGGACATCTAATTCAGACAGTTTAAAAGTGAGGGGATGTAATAGAGACAGTAAGTATAGTGTGCTTTTCTACCTCCACAGTGTATCAATCACCACATCCTCTCAATTCGTCCTTATGAAACTTCCAAATTCCCTTTTTATTCCCCATTCCCAATGCCTTGGTTAGCCCTTTATGACCTGGGCTATTGGAATAGTTTCAGAATTGGTTTCCAGGCATCAAGCCTTGGGTCCTCTAATATATTGTCTACACTATGCCAAAGGAACCATTCTAAGATATAAATCTGAAATAGCCCTGCCCATGCTGAAAACTACAACAGCTTCCCAACAGTATAAGCCCTTTAGTGATCTGACTTCTACTTGTTGTTTAGATAGTGACAAGCAATCACAGTAGCTCTCTTTTGCTTTTGTTTGGTGCATACTGTTACCTTCGGCTGAAAAAATAACGTGTTTCAGAAAGACTTGTAGAAATTATGCTCAAATATTAACAGCTCTATATAGATTGTGTAAATGATTTTTTTTCTATTTTACCTGCTCTTTTCTTAAAATGTATGGAATGACTACATATTACTTTTTTTTTTTTTAATGAAAAGGGAAAGTTCAAAACACACACAAGAACAACAACAAACTCCCTTTCCTATCAACTCCTTCCCATCAGTCTTTGGGAAGGCTTTGTCTTCACATTTATTATCCCCTGAGGTCACTATTCATGCACGTGCAGCAGTCATCCCTCTCTTGCCTGGCTTCCATGGCTGCAGAGCTCAGTTCTCAGCTTTGCACACTTGTTTCCACCACACTGACTCTCAAACAGACCAGCAGGTGATTCAGCTCTGGAGAGGGCAAGCTGGAAGAGCTGTGTCACTGGCAGGAAGCTCATCTGGCCTTAGAGATTAGGTTTAAGAGACGTTATAATTTGCAGTTCTGGCCACAGGTGACCTTGCAGAGACAGTTACAATGCCCCTTATAAGAAGTGTCGGGAATTTTCTTTGATTCCGTCTTCTCTGGGCACTCAATCAGGTTCTATGACTGGTTGTCTTTCTAATTTTACAACCAACTTTCCCCTCCCACCCCCATCTTCTCTTTTCTATGTTTTTATCAAGTGATTTAATCTCTCTTGTATAACTGTCCAGATTCCTCACTGATCTTTTTGCCTCTAGTCTTCCACCACTGTAATCCATCTTATTAATGTAGTACTCATAAACTTGAATAGATCTCTGAAGAAAGCTGAAACAGTACACCTCATGATCTCCACACTTCTTTTCCCAGTATTTACCTGTAGAGATAGTTGGGCCTCTCCCAGATTCCTCACTAGACCCCATTCTTTCCCACTTGTAGGTACTTTCTCAAATCCCCTCCAAAAAGGAAGATCATCCTTCTACCGTCTTTATCCTACTAAATTTTAAGGCTTAAATACTACCTACCCTATTAAGCTTTCCTTGTTCACGAAAGTCAACTTGAATTCCTTTAATACTGCCTGTATCATACATACTTACTCTCCAACTTCTGTCCCTACCCTGTTCCAAACGTCCTTTTACTATAGCTTTTTTACCCTCATCTTCTTCATTTTGGAATCTTCACAGAGGCTACCATAATTCCCTGTACAAGGGATGAATACCAAATGAATATTTCTTCTCAAAAGTATTTTAGGGACTGATTGTACTCACATGTCTAACTGCTGTGCACCTAATATATTTAAGACACTACATCAAAAACTAATGATGTACTGTTAAGTGGCTAACTGAACATAATAAAAATAAACAAATTTCTTAGTAAAGACAGAGGATGAAAATACAGTGATTGAAATCTTCAAGCTTTAAACATTACCAAATACTATATAAGAGAATACTTTAAAATGTAGTAGTACCCCCTAACTTATCCACAGGGGATACGTTCTAAGACCACCAGTGGATGCCTGAAACTAAGGACAGTACCAAACTGTGTATAACTGTGTTTTTCCTATACATACATACTTATGATAAAGTTTGATTTATAAAGTAGGCATAGTATGACATTAACAACAATAACGAGTAAAATAGAATGATTATAATAAAAAAAATAGCCTAATGAAAGTACTTCTTGGATACAAGTATTTCTTGAGCACTTAGTACATGTAGGCACAAAGATTAGGAATTCACAAAGAGGACTGAATTAAACTAACAAAAACCAGTCTGTGACGTAAGAAAAAAATATATATATTCAGTTTCTGTCCCTGGTTCCTGACAGAGAAGCCTTAAAGCCCTTGTAATTTCCTGAGTGATGGGAGTGATAGAAGTGTTTTACTCAGAGCTCCTAAATTCCTTGGAATTTCCTGGATGATAGGAGCATCTTTTGTTCTGATAAGGCAACTCTTGGTGGGCTAACTGGAAAGCTCTTGATGGGCACTGGTCATTAGAAAGACCAAGCCCTGATTAGAAGCTTGGAACTTTTAGCTCTACTCTTGGATCCTCTACAGAGCAGAGAGGGGCTGGAGAATGAGTTAATAACTAATCATCCCTATGTAAGGGAGCCTCGGTGAAGATCCCTCAACTAAGGAGTGTGGAGAATTGAGCTGTCCAAAGTATCCATATGCTGGAAGGGCAGTATACCCTAAACTTCATGGGGAAAGAAGCTCCTGTGCTTGTGACCCTTCAGATATTAGGTTATGTATCTCTTCATCTGGCTGTTCATCTACATCCTTTATAAAATCCTTTACAATAAACCAGCAAACAAAAGTGTTTTCCTGAGTTCTATAAGCTGTTATGGCAATTATTGAAACTGAGAAGGGGCTGTGGGAATCCCAGAATTGTAGCCAAGTTAGACAGAGGTTCTTAGAAGTAACCTGGGAACCTAGCATTTTTGATTGGCATCTAAAGTGGAGGGTAGTCTTGTGGGACTTGAGGGTCAAAAGCCTACAGTATAAGAAAGTATGGAATGGGATAGGGACAGAAGTTAGGAAGTAGGTGTGTATGAAACCCATGGGGTGTGTGCTAATTCTGGGTACTAAGTATCAGAATCAAGTTAAATTGTAGAACACCTAGTTGGTATCCACAGAGAATGACTTGCAGAAAATGCTCACATTGGTATGAGGAGCTTTGTGAATGGAGAAATAGTTTTTCCCTTTAGGTCCAACCTTGCATTGTTTGGAAACATTGTTTTCCTATCAAAGAAGAGATAGACCAGATGGCTTCTCAGTTCATCTTGAATCAGGTTTTCATAGTATTTTTCATTATTTTTCATAAATAGCCTAAGCATATAGGGCCACAATCAAACCTTAGTATAAAAATCATTCTAAACACAAGTGATTTTACAAATTTGGTCAATTTAGATTACCATACTTTTGCTCCTTTTCTTTGATGCAAAAAACCTAGAGCTTACTAAGTTATTCTAAGATTCAAAGTTGTAAATTTCAGCTTTAATACTTATGGGGAAATGGGCTTTCCAGAACACTTGTAACTTAAAAGGCAGAGGACACCTGGGTATTAACTCTGCTTTCTCCCTCTGGATGAGAAAGTTCCTTGCTGACGCTTAGTTTGGTTCAAGAACCAGGAAAGTCTGGTAATTATAAACATTCCCTTAAAAGGAAGCCCAGAGATTGTTATTTCAAGTTCTTCTGGAATAGTGATGAAAATGGAATAGCCCACAGATTGCTAGTTCTCTTAGAATAGTAAATATAAAAGGGTAGTGACACAACAAGAAATGAACTTTCCTGATTCAGGGACCCTGTCAGACTTGCATGTATATTTTTATTAACAACAGCTAATCCCTAATAGGGGTCATGATGGTGAAGAGAAGCTTTGCTAAGATGTGCTATATCTGCTTCTGCTCTGACTTGACCTCTGATAACAATACTGGATCTGTGGTTAATTAAGTTGGGAACTAAAGTTAAAAAGCACATATGTGTATAATGAATGTATGTATGTTTTCTTCCTGTCAATCTATAACCCACCTAAAACACTGTACTTAAAGAAAAACTAACATAGCAAAGGCAATCTAATCACTTTTAAGTAATGCTAATTAGGAATAAATCAGTTATGTGATCAATACTGACTGTGAGAATGCCCATTTGATTAATTGAAGAGAATCTCAAGTAAGGAGAACTCTTCATCAGGACACAAAATGTAAATAATTCGAGAATCTCTAGGGAAAATGTACTGAAAAGGTTTTTTAAGACTTTATTATTATTATTATTTATTTGAGAAAGCGAGAGAGCGCACGAGCGGCGGAGGGGGGTGTTGGGGGCGGTGGGAGAGGGAGAAGCAGCCTCCCCACTGACCAGGGAGCCTAACATGGGGCTTGATCCTGGGGACTCTGAGATCATGACCTGAGCCCAAGGCAGATGCTTAACTGACTGAGCCGCCGAGGCCTCCCTAGGAAGGTGCTTTTTAAGAGATACTTTAATGTCTTAGAAATGATACCTCAAAAGAGAGAAAAGGTTGAAAATGCCTTCTAAAGGAAATACTATTCAAAGTTTTCAACTTCAAAAATACTTCAAGAGGAAATGGGTTTCTAGAACCAGGAATAAATACTTCAGATTTCCTATTTTGGAATGTGTTGAGCAAAATTACACACTAAATTAATTACTAAGATGCAAATTTGTAAAATTCTAAATAAGGAAGATTCTTATAAGCAGTTTTTGTTTTGTTTGTTCTTAATGTCCAAAATGGGGGGGGGGAGATTAGTAAAATGGATTTTATTAAGCCTGGATTTCTTTCTTGTTGGCTTAAGGACAAGCCATTTTGCCATATAGTAATATATAAAACTAATGGTAGATATTAAACACAACTTCGCTGAAACCTTTTCTCGTTTCCTAATGAAAAGGTAACTAATTAGAATATTTTTATGAATTCTAAAACCAAATTTGGCACTTCAGTAGTGAACATAAGCAATGGAGTCACATTAAAAACTTATCAGGGTGCAAAAGTTCTTTTTAAGAGTTAACTAACATGAAGTAAGCTATTGAAGATTTTAACATCTTTAAATCCCAGTCTCCAAAACCAAAAAATGTAGTTACATATCCTAAAGATTACAATAGTATCATTTTGTACCAAATGTGTTAGAATTCCTTTCTGGAAATAAAGTAAGCCTCTGGTATATCTACCTTCATGCAAAAAAATAAATTTTATAAACCTTAAAAACTATAAACCTCATTCCAGAAATGGAGGAGAGATGATTTTCTGAGGGTTTCTCATTTGTACCTAGAAGAGTCTTGAGCTCGAATGGCTTGCGACCTGCAATTACACATACCCCACAAATACCCTGCTGCAGACATGACTATTTGTTTGTAACATTTGGTGGGTATGAAGTGGCAAGCACAAAAGCCATCTTTCTGAAACTTCTCCTGGTGTATGGAAAATCTTAGTTTTTCTCGTTTATGTAAACCAGTCCTGTAACTCAGATAAATACAACTTTTTTAGAATAGAAACATTACAGCAGCCTTGCTTTTCCTCAGCTAAACTTAGAGCACTCAATGATGGGCACATTTTCTGGGCTCCACCTTCTGCAAACAAATTTAAAAGTACTGAAAAGCAACCAAGGCTTTACATCACAGGATAACAGATTTAGGAACGAACACTGGAGAAATGTTACAAACAGTACTGTTGCCCTGTTGGGTGATTTAAACAGTAAAATTTATTGTCTCCTTCTAGCCTAAATTTTAAATGTGGATTTTGTCAAAGGTTAGTTCTAACTTAGATCAAATTAAGCTTGATGTGAATGGGCCAGCTCACTCTTAACCGCATACTAAAAGTAGGAAAACGATTTGCCTTTTTTTTTTTTTTTAAAGGTCACACGCCTGGGACCTCAGCAAACAGTAGTATTATTAAAGGGAAAACTCCATGTGGTTCCAAGAATGGCAAAAACATCCTCACATAGGAAACTCTTGATTAGCAACTGAACGAAAGTAAAAATGTGACAGTTAAAGTGAAATCTAAAAACAGAATATATCCTATCATGCTCTGCAAAACCACAGCAAACAGTCAGTGGTATTTGTGGCTGGCTGCCAGAGATTCACCTCTTTCCTCTTTCCTGTCCGCTGTGTTCGAGAGCCACCGGTGAAAGTCAGGTCACCTCAAAGGTGTAGGACTTGTAAACACTGAGAAGAAGGTGGGCCTCAGCAATATCCAAACTTAAGTGTAAGCTGTTTGCTGAGGGTTCACTAGATACCATTATTTTTTTATAAAAGTGATTAAAATAATAGAATCTCAGCCAAGTGCCTTGCATGTGATTAATGCTTACGTGAATACAGTATTATATAGTATTCAAATATCTGTTAAACTGGATGCAGGTTATAATTTATAAACTAGTTTACTTCTTCATTAATACTTTTTTCTTGAATTAAGACATCCGATATCTATTTTACCATTAAATTAAACTAGCAAATTTTAAATCTTTGTTTGGGTTTGACTACCCACATTTCAGGAGTCCCAAGACTCAAGTCTTTTTTCCTTAGGCAAGAATATAGTGGTTTCTCTCATTAAAAAAAAAAAAAAAAAAAAAAACAAATAAAAAACTTTAAAAAAAAAGGAAGAAAAAAGAAAAAAAACCCCACATAAAATATAAAAATAGCATATAAAAAAGTCACCTGAGACAAGTCTGATTAATTTTGTTAGAGGCCATAATTCTGTAGAAGTTTAGGGAGAAAAGTAAATTATTGAAAGAGACTGGATCTTCCATACAATGTAAGAATATTAATATGATAGTTAAGTTATACCAAAAACTTGACCATCAGTTCATGGAAAAGGATTCCTTCTAATAGAAATGAATCCACATTACCTATATTTAGCAAAATAAATCATAGAGAAATATACAGCTATTGCCACTGCTAATTTACATAATGGAAAGTGGAAAAGTTTGCTGTTTCCACATCCCAAGCCAACTATATAATTATCTTTGCCAAACATCCAGCAATCTACAGAGTTTGAATGTATAAGATATCCATAGCCAGGATTACATCTGTTTTATGGACAAGCCTGTAATGGGAAGGAGGAACATAGATTAAGCCTATAATCCTCTGAAAATGTGATTTAGACTTTTCCTTTGCATTGAAAATAAGCATTCATTTATTTAGTAATTTTTTGAAAAGTAAAATTTCCAGTTATAAGGTTGGAAGATGTTTAATACTTAAAGACATTATGTTAATACATACTGAAGAGCTTGAGTGGAAATATACTATTGTTAGAAAAGTTTCTCCAGTCTACTATTATCTGCCTGAAAGGGTAGCTTTGTTTATCGAAACAAACAGAATTATACTTATAAATCTAAAAACCGTAAATGTATTTGTATAAGGCTCTTCCATTTCTGTTTGGTTAATTCAGATTTCAAAAGATATGTCTCTGTACTGTTGAGAAGGAGATCTTTGCAGGCTCCAGAAACCTCCAGTTGTTTGGGTGGTGGGAGCCAGGAGAACTCCCAGAATTGCAAACTCTTTTTCAGTTCTACAAGTAAATCCAAGGACAATCTTTAGAAACAATTCTTGTTTCACCAAATATAAAGCTCACTTTTGGAGATGGCTCAGGGGTAAGGATTAAGAGCTTAGGTGTACACAAGTCTGAAGAAACAGCATAGTATAAGCATATGAATGGGAAATTTGGACCTTCGGTATAGAATACATATGTGTCCTTGGAGTTTACAAAGAAACACTTTAGTTTCAATCAAAACAAATGATGGAAAATACAAGAAAGGACATACATCAGTAAAAATAAAGTTGAGATAAATGCTTGGAAATCTCTCTACTTTTCCTTTTTTGAATGTGTAACTGCACTGAGCATTACCTTTTGGCTAAGTTGAGAAGAGTGATTATCATCTAGTCTAACTTAGAGTGAAAGGCATTTCACAGAACTCCAAAAACCAAAATTATAAACATGAGGTTAAAACAAAATATGAAATTATTCCAGATCTTTTGTAGGATCCTAACAAATTACATCAAAGTTCTCTTGGTTAAAAAAAAAGAAAATTTCCTTTTGTGTTTATGACATGTAGAAGAATACTGAGATAGTACGAGGAAACGTAATGTCAGAGCTTTATAGAAGGGTTCATTTAAAGTTCAAATCAGAAAAGAACAGAGTTATGTTGCTGATTACAAAGATAACCAAAGAAATAGTACTTATTACCCTTTTATGCAAACAGATGTAATTCAATAAATGTTGAAATTTTTCAAAGAATTAATTTAGTTTTACCTTTTTGTTTAGAAGGTACAATTTGAATATTAATGATACAACATGATTTCTTTTAAAAGGGGGGACAAAGTTTGAGATTGCTTCCAAAAATATTCACAGTTGATTCTCCTCCCACTTCCTTTTTAGTGATACTATACAAATCACATTTTGTAATGTTATTACTGTTCTAACAGAATAATTACATTCAGTGTGATCGGTTAATAGCATAAAGGCTCCTGTTGGACCCAAAAGTGTGGTTAAAGCTACTTTTATATTCAATCAGAAGTTCTAGCAAATAAGTTCGAAAAAGATAGAAGTATTCAACACCTTGTGTGTTCTGGATAAATGATAGATTTAACTTTAGCACAGACTAATTTTGACTATATTCAGAGACTCAACATTTTCTTCCTACACTGTGGGCAAAGATGGTAACTAACTTCTTAGCACAAAGCTCTGGGTGAAGACCATGAGAAAAAAAGAATCAAAATTATGATTCTGTCACTGAGTTATCATCCTTCAAATAGATCCAAATTCCAAAGAATACATGAACTGAAGGCAAAAGCTTACAGAAAGTAGTACAAATGGCTGCTTAACTTTAAGACTAGTCAAGTTGTGCTATCATTTAATTCTGAAGACCAAAACAATCTGACAACCCCTTTATATCACACTGAAAATACCTCTTAAGGCCATTTTAAACTATAGAAGGAATCATCTCAAAAGCACAGAGTGATCCTTAAAAGAATCCAGTTATAAAATATATAAATGGAAGCTTTCCTCCATCACTGCTATCAAAGCAATTCAAAGTATACTTTGCAAACCGAAGTAGTATAAGCAAGATATCCAAAGAACTGTCTCTTAGGGTCTTCAAGCTACAGTATGTGTCATCTGTTTGGTCTGGTTTAAGTATGAGCTGATTTAAAAGCAGTGAAATGATCTTGAATGGAATTTTCAAATATGGAATTGATGGAATACACACATAAATCTGTATAATACAAAATAATAACTTAAAAACACATAGGTTTATTCTATATGAGGTACTCTTCTGAGAACTTTATATATATTAACTCACATCCTCACACAAATACTGTTATCTAGTACTATTATAAGCTTACTTTATAAATAATGCTGGGGTAATTAGTTACTCTAGCTCTCTAGAGCTCACAGCTAGGCAGAGTCAGATTCATTTTGTTCTAGAATCTCTACTCTATGCTCTTAAATCACTACACAGGCATTCTCAAAGTGTGGTTTGTGGACCCTGGAAAACCCTGAAACCACTTCAAAAGAGTCCACGAGGTCAAACTATTTTATTAATAATATTAAGATGTGATTTGCCCTTTTCACTGTTTTGACTTTTGCTCTGATGGAACAAAAACAACAGTGGGTAAAACTGGTGGACCTGTAGCATTGAATCAAGGCAGTGGCTGAACACTGAGCTAGAAGTCACTGTATTCATCACTGCCAGGTACTGACAGAAAAGAACAAACAAATTTCAGCCACTTTCACCAAAGAATAGCCTTGATGAAGCAATAAAAATTGTTAATTTTATGAAATCTCAACCTTAAGCACAATATTTCGTGTTGAAACTAAAGTATGCATAAAGCACTTTTATTGCCTATACAAGTATGACAGTTATTTTGAGGAAAACATGCAATTATTTGAATGGTGAGCTAAAACAGTCAGGTGTTTTTTTTGTCTTTTTTAATAGTCCACCACTTTTATTTGAAAGAACAATTGACAAGCTTTGGTTATTGTGAACTGGGAACAAAGTGATCCTCTCACAAGCAAAAGAAACTGAAAATATGTGTTGACAATGATACAATTTGAGCTTTCACAGAAAAAAAAAAGATTTTGGAAAATTCAAAACCACTACCATGAGACTGACCAAAACCTGAAAGCCTCTGAAGATTAGTGATGATATTAATGAATGAGATTTTTTTTTATATTGTATGGCAAAGTGTATCACTATTTGGAAGATCTGCATAATTGGATGGACCAATACTTTTCAAATGACCAATGCATAACGTTATAATAATCATGCATGGGTAAAAGACCCATTCAAAGTATAAAACAAGCCAGTGGATTTTAATATACAACAGATTATTATGAAGGGGTTTTTTTTTATTTCACACTGCATTTAACCAATAAGACATTAGCATTTGTTGAGTTTTGGTACAGTATCAAAAGAAGAATAACCATAATTGTCTGAAAAGTCTATTAAATACTCCTGTCTCCTCAATGTACATATTTGTGTGAGGTCACATTTTCCTCCTGTAATTTAACAACATAGTTCATACAGCAGAATGAATGAAGGAGTGGATATGGGAATCCAGCTGCTTTCTATTAGGCCAGTCATTAAAGAGATTTGTAAAAAGGTGAAACAATATTCTTGTCTTCGCCACTAAATGTTTTTTATTGGGGGAAGAATAATTAATTTCTCTAAAGCATGTGTTATGTTAAAATATAATAGAGTCTATTATTGTTATTTTAAAGTATATTATTATTTTAGGGCACCTGGGTGGCTCAGTGGGTTAAGCCTCTGCTTTCAGCTCAGGTCATGATCTCAGGGTCCTGGGATCAAGGCCCACATCAGGCTCTCTGCTCAGCAGGGAGCCTGCTTCCCCCTCTCTCTCTGCCTGCCTCTCTGCTTACTTATGACCTCTCTCTCGGTGACAAATAAATAAATAAAATCTTTTAAAAAAATAAAGTATATTAATATTTTAAAATTTTTCTCAGTATTAATTCCCCACAAAACCAAACACTCTTTGGGGTCCTCAGTAATTTTTTAAAAAATTTTATTTATTTGGGGTGCCTGGGTGGCTCAGAGGGTTAAAATTTCTGACTTCAGCTCAGGTCATGATCCCAGGGTCCTGGGATCGAGCCCCACATTGGGCTCTCTCCTTGGTGGGAGCTTGCTTCCTCCTCTCTCTCTCTGCCTGCCTCTCTGCCTACTTGTGACCTCTCTCTGTCAAATAAATAAATTTATTTATTTGAGAGAGAGAGTGAGCACAAGAGAGGAAGTGGCAGGCAGAAGGAGAGGGAAATGCAGGTTTCCCACTGAGAACCTGCTGTGGGGCTCAATCCCAGGACCCTGGGATGATGAGCCAAAGGCACACAGTTAACTGACTGAGCCACCCAGGTGCCCTGGGTCCTCAGTAATTTTTAAGAGTGTAAAGGGTCCTAAGATCAAAAAGTTTGAGAACTGCTTTATGACGCTATGCTGTCTCTCTTCTACATGTGTGTGAGTGTGTGTGTGTGTGTGTGTGTGTGTGTACATATGGTGAGGTAGTGGGGTGCAGGGGTCACTACAGCCCTTGACTGCTTCTGTATTCATTCATCTTCTAGAGCTTTGTTTTGCTTCTGAAATAGGATTCTCTACTTCCCTACTGGGAAGAGAATGTACTGACCACAAACATAAGAATTACCTTGGAATTATAATTCTATATGACAAGAAAGCGTTATTCAGCACTAAAAAAAAAAAAAAAAAAAAAAAAAGTAGTACTTTGTTTGACTAAGAACAAAATACTTGTAATAAATCAGAAAGTTCTGAAGGTTAAATAACCAGCAAACCTATTTGAATTTTTGAAGAACGTCAAATTAAATGTGTGATTCACAAACAGACCATATGTGTTATGTAAGGCAAATACTGATATAAGCACACATAATGTAATACATCACCTATTCAAATCCCATCCATCCTTGAAAATCTAGCTGAAATAAAGCTTCTTAAAATATGTGCTAATAAAACAGATGTTCAATAAATGTTATCTGTTAACTGAAAAAATAAGTGAGTAAACTGAATAAAGGGATTCTTCTTCCTCAGGCCGTCATTGAAATTATTGTTAGGATACCTATAGCAATCACATATATGTGGCTTTACGTGTAGTTCTAATGGGATTTCATAGATTTTACACACACATAATTTTTTATATGCATACAAACATAGGTTACATATTTATATTTTGGTAACTTTTTTGCCCCCCTAGTAGTATTCCAATAGATCCCAAATATAATTTCCCAAATTGGGGAAAACCAATTATCAATTACAGCCTGTTTTAATAGGAAAATTTTCTTAAATTCTAAGTAACACACAAATAAACTTGCAAACAGGATCCATTTATGAGTAAGTAAGTACCCTGACATTTAGCCAGTAATTCTAAAAATGGAAAATGATTGAATTTCCTGAACCCAACAAATAATCTAACAACAAAAAAGAATAAAACATGAGTCATAAAAGGTATCGATGAGGACTCTTTGTAGAAAATGCAAATCAAGAAAATTATTTTATAAGAAATGACATTAAAAGCTTAATTATACTTTTGTTATCAAATCTGTCTTCATATAAAAATAATTTAAAAAACCACACTTGCATTTTGCATGATCACTGCTATTATCATTTGCACGATCATAGATCTGACATTCACTTACTTCTTTAACAATGGTTGAATATTTGCCATATACTAGATGACCACTGGCACAACTGTGACCAATTCTTTAGATGGTTTCCTGGCCTTTTTCTTGCCTTGTCCCCTTTTTATTAACTGTTTTGTGAGTGGAGGAAAAATAATGTGAATTTAATAGCTGTTTCCACTATTAAAATATTGTTGTAGATTATTCAGTGGTTTAGAAGCTTTCACAAGGAAGTAAAGGAAAAAGTATGCTAGATTCACATTCAGACTCACTGAGACTACCTAGCTTGGCAAAAACAAAATGATCTGTCATATATTCTCTACTAGTCTTATCTGTAAAATGAGGAAATTGAAAGACAGTTGATATGGTTCTTCCAACTTTAAAATGTCATAATTCTATTTAGGTACTGTGAACAGTTGGCATATGAGGATTAGGGGGGCCAGGAGATTAAATGTTACTTAATGGGGAAAAAAAGTAGCGACTCATCCTAGCTCTTTTCAGAATGTATTATATATACATTAATCGTTTTTACTTAAGTAAACTCAAATAGTAAAATGAACAGTATTCAGAAAGAAACACTTTGAAGATTCTGAAAATATTATTAGAGAATATTATTATAAGTATGTAGTATCTTGAAAACAAAATATTATAACTGATGTATTTTAATAACTATAATTTATTGAATGTCTACCAACTCATCTCATCATGCAACAATCTGGTAAAATAGGTATTTTTTATTCCCATTTTTAAAAAGATTTTATTTATTTATTTTAACAGAGAGACAGCAAGAGAGGCAACACAAGCAGGGGGAGTGGGTGAGGGAGAAGCAGCTCCCCCCCCACCCCCCGCACCTAAACAGGGATCCCGACACGGGACTTGATCCCAGGACCCCAGGACCACAACCCGAGCTGAAGGCAGATACTTAACTGACCGAGCCACCCAGGTGCCCCTTTTTATTCCCATTTTACAGGAAGACACTGAGTGTCAGATAAATAATTCATTCACCCAAGGATACTTAGTTAAAAAATGGCACAACCTGGGCTTTTGACTCCAAACCAATACTCTTCCCACTACATAATGCATTTTGGCAGGCGAGAATTCTACCACTGAACCACCCATGCACATAATGCATTTTGATTCCTACAAATGAATCTCTTTTTTATAGTCAAATCTCAGGTACTAATGGTAACAAGAATAGAAACAGCAAGGAAAAAGAATCCCAAATAAACATAGTATAACAGCTTATGATGTGGATGAATTCCAGTAAAATAAGTTTTGTGCTGAGTTCTCAGCACCTTCAATGTCTCAAGTTTAAGTAATATTCTCAACTCACTGAAGCTTAAATGTTATCTAATCCATTTTTCCACTCATTACAGAAACTTAAAATTTCTATTACATTAATTAAAGATTGATCACAAATAGGAGGTATATAATTTAAAGGAATAATCTGGGAATCTTCTAAGGAAAGAATCCAAAGACTTGCTTTTTTCTTTTCAACTATCTATTTTCTCTCACTGAGTTTGCTTAAAAGAAAAATGCACTGAAATTTCAAAAGGCCATTTTAACCCTGGCTACTAATGCTTTCTTAAAAATGAGAAAAACTTGCTCCAGAAAGAAATACACTGATTTGTTTTTTCATTTCTATGTACTTTTTTTGTTCTTAGATTGAGACAACAAAACTGCCACACGCACATACACACATGCACAAAATGATCTGAAGAAAATTAAGTAGGGCAAGTCCAAGAAAATTTACCAACTAAAAATTTATTCTTGGATAATCAAGAGGAAATTTAGAAAGATTTCTAAGTATTATACAATATAAAACTGAAAGCAAAAGACATGAAACTTACAGTTGTAATATGGCCTACTGCAAATAATCAAGTAGTAAGAAACAAAGTTAAAAATACCTATTAACTTATTAATTGAAATAATTAGTGAAGTATGAAGTCAGAAATTACTACTTGGTCTTTTAGTTATTCAGAAATAATATCATTTCTAAAAATCTCATCAATCAAGGAAATTTGTAACTTAACAGGTATAATTTAAACATTAAAATTCAAGTCTAAACTGCCATAACAAATACTGGGGTCATTTATAGAACATTCCAAGCAACCACAATAGAATACACATTCTTTTCATGTGCACGTGTAACATGCACCAAGATAAGCCATACTGAGCCAAGAAACAAGTCTCAATAAATGTAAAATAACTGAAATTGTACAGAATATGTCCTCTGACCACAATAAAATTAATTTAGACATCAGTAACAGACAAATATCTAGAAAATTCCCAAATATTTGGAAAATAAACAGTACAGTTCTAAATGACCCATAGGTCAAAGAAGAAGCCACAAGGAAAATAGGAAAAATTTTGAACCGAATGAAATTCAAAGCAAATTTGTATCAGTATAGGTTCAACAGAGAAACAGAAGCAGTAGAATATACTGTGTATGTGTGTATAAATATATATATACATATATAAATATTAAATACACACACACATATCCAGTAAAGGATTGGCTCATGCAGTTGTGGGGTCTGCCTAGTCTGAAATCCAAAAATGTGGATCACGCATTTGTGCAAATAGGCCATCAAGAAGGGCAAGTTGGAACTCTCCACAGTACAAGCTAAAGCAGCTCTCCACAGATGGAATTTCTTCTTCTGAGAAGCCTCAGCTCTCTTCCTCAGTCTTTCAAATGAATCAGGCCCCCAGATCATAAACTGCTTTACCTAAAAGTCACTGATTATGGACTTTAATCACATCTACAGAATACCTTCAGAGCAACACCTATATTAGTATTTGATTAAACAACTAGGGTCTGTACCCTAACCAAGTTGATACATAAAATTGATTATCATGACAACAAAATTGGTGAGATGCAGAGAGAGCTGGGCTTAGAGCTTTAAATGCTTCATTAGAAAAGAAGAAAGTCCAAAATCAATTATGTAAGGTTCCAGCATAAGAAGCTAAAAACAAAACAAAACAAAACAATGACAGCCACCACCACCACAACAAAAAAATAGATAGGAAGAAGAAATAGGAAAAGGGGAGAAGAAGCAAATTAAACAAAGTAAGTAGAAAGAAGAAAGTGGGAGAAATACTTTATTTCAAGACGTACTATTATTATTATAGATCCTGCAAATACATATCTCCAAGACTTTTAATGACATTTCAGATGTGCCAATTTGAAAAATTTCCAGATCAAACCTCTCCTTGCTTATCACGCTCCTGATACAACATTCCTGGAAGTCAAGAACTGGATGCACCCTTAAAGGTAGAAGGGTGGTTTTCAAGGTTTTTTTTAAGATAAGAACACCCAGGGTCAAACACCTGTGCTCAAGGACTAGAACCCTGGTTTCCAAAACCCCTTCCGAAAGCAATTCCCATTGCAATGTACCCTCTCCAAGTTTTCTTTCATGTCACTAAAAATTGGCCACCCACCTGTGTACTAATACCCATTGAGAAAAGCTACAGCCTATCTGCTCATTTTCTCTTACTTCTTAAGTTTATCTACAGGCTAGCCTGAAGCACCATCATGTTAATTACAAAAGGGCACACCCTCTAGGGGAACCTCCTAGGAAACAAATACCTTTTCCTGGCTGAAAGATTAGAAAAAGGCACCCATTCCTGGGGCTAATGTGGCCCTCCCCAGTGCACAGGGCTTGGAGGAAAACTCCACCTAGATTCCAGCTCACATTCACATTCCATGGCTAAGTCCTCTGCACAACTCTCCTCGGTAGCCCTGCTTATCAGTCATTCACCATCTTGTTGAAGGCCGAAAATCAAGTAATATCATTCTATAAAAATGCTCCATTCATAAACGAGTCAAATATTTTTAAAAAATCGTATCTTAAATTTTTTAAGCTGTATCTTAACTCTTGACAGACCAAGGTTCTCACATTGGAAATATTCAAGCAGAACTACAGTGTTAAGAGTAGACAGTAAACTTCATTACCAGTACTTCATTTTAGAAAGTGACATTCTATGTTTGTTTTATTTAATAAGATTTGAAGTGTTTCTGTAAGTGCTATATTAAAAATCATATAGAAGGAAAAATATAGCAACATGTTTTCCTAAGCAATAAATGTCATCACCGAATTTTCAGCAAGGACATTTATCTTTCTAAAATAAAACCATTGCATACGCTAGCTAAAGTTAGAATTTTATCTTTTAAATTTGTTTCCTTAAACGAACATGTCCATAATCACATTTGTAGACATGCTATTTTTGTTTTATGTAGTTGTCATTAAGTTTTTATTATAAACAGGATGTTCTCAAAAATAATACTTCCATTTTTAAAATAGACATTCAAAATGAAACAAATGAAGTAAAAATAGTCATTAGCAACTTAAGTAAAGTGCAACAAATTAGCAAACTCATTATCTTATAAGAGAGTATTTCTTTTACCAGCAAAATTACTTGTATCATCAGCTTACTCCAGTGTATGGTCTGGCAATTGGCAGTATAAACCTGCCTGAAAACAAACCTTCAAGAAAACTAATAAACCTCATCTGACTCTACACCATTTCTACTTGGGATTTCCTATGCATTCAGAGTACTCAGTCTGTCTCTGCCATTTTGTGCTTTTTAATGTATTATTTTCTTAAGTAACAAATCACATCTGATGCAGAGTAATTCTCTGTAGTCTAGGAGAGATGTGGGAGGCAGGTGGGAGAGCCAGGATGCTTATGAAGAACACCAGTGTCTCATTTTCCTTCTAGGTATGCTTGGCTTGTCTCCCCAAACTGTCCCTGCGGACTGGGTTCATCTCTTCTACTTCATTGATATCGTGCCCCTTAATTACATACATCACCTTAAATACTAATCTGGTTGTTATATATGCTTAATAACCAATGACAACGACCTGGCATTAAGTTTTCATTATATTTTGAAATATGGCATGGTTGGAAGGGGCTACCAGAAAGTGAGCAATTCTAAGGCTGTTAAGGTTGGATTGTGTGTCACTAAAGGCACTTTAAACTCTATAACCACCAGCCATCACCGGCATCATGTTCTGAAAGTAGTTTCACATGTATTATTTCACAAAATTTGTTTTCATCTTGTAAGTAGGTAGATTCATTTCTCCCCCTAAACTACCACCTCATTTACTATAGGGATTTAGTGTTCACTTTCAAATTATAAAAACTAAAGTAAACATGATTCTCTACTACAGCGATCTCACCAAACCCTACTCACGTATCTCCTGTCCCAAAATGCAGAAATCCAGTATTCACCCAACCTTGAGTCTTTCAAGTTGGCATACTTTAAATGAAAAAAAAAGAGGTTGATCTATGTTTTCCTGTACACATAAATAAGGCAAAATGAGTTATATTTGCACTTTACTATCCTGGCAGATACCTCATGATCTGGTCCCAACCTATCTTTCTATCTTTATTTCCAACAATATCCTCTCTAGTCACAACAGGTTGTTCCTCAAATACACTCTGTACTTTTCTCCGTTTCCTCTACTGGAAATTCCCTTTCCCACCCATTTCCTCTTATTCAAACTTTACCCCTTCTTCAAGGCCTAGTATTAAAGCTGTCTACTTTGCATACATGCAGACTTCCTGATCCCTAAAGTCAAAATTAATCTCTCCCTCCTCCATGGAGCTACTGTACTTTCTCTGAACCTCTGCTTTATATAGAGTTCATTGTGTACAAAACAGTTATAAAGCCTGGCTCAGCTGAGAGTTTTTTTGTAGGCAAGGGGAGTATCTTTATCTTTCTATCTACCACACATATTTTAGATGTTTGGGAAAATGTTTGCTGAATGCAAATTTCCTTGCAAACAGAATACTGTCTTGGTTGGGGTTTTCATTATATTTTACCTGGACTTGGACAATTAAAGCAGTATTCTGGTTGGTCAGTCTCCTCAACCTCTAGTCTTGGCTCCTTCTAGCTTATTTTCCATGCTACTACCACAATGATCCCTCTAAGACAAAATGCTAACCATGTCACTTTCCAATTTTAAACCTTTTATATTGTTTTCCACCATCTAAAGAACAAAGTCCAGTTTCTAAGTATGCCATACAAGGCCCATCTTGATTGGCTCCAGTTTACTCCTCTAATACTTCCTACCATAATTCCTGCAGATACGTGTCCCTGTATATATAAGTTCCCACATATTTCAGGATATCAAATTCTCACCAATCCCTTTGCATGGATAGTCTGCATCCTGCACCCCCCCCCCCCAAATTCTAATATCCCATTTTAATGCCTCATCTCAGGGGAGGTATAATATGGCAGTTAAGTCAAATATATGTGTTTAAATCCTGGACTGTCCATTGCTTGGAGAGTAATCCTGGGTAAGTTAAACTTTGCAGACACAACTGAAGAAAGATTAGAAAGCTGTCTAGCTTCACCATTCTTCCCCTACTCTTTGCAAAACCACTCTGTTTCCTATACTTTGGTGGGCAACTTTGACATTTGTGTAAAATATAAATCTAAGAGCCAATATTAGAATCTAAGCTCTAGGTTCCTTGCAGGTAGATGTGATTAGTCAAGTTCCAGATTGAAAAACAGACAAGCCTTAACCTTTGTTTTCTTCTAGCTCCTTAGTCACTATATACTAAAATGTGAAGTAATAATACATAAAAATTTTAAATCCTTGCTTACAGTAGTGGTCTATCTCAGCAAGGATGTACATATAACATTTTCATATACTGCTTGCCTCATATATCTTTGGTTAAATATCTGTTCAGATCTTTTGTCCATTCTTTAAATTGGTTTGTTTTCTTAGTGTTGAGTTTTCAGAATTCTTTCTACATTCTGGATACAAATCTCTTATTAGATGTGTAATTTGCAAATATTGCTTCCTACTCTGTGGCTTGTCTTTTCATTCCTTAAAAGCAACCTCTGCAGAGCCAAAGTTTTTTTTAATTTTGATGATGTCCATTTATCAGTGGACTTCATATTTTTTTGTGCCTAAAAGCTCATTAGCATAACCAAGTTCATAAAGATTTTCTCCTATGTTTTCTTTTAGAAGCTTAATAGTCTTACTTTTAGGTTTATGAACCATTAGAATTTAATTTTTGTAGAAAGAGGTAGGTGTTAATGTTCAATTTTTTGCACACAGACTCTCAGTTACTCTAACATTATTTGTTAAAAGATAATCATTTCTCAAACTATCTTTGTACTTTTGTCAAAAATCAGTTGATTGTATCTGTGTAGGTGTGGGTCTATTTCTGGGCACTTTATTCTCTTCTATTGATCTCTCTCTCTCTATCCAGTAACCATCTATTTCTTCCCTCTCTATGATTTAATAGGTATATAATGCTGTAGATTTTTGTAAATGGCATATACATAAGTATACTCAGTTCAAGGTATCATAGCTTCAAATAAGGATTGCTTTCTGTTCTAAGACTTAGAAACAGAAATGCAGCAACAGTAAAGAGTAAACTTAAACAAAACCTGACTAACGTGAAGCAGAAAAAGAATGCAATAATATTCTAAGGCGAGGCAACTACTCTGCCTTGAAACTGAGTTTTCAACCTTAAAGAGCCCAGATGAGGTGAATCCCTTTTGCATAATCTATTTCCAAGTCAAATTTATAGCTCTGTGGAGGGGGGAGGTGGGGGGGTAATTGTTTGCATTTTATTTTAACCTGGTTTAGGTGCCAGGTCTTCATCTAAAATTCAGCAACTACAGTGTTTTAAAAAAGAACAATTCAAAGATATATACAGTATGAACTTATAAACATTCTTCAAATGCTACTTTAAAAACTTTTAGCAAGAACAAACTGAAAGTAATCTTCTCATACATTCTTTTATGCTTTTTGGGGGGGATAAGCAGTATTTCATCAGTGTTTTATGAAAATTATTTTGAGTTAATAGAAGCATTTGTAACTGTAAAAGGCTCTCTATTATCTTAAGAGTCCAAGAATTAAGGTAATGCAGATATCCTTCCATCTTACCGCCACAGCACCAAAGACCTAAAAGGGTAATGCTGTAGTCTCACCATGTTTAGGGTGTAACCCTCCTCTGGAGGCTAGGCTCTTAAGTGTTTAATTTTTGCTACAGGCTGTGTTTACTGTAACAGGTGTTAAGTCCCTTTATTGTTCCTTAAAACTGTTGCTACTCACTGGCACAGCTTAGAAGCAAAAGTAGTTTAGTTAGAATAAAGGACTCTCTCACTTTGTCTTTCTAGAATAGAGTAACCTTGTCTTCGGCAAACATCTGAACTTAGCCTTGGGAAAGACAAATAATCTAGATCCAGACTTGATTTTTAAACTATGTACCTTTATTTACCTATGTTCCCAACATACAGGAAAAGGTTAAGCAATAGTCATATTTTCCTCACTAATTCATTCAATACAAAAATGATGAGCAAAACCTTTAAATATCTACTTAAATGTAAACACATTTTGTTCCAAAATTCTTTCTATACTATACAACATATGCTAAAACAAGAAAATGAAGAAAATATAATTTTTAAAACTTCACTGGACTACTGATAAATCCTACCTGAGAATATAATAATGATCATAAAACCAAACAATTAAGGCTGGAGAATAACTTCGCAATATTATCTTGGCTTTCAATTTCTGGGCCACTCTCCAGCAGCATCAGGACTAGACATTGTTACCTTCTATCACACTAAATGTCCTTCCACAGGTCGGCTATATATCTAGGCGACTGAGCAAGTATATACACTACAACTAAAACTGAGTCTTACCATACAGCAGCAGGACATAAAATACAAGGGCTGTAACACTCTAGTCTTTGTATGAGGCCTACACTGTATCTTTCTAAACTCTTTGAAGCCAAGCCAGGGGGTTTTCTTCTTAATTCCCTTTAACAAAGACTGTCTTTAAGATTATTTCAAGTTATCATCAATATTGTGAACAAATAAGCATATCCAGAAATTTTCTATTGATTTATAATGATTAATAAGTCTAAAAAAGTAAATGCTTATCTAAAAGGAAGAAAAATTGGTAGGAAGTCATTATACAATTTTCATAGTTAAGAAAACATTCTTTTTCATAGAATCCAGAAAATCAAATATACAGCAAAGGACAAATCTAACTTCCTGTCTGTTGACTGTGTGTTTGTGTGCATGTGCATGTGTGTAAAATGAAAATACAAATTAGAGAGAAAAGATTTTGTTCATAAGCTTCTATGCCAATTAATATCTGCCTATGACCATAAGAAAAGTACTTTTCAGTAAGAACAGAAATCTACCCATTATCATATAACAAATTTGAGACTGTTTAAACAAAATAATTCTTTAAAGAAGCACCTAAATCAACACTATAAATTTTAAAACAGAAAAGCAAACTACTTGACATGACAAAATCAGCAATTAGCAATACCAGGAAAATGTATTAAGAATCTTTAAAATAAAAGAAAAACTTGAGTAGAATAATAATAAATCAAATACAAAATTAGATTAAAAATCTAGTAAGCCACTGACATACCTAAAAATAATAATGGAAGTCCTATTTAAGGTTTAACACTCATATAGGTACATTTAAATAGTAAACACATCAAAATCAACATGAATGCACAAATATACTGAATGAACTAATACACATGGTGTAGCAGTATCTTAACAATAAAAACTAAGGAGAGAAGAGAGATCAAATATTACTAATGTATCAAAGTTGGCAAAAAGGTAGGAAAGGATTGTAATGAATTCTGTGAGATTCCTCTTCAAAGTAGGTCATTACTAAATAGTTTATATTGTGTCTACTTTTAAAAAGACAAGCTTAAATAAAGGCAAAGATTTGATAAAGTGAATAAAATAGAACAAAATCCACTCAGATTAATATTGATGAAATATTATGGCAAAGGTTCTTTAAAGAGTTATAGAACTTGTAGAAAACTGATTTTGGCTAGGAGAAGAGACCCTCTCACGTTGTCTCCCTAGAAGAGTGACCTTGTCTTCTGCAAACATCTGAGCCTAGCTTTGGAGACAGATATCTGGATCCTAACTTAATTTTTAACTTATCTTTATTCACCTAATGCTCCCAACATATAGGAAAAGGCTAAGTAACGTGTATTTTCATCACTCATTATCTGGCTACACAAACTATGAGCCAATCACATCCTAGCACTACTGATGAATTTTTTGTTTGTTTGTTTGGTGTATTTATTTTTTGAAGGATGTGGATCCTAGCAGATGCATTTTGTAAAAGCCAAACAAATTTTAAAAGTTTGCCTTGGTTATTTGTATATATACCCCTGATAGGCATGGAGGGAATTATTTTAAATAATGTGGTCTGAAAAGACAACGTTTGAGGAAGAAACTGCATTAAGAGAAGGAATGGTTACTAAGATTATTTTAGAGAAGACACTTTGAAGTTGAGGTAACCCAAAGTTACCTGAAGGTAACTGAAAAAGGCCAGAAAAAGAATGGGGTTGGCATGTCCATGAAACAGCAAGAAGGACAGACAATATGCAGCATTTGAAGTGAACCACAAGAATAAGGTGGATAATAGCTTGGCCAAAGTGTGTGAAAAAGTGGATGGTGTGCGGACCACAGCATAGAGTAAAGGGGTTGCCTTTGCCAGAAGCGTATGAATTCAGATGCAGATGGGTACGCTGTTGGTGGGAAAATGAGGAATTTCTCTCACCACTTCTGTTTTCATAATAAAATAAGGAACAAGGTGATCAGCCAAAAGTAGAAGAGCAGTGAAGATGTTGGGTGTTATTAATTAATACGATTCTCTTCCAGGAATAACATGAAAACCAACTAAGAAAGCTATTAAAAATAATGGAACAGCTATTCATTTCCTCTCTGTCCACAGGCCCACCATAGAGAACTTACCCTACTCATAACCCTGGAAGAAACAGCCTTACTGTATCAGTTAGGTTTAGGTTCTGTTGCACTTAATAGAAACTCCAACTAATGTGGCTTAAATAACTTGAATGTTATTTTATCCCACATTGAACAACTCCAGATAGGCAATCTGAGCTAGAATTGTGGCTCCATGAGGTCTTCAAGGACCCAGGCTCTTTCAACCTCTCTATTCCACCAAGGCTAGCCCCTTCCTTTTTTGCTTTAGAAAAGACTTCCTGAAAGTCTGATATGATTCTGTTTCTTCTCATTGCCAGAATTTGGTCACAAGGCCTTGCCTTGCTACAAAGGAGTATGGTGAATATCTTTTAATGAGGCAGTCATGAGTCCAGCTAGATATCTGGGTTCTCATTACTAAATAAGAAGGGAAGTGGATGGTGAAGGGACAAGCCACCTCTGTCACACCTACACATCTCATGGCTTTCCCAGAGCCCCTCCACCATCACTGTCCTCCCCAATGACATATATGGATAGCTAACACAAGCCAAGCCAGTTAAGATTCTCTCTCTGGAGAGTCAGGCTGTGGGACACAGAAATTAAGTTAATTTACTTCTGTAGGACTGAACTGCAAGAGATACTAGACTAGAACCCTACAGAGAAAATACAAGACTGTAGAAAGTAACAGAACAAATAAACAAAGAAAAGGAGAGTTGAGGCTGCAGAAGGAGAGAAAATATAAGTTCATGTGAGGGCTTCCGTTCATATCAGGGTTGATGCAATTCTTTTATCTGGATTCTGTGCAACTCCTCTATTCCTTTATGCAGAAATCCCTTCAATTAATATGTAAAATCCCTTTATAGAAAAACGTGAGTTTTTTGGAGTAGGTTTCTATTCACTACAACTGAAGGATCCTTAAGATACCTAATAAGAAAGTTATGATTTGATTGATGTTCTGTGCATATAAAGTGTTTCTGCATTTTCTGTGAAACTCGTGGAAGATCATTGTGTTCTTCTCTACCCCTTATGGAAAGATAGATAAGATAGAATTTCCTTGAGAATTTTATGCTTTTAAAAAGTATGTGATAATTACAAAGTGATATTCTTCTTTTTAAAATTCAGATAATGGCAATTAAGTAATGTTCATTATGTCTTTTTTTTGTCCTGTCTACCAGGAAGATGCTGACTAAATTCATTACAAAGTCACGGGTATTTACAGCAATTCCTGGTTAAATCACAAAGCCTGGAGATTACATTATTGTTTCTGAGCAATCACTGCTCCTCCTTGGGAAAGGTTTACACTTCACCATACCAGGCTTGGCCACATCACTTGCTCTCACCAGTGAAATGCCGAAGTGATGGATGCCATGTCTAAGCAGAAGCTTTAAGACCTAGCATATGATTCCATTGTCACTCTTTTCCTTTTGCTGTGCCTCTCAGCAAGAGGCTTCTCCTTCATTCTGGGCCCATGAATGTAAGTGATGGGGAGTTTATCCACAGATCTTACCAGGATGTAGCCAGAACTAGAGAACAAACATTAGTTTTAACCTACTAAGATATGGGGATTGTTTGTTACCATAGCATAACCTAACTTAAGCTGACTAATAAAGGAAGCAATTCAGTATGTTTATATGCAGGGCACTGAAGAGTATCAGGAAGGACTAAAAGGATGAACATGTCTGAAGGGAGCACTAGAAACACCCAGAACTCCTATCCCAATGCTTATCACCACTATTCAGCCAAGTTATCTAAGCCAGAAACCTAGGTGTCATCTGGAGTATATCTTTTTTCTTCTGGTCTCCTATATCCAAATCTGTTATCTCTATTATCTCTAAATCCATTCCCATAGATACTGCTTTAGGGAATTAGACCCTTATTATCTCTCCCTTCGATGAATGTAATAATCTACTAATGTGTCTTTCTGTTTTGGTCTCTTTCCTCCAATCCATTCCCTACACTCATATAGAATAATATTTCTAACATGATGTCATACCTTTGCTAGAAACATCCCATGTGAGAGTTACACGTTAGCTAGATACTGTGAGCTGGCCCTGACCAACCAATGGCTGTAGAGAGGGGTCAGACCACTGCAGGTTCAAGTACCAGACTTGCCACTTTCTACGCACATAAGTCTAGTTTTCTTCACTTTAAAAATGAGAATCATAATATAGACTATATCTTGTAGCTTTGTTATGGAGGTTAAATTAGAGAAATAAATTGAGTGGGCAAAGTGGTCACACTGTAGAACAACGAATAACAACAGCTGTCTGGCTACAGCACCTAGGAATACCTCACAGTCCTTATCTGTTCATACAACTGTCTCCCTTTACTAGACACTAAGCAACTTGTAAAGAAACTCAGACATAGTAATCTGAGCATCCTATAACCTAGCACAGTGCCTGGTACAAAGGAATAACTTATTGTGCATAAGCGAAACCATACCTGAAAGGTGGTAAAATCCCTGAACAATTAGGGGGGAAAGGATCCAGAGAGAAAACTAGAGAAAGAAAAAATAGAATCACTAATTATAAATATCTCTCAGGCCCATGTGTAACTTCAAGTGCTTTTAACTTTGTGTTAAACAACTATCTTTGCATCTTGAGAGGCCTCTTTGTTCTGTATTTTATCCAAATTATACCTGCCAATTTATTTTTTTAAAGATTTTATTTATTTATTTGAGAGAGAGAGAGAGAGAGCGAGCGCATGCAAGTGGGGGGAGGGGTAGAGGGGTAAGGAGAGGAAGAGGAAAAGAATCTTGGAAGAGGAAGAGGAAAAGAATCTTGGAATACCATGGAGCCAAACGCAGGGCTCAACCTCAGGACCTGAGATCGTGACCTCAGCCCAAGTCAAGAGTCAGACGCTTAACCGAATGAGCCACCCAGGCACCCCATACTTGCCAATTTAATTTATAGGCGAGCTATAAATTAATACACATACCTTCCTCATACACAAGGAAAGCAGGAAAGCAATGAATTTCAAAACTCAATACAACTAGATTTCCAGGGTAGAGAATACTTCCTCAGATGCTTGAATAATTTAAAGAATGTTTTTTGCACATAATCTCAATACTGCATTTCAAATGTACATTGCATTCTCCAAAAACAACTTATACTACCAGATCAATGGAACATAACTCTCAAGAGTAATTGAAGTCAATACATTCTAAAGAAATGCAAATACCTCTTCCCCATTTTGACAAGAGAATTTTCCTCACGTGTGCATTTCACTGCTTCCTGTCTGCCATTTGAAATCTAATTGTAAAAACAGTAGGGTGGTTGTATTTCTGAAGTATATAACTGAAGTTCAAGGATTTTTTTTTCTTTTACTTTGAGTCCCTGGATGTGGATTAAGGTTCTCAATGAACCAACTGGGCATTTTATTTATTTATTTATTTTTAAGATTTATTTATTTATTTGACAGAGAGAGAGAGAGAGCATAAGCAGGCAGAAGAGCAGGGGGAGGGAAAGGCAGAAGCAGACTCCCTGCCAAGCAGGGAGCCTGACACAGGACTTGATCCCAGGACCCTGGTATCATGAATTGAGCTGAAGGCAGATGCTTAACAACTGAGTCACCCAGGGGCACCACAACTGGGAATTTTAAAAGTATTTTTTTAATTTCGAATAGCCCAAGAAACAGTTTTGTTCAGAATATCCAAAAATCCTTGCTATAAAGACCCAAACATAAGAAAAATGGAAGCTTGCCAGAAATGCCAAATGATGGTATGATTTATATTATAATTGTTACTATTCCAAAATTTTAAATGAAATAGGTAAAGGTAGTAAAATAAACCATCTAGTCTACACTGGGGGATTATACAACACTAAAGGACTAGACTTCATGCTAAAATGTTATTTCTTTCCAATAGTGCCTCCAAATGGTTTATCTTATTAGCTTTAGGGTATAACTTATGAAATTGCTAACTGTTCTTGATCTACAAAAATGGCAATTTTACATTCAACTCTTTTTGACTTGGTATTTTTATCTTTTCCAGAAATACATATTGCCTACTTAACATCCTTAATAATTTGCATGCATGCATGTCTCTTAGAGTATTTGACATGATGAATTGTAATTAATTGTTTATAACCTCATTTTTATATTATATTATGAATGTTTGCAGAAAGAAATAATGTCTCCTTTATTTTTGTGTTCCTGGAGTTTAGTACTGTCTGGCACTTAGCAGTTCTTGCAGTGTCTGGCAGTGTATGTTGAGAATAGGATGACTGCTTAGGAAAGAACATACAAAAAAATAAAATCAAGCTCTAGTATAAGTTATCATGTGAAACTTCATTAAAATTAGGATGGCTCCAAAGCTTAGTACCTGCTGATAAATCCAAATATTTCCTGAAAATACAATATTTGTACCACTACTACTCCATACCAAAGAAATAATAACTGCAAATTTTCTTTATTCGGAGTCCAGTTACCCACTATATAGGCCTCACATTTCTTTCTCTTCCTCTTTCCTACCATCTGCTTCCGTACGTCTTGGAGGAAAGGAAGGTAAAAGGAAGACAAAATGCTCTCAATGGTTAATGTACTCCTTGCTTGAAAATGTTCTAATGAGAGGAAGAGGGGAACTTTTGCAGATGATGATTCTAATGGTTCATACAGCATTGTTAAAATATCTGTGGATTTCAATCTTTTTTACTATATTATCTTTTAAAATTTGTACTACAATTTAAAAATGCACACTATCTTTTAAATTTTTTAGAAGATTTTTTATTAATTTTTGTGTCAGAGATAGAGCACACAAGCAGGGGGAGCAGCAGGCAGAGGGAGAAACAGGCTTCTCTCTGAGTAAGGACTGAATCCCAGGACCCTGAGCCAAAGGCAGACCCTTAACCACATGAACCACCAAGGTGTCCCACTATCTTCTAAATTTTTGAAATGTAAATATTGTATTATCTTTTTGAATCTGTACTTCCTATGTCTGATCATATTAAGACTAACAGATTCCCCAAGGCTGAGAGAAAGGTTACAAATGTTTTCAAGGACAGAAATCCTGGGAAGTAAGAAATTCTAGTAACATGCCAAACCTGACAAAGAGATCCTTGAGAGACAACAATTGGTAACATCTAATTTGGGTGTTCACCCAGGCCTCCGGGAGTATACTCAGGAGGTATTTATGACTACATTTTCCCTTGCTTCATAATCTAAAATTCAATCCAATTCATCAGATTTTTTAAAAAGATTTTATTTATTTATTTGACACAGCAAGAGAGAGAGAGACAGGGAGAAAGGGAACACAAGCAGGGGGAGTGGGAGAGGAAGAAGTGGGCTTCCTGCTGAACAGAGAGCCCAATGTGGGACTCCATCCCAGGACCCCAGGATCATGACCTGAGCTGAAGGCAGCCACTTAACGACTGAACCACCCATGCGCCCCAATTCATCAGATCTTTAATCTCAATTTCAACTTCAATATCCATATCTAAATTCCTGGTGCTATCATAATAATGATATTTCATATTCAGTCAGCTAACACAGATCGTAACTAAAACACAAATTCTACTTAGTTTTACCAAATAAGAGAGTCATTTTATGAAGAAGGTCAGCAAATATGATGGATAAACAGAACATAGCTGATCAAACTAGAACCTGTTCAAACACCAAAACTAATACCATTCCAGTTAACCTTGAAACATTTTTTATCAAATGTTTGATGATTATAATTTGAGGGTATGTTAGTAATTTTTTAATTTATATTTCAATTTGATGAAAATAATTTAGAAGAGTAATCACACCACAATTATATTTGATAGAAATCACACAAAAACCGAATTTCCATAACGATTACAATCATCACAACAAACCATTGATTTCTAACTATTTGGTCTGCTTGTTACATCTGATTTTACTCTTTGGTCGTTTATTATAAATCAATACACAGATGTTAAAAAACAGGGCAGACAACTCAATTTGGTTTACAGAACGAACTTGCAGCAGTTGAGCTCCACCTACAGGCAAAAATAATTCTTTATAATCAATTTTAAAATAGGATTTTCCAAAAGACAAGCTCCAAATAATCCCAAACTTACAATTAACTTTGAGTGCACATTAGAATAACCTGGGGTGCTTTCTTAAACTTATGATCCCATTCCACAAATTCTGACTGACTTAGTCTGGGGTGGAGCATGTTCTCTGGTGATATAAATGTACAGAAAAGTCGAAAGACATTGATCTGAGTCTTTAGCAGCACATATCTTTTAAAAACATCAGAAATACTCAAGTGTCATAGTTTAGTTCTTATAAAATTATTTTAGTCCCACTATGCTGACCATTTTATGTTTTTCAAAGATTAAAACTAAATTTAGTTGATGTAAGTGTCCTATATCACTGTTAGACTGCAAAAATTATCTGAAGTGACAGCATGATTTTTAAAATCTACCTTTACATTATTCTGTGCCTCAGAAGTAATCAAGGGAGTATGTGTGTGATGGGGAGTAGAGTCCTTTTTTTTTTTAATTTAATTTTTTCAGTGTTCCAAGATTCATTGTTTATGCACCATACCCAGTGCTCCATGCAATATGTGCCCTCCTTTAATACCTACCACCAGGCTCACCCAAACCCCCACCACCACCCTCCAAAACCCTCAGTCTGTTTCTCAGAGACCATAGTCTCTCATGGTTTGTCTCCCCCCACCCCATTCACTTTTCCTTTCCTTCTCCTAATGTCTTCCATGTTATTCCTTATGCTCCACAAGTAAGTGAAACTATATGATAATTGACTCTCTTTGCTTAACTTATTTCACTCAGCATAATGTCTCCAGTCGCGCCCATGTTGATACAAAAGTTGGGTATTCATCCTTTCTGATAGAGGCGTAATATTCCATTGTATATATGAACCATATCTTCCTTATCCATTCGTCTGTCCAAGGGCATTTTGACTCTTTCCAGAGTTTGGCGATTATGGCCACTGCTGCTATGAACACTGGGGTACATATGGCCCTTCTTTTCACTACATTTGTATCTTTGGGGTAAATACCTACTAGTGCAATTGCAGGGTCATAGGGTAGCTCTATTTTTAATTTCTTAAGGAATCTCCACACTGTTTTCCAAAGTGGCTGTACCCAACTTGCATTCCTACCAACAGTGTAAGAGGGTTCCCCTTTCTCCATATCCTCTCCAACGCATGCTGTTTACTGTCTTGTTAATTTTGGCCAATCTAACTGGTGTAAGGTGGTATCTCAATGTAGTTTTGATTTAAATCTCCCTGATGGCTAATGATGAACATTTTTTCATGTGTCTGTTAGTATGTTCTTCTTTGGAGAAATGTCTGTTCATGTCTTCTGCCCATTTTTGATGATTATCTGTTTTTTTTTTTTTTTTTTTTTTTGGTGCTGAGTATGAGGAGTTCTTTATAGATCTTTGGATATCAGCCCTTTGTCTGTAGTGTCATTTGTGAATATCTGCTCCCATTCCATGGGTTGCCTCTTTTTTTTGTTGACTGTTTCAAGCTTCTGATCTTGAGCAAGTCCCAAAAGTTCATTTTCTCTTTTGTTTCCTTTGCCTTTGGAGACATATCTTGAAAGAAGTTGCTGTGGCTGATGTCGAAGAGGTTACTGCCTATGTTCTCCTCTAGGATTATGATAGATTCCTGCCTCACGTTGAGGTCTTTTATCTATTTCAAGTTTATCTTTGTGTATGGTGTAAGAGAATGATCAAGTTTCATTCTTCTATACATAGCTGTCCAGTTTTCCCAGCACCATTTATTGAACAGACTGTCTTTCATTCCACTGGATATTTTTTCCTGCTTTGTCAAAGATTATTTGACCACAGAGTTGACTCTCTACTCTGTTTCACTGGTCTATGTTTCTGTTTTTGTGCCAGTACCATGCTGTCTTGGTGATCACAGCTTTGTAGTATAGCTTGAAATCAGGCAACATGATGCCCCCAGTTTTGTTTTTCTTTTTCAGCATTTCCTTAGCAATTCGGGGTCTTTTCTGGTTCCATATAAATTTTAGGATTGTTTGTTCCAGCACTTTGAAAAAGGCCAGTGGAATTTTGATTAGGATGGCATTGAAAGTATAGTTTGCTCTAGTATAGACATTTTAACAATGTTTACTCTTCCAATTCATGAGCATGGAATGCTTTTCCATCTTTTTGTGTCTTTTTCAATTTCTTTCATGAGTGTTCTGTAGTTCCTTGAGTACAAATCCTTTACCTCTTTGGTTAGGTTTATTCTCAGGTATCTTATGGTTCTTGGTGCTATAGTAAATGGAATCGATTCTCTAATTTCCCTTTCTGTGTTTTCATTGTTAGTGTATAAGAAAGCAACTGATTTCTGTGCATTGATTTTGTATCCTGCCACATTACTGAACTGCTATATGAGTTCTAGTAGTTTGGGAGTAGAGTCTTTTGGGTTTTCCATATAAAGTATCATGTCATCTGCAAAGAGAGAGAGTTTGACTTCTTCTTTGCCAGTTAGAATACCTTCTATTTCTTTTTGTTTCCTGATTGCTGTTGCTAGGACTTCTAGTACTATGTTGAACAACAGTGGTGAGAGTGTGCATTCTTGTGGTGTTCCTGATCTCAAAGGGAAGGCTGTCAGCTTTTCCCCATTGAGAATGATATTCCCTGTGGGTTTTTCATAGATTTTATGAAGTTGAGGAATGTTTCCTCTATCCCTATAATCTGAAGAGTTTAATCAGGAACGGATGCTGTATTTTGTCAAATGCTTTTTCTGCATCAATCGAGAGGACCATGTGGTTCTTCTGTCTTTGCTTATTGATTTGTTCTATCACATTGATTAATTTGTGAATGTTGAACCACCCTTGCATCCCAGGGATGCATCCCATGGTGGATAATCTTTTTAATGTACTGTTGGGTCCTATCAACTAGGATCTTGCTGAGAATCTTGGCATCCATATTCATCAGGGATATTGGTCTGAAATTCTTTTTGATGGGGTCTTTGCCTGGTTTGGGGATCAGGGTAATGCTGACTTCATAGAGTCTGAAGTTTTCCTTCTGTTTCTATTTTTGAAACAGCTTCAGGAGAATAGGTATTATTTCTGCTTTGAATGTTTGGTAGAATTCCCCAGGAAATCCATCAGGTCCTGGGCTCTTGATTTTTGGGAGGTTTTTGATCACTGCTTCAATCTCGTTGCTAGATACTGGTCTATTCAGGTTATCGATTTCTTCCTGTTTCAGTCTTGGAAGTTTATAGGTTTCCAGGAATGCATCCATTTCTTCTAGTTTGCTTAACTTATTGGCATATAACTGTTGATAGTAATTTCTGATATTGTTTCTATTTCCTTGGTGTTAGTCATGATCTCTCCCCTTTCATTCATAATTTTATTAATTTCGGTCCTCTCTCTTTTCTTTTCAATTAGTTTGGCCAGTGTTTTATCAATCTTATTGATTCTTTCAAAGAACCAGCTTCTAGTTTTGTTAATGTGTTAACTGTATCTCTAGTTTCTAACTCATTGATCTCTGTTCTAATTTTGGTTAGAGGGTAGTAGAGTTCTTAACCCTGGAGGCACATTAGTATATCTGGGGAGATTTTACAAAGTATTGTTGCCCTAAACTAGTATCTGTTCTTACAAGTTAGAAAAGCAGTTACTCTTAGAGGGTGAGGGGAGGGAGATGGGGCAAGAGGGAGATTTCTGAGTGATAGAATTTTCTGTTTCTTGATCTGGATGATGGGTATGAGTATATATGGTTTGTAAAAATTTAGCAAGCTGTATAATTATGATATGTGCACTGTGAAATAGAGCTAAGACAAATATATTCTGTATGTATAACATACTTTAATTAAAAGCTAAAAAGTTAAAGAGGAGGATGTGTCCAGGTTTTCCTTCAGACCAAATGATTCAGAATCTCTGGAGATGGGGCCTAGCTATCAGTATTTCTTTGAATGTTCCCCCAGGGAACCTAACAGAAAGTTGGGAATGAAAAACCATTCCTCTAATATCCTCCATCACAGATATATTTATTCATTTATTAATCTACTCATACAAACTTTAAGGACCATCTACTTACTATACTATACTCAGAGGATGTAAAGATAAAAAGGACACAGGGCACCTGGGTGGCTTAGTCAGTTAAGCCTCTGCCTTCGGCTCAGGCCATGATCCCAAGGTTCTGGGATTGAGCCCCACGTCAGGCTCGCTGCTCGGTGGGGAGTCTGCTTCTCCCTGTGGCTCTCACCCTCACCTGCTCGTTCTCTCTCTCAAATAAATAAAAACTTTTTTAAAAGAAAAAATAAAAAAGGATATAATCTCTGAAGAAATTTAATCTAGGCAAGGGATAGATAGGTAAACCAGTAAATCCCATATGATAAATACAAGCAAGTTACTTACAAGATCTAGAGGTGAAAGTGATTTGTTAAAGAAAAATTCAATCATTTTGATGTTGTTCATTCTTTTATACAAATATTTGGGTACCTATGATGTTTGGCCATGGAAAAACACAAACCAATGGTACAATTTCTGCCTTCAAGAAAGTTAACTTCAAGAAAAGTATGGAATAAGGGTACATAAGGAAGGAAATAAAGGTATAAGCTAACATCATACTATCAAAGACATGTAAGAAAGGTGTAATATGGGGGCGCCTGGGCGACTCAGGTGTTAAATGTCTGCCTTTGGCTCAGGTCATGATCCCAGAGTCCTGTAATCAAGTCCCGCATCAGGCTCCCTGCTCCTCAGGAAGACTGCTTCTCCGTCTCCCTCTCCCCCTGCTTGTATTCCCTCTCTCACTGTGTCTATCTCTCTGTGTCAAATAAATAAATAAAATCTTAAAAATAAAATAAAATAAAACCTCCTTTAAAAAAAAAAAGGTGTAATATGTATACTCTAAGGAGTCAGAGATGGTACTACCAAGTTGCTGACCTTGGAGGTAAGATGATATATATAAACTTGAACTAGTCCAGTAACAGGGGAATTAAAAATTAGTATTCTAGAAGAGTGTTTCTCAAAAGTTAGTATGCATACAGATCAGCTGGGATTCTTGTAAAATGCAGATTGATTCCTCAAGTGTGGGACAGAGCCTGAAACTCAGTATTTCTAAATATTTCCCAAATGATACTAATGTTACTAGTCTACAGATCCCAATTTAAGTAGCAAAGTTCTGCAACAAAATGGGTTTCAAGAGACAAGAGATAAAAAATGCCCAATATTCCACAGCAGAGACACCAAGAAAAACAAAAATTGCAAAGCAGCCATTAGATTTGCCAATTAGAAGGCCTTAGTGAGAGTAGTTTCAGTGGAATGATGAGGGAGAATCTAACTGATGGGTATTTAGAAATAAATAGGAAGTAATAAGGTGGGAACAGGAAATAAAATGGAATCGTTTTGTTTGTTTTCACTCTTGAATGCTGGGAGAGGTTTAAGTCTATTCATAAGCTGAAGGAAAGGAACCAGTAAAGAGAGAAAACTAAAGATGGGAAAGAGGGTAGAATCACTTTGGGTAGAGAGATTCCTTTCCCTTTGCAGCAGAGGAGAAGGAACTAAGGATTGGTCTCAAAGGGGCAGGGAGGGGAAAAGAAAGAATAAGTGGAAGGAGTTACTCTTATTTCACAGTGCAGGAAGCCAGGTGTAGTATTGGAAATTTTTATTAAAGCCAGTAAGACAGTAGAATTGAGAATTAAGCACGTAAACATAACAACTATTTGTTTCATCTATTAAAAACTAAAAATGGGGGCATCTGGGTTACTCAGTTGATTGAGCATCTGACTCTTGGTTTCGGCTCAGGTCATGATCTCAGGGTTTTGAGATCGAGCCCTGCGTCAGGCTCCGTGCTCAGCTTGGAGTCTGTTTGAGATTCATACTCTCCCTCTCCCTCTGCAAAACCTCCCCATACATGTGCTCTTTCTCTCTCTCTCTAAATATAAATAAATCTTTAAAAAAAACCTGAAAATATATTTTTGTCACATTATAAACCTAATCTTTAAAAAATTCATAGCTCTTAACAATCAGAAAATGCATATCTTGAATGAGAGAGAGAAAAAAAATATATTGATTGTATATGTAATCTGACTTAAAGTTACTGAGCTGATGTGATGTATAAGTGCTAAAATATTGTCAATAGTGGCCCAAAGGTAATCTACTATATTTAATTACTATTTCTGAATATAGAAGTTTATACTATCAGTGGGAATTTCTGGGAATTACTTTTCTGGTTACATAAAGAAAAAATTAAGGGAGTGAAGCAATGAAAACATGGAAATGTTTTTTTATTTTTAAGTTTTTCTTTTTTTTTAAGTTTTTCTATATGAAACAGAAATAGAGAAAAAGAATATTGTTTATATTAGTTACATCTATTTTATCAACAGATGTGTATAATCCAAAAAAAAAATTTTTTTTAAGATTTTACTTATTTATTTGAGAGAGAAAGAACTAGTTGTGTGGGAAGGACAGAAGGAGAGGGATAAGGAGAAGCAGACACCCTGCTGAACGGGGAGCCCGACAAAGCGCTCGATCCCAGGACCCTGAGGTCATGCCTCTGAGATACTTAACTGACAGAGCCACCCAGGTGCCCCGAAAACATTTTATAAAGCAATATTATTTAGGGGCACCTAGGTGGCCCATTCAGTCAGTTAAGCATCTGCCTTTGGCTTAGGTCGTGATCCCAGAGTCCTGGGATCGAGCCCCACATCAGGCTCCTTGTTGAGCAGAGAGTCTGTTTCTCGCTCTCACTTTCTCTCTGTGGGCATGCTCTCTCTCTCTCTCTCAAATAAATAATAAAAATAAGATAGTTAAAGCAGTATTATCTAAATGTATACCATACAGCTATAATAACAGAATCACAAAGGAGAGCTTTTCAATTAAAGTGAACTTTAGGAGTCACAAAACTCAACAACTCTTTATCATCACACATTTGCTGACATTTCTTTCATGATACCACTGAGATTAGGAGAGGTTTATAGTATGAATCAGACTTGAAAAGATATTTAAGAATGCTTTCAGGCCCACATACTTTCATAAGCAATTTTGACAAATTTTACTCACCTAAATCTGAGGACTTCTCTTTTCATTCTATAGAACACTCTGTTCATTTCATAGCCTTCCACATATAACTAATATGTTGTTTACCCCACATATGAGAATTTACAGTGGCTTTTAAAGAAGAGATTAGAAAGAAATGAAGTAGAATTTGACTCAGGGGACCACTGCTATAAGTACTTTAAAACTGGTCTATTTTGGGGCGCCTGGGTGGCTCAGTGGGTTAAAGCCTCTGCCTTCGGCCCAGGTCATGATCCCAGGGTCCTGGGATGGAGCCCCGCATCGGGCTCTCTGCTCAGCGGGGAGCCTGCTTCCCCCTCTCTCTCTGCCTGCCTCTCTGCCTACTTGTGATCTCTGTCTGTCAAATAAATAAATAAAATCTTAAAAAAAAACAAAAAAAAAAAACTGGTCTATTTCAGGCCTCCAAATAGGCTAACACACAAATGGTTATCAAACGTTATGAAAATAGTGCTTAAAAAAATAAGTTGAATAGAGGACTTCATACTAATTTAAAGTGAAGTCTAAAAAAGACAAACTGACACCTGTCAGACGCACAGTAATTGACTCACCTGCGGCTAACTGATTTCTTCATGTCTCCCTCTCCAGATGGCTTAACATTTCCACCTGCGTCCTTTTTTAACTTTTTTGCAATTCGTTCTCTCATCAGATTCTTCTCATCACCATCAATATATTCATCATGCTCTGCACCTTCATATTCTCCATCCTATAGAAATTGAAGTGGAATATTTGCCAGGCATCCCATTTCCCCTTAAACTTCCAGAGATCCATCCCAGACTCTCGTCATTGCATTCTATCTAGGCCAGTTTTGTTTTTTGTTTTCTTTTGTCTTGAATTAGTAGGGGCTTGAAGAATCTGTTCCAGGTGGGAATACTCCTGGGGTCTGCTCTAGGCCAACTATGTAAGTATGGGATACCCAAATAAGGGGTGTTTGCTCACTGAACCCATAGCCCTTCTGTGCAACACGGGCTGTACTCCTTCTGTATCACCCAGGATATTGTGTCTATCTATATTCCTGTTCTTTCCCAGTGGGAAATGTGGCTTCTGCAGGCAGTTGGCCAGTATACTGACCTCAATTAGAGATTAATTCCAGTAGAATCAGGAGGTGGAGAAGCTGAGATTTCTTCCTATAATCTTAATTATACCGCCTACTCCTCTTCTCGGAATCCTCCAGTGGATCCCCAAATCACTTACAACCCTATACATTCTATACCTCCTGGACATAATTTCCCACAACTCCAGGCCAGCAACACCATTTTTCTAGGGAAAAATGTAGGATATAATCATAAGAATCACCAGTTAGAGCTGGTGTTCTTTCTATCTTGAAACACTCATATTCCATGTATCTGCATTGCCTGCCCTCTCACCACCTTCAAGTCTTTTTTTATCGCTTTAATACCTAATACAACTAATAAAGAAAGATCAACATAGTCTTGAAAGAGGATCTTCAGAATTGTGTATATAAAGGAATACTATAAATAACTGATCGAAGCATTTTCCCATACATCATGTAGGATACCCATGCATCAACATTTAAACTTTTAACATAATAAAATCAATGACATCTGAATTTTGAGTATTCAGGTAGTGAGAGGGAGAAAAAACAGGTTAGAAATTCATAAACATGTAAGATTTCAATTTTGTAGGGAAATACACACACATCTACACATATGCTTGGAAGGAAATATTCCAATCAAAATAAATGGTTTACTTCTCAGATTTTTAATTTTTCTTCAAAAATTTAAATATATAATTATAAATGTAATATATACTACCTTTTAAGAAAAATACTAAATTTTTATAAACATCTTGAATTTTCTATTAATTGTTCAAACTATATACTAAAGTTAATACTTACATTGGTTGAATCTCCTACTGCATCATCTTTTTCACTACAAAAGGAATGAAAACAGGAAAATTTTAGCCTCAAAGTGAAACTACTAAAATTATTCAAATTCTAGGATTATTCAAAATTTTAAATACTTTGTTAGGATTAATAGTTCAAAGACCTATCTCAACATAGGAATTTCAGAATGGAATTGTAGAACAAATAGAAACATTCTACAAGAGAGTCATTTTTACAAATAGAATAAGAACAATGCTCCATGAGCACACATATAAATTAACGAGAATTAATGGGAAAAAAGCAAACGACAACCAACGGTGCTGCTTTTATGAACAAAGGGCTGCAGTGAACAATTTTTTCCATCAGCTTGATGTACTCTGGCAGAAAAAAACAAATCCTTCAAATACAAGGATATTAAGAAAAGATTTTTTTTACATAGAATTTTTGAAAACAAGCTAAACTCAATGAAATAGCATTTTAATCCCCTTTGAGACACTGACCCAATATATCATGTGCAATTGTATTTAACAGAAGACATCTTCCCTTCTCCAAGAGAAGCAACAGAGATAGACATTTCCTGATAACTATCAAAATGTATAAGAAAGAACTACTCAATGGACTGGTCTAAAATGTGGTGACTTCTTCACAAAACCTTTCAACTCTGCCCTGTTTACCTATGGTACCAACAGGCACAAAAATGCTTTAAAGAAAAAGCTAACAAAGTAATTTTGAATTAAATATTAAACTTTTAAAGCAAACTGTTTCCTACTCAAACTATACCAAGATGTAAGTTAAGCAATTAATTTTAAATTTAATTAGCCCAGAAGAAATAGATAGCAAGATGAAATGAAAGGGGCCAGAATGCTTCCCTCCATTATGCTAGAAGCTCTATTACCTCCATCACCAAAATGCTTTCGTTATTTGTCTGAGTTTAAAAAAATTGCACTTAAGAGAACTGACCAGGGCGGTGGGTGGCTTCATCAGTTAAGTGTCTGACTCTTGATTTTTGCTCAGGCTGTGATCTCAGGGTTGTGAGACTGAGCCCTGGGCTCTGCCCTCAGTGGGGAGTATGCTTGAGATTCTTCGCCCTCTCCCTCTACCACTCCCAACACCCATGGCGCACACTCTCGCTCAAATAAATAAATTTTTAAAAAAAAGAGAGAGCAAACTGACTTTTTTCTTACAAAGGCAGCAAGAAAATATCTGAGCCAGAGAATCATTTAGAATCACACTTGTAGCATACTAACCTTCCAACAGCTGGAACAGAACTGAGATGGGGATCATCCTTAAGCAAGTCATGACTACTTTTGCTTTTTCCCTTCATGCTCTAGGAAAAAATGTAGGATATAATCATAAGAAGAAATAAGTTTTCTGAAAGAACAAGTTAACACATTTATATAAAATCTAGTACTGTTATAATATGGCTAGCAAAAGATACATGTTCCTGAAATTTTCAATATAAATTAAAGCTTTATAAATAAGAAGCTAACTCTCACACTGATTGAAAATACTTTTTTGGGGTGCCTGGGTGGCTCAGTAGGTTAAAGCCTCTGCCTTCGGCTCAGGTCATGATCTCAGGGTCCTGGGATTGAGCCCGCATCGGGCTCTCTGCTTGGCAGGGAGCCTGCTTCCTCCTCTCTCTCTCTCTCTGCCTGCCTCTCTGCCTACTTGTGATCTCTCTCTGTCAAATAAAATAAATAAAATCTTTAAAAAATATATTTTTTCTTCCTAAAAGTGATAAATCTTTCAAAATAAGTTTGATTACTATTTCCGAACACTATGATTGGTATGCTTTAGCTGTATGTATGATTTACATACAGCTAAACTAATTCTTTGACCCAGATAGTAAAACTTAGAAGACCGTTCACAAGAGTAATTTGAAATAAATGCACACAATTGTTTTTCAAATACATAGGCTATGCTTAACAGAATTACATGTATACATGTATTCTGCTTCTCTGAAGAATCCTATTACATTCTTTGACCTGAAGCACAGACAGAAAAACTTAGAAACAGATCTTATAGGCCACTTAATCTAGTCTCCCACCCAATGCAGGAATCTCCTTGACATCACCGCTAACTACTCAGCCACTGTTTACAACACCTGAAAGGAGCTTTTTCTAAGACATACACACAAATCACTCCTTTTCAAATGTTTTCTAAAGTTGGACAGTTCTCTCTGTAATTGGAGACAAAAAAAAAAAAAAAAATCTATGTGTAATTTCCAACCATCCAACCAATCTTAGCTCTACCTTTTAGAACTACAGAGAACTTAGTTTAAATACAAAGAGACTGGTAGGTATAATAATGGCCCCCTAAAGATGTCCACGTCCTAGTTCTCAAAACCTGTAACTATGTTACCTTACATTGGCAAAAGGGACTTTGCAGATAAATTAAGGATTCTGAGATGAGGAGACTATCCTGGATTGTCAGAGTATATCCAGTGTTATCACAAAAGTCCTTACAAGTAAAAGAGGAGAGTCTGTTTCATAAAGATAAAGCATGAGAAAGATGCTACGGTCTATTGTTAGCTTTGAAGATGGAAGAAGGGGCCATAAGCCAAGGAATGCAAATGGGCTCTAGAAGTTGGAAAAGTTAAGGGAAGAGAGTCTCCCCAGAGCCTCCAGAAGGAAGGCAGCCCTGCCAATACCCCAATATGGAGCCAAGTGAAACCTGCTTTGGACTTCTGACCTCCAGAACTGTAACATATTAAATTTGTTTTGCTTCAGGCCACTAAATTATGGTAATTAGTTACAGCAGAAATATGAGACAAACATAAATATATTAACATCTTTTTAAAATTACTTAAACAATTAGAAAGATTAAGTTTAATACAATTTAATGAGGCAGAAACAGTTTATAAATTAGACTGTTCAACACTTCTTTCAACCTCTGTGCAAAAGGCCTAGTGGCACTCTTCATGCCATGTCTACTACTTCCTCTCCCACCAATCCTAACCTCCTGGGAAAGCTTAATTTCTTGGACTAAACAAGAATATGACAACATATTCTTACTTTATTTTCAAAAGCAGTGTATTTGTCTATCAATATAACTTTTTTGGAGTGAGAAAAAAGCCTTCTTATAACTTGGGATTTGAGGTAAAAATGTTGGCATATCTTGCAGTGAGAGAAATACTATGTGTATCACTGTAAATGTGGCACAACTTAATCAGTATTTTTAAATCTAGCTCTTGCAATACTTATATAATGGACCTACCATTTAACCTGCCTCATGAAAACTACTTGTCTGATTGTAAGCTCTCACTTGAAAAATATTTTCTGACATCTGTTTTTAAGTTATATACAAAGATTCAGGAGTAACCTTTAAACCAGTGGAGACATTTGAATAAAACTATCATTTAAGAAGCAAAATGAAAGGAGGGATCTTCCATAAAAACTTTTCGAATGTCTGAAGCCTAGGATCATATTTTTACTTAGCTTTTATTTCTCCAAAGTATATCCAGTTCCTCAAGCATTCTCCATGTGGAGTGATTCTTGGCTTTATCACCATCCTCCTCATGATCCTCCCTTCCTCTGAATGCATCTAGTTTGTCAGTTTCTTTCTTTCTTGCCCTTTCTCTCTCTCCCTCTTTCTCTTTCCTTTTCTTTGTCAGTATCCTTCTTAAATGTGTTCTGAACTGAACAAAATGCTATAAACATGACCACCCAAAATGCAAAGAATGTTAAATTTCTTATTCCAAAGACCTTACTCAATAATTCAACTAGCGCTTACAGGCTATTAAGTCTTATACCTATTCAGCTGATTGCGTTAAACTCAAGTATAGAATTTACATGTACTCCTATTACACTTTAACTGACTAGTTCAAATAATCATGCACAGGTTGACAACAAAGCACTCTTTGGGCAGAAGTATTCAATCAGATATAAATCCATCTGACTATACTATCTCCCAGATCACATTTCCTCATGTTGTCCACAAGACTATGATGAGAGACTCTGAAAATGTACTCTCTGGAACTCAAAATATGTTATTATGGCATCATTCTATCATGCAATCCTATCAAAAAGGAAATTAAATCAGTCTGGCAAGTCACTTAACTAGAGTCTCAGTTTCCTCATCTATAAAGCAAGGAAGTTGGACTAGATCCCTTTGCACTATAAAATTCTATTATTCTAAAAGAGATTTTTATCAGGCAGTAGAAAGATACTGAAATAAGGAAGGAAAGCTAACCCATGTGGGAGAGGTACCTTGTCATGAATAAACGAGTGGGGTGAAGTAGTGTCTGTAATCCCACACTGATAATCCATAAACCAGAGGGCACTCTATCTTATTTCTCCTTTCACATAAAGCAAAGCCCCTATTCAGACTTTACCAATTATTAACTTGTGATGTTAGACAGGTTCTGGAATAAAACTTAACATACTGTGGAGTCACTGAAAAAAGAAACTTGATAAGCAAATGAATAATGAAACAAATTATTTTTAAGACCTCTACAAATATTTAATTTCATGCAAGCCCTGAAACTGAAAATTGTTCTTAGTCTTTGTAAAAGATACTTACTTGACTTTGGTTCTAATTATTATATATGTTTAAAACAATAAGGCTAACTTTTAAGAAATGTATCTATTGGTCATACTTTTCCAATATTCAGGCTAGTGTTCCTTTTTCTTACCAAGGTTTCATTTTACTCGAAAGGTAAAATGTATTAGAAGGGTTCTTAAAGTCTGAATAACAGTACAAAAGGAAAATAAATAAACTGTACTTCCATTGTGATTCACTCTAAAATTCATCTCATGCCCTCTAGAGAAATTTCCTTTCCTCTAAGCCAATAAACTTCAATGACTTTTTTTTAATCGTTGATCTATTTTCTCAAGCTAAACGTATTCATTCCATTATATAAACAGACAAAACAGGTGAATTCTGTAAGCCAAAGACTCTATACAAAGTGCCAAAATGCATTCACATGTAGAGAAGAATGGGTTGTTGGGGGATCATGATATACAGGTGTACCCCAGTGCTCTTAAATGCTGCTCAAGCTACTATCCAGGACCCAGTGGGAGTGCTCATTCCGGAAGAACACTCAGGCAATTGTGCTGAGTTAAGGCTTCCAACCCCAGAAAGCTAAACTGTTGGTAAAGTTTTTTGCCAACCCTCTAGACTGCTTTAGCACCTTCAGCCTAATAATCATAATCATACCAGAGATTGATATTCTTCAGCTTTCTGAGAATCAAATATAAATTATAACATAGAGTATACTGCTTAAGACGTTTAACTTTCAAAAATATTTTCTGAGATTGCATATTGAATCAAAGTAATGACTATCCACATCCTTATTTCACAACTCTAAATGGTTCCTGGTATTTTCATGCTACAAAGAAGAAAGTTGAGGCTCAGAGAGCTTAAGTTTTACAAAGTCACAGAGTATCAGTGGAAAGTGAAGAGCCAGTATCAGTGTGTATGATCCCAAATCCATGTCTTTCTGCTCCAACACACTGCCCCTCAAAGATGGCACAGTTTACCAACAGAGAGCTCACAGCCTAGGACTCTACACACTTAATAGGGCAGAAAGAAAAGGGTATAATGTTTTAGTATACATTGAGAACACAGTCATGTTTCTTGTGTAATAAAACAAAATGGATATTTTTAAAAGGAAAATGTAAGCATTACAAGCCAGGCAACCATTAGATAAGAAAAAGGAATGATTAAGAAACGACATTTGGAAAAGATGATATTTTATGTGTTGAAAATAAATATGACTTTGACATCCAGAATGGGACAGGACACTTCATGCAGGGAAAAGAACATGAACAAAGACATACAGAAAGGAAAACACAAAACATATATACAGAACAGCAAATAGTTCAGATCTGCGAACACAGTGTTTCCTACCTTTCCCTGATAAGAATTCCAAGGAATTCATTGAAAGTATAGCTTCCAAAAAAAAAAAAAAAAAAAAAAAAAAAAGTATAGCTTCCCAGGCTCCTCCCTTGGAGATTCTAATTCCATAGGTCTGAGGAGGGTGTAGGGATTTAATTTTTAATTTTTAAAACAGTGTTGGACCTGACATTTCTGTGGTTTCTAAGTGGTATTAAGAAGTATTTAACTAAAGGGCAGAGTTGGTAATGGGGAGTCACGGCCTTATTTCTATAGTCAACAGAAAGCAACTGTGGTATCTTTTTTTTTTTAAGATTTTATTTATTTTATTATTTGACAGAGAGAGATCACAAGTAGGCAGAGAGGCAGGCAGAGAAAGGGGGGAAAGCAGGCTCCCCGCCAAGCAGGGCTCGATCCCAGGACCCCGAGATCATGACCCCAGCCGAAGGCAGAGGCTTAACCCACTGAGCCACCCAGGCTCCCCACAACTGTGATACCTTAATGAGGTTTTAGGAAGACTGTTCTGATGATAATGAGTGGAAGGGAAAGAAAAGCAAGGAGATGGGAGACAAGTCTGTAGACTAGAGCAGCAACCGAGGCTAGAAATAAAGGCCTGAATGAGGGTAGTAGCAAAATAAATTAAAAGGAAAAAATAGATTTGAGATATGTCATGGATAAAAAATTGGTAGGACAGTGCAACAAATTGGTTTTGCAGAGAAAGAATAAGAAAAAAGTCAGGATCTAAAATTCTTCTCTAGAGAATACTGATACCAGGGAGTGGAAAACGAAGTCACAAAACAGAAAAGTCTGGGAAACAAAGATAATGAATTAAGCCTTGGCCAGGACTTGGGTTACTAGTGAGATATTTAAACATAGAGAGATGGCCAATAGGCAGCTGGAGAAAAGAAAAGTAAGCCAGCCTAGGGATAGAGATTTGAGAGTCAGAAGCAAACACTGTTTTTTAAAAGATTTTATTTATTTATGTGAGGTACAGCAAGAGTGGGGAGCAGGGGGAGCAGCAGGCAGAGAGAGAAGCAGACTCTCCACTGAATAGGGAGCCCGACATGGGGCTCGATAGCAAGACTCCAGGATCATGACCCGAGCCGAAGGTAGCCACTTAACCGACTGAGCCACTCAGGCGCCCCAGAAGCAAACATTTGATAACTTTATCACACAGCACAGTCAGAGAGAAATACGATGATACAGTACTAGGCTTATACTATTCCCATGATAATTGACTGTAGGTTGCAATTTTCTTGGCAAAAAGGAATGAATTTACTTAGTCTTTCCACTGTTCGAAGTGTTTTTCAGGTTTGAGGCAACATAAAGGGCAAGCCAATACCATCTGCAGTGGTATCCTTGCACATTTCAACCTTGCAGCAAACACCTATTGATTTGGGGTTATCAAGTTCACTACAGTCAGTGTAAGTTAAACATTTTGTTTTACTTTGTATAATAGTAAGCAGCATAGTAACATATGCTTGAAACATTTAACACATACTGTTGTTACAATAGAAAAAATTCAAACTAACTTCCTAGCAAAGTTGATCTCAAAGTAAGGGTAAGCAAAACATACTTTCAACCAGAAATTTAATTCACAAAAAGACTAATAGAAAAACTCCTTTCTCCTACCCTTGTGCTTTCCTCAAGCTGCTCAGCCTAATATTCAGGCCTCTGTGTGAGTTAGGAAAGGGTAAGGAGCCAACCGCACTGAGCTGCCTTCCACCACAGAATGCTGCGCTACCAGCTTATTTTCCCGCCAGTCTTCTAGACGGCTTGGGCTTAAAGGAAGCAACTTCTGCAGCATTCAAGATCATATTAGAGACATAAGTAGCTATAGAAAGCTAATTTTGCAATTCTGATTGCACCACCTCCTAATTACATGGTCTTGCACAAGTGATTTAACCTTTCTCAGTATTGATTTCTTCCCTTACATAGGAGTACTAACATCTCTAGAATGTGGTTGTTATAGAGGTGACATAACATAAATATTTAACACAGGTAGCAGAGGAAAATAGTTACAGTACAACATATGCTTTGATGGCCACAGATCACCATGGGAAGAAGTTAAACTTAGCCTGGGTAGGAGATGGGTAGAGAAGGTGGAGGTAGTCCAGAGTTGATAGTGGAGCTAAATCATAAAGGAAAAACAAAAATTAACCAAATAAAGGAGAACCTAACCCAAGCAAAAGGAAAAACAGGAGTGGGAGGATTGTGGGGAAGGCACTTGAACTTGACATCTTTAGAAAACATCAGTGAAAGGGACTCCTGGCAATTTCCAGATTTAACATTTGTCATTTTGTCCATTTACAAATATACCCAGACGATCATGACATATAGTATATCTTTCATTTTAATAAGGCAGAAATTTGAATCATGAATAAGGCAAGACTAGTGCACTAACATCTAAAGAAGATAACTTCTGAGATATTGGGGTACCGGAATGATTGATAATGCTGAAGAGGTCTAGGGAAAGGAGGTTTTCATATAAAGATTAATTTAATTTTGACATCTAAAGTAGAGATGTTTCCTAAAGGAAATCAAGAATGTCAGATAAGAGGCCAGAAATAATATTTGTTCAGGTGTCCCAGAGTTCAGAATATTAGTATACAGGTGGAAGCTGAGAATCCATGGTATCAAATATATCACTCTGGAATACTGAAGACAGCAGGAAAAAATCATGACCAGAACGTTTCTTACACATGTCCATTTCAATTCAGTCTTAATGCAATGGGTAGAAGTAGTGTGCTTACTAAATGCTCAACATTAGCCTATCAAAACCATCCTCTATGATGAGGGAAGAACATGGATAAAGAATTAAACACAAGGGTAAATATAATGTGCTTTTAAGCTAGTGCTATTGTTAGTTTTGATTAGAAATAGGTAACTATATTAAGCAAATAAGACAGGGCTAAGTTACAGAGTTTTAATTACTACAACAGAACTTTTAACCCTTCGGGTTTCTGTATTCACTAATTTTCTTTCTTTCTTTTTTTTAAACACTGCAGAAAGGTAATCTATTTATAGAAGAGTGATTTAAAGGCATTATGATTTTCTTTACAAACAGATGTAAGAACAGGAATGTCCATTTTTTTTTTTTAAGGATTTCATTCATTCACTTGGCAGAGAGACAGATTACAAGTAAGCAGACAGAGAAAGAGGGAGAAGCAGGCTTCCCACTGAGCAAGGAGCCCGATGTGGGGCTCAATCCCAGGACCCTGAGACCATGACCCGAGTCGAAGGCAGAAGCCTAACCCACTGAGCTACCCAGGCACCCCAGGAACTATCCACTTAAAAAAAAAACTCTACATTCCAACCCTCCACTATTATTTATAATTAATTAATTTTTTTTGAGAGAGGGAGGAGGGGTAGGGCAGAGAGAGAGGCAGAGAGAGAATCTTCCAATGTAGGACTCAATCTCACGATGCTGAGATCAAGACTTAAACCGAAATCAAGAATCAGACCCTTAACCAACTGAGCCACTCAGGTGTCCCTCAACCCTCCACTATTATTATAATTCACTGAACTTCCTGTATCAAAGGCTACTCCCCCACACCAGCCCCTTCCCTAGATTTGACTCTCCAAATTTCCATCTCTTCATCATCTGAGGGAACACATACCAGAATCTTTGGGAGTAAAAATCCTTGAAGGTGATTTTCTTGGAGTGTATTTAACAGATTCACTATTCTAAATATTGTCAAGGCATAGGTGTTTCAGCAATGAGTATTGTGTCAAAAGTGATATTCAGGAAAACCACACTTAAAGGCCTAGTGGAAGCATTGGTGGGGTAAAAGACCAGGAGGGGATTTATAATCCAAATACATGTATCTTACATGGTTCAAATCCCAGCTCTAGCTATTTACTGGCTGTGTGACTGAGCAAATTACAACCTATTTATACCTTAATGTATTTTTGGGTAAAATGGGATAATGATAATACCTATCTTAAAGGACTATGATGAAAATTAATGACATTAATGAATATATAGATAATATTAAAATGAATATAAAAGCTTTGGTCCATCACTATTATAATAACGATCATAATCATTATCATCTAGCAAAACACTTAAATAGCAATTAAAATCTGAATCACAAGGTTGAATCATTTTTTAACTCTAGTTCTGAATTTTAAAAAAATAGCTTGTTAAAAAAACCCACAAAACTCTAATTTCAAGAGGGCATATCAACTTAGGAATTGCAAATATTACTGACAACAAATCATTTTACAAATCAGTTCAATGAACACTTTCTGACCGTGTACAGTGGAAAACATGCTGTGCCATATATATAGCAGGAGATAAAAAAAATGAGTGAGATAGAGACCCTAATATCTTTCATAACTCAGAACAAAGGGTTAGAGTTTTACCTGACTAACTCGATTAACTTCCTCCTCTTCTTCTTCAGCTTCCTCTCCAAATGAAAGTAAACTAAAATTTCTTATCAAAAAAAGAAAAAAAATGAAAGAAGAATGAAAGAAAATTGAAAAAATTAAACAAAACTTATACTGTATTTTCAAGGCAATAAAATAGAATTTACAAGAACACATTTTAACTGTTCAGGAATATACAATATAACTTAGTATTCAGCAGAAATATACTGAGGATCTGTATTTTCAGCATAATGTTAAGGCATTGGCCTCAGACCAGAGAAATTCATATATTAGATGAAACTAATGACCAAAAATCCATCCTCAGCACTACCATTAAATATATTAAGTCAAGCATGACAGAAATAATTAAGCCTTTTATATTTATAAAAACTGGTTAGCAAAATGGGAGTTTTCTGAAAACCTAATAAATATATAGCCCTGAGTGCACTACAAATGGGAAGCAATTAATCTAGTGTCTTCCAAAATGTCATAATACTTTGAAATTGATAAGTTACACAATACTGTCAAATAAAAAAAAATAAGCAGTAAACGTAACAAAAAAATAGCCCATGGGGAAGAATAAACTGTTTGTTTTCTTTGAGCCTTCAAACTAAAGACAGCCCAAAGAAGATAAATAGCAAGTTATTAAAACTCTCTCTCAAATACTGAAAAAATAAAAGATTTGGCAACAAGAAGAATTTTTTATTTCAAAACCTAGATGCAATCAAAGACTACCATATCATCCCTAATATATTTGCTATGAATTAAAAACAAAAACAAAACACCCAGCTTTTGGGCTAATGTCAAGATAAATAATAGTGATGAAATATTGTACCTGAATGTGGTGATGGTGACCTTTCACCCAGAGGTAAATTAGTCAAAAGAAATGAATCAAAAAATAGAAGAATATCAAATACACCGCCATATAAGAATTTATTTTGCCACAAGACATCAACTGCTTATTGAAGTGGCTCACATTTGACAGTTTATAAAAGCAGCTTAACTTCCTTATACTTAGGGTATCATGGAAAAGAAACAAATGTGATTGAATACCTATGCCACTGGGTGTTTTCAAATTCCCCTGCTCATTTTCTCTTCCTAACACCCAGATGTTGTAATTATAATTTCCATTTTACAGGATGGGGAAACTGAAGCTCAGAAATATGAACACACTTTGCTCTTATAAATGGTGTCAGGCAGGATTGTACCTGGAACTGTCTGAATCTAACAACTATGAATATACTAAAATCACTAATGTGGATGCTACACTTCACTAAAAGAGGAAGTTGAAATCTAACTCTCTGATACCTATTTTAATAAAATAGACAAAACTAGTAATATGAAAAATATTGTCCACAAAATACTGTAACTTACTCCAAAACAGGAGTGAAAAGTTAAATTATGTAACCATGCAGTCATTATATCCTTCATACTTGACTTTCCAAATTCTTTACACGGAGCATATATTAGTTGAAAAACAAGTTAAAAAAAAAATTCTTAACTCATTTATATAAATAACTGCTATAGTGATCATAAATATTAATACAGATCTCATGCAGACATGTGACACAATACTTCTTTAGCTTGTTACATACAGTATTTTAATAAAAGAAATGCATATTTAGAAAAAAAAAAACACCTCATAATTCAGATATCTTCCCAGTCCACACTGGCCTCTCCCTCACTAGTAAACAGTTGTTACAAAAGGAAATAAAATGAATGAATTTCTATTATTCTATTATTTCTGATTACTTTGTGCCTTTGGGCTTCAGTTTCTTTACTTCTTCCTCTGGTTTCTCTTTTTTTGGCTTTTTTATTTCTCTTGGAATGATGTCATCAAAAGGATTAAACAAAACCTATGGAAAAAAATAGTTTGAAAACATTTTCCCATTTTTAAAAATTTCACAAAAAATTAAAACCAGTATTCAATTGTGTTAATATTAAACTTCTGTATTTTTTGCTCACATAACTATTTTAAGTCTAGTGATATATTTACTACATAAAGTACTTCCACTTACATGGCCTTGCTGGATTTTCCTGATAATCCTATGTGTAATTAGGTAAAAGGTATTTTATCTTAATTTCACAAAAGGGAAAAACATTCAATAAAACATAATAACTAGTAAGCAAGACAAGCTCAGAGAGTATGACCCCAAATCAAATGCTTCTAAGGACCTTCTTCCTCAATGAAGGATCACTCTAAAATTGCCCAGGAAGGTACTTCATTGAGCTAAATAAGCCTAATTCTTCTAATTTTCCCTTATAAGTCAAGGTTTTCATATACTGGATTATCAGCTAAAGTTTCATCTTTGAAACCAAAACCTTCAATTTAAAAAAGAAATTCTTAAATCAGAAATTGTGCCTAAATTACAGAGACAAAATCCGAATTTTGATGTTGATTTAGTATAAAGCCTTTACCCAACAGTATAAAAATACTAACAGGGCGCCTGGTTGGCTCAGATGGTTAAGCATCTGCCTTTAGCTCAGGTCATGATCCCGGGATCCTGGGATCGAATCCTGCATCAGGCGCCCCTGCTCAGTGGGGAGACTGCTTCTCCCTCTGCCTCTCTTTCTTTCTGTCTGTCATGAATAAATAAATAAAACCTAAGAAAAAAATAATAAAATTAAAAAATAAAATAAATAAAAATACTAACAGCCCGCTTCTCTTACGTGATAATTTAAGTGCTGTATCTTGGACATCATGCTCCTACCTCACAGCTTCTTATTCTGTGTGGATTACGTGGTCTTTCTTCCTCATCTACGTCAACTTCTGTCAACCGCAGCATGTTATACACTGTATCCCCTGTGACCTATCAAACAAGACAGAAAACCTAACTGTAAACTATTATATTCATTCTTTGAAATAAGAGAGGGCTTCTGGAAATACTTTTTCAATAATTAAGAGGAAATCTCGTATTTTTATATAGGAGCCTACGCGTTAAATAATGCAAATAAAGCAACTTCTTCTCAAGGGGAAAAAGCATAAAGGGAGTTCAATCCCTCAATAACATTTTTAGAAAACTTCCAATATATATTTAACATCAGGTTTTATTAAAAGTGAAGATACGATGCCAAGTAACCTCATACTGAATGACAGCTTTTCATTTAAACAAAATAAACAAATTCAGATTTTAGAAGTGGGTGGAACGAGCAGATAACAATACCACCTGTAAGTGCTTAGCACACATTATCTTGTTATGTCTCCACAAATATCCTAACAGCAGGTACTGCCATTATCCTCCTCCTCTAGATAAGAAAACTGAGATTCAAAGAAGTTACAGAGCCGACAGTGATGGCCTTTCTGAATACTTATTACTATGCTACACTTTGTCTCTAATGTGAACGTTATATATTAGCAATTGTAAAAAGTGGTGCAGAATGACAGTCTAAATCTCACTTTATTATATGTTTTTATTTTTTAAAAACAGTAGGAAGGAAAATCTACGAACATCGACAACCTGTGTTATAGTGATTCAAATGTGCATATTTTAACCTATGTTGTTAAGTTTTAAACAACCAGATTGTATTGCATGTTTTCAGCATGAGTCCTTTCATTCAACATTTCTCAGGCATTTTAAAATAATACCAATTTTCCAGTTGTGCTAGTTTGTTTTTTCCCTTTCATCCTCACACAATCCAGTTTTGCCTAGGCTGTGGGGAAACCATTCCTACTAAACCAGTAGAGGGAGCTGATACACTAGTGATGTCTAACATGCCTACAACTTAAAACGTGGAAATATGTTTTTTAGAAGGGAGAGTGAAAAAACAAAACCGTCAGAATCCCCTTTTAAAGAAAGATGTTAAATGTGAACAGGATTAAATAGGTACTACTCGAAGTAATATTTCAGGTAAAATGTTTTAATGTTAACACAACTTCACTTTAGACTTAAGAAATTCATCCTTGACAAAAATAAACTTTAAACTACTAAATGTTGTTACCTAGATTTCTAAAAACATAAAAACATTATCAGATGAGCAATATAGTAGCTAATATCATCAGTATGATTTTAGAAAAGAACATTTACACTCATAATTAATGACTTATTTGAAACATACAAACAAAAATAAAGGTGGTCCCTGATAGTTCATTGTAAAAGGAATATATTCCATCATTTTTAGAAATAATAAATATCCCAGGGAATATTTTTATGAGGGCAGCTCCTAGATAAGTTGGTCATATTTATCAAAGAAGCTGAAGATAACTGGACACAAACCTTTCCAAAAATGGTATGTTTATTGTTGAGTTCATCTGCTCGACCCAGTGTAAAGAAAAACTGGCTGCCATTATCATGAGGACCAGCATTTGCCATGGCAACCAGTCCTCTCCGATTAAAACGTAACCGGGAATGGAATTCATCCTGAAGCATAAAAAAAAAAAAAAAAAAAAAGTTTAGTGAATGACCTCAGTTATAAGGTTCTTCCTACTCTGTTAACCAGGTTCTGTATAACTTCCAATCAAAAATGCTAAAGTTTTATTTGACTGATTTTCAAGTATAATCAAATCCAATACTTCCTATTCCTTCACTAATGTTAAACTTGACTTCACTAGCCTATAAGCATCTTCTAAATATCCTCAACCACAAATGTATCCTATTTTATGGGAAAGCTGCCTATTTACACAGAAGAAGGGCACTCAAAGGGGAAGAGATTTCTAAGTCATTCCTCTATTCCCAACCCTTAAAGTTATCTAACTTTTTAGAACCTTCTGTTTTTCTTTTCCAAAAACACTACCTTGGAGTCATTGTAGGGTCTTCAACTATTGCCCCTCCCCACTCCATTCTAAAGGTCTTGAAAAAATGGCTTTCTTCTTGTTTTTTAATTCAAGGAATCTACTTAATTGTGTTATGTGCTTTACTCTTTTTTAAAGGTCTTTGTTGAGTCTTTTCTGAACTGGCACTGCTCCCATTTGCCAGTTTTCCAAAGAACCAGAGCAAGCCTCTCTAAAGTGGATTTCTTGCTATGGTAGGGCTACATAACATACATTAGTCTCTCAGTTAACAGAATTTCTATCCAGACCTGATACTAGACTCATTTATAATATAGGCATATGATGTAATCAGTGCTTTTCAGAAAGAAAGTTATTTTTCCTTAATAAGTAATTGTCAAAGATTTGAGCACAAAGAGTCATAACTTGGGATGCCTGGGTGGTTCAGCCAGTTAAGCATCTACCTTCGGCTCAGGTCATTATCCCAGTCCTGGGATTGAGTCCTGCATCAGGCAACTAGCTCAGCAGTGAGCCTGATTCTCCCTCTACCTCTACTTGCCACTCTCCCTGCTCGTGCTCTCTCTCTGTGACAAATAAATAAATAACATCTTAAAAAACAAAACAAAAAAAAGTCATAACTCTTTCTACTGTATCAAAGTGGCCTAATTGAAAAACTTAACAAGATAATGGTATTACATAATAAGCAAAAATCTCAGTTTAGAAAGGAATTATGAGAAAGTGCTATACTGTCACACTGAACAATAGAATAAAGGAATGCTTTCTACTAGATGGAAGCTCTAAAATCATGAGACAAGTCAATTTGGTAAAATGCAAAGTAGTTTTTTAGTTACATTTGAGACTTTTTTATTATAGCCATTCCTCATTTTCTAAGGCCATTATCATCTGGAAATTAAAGCAAACAGTTCAAGTATTTTTCTCAAGAATCACATAGTGACCCAGTAAAAAATTAAAAGAAACTCCAGACCCTCTATCTCATTCGTATAAACATGATGTCTTTAAAAATTCTCATATTTTAAGAGCTACCAATGTTTACTCATACAAAGAACATGACATTGGTACCATCAGATTAATAAATAACCTAAATTGTAGTTTTTATTTGAACCCACTGTTATTAACTACAATGCTCTTTTTTTTTCTTTTTAGATCTGTATAGGCAGTTAATAAATCACTGACCTATTCTTGATTAATACACTTTTTTCCTAATATTTTTTATGTTAATTCTTTCTTCTGTCCCCTTGTGATTTCCTGTTATGACATGTGTTTTAGGCTACAAACATCTGTTGTGCATAATTAAGAATGAGTTCTGCTTTGGACCTAATTGCGTCTCCCCAATTCATACAGTGAGGCTTTAACCCTCCGTGTGACTGTATGGGAGACAGGGCCTGCAAGGAGATAATGCTAAGTTAAGTGATGTTATAAGTGTGAAGCCCTAATCCAGGACTGTTAGTGTCCTTATAAAAAGAGGAAGAGACTCCAAAGTTCACTCTCTCTACCATGTGAAAACATAGCGAGGAGGTGGCCATCTGCAAGCCAGGAAGAGACCCTTCGCCAGAAACTGAATGCTAATAAGTTGACCCATACTTCCTAGCCTCCAGAACTGTAAGAAATAAATTGCTGTTGTTTAAGCAAACAACATGGGTTGTTTCAGCCAACCCATCAGTGGTATTTTATTATAATGGTCCAAACAGATTAATATAAGTTCCATATAGTGTTAAATATTTTAAAATAGGATGGCATATGAAATGTTCTAAAAATCTTTTACATTTACAGAGTTTCAGAGATCAGATATTGTCAGATATCAAGAATTACATAATAAAGGTTTTTTTCCTGCCTCACATTTTCCTCATGACCACAAGCAGGTATACCTGAATTCAACCTAGTGTAAAAGCTAGCAATAAGACAACTCAGAATGCTCGATAGGGGAAGTGCTGCTCTTATACCTGTATAATCCTAAACACATGACAGGTACCAGATTTTGTGCACTAATGTGAAATGCATTTTTTTTCATGTGGGGCACAGTCATTTTCAATTAAGCAATCCAAACTGATTTGCAAATAAATAACAATAAAAATTCAGTTTCACCTTGAATGGGGCTCCATAGATAGACTCTCCACCAGTCCCTGTGCCAGTAGGATCTCCCCCTTGGACTATAAAACCAGGTACAACTCTATGAAAAATGGTGTTGTCATAATATGCTGAAAGAAATTTAAAATAATTTAGCAAAGTCTAAAACGAAGTGTATAGCTTTGAGAGTTAATATCAGAGTCACAGATTTTTTTCTCACACTATTAAATAGGCTCATAAATCAAACCCCTTCTTCCCTACTTAACCATAAAATGTCTACTCAAAATAGTACAATTTCTACAAAAAAGCATGGTGGTTGTTGTATTGTAATTATTTCCAAGATTCTCTCCAACTCCAGATTACAGTTTATGTATAAATATATTTGGAAGCTATAAAAATACAGGAGGGATCATATATGATCTCTTAATAGTACTTATTATTTGGAACCAGAAGTCATTAAGGAGACTTCACCAAGAAAAAGAAGTGGTATGTGGCAGAAGCATGACATCTCTGTGAGGTAAATCCTGAGCCAAGAAGTTGGTGAGGGCAGAAGGGCAATATTTAGGGTTTGACAGAATCAGAGTTTAAAGTGGAAAACATATGAAGAATATATATGTAGCCCTGAAGGAAGTACTGAATAAACAAAACCTATTATTATTGTTGTAAAAGCAAACAAAAAACAAGTAGCAGCATAATAGATGGGAGATGGAGTTAATTCCCGAGTCTAGTTCTAGTTCAGTCACGTGTTTAGGATTGGAAAGCAGAAAGAGGGAGAATAGTTCCCTGAAAGCTTCACTGAGCTGCAGAACTGCCTGACACCAGATTTCTTGTCATTCATACAGGATTATAAATGTCTTTATTATGTAAATAATATTGAGTTGAGTCTTCTCTTACTTGCACCTAAACACAAGGTAACTCATTCAATGACAAATACAATCAAGTATCTACTTTATGAGTCAAAACAAGACTATGGTTTATCATAATTCATAAAGTACTATATAATACAGTGGCTTGTAGGCACCCTCATCATTATTTACATTTGCAAGATCTATCTGGACGTAAAATCCATACTTTAAAGCAATATCGGCAAGAGAGACTCAGTGCAAAGAAGTGCTCCTTGGTTACAAATAGAAACTGTAAAAACTGAATCTACAAGTATCTCTCCTGTATTAAGTAACCATTTACTCAGAGTGGGTTAAAACTAGGCAGCATTCAGGAGTTCTGACTCTTGCATCTTGTTGGCTGGGTAGCGTTAAACATAATTTTTTCCCACCATTTTTAAAAAATGGAGATATAATTGACATTTAACATTATAGTAGTTTCAGGTATACAACATAATGATTCAGTATTTATATATATTGTGCAGTGTTCACCACCGTAAGCCTAGTTAACAGCCAGCACCTCACAAAGTTACAAATTCCTTTTTCTTACGATGAGCACTTTTAAGATCTACTTTCTTACCAACTTCCATATATGCAATACAATATTATTAACTATCATCTACCATGATATACATATAATTTTCTCATTATTAACCAACTGAGCCACCCAGATACGCCCAAAATTTTTAATTATAAAATAAATAATTACTGGGGATCCAGTGTATAGCATGGAGGTTATAGTTAACAGTACTGTGTTGTATACTTGAAATTTGCAAAGAGAGTAGATCTCAAGTGTTCTCACCACACACACACACTCATAAGGTAACTATGTGAAGTGATGGATATATTACTTAACTTGATAGTAATAATCATTTCACAATGTGTATGTGTCTTAAATCATCACACTGTACACTTTAAAAAGATCATGTTGTACATCCTAAATATATACAATTTTTATTTGTCTATAATACCTCAGTAAAGCTAAAAAAAAAAAAACGACTAAAAACTTGCTTTTAACTGCCGTATCTATATCATGTTCCACCCTCCTGGTTTTTACTCATTTACTTTTTAATTCTGGAAATCATCCCTTGTTGAAGTAAATACTGATATGAATGTTCTAAGTCCTAGAAATTTCATGACTTGTTTAAATCATAGAATTAGTTAATTAAAATGGGGTTCTCGATTTTAAAACCTTGACTTTATTTGGGAGTATTTTCATTTAAATTAATCTTCTCAGGTTTCTTCTTAGCCTCTGCAGTAATAATTCTATCTTTCACCTGTTCAACTTAAGAGAATTGCTCTGAGTTATTTTTCTTATGATTTTCCTATTCTTTTCTCTTTCTCCTTGTATTCTTTTAAATAGGGGAATAATTTTTTTGTTGTTCCAATTAAGTTCCACCATGACCTAACTTAACTTTATTTTTTCTTCACTATCGTATTATATCCAGATGTTTTCTGTTTCTCCCATTCACCTGGTCATGGATTATTAATTACCATTCATTCTTTCTAATGTTTTTGTACTTTCACTCTTCCCCTATAAAATTTGAGCTTTTGAGTCTTCAAAACTTCTTTCCAGAAGCAAGTCTGACTTCTCTATGTCTACTGTGTTTCTTGGTTCTGTTGATAGTTATTTGAGGCTTCTCTGACTGTACTACCTGTCTGACTCAATTTCCTTCCTGCCTGCCATAGCAATTATTAATAATGGTCTTTGCAGATGTCTTTCCCTCTATTTTGGGGGGGCAGGTTTTTGGGGAAGTCTATTTATTTTTATATCTTAAATCCTCCCCTGGTAATTATTTATTTGTATAATTATTATCTATTTGGAGAGCTCTTTCTGTATCCTCCTACTGGTTATACTAAGTTCCCTTTCACACCTTGCTTTTGACTCAAAATGTTGTTTTCTGATACCTGATTAACCCTGTCTGTCTTTACCAATCAGATATAACTTAGAAAGATAATGATTTGGCACCACTGTAGATATCTGAAACCATATGCAATGTATTCCAAAAGTCAGTAAGTTACAAAAATGTTTAGAATGTTTAGTTCTACAGGAGAATATTCTGAAGGAGAAAGCACTCAAGTGGATGTATAATTCTGTAAAGTTTATTGAAAGAAAAATAGTCACTTTGTGACTCGGTCTAAAATCATACTGGAAACATTGATAATGACATCACTGAATGTTGAATGGAAGGCTTCATTGAGAAGATGGAACTGTGGGCAGATATTAAAAAGTGGGTAGACTTAAACAGTAAAGAAGGAAAGAAAAAGTATTCTGAAAGGAGACTGAGGATATGAAGCAAGGTATGAGGGTATGTGTGAAAGTGGAAATGGGAAGGAAGTGCTCAGGAAATAAAAGTAATAGTCAGCTGAAGCCATATGGTTATTTAGTGCAATGAAAAAAAAGGCTGGAAGGCTAGGAAACCAAGCCGTCTGAGGATTTGGCTGCTAGATGAATAAAAAAAGAGGGTAAACAGATTAAAGATTACAGAGAGAAAGACCCAGGTAAAAGCCAATCACAATCAGCAGGTGAAAGTCAAGGCAATCTGGTTTAGTTATAGCTGACAGAGGAAGTGTAAAGTCCACTACTAAATTGGGAGTAAAGTCCACTTCGATATGTAAATTAGAGTAAAGAAGAGAGAAAATGGCTGGAATTCTAAATTTGACAGTTATTTGGATAGAAGTAACAACTGAAGAGTAAAGAACCCAAGGCAATCTCAGGGAGTACCTTTATTTGGAGGATGAAAGAAAGAAGTGGGGAATAGACAAAGATAAAAAATGATCAAAGTTTTATTGGAGAGATAAATTTCTCTACTGAAGATACACAGATTTATTTGAAAGACAGTCTTTATCTCCTCCCTCTATTTCCTGACACAGTAGCTCAACACCGTATCACTCATATCAACTCCTATCATTCATCACCACCATTTAATAGCAGGCCTCAATGTTGTGGAAAGATACACTTCAGTTTATTTTTAAATTAATAAAAAATTTCCTACAGAATAAAACTTAAGAGTTATGATTACCTTCCAAACAAAGCTGAATGAAATTTCTGCAAGCTTTAGGAGCTTCTTTTGACCACAACTCTATGTCAATATCTCCAGCTGTAGTTTTCAATAAAACCTGTAGAAAGAATATGACATCATTACATTAAATTATCATTTTGGCTTGATAATTAGTTGAAATGCTGCTCAATTTAAGGCATTCATTAATGAGTTTTCAATTTTAAAGTTAAAAACTTTGCTGGGCTTTTCTTGCTATACTAAAAAAAAAAAATACACTCAAAAAGTACAACAGGGAAAAGACAGTGTCTTCAACAAATGGTATTGGAAAAACTGGACAGCTTTATGCAAAAAAATGAAACTGGACCACTTTTCTTATACCATACATAAAAATACACTTAAGATGGAATAGAAACTTAAATCTGAGACCTGAAACCATAAAACTCCCAGAAAAAAAAACAGATAGCAATGTGACACTTGCCTTAGCAATGTTTTTGTAGACATGTCTCTTCAGTTAATAACCAAAATACATAAAGAACTTATACAACCCAACACCCCCCCAAAAAAAAAAATTTTTTTTTTCAATTAAAAATGGGTAGAGGAAAGAAAAAAAAAAAATGGGTAGAAGACCTGAATAGACATTGTTCCAAAGAAGACATACAGATGGCCAACAGACATAGGAAATCATGCTCAAATCAGCTGAGCAATGCAAATACTCAAGGGAATGCAAATCAAAACCACAATGAGATGTTACCTTAGCCCTGTGAGAATGGCCAGAATCAAAAAGACAAGAAGAAATAAGTGTTGGCAAGGATGTAGAGAAAAAGGAACACTCATGCACCGTTGGTAGCAATATAAACTGGTGTGGCCACTGTGGAAAGCAGTGCAGAGATTACTTAAAAAATTGAAAACAGGGGCGCCTGGGTGGCTCAGTGGGTTAAAGCCTCTGCCTTCGGCTCAGGTCATGATCCCAGGGTCCTGGGATGGAGCCCCGCATCGGGCTCTCTGCTCTGCAGAGAGCCTGCTTCCCTTCCTCTCTCTCTGCCTGCCTCTCTGCCTACTTGTGATCTCTGTCAAGTAAATAAATAAAATCTTTTAAAAATAAATAAATAAATAAACAAAAAAAAAATTGAAAACAGAATTACCATATGATCCAGTGATTCCACTACTGGGTATTTACCCTAAGAAAATAAAAACACTAATTTGAAAATGTATTTGTACCCCTATGTTTACAGCAGCAGTATTTATAATAGCCAAGATATGGAAGCAACCCAAGTGTGCATCCATAGATGAATGGATAAAGAAGTGGCATGGATGTCTGTGTGTGTGTGTGTGTGTGTGTGTGTGTATACATAAATATATATATTATATATATAAATCTGGTAGAAGAATAATAGTCATAAAAAAGAATGCAATACGGCTATTTGCAGCAGTATGGATAAAGACGGTATAATACTGCTAAGAGAAGTAAGTCTGACACAATAATACAAATACCATATGTTCTCACACATATGTGGAATTTAAGAAACAAAACAAACAAAAATGTCAAAAAAAGCCCTCAAACCCTTAAACACTGAGAACAAAATGGTGGTTGTCAGAGGGGAAGTAGGGGATGGTGAGACAGATAAAGGAGATTAGAGAGTACGTTTATTTTGATGAGCAGTGAATAGTGTATAGAATTGTTGAATAATTCTACTGTTAAATCATTCCACCTCAAAATAATATAACACTATGTTAATTATACTTGAATAAAAAAATTCAATACAAGTCATTATAAATTTATATCATTCAAATACCATTTTCAGAAATAATGTAGGACTTAAGAAAAAAATAGCATATACCTTTTTAATCAGAAAAACTTACTCATTTAAAAATCAATCATTTAAACTTGCTTTAATTAAGAAAGTTTGCAGCCTTTCTTCCAATAATATTGGCATAGCAAATTAAGAAATTAAAGAACAGGAGTGCCTGGGTGGGTCAGTGGGTTAAAGCCTCTGCCTTCAGCGCAGGTCATGATCCCAGAGTCCTGAGATGGAGCCCCACATTCAGGATGCCTGCTCAGCAGGGAGCCTGCTTCCTCCTCTCTCTCCTGCCTCTCTGCCTACTTGTGATCTCTGTCTGTCAAATAAATAAACAAAATCTCCAAAAAAAAAAAAAAAAGAAAAAAAAAAAAAAAAAAGAAAGAAATTAAAGAACAATGAACCCATGAAACCGTGACACCATAAGACAATTTTACAATTACGTTTTTACATATAAACATTCTACTTTCTCATTCAAAATCACACCATTCCTGGAGTACCTGGATGGTTCAGTCTGTTAAGCATCTGACTCTTGATTTTTGGCTCAGGTCAAGACATCAAGGTCATCAGATTGAGCCTCATGCCAGGCTCCGTGGGGAGTCTACTTGAGATTCTCCCTCCCTCTACCCACCCCCCTTCTCTCTCTCTCTCTCTCTCTCTCAAAAAAAAAAAAAAAAAATTCCTAATTTACAATGAAACATTCTTTTTTAAATTTTTTTTAAAAAGATTTATTTATTTGACAGAGAGAGAACTCACAAGTAGGCAGAGAGGCAGGCAGAGAGAGAGGGGGAAGCAGGCTCCCTGCTGAGCAGAGAGCCTGATGTGGGGCTTGATCCCAGGATCCTGTGATCATGACATGGGCTGAAGGCAGAGGCTTAACCCACTGAGCACCCATGCACACCTACAATGAAACATTCTCAATCTAATTCTAGGTTGTATATTACTAAAATGGTGTATCTCAAAATCACCATCTATAGTCAATGGAATCCTTTAATAGCCTCTTTTCTACCTGCTCATGAAGATAAGGACTTATAACTTGGCTTGGCATGAAACAACACCCAAAAGATTTATTCTGGAGGGGACCTGGGTGGCTCAGTAGGTTAGGTTTCTGCCTTCAGCTTAGGGCATGATCTTAGGGTTCTGGGATTGAGCCCTGGGTCAAGCTCCCTACTCAATAGGGAGTGTGCTTCTCCCTCTATCTCCCCTGGCTGGTGCACATGTGCATGCTCTCTTACTTTCTCTCAAATAAATAAATAAAATCTTAAAGAAAGAAGAAAAGAAGGAAGAAATGAAGAAAGGAAGGAAGGAAGGAAGAAAAGAAAAATACTCTATCATGACAAATCAACCCAACTAGATTCTCATATTCTTGGGCGGTATATTTTTGGGATGCAAAGTGAGTGACTGAGTAACTCCCTAGACTGTATCTAGAACACTGGGTAACACCTTCTGATTTTGAATGAAAACTGGTATATACCCCAATCCCCAAAATACAGTATATCTAAAAAGACAATGTCCTGTCCTACCTATTATCCCCTTGTATACTTAAAATAAAATGTTACTGCTAAAGGGAACCTACACATGTCTTCTCTCCTTTCGAATTCTAATACAATGATTCCAACTTTTTCAAAGTATGCATCCGTATTAGCAAAGATGAGAAGGGAAGTGGGAAGGAGTTAAGGAATTGGGTGCACACAGTCCTCAAATATGTACTTTTTTTCCTATAGTATTTTAAGAGTCACAGAATATAAACATTTCAAAGGATTACATAAAAACAGTATTTTTAGATAACTCTTAATCTTCTTTACTAGTGATATAATGAAACTTTTTTAAAAATAACAGCATTACTGAGATATAATTCACATACCAAACAAGTCACCCTTTTAAAGTGGTTTTTAGTACCATGACCACTACTTAATTCCAGAACATTTCATCACCCTCAAAAGAAACCCCGTCCCCGTTAGCAGTCACTCCCTATTTCCTCTTACTCCTATCCCTTGGCAACCACTAATCTACTTTCTGTATCTATGGCTTTGCCTACTGAACATTTCATATAAATGGAATCATACAATATGTGGCTTTTTTTTTTTAAGATTTTATTTATTTATTTGACAGACAGAGATCACAAGTAGGCTGTGAGGCAGGCAGAGAGAGAGGAAGGGAGTCAGGCTCCTTGCTGAACAAAAAGTCCGATGCAGGGCTCGATCCCAGGACCCTGGGATCATGACCTGAGCTGAAGGCAGAGGCTTTAACCTACTGAGAGAGAGCCTGCCTCTCTCCTTACTTGTGATCTCTGCTTGTCAAATAAATAAATTAAAAAAAAAAATCTTAAAAAAAAAAAAAAAGAAAGAAACCACTGCTCTCAAGAACGAGCTAATATACATCATCCCTGCCTTTATAGTGTGTGGAGTCAGGGTGCTCAAAGGACAATAGTGACCCTTCCACTTACAAAGGGTAAAGGAGCTTTGTTACTTTAGACATGATATCTAACATATCTGTGATCCAACTTCCTTATGTAAAAATAGGTATAATACTCTTATAGGTTTGTTGAGGACAAAATGATTTATTCTACATAGACTGCTTTGAACAGTACTTGACAAATAGTAAATGCTCAAAAAATAGTAGCTATTACTATTGTAATTATTATTCTTATATAATTTTCTCTGGCACAGTCAACTTACACCTAGTAAAAAGAATGCTTACACCTGGTAAAAAGCATCTGGCTTTGACTCGGGTCATGATCTCAGGGTCCTGGGATTGAGCCCTACATCGGGCTCCCTGTTCAGCAGGGAATCTGCTTCTCCTTCTCCCCCTTGCACAAAAATAAACTCAAAATGGATGAAGGACAGGAATCCATCAAAATCCTAGAGGACAACACTGGTAACAACCTTTTCAACCTCGGCTGCAGCAACTTTTTGCTAGGCATTTCTGCAGAGGCTAGGGAGACAAAGGCAAAAATGAACTACTGGGACTTCATCAAGATAAAAAGCTTTTGCACAGCAAGGGAACAGTCAATAAAACTAAAAGGCAACCTATGGAATGGGAGAGGGTATTTGTAAATGTCTTATCAGATAAAGGGCTAGCATCCAAAATCTATAAAGAACTTATCAAACTAAACACCCAAAAAACAAAAAAATCCAATCATGAAATGGGCAGAAGACATGAACAGACACTTACCCAAAGAAGACCTACAAATGGCCAACAGACATAGAAAAAAGGTTCAACATCACTTGGCATTAGGGAAATACAAATCAAAACCACAATGAGATACTACCTCACACTGGTCAGAATGGCAAAAATTAACAACACAGGAAACAGCTGATGTTAGTGAGGATGTGGAGAAAAGGGAACTCTCACACCGTTGATGGGAATGCAAACTGATATAGCTACTCTGGAAAACAGTATGGAGGTTCCTCAAAAGTTAAAAATTGAGCTATCCTAATGACCCAGCAACTGCAGTACTAGGTATTAATCCAAAGGATACATACATAAGTGATTCAAAATGGCACATGCACCCCAAGGTTAGCAGCGAAGTCCACAACAGCCCAAGTATGGAAAGAGCCCAGATGCCCACTGACAGATGAACAGATTAAAAAGATATGGCATATTTGTACAACGGAATATTACTCAGCCATCAAAAAGAATGAAGTCTTGCAACTTGCATGACATGGCTGGAACTAGAGGGTATTATGCTAAGTGAAATAAGTCAGTTGGAGAAAGACAAACACCATTTGATTTCATTCATATGTGGAATTTAAGAAACAAAACACATGAACATAGGGGAAGGGAAGAAAAATAAAATAAGATGAAAACAGAGAGGGAGGCAAACCATAGAAGATGCTGAACTCTAGGAAATAAACTGAGGTTGCTGGAGGGGAGGTGAATCAGGGGAAGGGATAAGTGGGTGATGAGCATTAAGGAGGGCCCTTGACATAAGGAGCACTGCGTGTTATATGCAACTGATGAATCACTAAATTCTACTCCTAAAACTAATAATACAGTGTATGTTAACTAAATTGAATTTGAATAAAGAATTAAAAAAAAAAAAAAAGGCACATGTCTCCTTTCTGCATACATTTGGTTGGCCAGCTCTACTTTGTGAAGTTTCAGTGGCTCCTTTTCCTGCAGCTCCTAAGACAATACTTTATGTTTCTTAATAAATATATATTAATATGCAATTTAAATTATGTGTTCATAGTATGTGGCAATTTCATCTTGAGTGTAAAAGGACATTTCTCAATGGTACTTTCTGTGCCTCATATTCAGAGGCCTGAGTAACAGCAAAACACAGCACATTTGTAGACAATTGCTAGGCGTTCTACTACTGATATAACCGTGTCAATTACTTCTCAGTTGATACTATGCTCTTTGAAGGGGAGGAACTTTGTCCCATTTATTCTGAGTATCTCTTTATTCTTTTAGTACCTAATGTATCATTAGACAGCATAGGCACTAAACATCCACTGAGCAAACTTGTTTTTCTATCTCTTTAAATTCTTTCCAGGCCAGAGGCACCTGAGTGGCTCAGTGGGTTGGGCCTCCACCTTCAGCTCAGGTTGTGGTCTCAAGGTCCTGGGATTAAGTCCCAAGTGACCTGCATCGGGCTCTCTGCTTGGCGGGGAGCCTGCTTTCCATCTCTGCCCCCCCCCCCCCCGCTCTGCCTGCCTGTGATCTCTGTCAATTAAATAAATAAAATCTTTAAATTCTTTCCAGGCCAAAATTTTTGCCACGTGCTCTCTATGATCCAGAACTTTGAGGTTCAATGTCTTCAATTGGACTTACACTGGGAAAAATTCCCCAGTTGTTTCTGAAAGAAACTTTGGCTAGGCTTGATATTCTCCATAAGCCCAATTCTGTTCCATAAGTACAGTGTTTAATCACAGTTGGCATGTACTTATTTGCATGACTATTTGGTGAATGTATATTTTACTTCACTGACTCCATGATAATAGGGACAATGCTGGTTTCTCTTTCCCTGTATCCCTAAGACCTAGCATAGAGGTATCATGTGCTAGCTGCTCAATAAACATGCGCTGAATAAAAGATCTCCTGTTCAGTAATGTATCTCTGTTAAAGCTTTTCCTCTTTATGATCATATCAAATCTTCCTCCAGAGTAAAGCAATTAAATCTTCCCTTGACCAGCTGCAGTATAACCTCAAACTCATTGATGCTTAATACTTTAAGAGAAATATGGTATTAATTCATCCATTTATTCGTTCAATCAGTACATATCTGCACTCTTCCTACCATTTGTCAAGTATCATTCTAGAAGCTGATACCTACCATCAGAGTGCTTGCATTCTATGGGGAGAAGGGAAGGAAGAAGACACAATAAACAGTAACTAGTAAATAGTTAGAAAAAACTTCAGAGGTAAAGGGAGAGAGGCAGGGAATGTTGAGAGGCAGGCAAGACATGAATGGGATTTCCTTCTGCTAAGGAGACATTTGAGCTGGCCAAAGAGTATACCAGAGAAAGGAACATTAAGTGTGAAGGTCCAGTCTAGAAGGATGGGCAATATATCAATTCTCTACCAGTGTTTACTAACTGTGGGTGATATCACCCTTAAAAAACATTTGGAAATCTGAAAAGGGGTATTTTGAGTTTTCACAATGATGTGAGGTAGGGGTAAGGAGTAAGGAGAAGTTCAAACAACAAAGAATTAAAATAATTGCTCAGCTCAAAATACCCAGTGAAATTTTTGCTGGGGATATCAATTAGAGCATTATTGTTTTTGTTTTCAAATTGCCTCCATTATATTACAAAATGTCAACCAACAAAAAATTGCATGAACTATGATACAATCATGCAATAGAATTCCATCTAATGTAAATGTAGTTTATCCTAATACAACTATGTACTCTCAGCCACAGTATTTTCTCCATTATGCTGGTTCATTGTCTTTCATACGTGATATAGACTAGTTCTCAGTGTAAGAATTCAGTTGATACTTACTCCATTACTGACTCCTCTGCCTCATACTGCAGAGATAAATCTTCAAATGGAATTGACATACCTTGACCATTTAAATCAATCAGAAAATCATTATCCCATTCTAATGTGGGAACATTTCCCATTCCCTACTTTTTCCGACAGTCATCTCATGTCTTAAGACCAGCTCAAGGGGTGACTGGGTGGCTCAGTGGGTTAAGCCTCTGCCTTCAGCTCAGGTCAGGATCTCAGGGTCCTTGGTCAAGCCCTGCATCAGGCTCTCTACTTCGGGAGCCTACCCACCCCACCCCACCCCCGCCTGCCTCTCTGCCTACTTGTGATCTCTTTCTGTCAAATAAATAAATAAAATCTTAAAAAAAAACAACGTTAAGACCAGCTCAAAAGATACCTCATCCACAAAGCTTTTCTCTTCCTTCCCAGTTGCTCACTTTTTAGTACTACCATAGCACTAGACTCCTCTCTCCTTAAGCATGCCTAGACATATCACAAGATTTTTCTTTACCTGCCTGCCTCCCAGAGAAAATCATAAGCTCTTCCAGGGCAACAACATTACCCAACCATCTTCGTAGCCCCAGCACCTAGTACAGTGCCTGGTGCGATCAGGCGTTCCGTAAGTAACTGTAAGATGAATGGAGAAAGTAATTTCCAAGTTAAGCAAAAAGAGAGGGGGAAAAAAAGTCGAAATTTACAATGTACCTAAGACCCTAGAAACGCCTGCCTGAGTTAGGCTGAAGCAAGAAATAGGACCAGAAGGCTGGTAGATGGAGAAATCATTTGCCTTTGAGGACTTTTTCAAAGTGTTTGCAGAGAGGTGTTAATAGATGGTTTTCTATGCAGTCCTGTTCAGAGGCAGGAGTACGGGACATGACTTCTTGTGATCTTTTCCAATCCTAAAACCCCAGAGCTCCCTTAGTCGGTGCGTTATCACTTCGAGGAGCCCAGGTTCCCTAGATGAGGCGCTCACCTTCCCGTTCGTGGGAGGTTCCTGGATGTAGATGTTGCTCATGCTGGTCAGTGCTCAGGACTCGGCTTCTAATTGGGAATAAGAACGGAGGGCCGATCTCTAAAGCTGTCCACCTATCAGTGAACGCTTCCTTCAGTCGGATGGTCGCGGAAAGCTCCAGTTTGTCAATGTCGCCAAGACAGCGAAACCAAGCACTACCTTTACCTCAAACTAGTTCCTCACGGACGCCGCCATGTCGCCCCCGGACCAGAGCACCGCTAATCCTGAAAAGGGGGGTTCCGATGGGCTCCAGGGAAGCAGAAAAAAATAATTAAGAACCCACAGATTAATTTAATTTGTGTTACAATTTTTAAATGCAATCTATAAATCTTGGTGTTGTTTGCTCCATTACGCGTATGGGCAGGTCTCACTCACGGCCCCCCCCGAAGCTGGCAGCAATGGTTCGGACCATGTGTGTTCTGTAATATACCTCCCCCGGAAACTGAATCAACGAGACTTGGTTCCGCTATCGCCGGAGGCCTTCCTGGACAGTCACCGAGGTCCCGCGGCGCCGGTGGGAGGAAGAGGCCGCCCTCGCCATTTGTTGTCCTCGCTGCAGGCGTGAGGCGGGTGTCCTCTCGAAAGCCTGCGGCTCCTGCGACCCCTCTTACCAGCGCCATGGCAGTCCCAGGTGAAGACCGACGCCAGGGCCCGTAGGTCTAGGCGAGGAAGGGAGCGGGTAGGGTAGGTTGGGTGCGCTGGGCTGGGGAGTAGCGCCCATGGGGATGGAGGCGGGGGCGTTAAAATGAACAGGCCTCCATGAAAAAGTTTACACTCCACAAATGATCTCTGGAGGGAAGAAGGAACGACAGAAACTATCTCCCCCACCGCAGCCGAGCTCCCGCGGCGCCGCCTGGATTACAGGGAAAGTGTGTCGTGGGGGGAGGAGGCCGGGAACTGTAGGCCTAGGGGGCGAGGAGCCGAGAAACACGCACTTGACTTCGGTTTGGCTTGAAAATAAGATTCAGGGGGCAACACTTGACGGACCCGAGCAGCCAGAGGCATTGTTTGTCGTGGAAGTCGCAGGGACGAAACTGACGTCTGGGTTCCTTCTCTCTCTTCCTATTGTACGGAGTTCCTGTGCGGCAGTGGACCGGTCGCTGTCCCCCGCTGGGCCTCTCTTTGTGCGTCTGTGGTTTCTTCCCGCTCTCAGGTTCTGTGTCCAGTGGGTACCGACCTACAAACAGTGAACCCTACGAAATAAGTGCTTCAGAGATTGCTGAGCCACAACTACCAGCTTACTCGGACGTTCTGGTCGGGGAGGGCATCTGCTTAAACCAGGTTTGCTGCCATGTCTCTTGAAGAACCCTGGTTGCAGAAGTTATTTTGAGGATTGTATCCCTCCCCACCCCCCATTCCTCCAGCCCCCAAACACACAGCTTGGAGATGCACAATGCTCCTTAGTATAGGAGAGACTCAGAAGTGTTACGGTTCAGAAGCCCGAACTCCGTTTTAACCTACCCTTCCTAGTCTTATTTAAGCATGTTTGTACCGTGGTAGCCTTTTCTGAACCATATTTTACGGATCACTGTTTCAGGAATCGTGCTCTTTTCTAACCACTGCAGTTTTGGGAGGAGGGGGATTATGAAAGAGGAAGGATACACTCATTCATACACAGAACTATCTATATTGCCACGTGCTAGGTAATGTCCTAGGCAATGGAAATACAGTGGTGAACAAGACAGTTGCACTTCACACAGAACTTAGAATGTAGCAATGGGGAGGAAGGACCAAAAAGTCAGACATATGTATGGTAGGGAAAATTTGAAGTCTTCAAGAGCGCATAGTAAGGGCACCTCACAGAAGACTAGAGGAGCTAGGAAAATGGACTTCCTAGAGGACGTGGCATTTAGGATGAATCTTGAAGAATTCCAGGAGGTTTGGAGTGGTGAGAGAGGAAGTTGCAGCCAGTGGGACTGGATATATAAAGGAGGAGGAAATGTGTGAGAAGAGGAAATAAAAGAAGTAAAAGATACTCCCTATAAATGGAACTCAGAATACAAATGGGAGAGAAGTGAGAAATTAACTAAAGAGCTAATAACAGCTAATAGTTACTAATGTATCAGATGTGTAAATCGTGTTTACTATGTGTCAGATGTGTCACACAGTGTGTAAAGCATTGTATTTTATCTCATTTAACATCCGTACTGTAAGATAAGTATGAATACTTCAATTTTATATGAGCATACTGAGGGATAAACAAAGTTAGTTGCTAATTAAGGGATAGCTAGTAAGTGACAGGTCATGCATTCTAGTCCCCATGCACTTATTCATCTTGCTGTGTTATTGTATAATTTACAAAGTAGTTCCCACCTTTTAAAGGACCTTGTAAGCTATGACAAATATTTTGGATATTTTCCCAAGGACTAAAGGAAGCCATTTAAGAGTTTTAAGAGATTCATATTTTGGAAAGATCATTCTGGCTGGACAATAGATTGGAAGGGAGCTAGTTTGGAGACAAGGTCACTGATTAGGAGTAATTTCTGGTAAGTTATGATGATGCTTCAGGTGTGGTATCAGGAAAGGAGAGAAACACATGGATTGGAAATACATTTTTGATGGTAGACTCACTAGGAATCAGTGACTGACTCGGTGTAGGTGGGTAAGACAGGAAGTGGGGTATACATGGGTTTCATTGTTACACTGTTGGGTGGGGCCATTTTCTACTATAGGTAAAACCTGAGAAGGAGCAGGTTTTAGGGGGATGATGAGAATTTCAGTTTAGGGTTTGTGTTGAGGTATAGTCAGACGTATGAATGAAACTATCTAATAGGTAGTAAGAGAGAAAATTTGTAGCTTAGGAAAGAAGCCAGAGTCAAAGACCACAGTTTGAGTCATCCACAGGTGTAATAGGAGTTGAGACCATTGTAGTGGCTGCCTGTGCTCAGGTGGAGTGTGTAGAGACTGAAGAAAGGGTCTGTGGCTGCAGCCTGGAGCTTATCAACATGTAAGGAGCTAGCAGAGGAAGGCTGGTCTGCGTGGTAGGTTGCCTAGGCGTCGTGAGCCTTCACATCAGCCCTCATGATTCTTGTATTGCACCACTACAACTAGAGTTGAGTTGCTGTCATTCCTAAATGGTTGGTTTTATTACTTGAGCAAGCGTTTTTGAGCACCTACACGGTCTAGACCCTCTAGGGCACACAATATCAGAGCTTGTGTTCTCATGAAACAGGTCTAGCAATGAAAGTGGGGTGCTTAAGAAAGAAGAAAAAAAGTGATTTTTTTTTTAAAACATCCTTATTGGAATTTCCTTAAACTTAGACCAGTGTTATAGATATGTTAACCTTCTTCCAATTCAAAATAATGGTCCAAAGTGTAATAATCTTAAATTGTGCCATTAAGCTAGATGGCAAGACATGGATAGACTGTTTAAACCCAGCAAAAATGGAGATAATAATTATGACAGCTCTGTAAGAGTACAATGCAAGTACCGTTAGGAAATAGAGTTACAGAAAATGTTGAGATAATTTCCTGCATGATCGATCCAGGTAGTAGACTAAAGAAAAATAGGGCTCCACGAGAAACCTTTTGAAATAATTATTGAGAAGGCCAAGTATTATGTTATGCTCTTTTATTTTTAGGTATAATGCTCATATGGATTCAGCATGGCTTTTCTTGGGTTGTCTTGCTAGTGATATATTATGATAAGACTATAAAGTGACAAGGATGCTTTCTACAAGTGAAAATCAGCCTCTTTTGTTTTATGCTCACCTACTTCAGCTGTTTTTCCACAGCATTATGTGTAAACATACACCATTATGTAGGCAACACAATGAAATGTGTACTTTCTTAGGGAAATCGTAGACTTTTACTTGTTATTTTAAAAATGACATTTAAGGGCACCTGGGTGGCTCAGTGGGTTGAAGCCTCTGCCTTCAGCTCAGGTCATGGTCCCAGGGTCCTGGGATGGAGCCCCACATAGGGCTCCTTGCTCAGCGGGAAGTCTGCTTCCCTGTTCGTGCTCACTCACTCCCTCCCTCTCTCTCAAAATAAAGATATAAAAATCTTTTAAAAAATAATAAAAATGAGCTTTAAATACAGATTTCAGTGAAGTTGACTTTCTTTTAGAAACCACTTTGCCCATTCAAGTTGTTAAAATTAGTTCTGAGATTCATGTTAATGATTCACCGTTCCCCATGAAGAGTCTACCTAACACCAGTGTCAGTGAATGTTACCCATGTGGCTGGCACAAAAACTCTTTCTCTCATTCAGTAAAATCTGTATAGCCAAGATAGGGAATTTTCTGTAGCCAAAATAACATTACATCTGGCATATGAAAGTGAGTCAAATTTTTAAAACACATCACTGTAACTTCTTAGTAATAGAAGTACTCTAAATTACAATGTATCCAATTGCTTTTCATTCCTAAACTGTACATAATTTCTCTAGTCTGTGCTGCACATGGCTGCTGAAGTAATTTTCTTAACTATATATCTGATCCTGTCATTCCTGGGGTGGGGTGGGCGGCGGGTAGTAAGAAGTTAGTTCTTGGCTCCCATCTGTGAATTTCATATTTCTCTATCCCCCAGATCAAGATTTTAAATATTTCCATCACCATAGGAAGGCGTTGTTTGTCATTTCCCCCTTCCCTTGCCTAAATAACCGTTAGTTTTATTTCAATTGTCCTTTTTAATTATTTTATTTTATTATTATTATTGTTATTATTTTAGATTTTATTTATTTACTTAGAGAGAGAGCATGAAGGGGAGAGTGTCAGAGGGAGAAGCAGACTCCCTGCTGAGCAGGGAGCCTGATTCGGGACTCGATCCTGGGACTCCAGGATCATGACCTGAGCCGAAGGCAGTCACTTAACCAACTGAGCCACCCAGGCACCCCCTTTTCTTTTTTAATTGTCCTTCTTTTGTAACTGTTCTTCCAGTGCCTATCTTCCTCAGATGGGCCAGTGACACTGCAGACACAAGTTTCACAGCTAGCAACTGGAAGCTGCATACATTACTGATTCCCAAGTGCTAAGTATTAAGTTTCTAACCTCAAATGAACAAGCAGTTGTTGAGGACGTCTAGCAAGGCTACACCATGCTAAGCAGAGAGCTGTATATAGAATCGAATGGCATGTTCTGGAAGCTAGAAAAACAAGCTCTCTCTACTCCTTTAAGTTTCTCGGAGGTAAAAGACAGCCATTTACCTGAGCCCTTCCACTCAAGTTGTTTAACATTAAGAGTTCTAAATCCAGAGTAAGCCCTTGCTGATATTTAATAAGTAAAGAGATAAAGACCTCTGCAGTTTATTCCTAAAACCATCAGTTAATAAAATTTTGTTATAAATCTATAATGTGCCTTCTCTGAAGAATTTACAAGTGCAGTTAGTTGTTAGAGAATCTTGCGCAACAGCAACTCTTATGTTGGGGTTTTTGAGGGAGGTTTTTAGTTTGGTTTTTGAGAAGATAATTCATCCACATGCTGCAGATTTTAAAGGTAGCAAAAGGTGTATAGTGACATATCTCTCACCCTTTCTACCCCTGGAGGCACTTCTTTTTTCCAGGTAACTAATTTATATTCTTAGAGATCTTTTTTGTATATCTCCATCTGTATATAAATAAAATCTACGTATAATCTGTATTTTACCTATATCTAATCTTCTTTCATACAAATGGCAACATACCATAAGCACTGTTCTATACCTTGCTTTTTTCCTTTATATCTTAGAGATCATTAGATATCATTAAGACTAACCATAATTTATTTATGTCTAAATTATTTCCACTCTTCAACTATTATAAATGATGCTCTAGTGAATAACTTTGTATGTAAGTCAATATAAGTATGAATTTGTACAAGCAAATTGTGAAGATTCATTCCCAAATGGAGAAGTGCTAGGTCAAAGTAGTATGTACATTATAGTTCTGATAGATTTTGTCAGCTTGCTTTCCATGGGAGTGGTATTGATTTATGCTACTATTCAGCACTGTATGGGAGTGTTTCTGCCCCATACTCTCTTCAACCCTTTCTTTGCTATTATGATAGGGAAAAATGTAATCTCGGTATAGATTTTAATGTACATTTAATTTATTATGAGTAAGGATGAGCATCTCCATGTTTCAAACTTGTTTCTGTGAGCTTTCTGTTTAGCTCTTTTGCTGATATTTTTTCTTTGTGTTGGTTGTTGGTTTTTTTCATGATGATTTTCTGAGTTTTATACAGTAGTCATAATTGCCCTTTATTGGTGCTGTGAGTTGCAAATATTTGTTCCTACATTTTCATGTGTCTTTTGAGTTTGTTTTAGCTGGTCTCTGCCATTTTTTTTATGTAGGCAATTTTATAAGTTTTTATAGAACGGTTTTTGGATTATAGGTCATGATTACAAAGGAACATTTGGAGGGAGACAGGCTCTGTTTACTCTGAACAGTGTTAGCAAACTTTAAAAGGAATGGAACGAAGAACAGCATGAGAACCTCTTGTGGAGAAATGGCTAACTTCTAATTGAAGTAATAAGGGCCTCTCAATATGGCCTTCCTATTCAGTTTGACATGGATGTTGAGTACAGTTGTGTCAGCAGAGTTCTTGTTCCAAACAACAGAAACTGACTAGTTAATTGAAGAAGAAAATGAAATATCTCAGGTAGCCCACAGAATGTAAGCAAAGGCTAGATAGCAAGGCTTGGAAAACAGTTGAAACCAAGGGCACCCATAGCCAAGATGGTGGACAGCCCCAGACCTGGTTAGGAGTGCTCTCTGTGGCATCACTGCCACTAGAAACTACACCTTGACAGGAGAATGAGTGAAATGTCCCCACTTCATAGAGTCACTTTTCTCTGATTTATTGTATCAGAGGTGTCAGATTGAACGTCCCAGGTAGAAGCATTCATTTGTCCCAGCAGTCGTGAAAATTAGGACGAATGAAGCTTGAAATTTTAACTTAACCAAAAGCTGGGGAGGACATAGTTAATATGGAGTTATTTATTTAGAGTTCTTGTTGTGTTGCCCTTTTATGTAAAAGTTACAACTTTGTTAAAGAAGATGACCTACTCTGAAAAAGTTTGATAGTTCGTTCATTCTAAAAGTACGAGATAGAGTTCATCATAAATAAGTTAATTTCTCATAAGTGCTGAGATGAGATAATTTCAGATCTGTCCATTACAACATTTTTAGTTTATCATAGGAATGGTAATGGTGCTTTTAGAACAGTTTTGTTTTGTCTCATTCAGCGTCTATGGTTTCTATGGAAACAGACTTAACATTGACCTGGATTCTCTGAGCTTTTTTTCCAATAGGCAATTATTTCATAATGAAAGAGCCTCAGATTTTATTATTAATCCAGTGTTATGCCACAATTCTGCTACAGTGCGGCATATGCATTCCCACCCTATGCAATACAAACCACAAGGTTTATGAGAAAAAATGAGATTGGGGCACAATAGCCAAAAACTTCATCAGTGATACATAAAAAAATGATAGAAACCTAATAACAGTAGCACAGTTTTGCACATGTTAGTTGGCTAAAAGGCACGTAAATAATACAATAAATAGGGTACCTTACCTTGTAAAAGACCTGAAATTTGCTGTGGAAGCAGACTTCGTAAGAATTGCAATTGGTGAATTGTTCTGAAATAATGGTAGGAAGAGGATGATGTGAAATCAGATCAGCGTTATAACAGCTTCTGTGGGTGGGCACTGCTCATAGCACACATGCTGATCTGAGGTCACTAGAAATATTCTGGGGTGAGTCTTTACATGTGTTTTGTATATTCCTAGGAGCCTCAGAGCAACTGGGTACCACTTTCTGCATTCATCTAGGTTTTTCATGGACAAAAGTCACATTATGTTCAAGTCGTTTTCTTTTACATCAATTGCATTGAAACAAATTTTATGTTTTTAAAACAAGCATTATAGCACACCTGACTGTATTTTTAGTAGGATTATTCAATAATGTGTATTTTAAAGTAAATTTGGGATTAGAGAAAAATGACTAATATTTTGACTTCATAGCAGTGAAGAGATAGTTTAAAAGTGATCTTTGTTTTAAAATTAACATTGTTTTATATTTGCATCCCATGTACTTTAATTTATTAGTGAATTTGGGCTATATTTCCATGTGAAGGATTTAAGAGTTTGATGCCTTGCATTAAGGTAATGGAATAATTCTTTCCTGACCTTCTGGTTGCCAGAAGCCCTTAATGGAGGTGAAAATTAGTTTCAACTCTATGTATTATACAACCATAAAAAGGAATGATCTTCTGATATGTGCTACAGTTTGGATGATCTTGAAAACATTATGCTAAGTAAAAAAGTCAGACACAAAAGGATAAATATTGTATGATTCCACTTATATGAGATTCTTAGAATAGGTAAATTTATAGAGGCAGAAAGTAGGATAGATATTACCATGGGCTCAGGGTAAGGGGGAATGGGCAGTTATTGTTTAATAGGTTTAGTTATTGTTTGGGATAATGAAAGATTTTGGAAATAGTGGGGATGGCTGTACAACTTTGTAAATGTTCTCAGTGCTACTGAATTTCACACTTGAAAGTGGTTAAGGGGATAAATTTTATGTATATTTTATTACAAAATCAATTTCAATTTATTTCATCTGTTACTATCTTCCAGTATTGCTTGTGTGTAACACTAATGATACAGAGACACTGTAAATATTTCTGAACATCGCTTAGACTGGATATGTGACTAGCAGTTTGTTTTCTTTTGTCAGAATCTGATTGCTGAATTCAGATGTTTCTTAGAATAGCTAGCAATTAAAGTATTTTTCTGGATTTTCACCAATTCCTTTTAAAAAATCGGTTTGTTTTTCTTCTAAAGGAGAGCAGAAAAACATTTGTTATCTCAAATGTTCATATACATATGTATAATAACTAGTATATATAGTGAATATATGTATACATATACATATATAACTAATTATTTACATTTGAGGGACAAGCTGAAACACTCTGGAATTTCTTCCTTAGTGTTCTAGAATTCCTGGAATGTTTAAGCTCTTGACTCTAACACTGCACTTCTGTTAAAGAAAAATATATTCTGGAATTATTCTTGAAATACTGTCAAATAAAATAACTTGAGTGAATTGGCTTTTCCAGTGATTTCTAACATCCATAACAATTGAATGAATAGGGTTACTAATTTGGGTCAGGAATGATTTTTTTTAAAGAAAGAAATTCTACAAAAAGAGGTTTCTTAGCTTTTTCATGTGAAAAAATTCTTGCATTTCTTCTTTTTATATGTCTCCTAAAATGTCATCCAATTTTATTTCAGGTTGCAACAAGGACAGTGTCCGAGCTGGCTGTAAAAAATGTGGATATCGTAAGTACATTAAAAAAAATAATATTTCAAAGAGTGAATCATTGCCTCTTTGGGCTGTGTGATTTGGCATCCTGATTTCAGTGTCCTGATTTCAGCATAATTCTGTAGCCCTATTATTCAGCCCGGGTTTGCAGATGATTCAGAAATTGCTCTGTCAGCCCTAAACAGTTCCTTTCTTCCCTGCTGTAGACTCAGTGACAGGTGGCTGTATATTTAGTGACTAGCAAAGATGTCAAATTCAAGTGGGGTAGATTTAGGAGACTGGAGAGAGGTATATCCAGAAAAAAAAAAGTACACATATACTTAATCTTTTACTCCTTGTCTTTCTAGATACTGGGTGAAAAGGGGAAAGCAGTGAAAATTATTTTTAAAAGTTTTTCCTATTGATTAAATTTAGTCTTTTTAAGGATGAAATTGGTCCTAGAATTTCTGCTCACAGGCAAAAGTTGATGTAAACAGTCCTTCATCTCTATTATGATCAATGAAATGGAATAGAAAAGTGAACTTTAACATGTACAATTACATAACTTAAATTTGTAATTATGTAACACAAATATCATTTCTTTAGTTAAATGTAACAATTCCTAAAGCTTTGATAACAGGGAGAACAGTAGCTTTTGTTGTTTTATAAATTGGAGACCATGCACATGAGCCTGGATTATGGTTAATACTCCATATAAAATTAATTTATTAATTAATTTACATAGAAGTAGAGTTACAGGGGCGCCTGGGTGGCTCAGTGGGTTAAAGCCTCTGCCTTCGGCTCAGGTCATGATCCCAGTGTCCTGGGATCGAGCCCCACATTGGGCTCTCTGCTCCGCGGGGAGCCTGCTTCCTCCTCTCTCTCTCTGCCTGCCTCTCTCTGCCTACTTGTGATCTCTGTCTGTCAAATGAATAAATAAAATCTTTAAAAAAATAAAATAAAATAAAATAAAATAAAGAAGTAGAGTTACATTTGATGCACAATGTTACATGAGCTTCAAATGTACAACATAATGTTAAGTTTATACTTCAGGCTGTGCTTGCCACAAGGGTAGTTACCATTGGTCACCATATAGTGCTATTATAATACCATCGACTATATATATTCCCTATGCTGTACAGAAAAGTTATTTTTAAAAAGATAAACGTGATGTAAAAAATAAAAGATGTCCATGCAAGAACATGTGCTAGGAGAGCACTCAGTACATAAATCTTCATTAAAAGGGCTCATAATGAAAGCATGCTGAGAGTACCAGGGCACATTCTTTCAAGCAAAGGCTGAAATGTGGCACAAGGGAATTTTGCTCAGTTAACAAAAGTGGGAGCATAAGCATACATATCCTTCATTTAAATAAAAACTCGTAAAGACTATACTTTCATGTGAGAAATGACTGCAGTGAAATCTTTTCTGTGTTTTAAACTTATATGTATTTATTTCTGCTTTGTTTCCTTTCTTTAAATCTTTGCTAATTTCCATGTTCCATTTCTTGATTTAGGACTTAAGAACCTGCTCACTCATGCTCTCTCTCTTCCTTATATGCTGTTTTATTTACTTCAAAATCTAGAATGGACTTTCCAGTCTATCTAAAATACCAGTTTATCTACTTGGACTTCTTTTTAAGGGGTATCTGGGTGGCTCAGTCTGTTAAGCATCTGCCTTCAGCTCAGGCCATGTTCCCCGGGTCCCTGGGATCAAGCCCCACATCAGGCTTCTTGCTCAACAGAAAGTCTGGTTTTCCCTCTTGGTCTGCCTGGCACTCCCCCTACTTGTTCTCTCTCCCTGTTTATCTCTGTCAAATAAGTAAATAAAACCTTAAAAAAAGAAAAAAGACTTGTAGGAAAATAATAAAAATAATTTTTTGGAAATAGAGTATTTGTTGATCTAGTCTCCTTACTGTTATTTTATTTTACACAATGATGCAAGTATCTGTAGTAATTGGATTTTTTTTTTTTTTTGAGAAGGCAGGTAAGCAGATAGGCAGTCTAAGTTTATTTCCTTCTGCTTTATTATTTTAATCTATTATTTTAGTGATTAAGTTATTAAATAACTTCTCATTTGTCTCCTATGGAAAATTCAGTAATAGTTCCCTTCTGGGTTAAACTTGGGTTAAAGGGTGCCTGGGTGGCTCAGTGGGTTAAAGCCTCTGCCTTCGGCTTAGGTCATGATCCCAGGGTCCTGGGATCGAGTTCTGCATCTGGCTCTCTGCTCAGCAGGGAGCCTGCTTCACCTCTCTCTCTCTCTCTCTCTCTCTCTGCCTACTTGTGATCTCTGCCTGTCAAATAAATAAATAAAATCTTAAAAAAAAAAAAAACTTGGGTCATAAACATCTTTTAAAGATGACGATCTTTTCCATTTACATGTCTTTGTAATAGAAACTACATTTTAAAAATTACCTTTTATTTGCAGTCCAAAATCTTTGTGTTGATGGCAGATGTAATAGAAAAGTGCATGAAACTCTTTGAAATGTTTTTAATGCCTAAAAATGTGCATATTCATCAGTCAGTCACAAAAGAGTATTGTGTCTCTAGTGTTGTGAAACTAATGGTTTAGGAGGTACTATTTAAAAAATTTTAATACTTGACTGAAAAGATTTTATTGTCAATATGTTTCAATAGTAGTTATATTGTTTTTAAGTTTCAAGTTAAGAGTGAGTGTGTTACTGAATAACATGATGTCACTTTTTCATGGAAGTTTTCTCAACAAAATAAGAATTTTTATTTCTGTGATAAGTTGTTGAGGTTTTTTGGAGTGGCAACTTCTGAATATTTAAAAGCTACAAGGTCACTAAGCCTTTTTCCATAGAATAAATGTCTCAAATAATTTTGATAGTTCTCAGAAAATATACCTTTAAAAAGTTCAGTTCAGTTTAGTATACTCAGTAGTTGAGCATTTGATCATAGCAGCAGGAAATAAAAACATACAGAAATACCTTTAAAGTTTATTTAACTTGAAATGCTTATTTATTAATAGACATTCATGATCTTTTCTTTGCCTGTGGGTCTGCTCATTATTGTTTCTCATAGACTTTTAAGTGCAAATATCTGAAATGCATTTGCTACTTTTTTATAGTTTGTTTCTTCAGAGATAAGCAGTAAAAAATAGTAAATTTGAGTGCAAAATCATTTTATCTTTAGTTCTCATTAGCAGTAATACTGCCTCCCCCTACAGCCCCCCCTGGAAATCTGTGGCCTTTTTTTTTTTTTTTTTTTTTTTAAGTTGTCCATATGGGGTTGAGGGCAACAGTAGGACATTTAGTGTGTAGGGTATAGGGATTATAAACATCCTATAATGTGTAGGGCAATATTGGACAGTGAAGAATTGTCTGCCTCAAAATGACAATGGCCACCCCCTTTGAGAACTTTTTCTCATTGTTTTAGGTTTTATTCCCCTCTATCTTGTACAGTCTTTTCTAGTACCTAATTTGAAAACTGCTTTTAAAAATAACTCATTTTTTTAAATTAAAAAATTTTAAAAATTAAAAAAAATGAAAATAACTCATTTAAATCTGGTGTTTCCAAAAGTACAACCTTGTTTTATAGAAACAGCCACTCTTTTTTGCCCCACATTTATATTTTTGGCCTTACATGATTTTATATAGGCAAACATATCTAATAATAACAAATATGTCATGAAGCAAACTGTGCAGATTCAGGCCTATATGGGGAGGGATAAAAAAGTAGAGAACCTATATAGTCTCCTATTTCAAAAATTTGTGTGGGTAAAGTAAGGAACTGTCTTAGTCCTTATGGACTACTATAACAAAATACCACAAGCCCAGTAGCATATAAACAGAAATTATTGCTCATTGGAGAGGCTGTCAGTCCCAAGTTCAGGGTGCCAGCAAGTTTTCCAGGTCCTAGACTTTTCATTTTATATTCACATGGTGGAAAGGACTAGGGATTTCTCTGAAATCTTTTTTATAAGGCAGTAATCCCATTCATTGAGGGTACCACCCTCAGAACCTAATAACCTCCCAAAGGTCCCATCAACTAATACCATTCTCTTTGGGGGTTAGAATTTCAACATACGAATTTTGGTGAGACACAAAGATTCAGGTCATAACAGGAACATACTGAATACAATTGACCCTTGAACAACATAGGTTTGAACTGCACAGGTTTAATTTTAAGTCTTTTTTTTTTTTTTAATAAATATAGTATGGCAGTAGAACAGGAACCACCACGTCTCCCCCTCCCCACCTGCACTTAGCCAGAATAGATCCTAGAGGCATACCCATTTCTTGCTCTTTTCCTGAGAATGTGGAAAATGTCCTTCCATGTAGAGTCCAGGGAAGGGGGATAACCAGGGGAAGCCAAAATACCTTTACCCTTCTCTCTAGGTTACTTGTTCCACCTGATCCACTTTATGTGGTTCTAATGCAGTTTCTACTCATGGAAAATGCTGTCAAGGGGTAAGCTGCCAGTTTCCCTACAATATTAGCTACCCTCTTCAGAAAATATTCAGCACCTTGGACAGTGCCCCACCCTAGGGGCCAGGCTTCTGTCTGGTGCTATCTTGCCCTTGGTGTCCTCCTGTACCCCCTTGGTCAGGGGGTTGTGGGGTGGCATGTTATTATGTGGCCCTTAGTTACTTCACCAAGAATCCTTCCCCAGAGCCTGTTTCTTGCACCTCCTGGTTCAAGACCTCAATGAACTAGTTCCAGCCTTCTCTGCAAGTTTTCTCTACCATTGCTTTGTTTTTCATCATGTGTTTACTTGTAGCTTACTTTTCTATCACATAAAATACAGTAGTTCAGTTTTGGGGGGAACCAGAAGTTATATGTGGATTTTTGACTACCTGGAGATCATTGCCCCAACCCCTGTGTTCAAGGGTCAACTGTAATTCCTGAAAGGGAATTCAGGATAAATGTAGGGTCTTATATTTAAGATATAATGTGTTTATATAGACTGAGGGGATACAGGAGATGTTTCAGATACAGGTGATAGGAAAAGATTAGGCAATTTCATCTAAGAGTTATAACAAGGATATCTCTTAACTTGGGAGGAAGCTAGGTGAGAATAAGTACAGATATTTCAGGTATAGAAATAGAAAGTAAAAGGAGATGCTGTCTGGTAAACTTAGGAGGCAGAGCTGGCTGTTTGGGAAGTGGGCCCTGAGTGAGATGGGCAAGTGGTTGAACAATAGTTTAAGTCAGGCATAAGTTTGGAAAGGTCATTGAGGAAAATAGGACAGATCAAAAAAAAATGAAATGCTTTGTGTTTGTGCTAACGTTCATCAATGTGTGATAGTGCTCAAACATTGCTTGACTGCTCAGGGATAGGCACAATCCAAAGGTTGGCTTTGAGCCAGAGTATTTGTTTTACAGTGAGGTATCATAGAAGAACAAGAATATGAATGAGTCAGAGAGGCTTATAAAAGAGTATTCAGAGAGTCAAGAATGAGAAATTTGATAGACTAGGAGAAAATAAAGGGATTGAGTGAGTTAAGGTCTTAAGATTCCAAAACAGATCGATGCATGGGTATGAGTGAGAAAGCTAGAAGGATAAAAGATTTGAGTCAAAGTACGATGTTAGAGTTTAAAATTTCTGAAATGAACCACAGTGCGATACCACCTCACACCAGTCAGAATGGCTAAAATTAACAAGTCAGGAAATGACAGATGCTGGCAAGGATGCGGAGAAAGGGGAACCATCCTACACTGTTGGGGGGAATGCAAGCTGGTGCAACCACTCTGGAAAACAGCATGGAGATTCCTCAAAAAGTTGAAAATAGAGCTACCCTATGACCCAGCAATTGCACTACTGGGTATTTACCCTAAAGATACAAATGTAGTGGGGCACCTGGGTGGCTCAGTCATTAAGCGTCTGCCTTCAGCTCGGGTCATGATCCCAGGGTCCTGGGATCGAGCCCCGCATCGGGCTCCCTGCTCTGTGGGAAGCCTGCTTCTCTCTTTCCCACTCCCCCACCTTGTATTCCCTCTCTCACTGTCTCTCTCTCTCTTTGTCAAATAAATAAATAAATCTTAAAAAAAAAAAAAAAAGATACAAATGTAGTGATCCGAAGGGGCACGTGCACCTTTTTGTAGCAGCAGTGTCCACAATAGCCAAACTATGGAAAGAACCTAGATGTCCATCAACAGATGAATGGGTAAAGAAGATGTGGTATATACAATGGAATACTATGCATTAATCAAAAGAAATGAAATCTTGCCATTTGCAGCGATGTGGATGGAACTAGAGGGTATTACGCTGAGTGAAATAAGTCAATCAGAGAAAGACAGTTATCATATAATCTCCCTGTTACGAGGAAGTTGAGAGGCAGCATGGGGGTTTGTGGGTAGGAAAGGAAGAAATGACATAAGATGGGATCGGGAAGGAGACAAACCATAAGAGACTCTTAATCTCACAAAACAAACAGGGTTGCCAGGGGGAGAGGGGTAGGGAGAGGGTGGTTGGGTTATGGACATTGGGGAAGGTATGTGCTATGGTGAGTGCTGTGAAGTGTATAAACCTGGCGATTCACAGACCTGTACCCCTGGGGCTAATAATACGTTTTATGTTATTAAAAAAATAAAAAAATTTAAAAAATTCCGAGATGGAATACTTCAGGTTCTAACAAAGAGCATGGTGTGGCCATGGCATCTAGAATATCAAGGAACTGAGAAAAGCCATGCAACACTCTTAGACTGCCCATTGAGCCTTGTGGAAGGGCTTAGGGTGAAGAACTCAAATATGAGCCTGATTCCAAAGACTTCAGTATAGGCTTTGTATAGGGATGCCTTTGGCTCAGGTCATGATCCCAGAGTCCTGGGATTGAGCCCCACATTAGGCTTCCTGCTCAGCGGAGAGCCTGCTTCTCCCACTGCCCCTTGCCCAGCTTGTCCTTGCGTGCTCACTCCTTCTCAAGCAAATAAATAAAATCTTAAAAAAAAAAAAAAAAGAAAGAAAGGAAGCCCAGAGGATACTAATAATACAGAGGTAAGCTGTAGAAAAGTGTTCCCAGTGAAGAGCCAAATATCCTTTAAAGCAAGCGGTAGAGGGAGCAAACTGCAAACAGGTAGCACAGTCTGTCCATTAAGGATTGCATGTTTCAGAAGATGTCATAAAAAGATTGGCAGAGGGATGCCTGGGTGGCTCAGTTGGTTAAGCAGCTCCCTTCGGCTCATGTCATGATCCCAGCGTCCTGGGATCGAATCCCACAGAGGACTCCTTGCTCCGCAGAGAGCCTGCTTCTCCCTCTGCCTCTGCCTGCCATTCTGTCTGCCTGTGCTCGCTCGCTCTCCCTCTCGCTCTCTGATAAATAAATAAAATCTTTAAAAAAAAAAAAAAAAAAAGATTGTCATAGGGGCGCCTGGCTGGCTCAGTGGCTTAAGCCTCTGCCTTTGGCTCAGGTCATGATCTCAGAGTCCTGGGATTGAGCCCCACATCGGGCTCTCCGCTCAGCAGGAAGCCTGCTTTACCCCCCCCCCCCGCTGCTCTACCTACTTGTGATATCTCTGTCAAATAAATAAATAAAATCTTAAAAAAAAAAAAAAAGATTGGGAGAGAAAGGAGTGATTTTATCTGTTAGGTCAGGGGACCAGAAACAATATGAAGATAAGACTTCAAGGAAGATAAATGGATACAGAAGCCTACATTTTTGGGTAGGAATCACAATGATAGTGATGTGAAGCTTGGTGGAATTAATTGTGTTTAATAATTGAAAAAGTTTGTAATGTAGCCTTTATGCTCTCAGAACTAAGAACCTTAGGTAAAGCCAAAAGCTGATTTACTTAGCCCTTGTTCACATGGTCTGTATACCCCATATGCCAGGAAATAAGTACATGAGCACCCTAATTATAAAACAGGAGTTCTTTTCATTCATTGACAGATCTTTATCAGGACAGTCTAAATCCAACTATAGGTTTTATTATTACTTGGCACTTGACATTACCCATCTAGCCACTCCTTGAATGCGGACAAGGGAGACTATACCTTTCCCTTTATTGGTACAACAAATGGTCATAACCTGACACCATGTATAAAGTACCTACTTGGGGCTAGAGTCTGGACTAAGTGCTTTAAAGATACAATTAATTGTGTCTCATTCTTAAAACAACCCTATGAAGTAGGTTTCATGGTCTCCATTTTTATGAACATTCAAAAGAAAAGACTGATATCGAGATCAGTCGCCTCAGTGCAAACCCCCTTGGACACTTACTAGCTTTGTGACATCAGGGAATTTGCTCTACCACCTGTGTCAGTTTCCTGTCTATAAAATGAAACAATTATAGCCCCTAGCTCCACAGAGTTGTTGTGAAGATTAAATTCGCTAATGCAAGGGTTGAGCTCAATGGTTTGTCATAGGAATTCCTCAATAATTATTATTGACTCTTACTACTGTTATAAATCAGAAAACAGGCTCAGGAGGATTTTTTTATTATTAAGTGGGAAAACTGGAATTGTAATTTGTGAAACTTGACACTGTGTCATGGTCTTTTCCCCACCATTTGTAAAAATTGTGGTAAAATATATAACATATATATATAACATAAATATAATGTAAAATTTGCTGTTATAAGCATTTTTAAGTATACAGTTGAGGGGCATTAATTACATTCACAGTGTTGTACAACTGTCTTCACTGTCTATTCTGACACTTGTCATCACCCTAAACAGAAATGCTATAACCTCTATTTCTCCAGCCGCTCCTTGTCCCAGGCCCCAGACTCTGATACACTTCCTGTTCTATAAATTTGGCCATTCTGGATATATCATGGAAGTGTAATCATACAGTATTTGTACTTTGTGGCTGGCCTATTTCCCTTAGTGTAACATTTCAGAGTCCATCCATGTTGTAGCCTGTGTATATGTGTGTGTCTGATATACCACGTTGTGTAATTCATTCATCTGTTGGTAGGCACTTAGATTGTTTCCATTTTTTGGTTATTGTGACTAATGGAATAGTGAAAATGGATGCACAAGTATCGGCTTGAATCCCTCTTTTCAGTTCTTTTAGGTATATGCTTGGGAGTGGAATGCTAGGTCATTTGTGTCAGCTTTTTGAGGAGCTGTCTAACTGTTTTCCACTAGAAATTTTCTATTCCCACTAGAAATATACAAGAATTCCAATTTCTCTTGCTGACATTTATTTTTCTTCTCCCCTTTTTTTTATAAGTATAGCCATCCTCCTAATAGGAAGTGATATCTCAGTGTGGTTTTGATTTCATTTTCCCTAATGACTGATGATGTTCAGCATCTTTTTATAGTCTTATTGGACATTTGTATGTCTTCTTTGGATTAATGTCTATTCAAGTCTTCCATCCATTTTTTTTTAAAGATTTTATTTATTTATTTGTCAGAGACAGAGGGAGAGAGAGCGAGCAAGCATAGGCAGACAGAGGCAGAGGGAGAAGCAGGCTCCCTGCCGAGCAAGGAGCCCGATGTGGGACTCAATCCCAGGACGCTGGGATCATGACCTGAGCCGAAGGCAGCCGCTTAACCAACTGAGCCACCCAGGCGTCCCATTCCATCCATTTTTTAAGTGAGGTTTTTTTTTTGTTCTTGAGTTACAGCACTTGTATAGATACTGGATGTTAAACCCTATCAGATATATTATTTGCAAATATTTTCTCTCATTCTGTAGGTTATCTTTTCACTTTCTTAATAATTTCTTTGCAAAAAGGTTTTAAATCTTGATGAAGTCCAGTTCATCATTTTTTTTCTTTTGCTGGTGCTGTTGGTAATTTTTTAGATTTATTTATTTATTATTTGAGAGAGAGAAGGAGAGAGAGTGAGTGGGAAGGGCAGAGGAGAGGAAGAGAGACTCTCAAGCAGACTCTTTGCTAGGTGTAGAGCCCAACACGGGGCTTAATCCCACAGCCCTGAGATCACCCACAAGCCAAAACCAACAATCAGAGGCTTAACCGACGGCACACCACCCAGGCGCCCCAGGTGCTATTGGTGTTTTACATCTAAGAATCCTTTGCCAAATTCAAGGTCATGAAGACTGACCCTTACTGTCTCCTAAGAGTTTTATGGTCTTAAATCTTATATTGTTAAGTCTTTGATCCGTTTTGAGTCCGTGCTTGCATATGATATGAATAAGATGTTCAACCTTATTATTTTGCATATGAAAATCAAGATGTTTTGGCACCATCCCCAGTGAGCAGTCTTGACACTCTTGTCAAAAATTGATTGGCCAGGGGCGCCTGGGTGGCTCAGTGGGTTAAAGCCTCTGCCTTTGGCTCAGGTCATGATCCCAGGGTCCTGGGATCGAGCCCCACTTCAGGCTCTGTGCTCAGCAGGGAGCCTGTTTCCCTTCCCCTCTCTATCTCTGCCTGCCTCTCTGCCTACTTGTGATCTCTCTCTGTCAAATAAATAAATAAATAAATCTTTAAAAAAATTGATTAGCCATATGTATATGGTTTATTTCTGGGTTCTTAATTCTGTTCTATTGGCCTATATGTTTATTCTTGTGCCAGTACCATCCTGTTTTGATTACTATAATTTTGTGGAAATTTTTGAAATCAGGAAGTGTGAGTCTTCAACTTTTATTCTTTCTCAAGATTGTTTGGTTAGTCAGGGCACCTTGAATAGGGGAATAATCAGCCACCAAAAGGTTGTAACTTGAAATGTCTCTGTGTATCTGTGGCCAGAATTTGTTTCTGGTCACCTAAGAACTTTCTGCTCATTGTCTGCTTAGAGTCCATTTAGATAAGAAGTCACAAGAACTGTAATTTGGAATACGATTTTTTCCTAATTTTGTTCACTTATTCCCCCAAAAGAAAAAAAAAAAGGAAACTCTATGTAGCTTCATGAGTCACTTAAGATTAGTTTAGGGTCAGTTTCATTGAAGTAAAACTAAAATGCATGTGAGATGGAGCTTGCTGCCAGTGTGGTTGTGACTTCAGTATTGTATTTACTTTAAATATTCATTGTAGTATGAAGTGTTTGGGTGCAGAGCTAGCTTAAGTAAAGGGAAAAGTGTATCATCAGGAGTTCTGATCAAAATGGCAAGCTGAACCAAGACTGAAGGTCCTCCTTGTGCTTTGAACACAGAAATGCTGAGAAAACCAGAATAACAATAACAGAAATAACCCAGCTCAAATGAATGAAAGGGAACTTCCCACTGCTGGAAATGAAAAGGAACTCAAAGCCAGAACAGGGAATAATAGCTGAAAACGATGAGGTCCACAGGCCTACTGGGTAGACTTCTATTGATAGGGAATGACGCCTCAGACCACTGTGGGATGGCAGCATGGCTAGGGTGGGGACTCTTGCACAAAGCCCAACTTTTCTAAAGGCTGGGAAGTGGGGATTAGAAAAATCACATTCACTATCTAGGGAAAGTGGCAAAAAACTTTACTGTGTGAATTCCTACAAGATAATAAAAAAGAAAAGGAATAATCAAGAATTGGCAACCCAGGCTTATACCATGTGTAAGTATGAAGAGTGAATTCACACTGCCTCCAGTGAGGCAGGAACTGTTTTTCCAGGTTAAGAAATTAATATTGAAAATTGATCCAGTAGTGGGGCACCTGGCCTGCTCCATTGGTAAAGTGTGCAACTCTTGATCTAGGGGATATGAATTCAAGCCCCATGTTGAGTGTAAGAGATTACTTTTAAAAAGGGTGGGTGGCGCCTGGGTGGCTCAGTGTGTTAAGCCTCTGCCTTCGGCTCAGGTCATGATCTCAGGGTCCTGGGATCGAGCCCCGAATCAGGCTCTCTGCTCAGCAGGGAGCCTTCCTCCTTCTCCCTCTCTCCCTGCCTCCCTGCCTACCTGTGTTCTCTCTGTCAAATAAGTAAATAAAATCTTGAAAAAAAAAAAAAAAAGGATTGGTCTGCATATGATTTAACTCATATGTGAAATTTAAGAAGCAAAACGAATGAACACAAGGGAGAAAATAAAGAGAGACAAACCAAGAGACACTTGATGTTAGAGAATAAACTGAAGGTTGATGAAGGAGGTGGGTAGGAGATGGGTTTCATAGGTGATTGGCATTAAGGAGGACACTTGGAATGAGCACCTGGTGCTGAATGTAATTGATGAATCACTACTTCTAAACCTGAAACTAATATTACAGTGTATGTTAACTAACTGGAATTTAAATAAAAATGTGGGAAAATTGGACTAATATCAAATTAGATAAAGAAACTTAATTGCAGCTATATGTCATTATTAATAAAACAACAAAATTAATGACTGTAAAAAATTTTTAAAATAAAGGGACTGGGGAACGAAGAGGAGATAGATTAAATATCATTGATATTTAGTGGTTTTTCTCACAAAAATGATAACTTCATATGATTAAACTAATAACAACCAAAAGAGCATGGTAGAGAAATTTCAACATCAGTCTTTGGAAGCAAGAGCAGTCTTGGGAATAGATATTCAAGAACAGTGAAAAAGATAAAATGATAATGATCTTGATTATGCTTACTAATATAGTCTCCAGATATTTATAGTAAATATAGAGAAATATTTCGCAGGAGAAATTGGCAAATCTTTGATGATAGAGGTGTTTAGAAATTACACTATCAGAAGTTGTTAGACTTCCGATAATACAATGGAGAAGATTTAAACAACAAAATAGACATAGCACTCTATCCTACAGTGTGATATGTATTCTTTTAAAATACATCCAAATCAGTTTATTAATTTACTAGGTGATAGTCCACAAAATCTCAGCAAATAGCAAATAACTGATCTCTTACAGACCCTACTTTCTGGTAGCAGTGTGATAAATTTATAAAACAACAAAAGCACAATTTGAAAACTCCATATGTTTGTAAACTAAAAAGAATACTTTTGAATGATTCATTTGGAAAGAAATCACAACAGAGGAAACTTGTTTCCAGCAGTATGGCAGACTGGGTACTTTTGCAAACAATTAAGAAACTTGTATAAAATGTACAGTACATATATTAGTTACAGTAGTGTTCTAGGAAGAAAATAAAGAACTAGAAGATAACAATCAAAGGAAAACAGAAATTCAAAGAGGTAAGACTTGGGGGTATTTCCTGAACCCGGTGTTCATGAACTTGTGTTTTCATGGGTTGGCAGAGTATAACAGATAAAAGCAAGGCCTGGGGTCCTGCTTAAGATTGGGACTCTAATAAGAGGTGTTCTTGTATAAATGTAGAACTTACAAAGGATTTCACACTTAAAGTAAGAGGACTAGAAATAAACCCTAGCATAGAGTTAGAGTGAGTCATTAATGGATCGTGGAATCAATTATGTGGTTACCATCAGCACTGTGTGTTGTTTCTTATCTTTGTTTTTGAATATCAAATGTAGTAATGCTTGAGGTAACTTTTTGTTTCATTGTTAATGTGTTAGTGTGTATTTGTATTTGAATGTGTATATAAGTGCAAAACATAATTTTGAGTGGCAAAAACTAGTTGCAGACTGATAGGTAAGTATAATTGAGTTTAAGTTATAAAATAATGCAGTATGCTGTTTTGGAAAGAAATACCAACTGTAATATACCAGCTTCCGAAGACAGAATAATGGGATTAGGACTCTTCCAAGGAATGGTGCAAGATCCCCACTTTTGTGTGTGTGTATGTGTGTGTGCACAGGTGTGTGTGTACAGTACTTCTGCAAACATTTACTTAAAAAAAAGAAAGCTAAGTGAATATGACAAAATGTTAACATGTGGGTGATAGGCACTTGGGTATATATTGGCTATATAATTTCCTGTACTTTTGTGTTATTTGTACTATATGATTTTTGAAAAAGCTGTATCATGCACTAAGTGGGTAACTATTACAGTTTTATAATGGGGAGAGTCTTTAGAGGGTGAATGATGTCAGAATGAAATTTTTTTTTTTTTTTTTTTTTTTCAGAATGAAATTTTTATTTAAGTATTCTGTAGAAGAGCACCCTGGATGGCGCAGCTGGTCGAGCTTCTAACTTGATTTCAGCTTAGTTCATGATCTCAGGATCGTGAGATGGGGCCCTATATTGGGCTCAGCGAGGAGTCTGCTGGAGTTTCTCTCTCCCTCTCCTTCTGCCCCTCCCTATACACAAACTCTCTCCTCTAAAGTGAATAAATCTTTAAAAAAAAAACCAGTTATATTATTATGACACTTTTAATTAGATGAAAGCTATATAGTTGCTATGTAATTAAGTACATAAAAAGGGAAAATACAGGAAGTGTGATGTAGCCAAAAATGCCCGTTAACTTAGAAGCCCTGATGAAGAAAGGAAGTTCTCTCTCTTGAGTGGTTCATTCAGGGAAAGCAAACTATCACCCACTGAATAATAGAAGTTTAGACATTATATTATTAAAATTGTAACTTGTTTCTTAACCATGAGGCAACAAACCACAAATACATGATGTATATATTATTTTGTCTTTCACATGTTTGTGTGTTTGTTTTACTTAGCTGGTCACCTGACATTTGAATGCCGCAATTTTCTCCGAGTGGACCCCAAAAGGGACATAGTTTTGGACGTGAGCAGCACCAGCAGCGAAGAGAGCGAGGAAGAGCATGCAGAACTGAATAAATCGCAGGCGCTACAAGAAAAAAGTGAGTGGTGCTTTTTCTTTCCCTCCGTCCTTTAGAAATGTTTCCAAACTTCCTGCCTGTGATTATGTCATGTTCATTGCCCTCTTGTATTGATCAGTTAGACAGGTCATGTATTTTATGTGATAGGTATGGCACAGGTAAGGAAACAGGCTTTGGCTACTCTAAGTACTTTGCCCGAAATCAAACAAGCGATCAGTGTTAGAACCAGGAGGCGAGTCTGTTTCTGATTCCACAAGGCAGGTTTTGTTGTTGTTTTTCCATCACACTAAGATGTGTCGCATGGTACAAAGCTTCTGATTTAAGACTTGGTTTCTAGACCCGTTTGGCCATTTTGTAGCATGTGCCTTTCAGCAAGTCATTTAACCACTTGGAGCCTTACTTTCCTTGTGGGGTATCACAAGGAATTGGTGTGTCAAGTCACACTCATTCCAATCAGAGATGTTCACTGGTAGCCAGATTTACTAGTAATTTCAAGTATATACATGATCCTGAGGCATAGGGAAAGCTGCAAGGGTTCTAGGACCAACAATACAGCTCCCCACGTGTTTTCTTTCTACTTCAGAACCCACTCTGGCCAAGATTAACATGAGTTTTCTTCATTACTTACCCAAAAGAAAGTCCTTTAATCAAATGAAAGATCTCAATTTTATATCCATATAGTCCAGGGAGCCATGCCTGATAAATCCATAAATCCCAGAATTAGGTACCATAAATAATCTTAGGCAAACCAGCTACATCCTACTTTAAGCAGTCTATAAATAAGGAGTCTCTTGCCAGCAACTTGATTATGGACCTCTAGCTTTCAGAACTGTGAGGAAATCAGTTTCTGTTAATTAAGCACAACACCCTCCTCCCCCTGGCCAACTATTCTCTAGTTAGGAAATACCATTCATTTGTTTCCAGGAGGTCTGTCATTAGCCTGTTTAGGAAGAGATTTGACTAAGTTACCTTTTTTCTCTCTTGGGGGCATCCTCCTCTTTCCTCAAAGAAAGAGAAGATTGCATACCTACTGTTTAACCATTTCTTTCCCATCTTGTGTATAAAATGGCCCATCCTTGCAGTGCGGTTTTTAGGGATAAAATATAATGCTGTAGGTGAAAATACTTTGTGAACTTCAAAATGCCATGTGGTAGACGTCACACAGAATAAAAATGCAACTTATTTGAATATAGACTTAGGCATGGAATGAGAGAGATACAGAAAGTTAAAATCTTATTTTAGCTCATCAGAGAATAAACCATGTACCTTTTAAAACTTTTTAAGTTTTCCACATTACACCTAGAGAATGTAAATGAAGTAAAATGCCACCGTAGTAGGACGGCCTGAGAAGGCAAGAGGAGGAGAGTCCTAGAAAGGGCAAGCAAGACTTACGTTACATATGAGTACATATAGCTTCAGGTAAAGATAGCTTCTTTGCTGTACACACTTGCTCTTATTACCTACTGAAACACCACTGAAGTGAGAGTGCAAGAATTTTTTTAAAAAAACATAAACCCACAAAGGCAAAGAAAATGAAATAGGAAGCAGTAGTAACAAAATTTTAGAAAAGCAGGTGGTTTTAGGGATAATGGACTGCACACTTGAGAAAGCTCAATTCTTGAATAGTAGGAAGTCTGAGGAGTCACCTGATAGTATATACTTTAAAACTCCCCAAAGACTTGGTAATGAGTCGTTAGGTACCTCTGTGAAGACACCTGTAAGTCTAAAAACAGAAGGATTGGTTAAAAATCTGAAGTAATCCCCTTCAGTTCCCTTTGCCTACTCAGTGAAGCCAGATGTCTTCCCTCCATCACTTCAGCAGGCTACCAGTGTTAGAAATAGACCCACACAAAGGTGCCTTGTTACAAAACTTTGTATCATAGGAAATAAGGAGAATATAATTCACACTTCAAGAGTCCAGGATAAAACAGGTCATAGGTGAAAGATCAAGAATCAGAATAACTTTGTTCTTCTGTAAAGAAATACTGGAAGCTAGTAGATGTGGATAATGCTTTCAGATTTTTGAAGGAAAATTATATCCAAATGAGAATGATATACCCACCCAAATTATCAACTGAGTGTAAAATAGAATAAAGGCCTTGTGGCAGGCATTCAAAGTAAAGAGAGAGAGAGAAAGGAAGGAAGGAAGGAAGGAAGGAAGGAAGGAAGAATTATCTCTCACATACTCTTTCTTAGAGCACTGATTCCAGAGGTTTCTAACAAAGTAACAGAGTAGACCCTAAAAAGGAAGACTTTATAGGAATAGAAGAGATAAGAAGGGAGTCTCTAGGGCACTTGTAGAAGCAATCTCAGGAAGGCGGCCACTCTAGTCATAGAGACCAGGCTGAAAGAGCAAAATGAAGATTCTAGGGGAGAAAGGCTAAGATTTTCAATTCCACAGAGACAGTTCCTACCCCATCTATCTCCACTGTCCTATCAAAAAATAAAAAACAAGAAAACTCAAAACCAAACCAAAACAAAAACTCTAGAATTAGTAAGGCTGCTAGAGAACACATAATTTAAACCTAGTTTTACAGGAAAGGAGCTGAGGACAGGTAACTCCCAGGTCACTAACTTGTCACCATGAAGCCAGCATTATGATCCATGTTTCTTACCTACTTGTCCTATAGTGTTTACAGTGTGGTGCTTTCCTACCTTAGAGATTACCCAGTCTATTGGTTCTTGACCTTTTTTCCCTCACCACATCAATCTTGAAGGAGAAAGTACACCCTCATCATGAATAGTGGCTTAGTCTAGAGGTGACTTTTGAATCAGAAAACTTGGGGCAAATCTTACCCTGGCAGGAAAAGGGAGGGAGTTAACATACCATATACCAGAATAGTGAGTAGTTGGTCAGACTTCCTTGTTAGAATCAGCTTTCCCTTAACCTCACATTGAGAATGACTAACTCAATACAGACTTTTTTTTTCCCCCTTAAAAAGATACACTTGCTACCGTCACTTAAATGCTCAGAACTTGTTTCCAAGTCTCATGGCTCCCACACAAGACAGTGCTTATTTCAGGATCTCTTGCAGATTTCAAAAAGTATTATAAAAGGGATCCATATTTATTTCATGGTCATCTAGTGGAAGCCCAGTGACCCCCTACTCAAATAAACAATAAACTGGTTCCTAAATACAGGGAGAAAAGGTAGACAGAGGGAGTGGTCCTTAGTTGCATTGATAACTTTCTGATGCTGCTCAGGACCTCTGATGGCATGAGGGTAAAACACAGACCTGCCGAGTGTGAGTTCTCATGCCATAAGCTTTAGTGGTACCGAGGGCTCCTAAATCCTTCCCTGGTTCTTGGAGGTGGGGAGCTCTTGTATCAAATCTTTTGGATAAGTTATGGGGGGTACTTTTTTGGTTGACAATAAAAATGGGGAGCCAGGAGAAAGCAAAGAATTTTTAGTATACTTATGTTAATTAGTTTGTTCTGCTTTTATGAAATAGAGACATAAGGGGAAGAGAGCTAAATGTCACCAAACAAAACTCAAAACTTATTTTTAAGTTATATATTTTTTGCTTTTGTTTACATTTGTTTCTATTATATAGCGTATTTTTCAATGTATTTAATGTATTTAAAGAATTAAAAGAACATAATTTGATCTTTATTTAAAACAAAAGTCCAAATGACAAATACATCAATTTCTGACACAAATTAGATAATGTGAGAGCAGGACTTGACATGGATGAGAATAAGTTGTTGTCTTACAGTACAACAACCTGGAACCCATGCAGCCTTATAAAATTGTATTACAAGTGCTGTGAACAGGGAAAGATTCAGTAATCCGTACCTAATGAGAATTAAAAGATCTTATTGATTCACTGTGTATGTTTCTGTGTGAGCATGCTTTCTGTTCAGTGGCATTACAATGGTTTACTAAGCTTTTTAAGGTTTTATAGTATATTTTGAACTTGCTAAAGAAATTTGCCTTCGGAATTATACGTGATAGTAGCAAATATCTGAAGACCTATTTATGTTATAGTATGCAGAAAACCAAAGTAAAAGGATTTTACTATTTCCAAAGGACCCAAGAAATGAAGAGTATGGATTTTTTTCTCATTCTATTTTACCTAGCATCATTTAATATTAATCAGCTATTTACCTGTAATCAGGAGGTAGTCCTCTCCTGATATCTCATCCCTTAATATTTTATGATATTCTTTTAGTGCAGTCCACAAAAGAAATGTATTTTGACAAATTTGGGGGTTTGGGCTTCATTTGATGTTTTGGTATAGTTTTGTTTGTTTAAGAAAGTTTTATGTTAAGTTCATACTTGATATTATTTAAGGATGGTTGATACTGAATGCTGCCCAGGAGAAAATACCACAGTCAGGTATTTGCATGTTACCATAATTGTGTCTCTTGTTCCCTTTAGTACCTGCTGGAATCATATTCAAGCAAATGACTTACAATGGTGGTTTCAGTCTTCATAAAGATAGGGCTTAAGTGAATCCATAGCATGATTAGAATAAAACTAGTATTTGGCTCAAAAGGTACTTTTCAAGGAGGGCCCGTATTGTATAGAGCACTGGGTGTGGTACATAAACAATGAATCGTGGAACACTGAAAAAATTATTTTAAAAGTGTACTTTTCATAAGAAAGCTACAAAAGATACTTGCTAAGTAGTTGATTAGAAGTCACAAAAGTGAATGGAAATTTAGACTAATGGATCTAGATTTGGAACCACTTGGGTATTTAAATGCAATGGGAGTAGACTACAAACCTGGTGACATATGCAAAGATGTAGTGGCTGATGCTGCTGGTGCTACTAGGGTGGTCCTTTCTTGTTATCCCAAAGTTGTCTCCCAAGCACTGGATCATATCCTGTGATGCCTGTGTATTACACAAGAGACTACCACTCTTGCTGAACATTAGAAACATTAAGTGGTAAAGTACATAGGGGCTTTTTGCCTTCAATTTTGTACTCCAAAGGTTAATTGTATCATTTTCCAAGAAAATACTGTTTTGAAAAAGCTCAGATTCTTTTCCCTATGCCTATTACATTTCAATATCCTGTCTCAGAAGGAACTTCAATAAATAGAGGTGGAATCATTTTAAGAGTGGTGGTATCGAAACACTGAACTGTCTAAATCAAACTTTTGTCTTCAGTGCTTGAATTCTCATATACCGTTACTGTCAATACTGCTACTTCCTAAGTGTCATAGCCAGGAAAAAAGATTTCTTGAGTTCTAGAATTATTTCTTTTTTATTAGAACTAATTTCTCTATGTAACCGAGACACTGGATTCCTTATCCGTCATTCCTAAATGGAAGTAGTTATTTTTCCCCTAGCTACTTATTTGCTTGGTTTCTTATAACTTTGCAGGAAGGGCATGTTTATAGTAGTCATTTTGAACTTACAGATACCAAAAAAATCTGCTCAAGAGAAAGCTAAAGTGACTATTTTAATGTCCAATCAAGTCAATTTCAAAACAAAGACTATCACTAGGGATAAAGAGGATTTCTTTGTAATGATAAAAGTGTTAGTGCACAGAACATCTGAATACTAAGTGTTTATGAATACTAAGTGATTATGCCCCTAATTACAACTTCAAACTGTATGAGACAAACTGCTAGAACCACCAGGGAAAATCCTTGTAGGTAAATAAATCCACAATTATAGTTGGAGATCTCCGCATTCCTCTCTCAGTAATTGATGGAACAGGTAGACAGTAAATCAGAAAGGATATGTAAGACTTGAGTAACACTGTCAACCAACTTGACCTATTCTGTGCTTTGTAGAACACATCACCCAACAACAGCAGAATACACATTTGTTTTCAAGAGCGGGTAAAACATTTACCTAGATAGACCTTATTGTATGCTATAAAACAAGTCTTAATACTTTTTGAAGGATTCACATTATACAAATTATGTTCTCTATCCGCAAGGGAATTAAGTTAGGAATTTAATAATACCTTCCAACAAAATTTCCCAATATATGTAATCTAACATATTTCTTAAATAATCCATTAGGTCAAAGAAAAAAGGCAAAAGGATATTAGATAGTATTTTGAACATAACACAGTGTAACATTTATGGGATGCTCTTGTGGGGTAAGCCTCTGCCTTCGGCTCAGGTCATGATCTCAGGGTCCTGGGCTTGAGCCCCGCATCGGGCTCTCTGCTCAGCAGGGAGCCTGCTTCCTCCCCCCCTCTGCCTGCCTCTCTGCTTACTTGTGATCTCTCTCTCTCTCTCTCTCTGTCAAATAAATAAATAAAATATATTTTTTTTAAAAAAGGCAAATTTATAGCACTAAATTCCTGTATTAGAAAAGAAGAAATGTCTCAAATTTATAACATAACCTCTGCCTTAAACACTAGAAAAAGAAGAGTAATGAAACCCAAAGTGAGCAGAAGAAAGAAAATAAAAAAGGTCAGAGATGAAATCACTGAAATGGAAAATAGGAAAACAATAGAGGAAATTAGTAGAACCAAAAGCGGCCCTTTGAGAAGATCTATAAAATTGAAAAATTGCTCTCCAAACTGATAGGTAATAATCAAAACAAACAAAAACCCCAATATCCGAAATTAAAGAAGTGACAACACTACAAATTATAAAGGTGCTAAAATAATGGAATACTGTGAAAAACCTTATTGCAATAAATTGGACAACTTAGATAAAATGGACAGTTACTTAAAACATAGAAACTACCAAAACTCTTTGAAGAAGAAATAAACTGAATGGCTTGAATGTACTAAAGAAGTCAAATATTTAGTTTAAAAACTTTCAACAAAGAAAACTCCATAGCCGAATGACTTCTCTCTTAATTCTACCAGATGTTGAAGGAGAAATAATACCATTTCTACATAAAATCTTAAAAATTGTAGAGGAGGGAGTACTTTCCAACCTAATTTATAAGACCAGCATTCTTCTGATAACACTACAAATAGAGACTCCTACAAACACAGGCACAAACAATTTTAAGCAATTAAAAGAATTTTAGCAAATCAGATCCAACAATATGTGAAAAGGATGTTATGACCATGTGGTGTTTATCCCAGTAGTATAAGATATGTTTCAATTCAAACCCAAACAATGTAATTCACCATTTCAATATCCTTTTAAAAAGAACACCTATATGATAATTACAGCATTTTAAGAAATTATATGAAGAAGTCCACTGTCCGTTTTTTATAAAAATGCTCAGCAAACTAGGAAAAGAAAAGAACTTTATCAACTTGATAAAGGACATATGTAAAAAAAAAAAAAAAAAGATTACATAATACCTAATGGCGAAAGACTGAATGTTTCTATATTGTAAGAATCAAAACATAGATGTCCACTCCTCCCACTTCTGTTCAACATTGTAGTGGAGAGTCCAGCCACGCAATAAGACAAGAAAAATTGAAGGCATCCAGATTGGAAAGGAAAGAGTAAAAGCTATTTACTGATGACTTGGTCCTCTATATAGAAATCCTGTAGAATCTACCAAAAAAAACAAAAATCAAAAGACAAAAAAAAAAAAAAAACTTACAGACACTAGTAACCTGAAAATTAAGTTCAACAAAGTTGTAGAATACGAGATTGACCAATGGGCACAAATCAATTGTATTTCTGTATTTTGAGAACAATCAAAAACTGAAAATTTAAAAATACCTTTTATAACAGCATTAAAAATGTGAAATACTTAGGAATAAACTGACAAAAGATGTGCAAGTCTGGAACATACAAAACATTGTGAGGGAAATTAAAGAAATGAACGAATCAAAAGATAGACCATATTCGTGGAATAGAATAAATCTTTTTAGGATGTCTTTTCTCTCATTGAACACTACATCAAAAACTGATGATGTACTATGTATTGGCTAACTGAATTTAAAAAAAAAAAAGAGAGAGATGTCAGTTCGCCCCAACCTGATTTATAGATTCAAACTAATCACAATCAAAACTGTAACAGACTGTTGTAGAAATTGACAAGCCACTTTAAAGGTCTTGTGGAAATGTAAAAAACTAGAATAGCTAAAATACTTTGAAAAAGAGTAATAAAGTTGGAGGACTAGCACAACCTATTTCAGGGTTTGGTGTAAAGCTCCAAGTAATTAAGGCAATGTGGTATTGATATAAGGATAGATCCATGGAACAGAACAGATCTGTACATTTATGGCCAATTGATTTCTTTGAACTTTTTATTTTCAGAGAATTGTAGATTCACATGCAGCTATAAGTGATAATACAGAGAGCACTTTGTACACTTTATCCAAGTTTCCTTCAATGGTAACATCTTCCAAAATTGTAGTATAATATCACAACCAGGATTCTGACATTGATAAGAATCAAGATAATATTTCTATTAAAGTCACACCCACTTCCCCCTTGTCCTTACTACCTTCTTTAAAGTCACACCCACTTCCCTCTTGTCCTTACAACCTTCTTAATTTCTGGCAACCAAAAATTTGCCATTTCTGTAATATAATTTTGAAACTGTTCCATAAATTGATTCATATAGTATATAATCTTTTTAGATTGGCTTTTTCTACTAGCTGTAATTCTCTGGAGATGCATTCAGGTTGCTGCACATTTCAGTAGTTTGTTTCTTTTCATCGTTGAATAGTGTTTAAGTCCATGATCCTTTTTGAGTTGATTTTTATTTAAGATGAGAGACTCAAGCCAGGTTTTGGTCTTTGCTTAAAAATAACCAACAGTTCTAGCACTCTGTTGGAAAGCTATCTTTCCTCCATTGAATTTCTCTTGCATTTTTGCCAAATATCAGTTGGTCATATTTGTGTGGGTTTGTTTCTTTTTTCTATTCCATTGATCTTTGTGTCTTTTCTTCCACCACTGCCACACAGTCTTGATTAACATAGCTATATAATAAGTCTTAAAATTGAATATGCTGATTCTTCTCACTTTATTCTTATCCAGAGTTGTTTCAACTATTCTCTATTCTTTCCATATAAATTTTAGAATAATGTCTATATCTACAAAGAAATCTTGTTAAGATTTTGTTAAGAATTGCATTAGGGGCGCCTGGGTGGCTCAGTGGGTTAAAGCCTCTGCCTTCGGCTCAGGTCATGATCCCAGGGTCCTGGGATCGAGTCCCACATCGGGCTCTCTGCTCAGCAGGGAGCCTGCTTCCTCCTCTCTCTCTCTCTCTCTCTCTCTCTGTCTGCCTGCCTCTCTGTCTACTTGTGATCTCTATCTGTCAAATAAATAAATAAAATCTTTAAAAAAAGAATTGCATTAAAAATGTATATCAATTTAGGGAGAATTGACATCTCTACTATGTTGTCTACCCATCCATGAACATGATCTGTCTCTCCATTTATTTAGATCTTTAATTTCTTTACTCAGCATTGTGTCATTTTCAGCATGAAATCCTGTATGTGTTTTATTAGTTTTATACTTATAAATATTTCTTTTTAAAAATACTTATAAATGGTGTATTCTGAATTTTATTGTCTCTGTTTATTACTAGGCTATTTTGAGTTTTGTTGTCTCTGTGTTTTTAACTAGTATATAGAAATGCAATTCTTTTGTCTATGTTTATACTAAGAGTTTTTTGTAGATTCCTTGGGATTTTCTATGTAAACCAACATATCTGCAAATAGGAGTGGTTTTATTTATTTCCTTTTGATTTGTAAGTCTCTTTATTCTTGGTTTTTTGTTTTTTGTTTTTTGTTTTGTTTTGTTTTATTTTTTGCTCTGTTACCATACCTTGAGCTTACAGCACTGTGTTGAGAAAGAGTGGTGAGAGAAGACATTCTTACCTGGGTTCTAATCCTAGAGGACAAAAGCATTTATACTTTCACCATTATGTATAATGTTAGCATTAACTTTTATGTAGTCACTCTTTATCAAGTTGAGAAAGATACTCTCTATTCCTATTTTTTCTCAGAGTATTTATTGTGGAATAGTTATCAGATTTTTGCCAAAAGCATTTTTCTGCATTGATCAGTATGACATTATGATTTCTCCTTAGCTTGTAAATATGGTAGATTATATTATTGATTTTTGAAAACTGAACCAGTTGTGCACCCCTGAGTTCTATTTGCTAATATTTGTTAAGGATTTTTCCATCTATATTCATGAAACATGTTGGCCTATAGTTTTCTTGTTTTGTACTATATTAGTCTGACTTTGGTATCAGAGTAATAGTGACATAGAATATTGCGATTTCATTCTCTTTTTTTTTTTTTTTTGAAAGATTGAATAAGATTTGTATAAGAGTGGTGTTAATTTTTCTTTAAATGTTTGGTGAACTTCTTCAGTGAAGTTCTCTGGGCCTGAAGATTTCTTTTTAGAAGTTTTTAAATTACAAATTCAATTTCCTCAGTACTTAAAGGGTTATTGAAATATTCTGTTTCATGTGAAATAAGTTGTGGCAGTTTGTTTTTTGAAAAAGGGGTCCATGTTGTCTAAATTGTCAGATTTATTTCAGTTATCCTTCTGATGTATACAGGTCCACGCTGATATCCCTTTTATCATTCCTGACACTGTTAATTTGTGTCTTTTTTTTTTTTCTTTCTTTCACATTTTGCTAGAGACTTGTCAGGTTTATTGACCCAGCTCCTTTTCTTATTCTTTTTCTCTATTTTTTTTCTGTCTTCAATTTCATTAATTCTTGTGCTTATTATTTTCTTCCTTCTACTTGCTTTATGTTTATTTAGCTTTCTCCCCCTACGTTCTTGAGATGCAAGCTTACGTATTATTAATTTGATACTTTTCTTCATTTCTCTTGTAAGCATTTCGTGCTGTAAATTTTCCTGTCAGCACAGCTTTACTGTGTTACACAAATTTTGATATATTTCACTTTCATTCACTTCAGTGTGTTTTGTTTTCCTTGAGACTTCTTCTTTGCCCAATGGATTACTTGAAGGTGTTGTTTTTTCCCAAGTGTTTGGAAATTTTCCTATTATCTTTCTTTTACTGATTTCTTATTTGAATCCATTATGGACAGAGACTTAACTTTGTATATGTTCTGTTCTTTTAAGTTTGTTAAGATTTGCTTTATGACCGAGGGTATAGTCTGTCTTGGTCTATGTGCTGTAGGCACTTGGGGAAAAAAGGTATAGTCTACCTTTGTTGGGTAGAGTGTTTTTAAAATATCATTTAGATTCTGTTGATCGATGGTATTGTGGAGTTTTTCTCTATTCTTGCTTACTTTGTGTATGGTATCAATTAATTGTTGAGAGAGACAGAGTTGTTGAAATATCTACCACCATAGATTTGCCTGTTGTCCCCTTTCAGGTCTATCAGTTTTTGCTTCATGTATTTTTAGCTCTGTTATTTGGTGCATACACATTTAGGATATGTCTTATTAGTGAGTCGAAACTTTTATCTTTATATTATGCCTCTTTGTTCTGAAGTCTGTTTTATCTGCTATTAATATAGTTACTCTAGCTTTTCTTTGATAATGTTTGACATATTTCTATCCTTTTACTTTGTCTATATCATTTTATTTGAGGTGGGAGTCTTGTAAACAGTGTGGATGGATGGATCATATTTTTCAATCCACTTTGCCAATTTCTTTTAATTGGTATCTTTTTTTTTACATTAATTATTTATATGTTAGGGCTAATCCTGCCATTTCATTATTTGTTTTCTTTTGACTCTCTCTGTTTTTCATTCTTATTTTTTTTTCATTCTTGTTTTTTTTTTTTTCCCCCTGCCTTCTATGGGTTACTTGAATATCTTTTAGAATTATCTCTGGTGCTTTGATTTAGCTACAGTGTCACTTGAACACTTGTAGAATTGCATTTTGATTTATCTTTAGTATCTTTGGCTTTGTCCATAGTGGTTTTTTTTTTTTTTTAATGGGAAATGCAAGTCCATAGTGTTTTTAAATTTTTCTGTGGTGTTTTATGTAACAATTTTTGGTGGTTCCTCTAAGTATTATGTATACAAAATTAATCACAGTCTACTGGTATTGTCATCTTACCAATTCAAGTGAAGAGTAGAAACCATGCCTCCTTTTATGTCCCTTTACCCTCTCCCCTTTTTAATACTGTTGTCCTAATTATGTTTTCTACATACATTTAGAACCATATGAGGCAATAGTTCTAGTTTTTGTTTCCACCATCAAACATAATTTAGGAACTCAAGAGAAGGAAAGTACTCAGGTTTTTGATGACTGTGTTCTTTCTTCTCAATGTTCCAGCATTTCTTCTTTTTTCAATTCCTTCCCATTTAGAGAACTTCCTTTAGTCCTTTTTTTTTTAATATTTTATTTATTTATTTAACAGAGAGAGAGAGAGAGAGAGAGATCACAAGTAGGCAGAGAGGCAGGCAGAGAGAGAGGGGGAAGCAGGCTCCCCGCTGAGCAGAGAGCCGGATGTGGGGCTTGATCCCAGAACCCTGAGACCATGGCCTGAGCTGAAGGCAGAGGCTTTAACCCACTGAGCCACCCAGGTGCCCCTTTAGTCATTCTTTTAGGGTCTGTCTGCTGGTAACACATTCTTTTATTTTTCCTTATCTGAGTGTGTCCTGATTTCTCTTTCATTCTTGAAGAATATTTTTACCAGATAGAGGATTCCAGGTTGACATTTCCTTCAGCACTTAAAAAATGCTGTGCCACTTAACTTCTGGCTTCCGTGCTTTCTAATAAGAAATCTGCTTCTATTCTAATTGTTTCACTCACATAAGTAATGTATTATTTTTCTCTTTCAAGATTTTTTTTTTTTTCGTTTGTTTTCAAAGGTTAAATTGTCATAAAGCTTGATATGGACTTCTTTGGTTTTACCCTGTTTCGGGTTTACTCAGCATCTTGAGTCTGTAAGTTTATGTCCCTTGCCAAACTTGGGAAGTTCTCAGCTATTACTTTTTATGCCCTTCCTTCTTTATACTCTCCTTCCAGGACTCCAAGTGACATAAATATTGTGTCTTCTGTTACTGTCCCCCAGATTCCTCAGTCCCTTTTCTTTAAGCCTGTTTCCTTTCCATTGCTCAGATTGGGTGATTTCTGTTGTTTTGTTCTTCCGTTCACTGATATTTTTCTTCAATGCTTTGCATTCTGTTATTGAGCCCATCCACTGAGTATTTTAATTCCACTTATTATATTTTTAGTTCTAAAATTTCTGTTTTGTTCTTCTTTGGATTTATAGTTTCTTTGGGGCTTTCATATTTTTTCATTTGTTTCCAGCATCTCATTATAGTTCATAGAAACATTTTTATAACAGCTGCTTTAAAATCTTTTTGGATTATTTTAATACTGCTCTCATTATGGTGTTGCATATTCATTATTTCATTTTTTATTCAATTTGAGATCTTCCTGCTTCTTGACTTGTTGGGTTCTTTTCAGCTCAAACTTGGGCATTGTTATGTTGTATTATGCATCTCTGACTTTTCTTAAACCTTCTCTTTTATCTGATTTTCTCTGGTATGACCACAGAAGGAAAAGTGGGGATACCACCTTGTGACTGCCAGGAGGAGACAGAAGTTCTGTTTCCCCACTCAGGTTCCACAAATACTCAAAGTCGCATGACTTCTTGTTACTGCTGGGTGGAGGTAGGAGTTCCAACTCCCTGTTGAGGTATCCCATTGTGGGAGTGGTCTTGTTACCACTGAGTGATGATGAAGGCCCTGATTTTCATGAGATCTCCTCTGCCAATACTTCACTGTAGATGGAAGGGATCCCACATTACTACTGGGTGGCAGCAGAAGTCAGAGCTTCCTAAGTGGTCTCCATTGACACTATTAGTGGAGCTCTCTTTACTGGCCTGTGGAGATGAAAGTTCTGGCCACCCACTTAGACTTCTCAGGCTGGGGAATTGAGGTGCCTTATCACAGCTTTACAAGGGTAGAATGTCTAGGTTTCCCATCTAGCATCTGCTGACATGGGTGGGGGTGGTGCCTATTTTTTCTGTGATGTTTGACTTCAGAAAGGGCAGTTATTATCTACTAGCTACCTGTTCCTAGGCTGTCCCTGTTTTGGTCCTTTGGGTAAGGAAATCGGGCTTTCGTTAGGGCATTTTTTGGTGTACCTGTTGACATTGCCAGGTTGCCTGCTTCTTGCACTGCCAGTCTGGGCTATAGGAAGCAAGAATTCCAGGGAACTCACTACTCTGTCCTTCTCTGGGTTTCAGGATCCTTTCTTATTTCTACTTTTCAGTTTTTTATGTTTGTTTTTATAATGTCTGGTACTTTTTAGTTGAACTTACTGGGAGAAATAGAAAAAAATACACTTACTTCATCTTCCCAGAAGCAGAAGTCTAAATGATTTTTTTTTTTTGTGGCTCAGCTGATTTTTTGACAAAGGTGAAATATATTGCAAAATATTACATATGCCACTGTATTTATATACCATATAAAATACCATATATCCATCTTTCAAAAGAGAGAAAAACTTGGGACTTATATGTAACTATTTTACATAAGTGACTGTATATGCATATTTGGTTATTAGAGAGCAAGCTTAGAAGAAAACACACCAGACTAGATCTGTTGTTGTTGTCCTGGGATCCTAACATCATGATCCTAGAATCCCATGATGCTAAGTTTGTTTGAAAAAGAAAATTTTAAAAAAGCTGTATTCAAGGGGCACCTGGCTGGCTCAGTCAGTAGAGCATGCGAGATCAGCCATCTTGATGTCAGGGTTGTGAGTTCACCCCCCATGTTGAGCATGGCGTCTACTAGGAAGGTAGGTAGGAAGAAAGGAAGAAGAAAAAGAGAGAGACAGAAAGGAAGGAAGAAAGGAAAGGAAGAAAGGAAGGAGGAAGGAAGAAGGAAGAGAAAATCTGTATCTGATTGTATTGTTTTGCTTTTTAAGACCTGAAGTGCTGCCCACCAAATTGTTGACATTGATTTGCTATGGAAATTAATGGTGGAGTGCATGAATTTTTTTACTTAATGTACCTAGCAGTGATAGAAATTTTTCTTAAAAAGCATATAATAGTTTTTATAAGCTTCTTAATAAATAAAAATAATTAAGGACCTTGAGTGTATTAAACTAAGTAAAATAGGTCAGAGAAAGATAAACATTGTATGATTTCACCTATATGTGAAGTCTAAAAAATAAACAAAAAAGCCAAGCTAGAAGATACAGAGAAGAGATTTGTGGTTGTTAGAGGCAGTTGATAACGGTAATCAAAATGTGTAAACTTCCAGTTACAAAATAAATCAGGGGGATGTGATGTACTGCATGTTGACTATAGTTAATAGTACCGTACTGTATATTTCAAAGTTGCTAGGAGAAGAGATCTTATAAGTCCTCATCACAAGAAAAAAAAAGTGGGGGTAACTATGTAACATGGTGATAGATGTTAACTATACTTACAGTGATTATTTTGCAGTATATACAAATATCAAATTATTATGTTATACACCTGAAAGGAATAAAATGATATATGTCAATTATACCTCAATTTTTAAAAAAATTACCAGGAAAGGAAAAGTTGTTACAAGAAAAGTGCAATATCCTAACCAATGAAATTCATCAGCCAACAACCAAAATAAAAAAAATGTATACATACCAAATATTAGTACGTAGATTCATGGTATCCTGATTCTTTCCCCTCAACACACAGGAGTAAATGAAGAAGAGGAGAAGAAAAAAGCAAAAAGCAAAGAGAAAATCAAGTTGAAAAAAAAAAGGAAAAGGTATTTTTTAACATCCTTGTTTTTTAAAAGCAGGACTATGAATCCAGGATGGATTATAAAATTTTATTTTTTGTGTGTTGTCCATTTAATTTGACACTAATTTTTTTAATGAGAATTAGATATTCAGTTGTTTCAGTACAATAACAAAGGAATCAAAAAATGTTGATACCTAGCCACCTTAAATTTTTTTTTTTTTTGGAGCAAATTAAGGTATAAATAAATAATAGCCACCCTCCCTTCTTTTATGTGTTCTAGAATTTTCATTTTAAAACATCAGCCAGGCTTTTAATTGGATGATATCTAAGTTCTTTACATATATATTTTGTCCTCATATATATGAAGTTGGAGCTTAAATATTTGTATTCTCAAAATATCATTGTCATGGCTACAACATTAAGTTACTAATAGGATTTATATACTCACTAATGATGCTGAAAATTCCTTCAGGTCTTTCAACAACCCTCATCAGCCACCTGTGAATTTTTAGTATCAACTCAGACAGGGCCTGAAATTAAATGAACTTTTCTAGACATACTTAGCAGAGATTTTGCCACCTAAGGGAATTGTTGTGTACAAGTATAACACCTTATCTTAGAAATGAGAATCCAGGACCAAAAAGCCAAAGAAAAATGTACAGGCAAAGAAGCTCTAGTCAGAATCCATAGGTCAAGCAGAATCTTTAAAATAGGAAAACAGGGGCGCCTGGGTGGCTCAGTGGGTTAAAGCCTCTGCTTTCGGCTCAGGTCATGATCCCAGGGTCCTGGGATCGAGCCCCGCATCGGGCTCTCTGCTCAGCAGGGAGCCTGCTTTCCTTCCTCTCTCTCTGCCTGCCTCTCTGCCTACTTGTGATTTCTCTCTCTCCATTAAATAAATAAAATCTTAAAAAAAAAATAGGAAAACAGACAAGAGTTGACAGTAATGGAGTTGAAGAGGGTACAAGAGAATCCATGAGAAAATTGGCTAAGGAAACAGCCAGAAGTTCAAGTAAGACAGACAAGATGGAGAAGAGAGTACAGCATCACAGAAACAAGGGAAAACTCAGATTTCCTACACAGGATTCATGAATCACTCTACAGACCCAACCTTAGAGTCTCAGACACTAATTTTTTTCCCTTCTGTATGTCTCTGTTGGGTTTTCTTAGCTTGGGCTTTAACTTTTAATCATTAGATCACTCAACTATTTCTTGAGATGTCTTTTTTAATTTTAAATTGACTCGGTTTCTGTCTTTTCACACAGAGTTTGGGGCAGATTATTGTATACCTGTTTATATAAGATCTTAAGAGGTGGCTTCTCTGTTTTTTGTTACTTTTCTTTTTTTCTCATAGTAGAGGAAGGAATTTTATAGTTTCCCCCCCTATTTTTTTTATTAGAGTAATATTAGAAAAAAAGAATAATGCTTAGTCATCCTCATTCAAACACATCTTTTTTATAACCAGTGAAAATTACTTTGGATTGCAAGTCCTCAGCTGTGTCATTCTGCATCTAGAAGATTCAAGTATTCTAACTTGAGAAGTCAAAAGAATTAACAAAAGTGCTTTTATTTTGCTAATTTTCAGCTTTCACCCATTAATACCGAGGTACAGTTATAGCCCTTTTTATATAACTGCCTCTTTCTGTAGCTCTTTTAAGAGACCCTGCTAACAAGTTATTGTGTACATGCATGAATTGTATGTATAATAAAGGCTTGGTAAATGACGCTTTGCTTACCTTGTAAGATTTTGAAGGGTATGACAGGATGAAAAACTGAAAATCATAGAAAAAGCATTATATCCTTACTGAGTTTAAAACTTATTACTAGAGTTGAGCAGAATTACTCATCAGTTTCTGTGGCCAAGGAGCAAAAATTCCAAAGTCAGTACTTGAAGAGAATACAAATATATAAAGCACATTTTGAGTTTCTTTGTTTATACCTCACCTTGCTCCAAGAATGATTTAAGGCAGTTAAAATCCCGTTTAAATTTTACCTATCTGCCATAAATGCAATTATCAGTATGTATTGTTGCCTATAGGTCTTATTCATCCAGTTCCACTGAAGAGGACACTTCAAAACAAAAGAAACAAAAATATCAGAAGAAAGAAAAGAAAAAAGAAAAAAAGAATAAGTCAAAAAGGGGGAAACACCACAAAAAGGAAAAAAAGAAGAGAAAAAAGGAAAAGCATTCTTCTACCCCTAATCCTTCTGAGATCTCCAAAAAGTAACTGGATCTTCGGCCTAAGCCATTAAATTTTAAAATTGGTTTTGAAAATTATCTGACCTTCCTTGGAATTTGCTATATAATTATGCCTTGCAATAAATCACAGCCTTTTCCATATAGACACTTTTTTCATATATGGGACCATTGTCATCTGGCAATACATTTTTAATGTGCTGACTCTAAAGTATTGAATCAGTCTTACTACTTGGTAGACATGCCCCAAGTATGGATATTTGTACATACAAAACACATCATTTTTGGTATTCATGACTCTTCATCCGACTAGTGTTACTGCTTCCTAAGTTGGTTGTAAATGGCTTTACTACAGTCAACACAGATAATCTACCTAGCACTTAATGAATATTTGTTGCATCAGGTATCCACCTTCCAGTGATAAAGTGAGGTAGGGGATAATGCTTTGCTGCTCTGGACTCTGAAAGATTTAATAGCTTTATATCCTATGATAATATATAAAGATGGTGAAATTTTTCACTGTTGTTTTTGGATCTCATCTTTTTTTGATGTCATAGGAGATGAAGCTGCTTACTTGGTTTTAATTAGAACATTTGAAATGAACGGGTTGGCAGAAAGATGAAATGAAAATATTTATAAGGAAAATTTACTGTTATACAAAACAGAGTGTCTAGTATCTGCCTTCTCTGAACTATAACAATTACAATTTCCTTCCTTGTTTAAAAAGACAAGTGTAGTTCTGCCTCATAGAGATGTTGCTGTGTTGGATAGAATTTTTAGGACAGACTCCTGGGTTGTTTTACAACTGTGCCATATTGGCATCTCTTCAAGTGATACCTCAAACACAGAACTTTTTAATTAGGAGGATGACAGCTAAATCATCATTAGAACTGATTTTTATTGTATTCTGTATATAAATTTTATGAAGCTTGTTTCTATGAGTAATGTGGAAAATTTTTATAAATGTGAACATATATATTTATTTGTCTAAAATAATTTGTAGTTTTGAAGCTGGTTTCACATTGAATTTATGGTTTCAATAATGACCAGTTTGGGGGTGTTTCTCTCTTTTACTTCAGTCATAGACCTTAAGTGCAGTGACAAAAATTTAGGATTAAGAATTTTATTCTGTACTTTTTAAACTTAAGAGCCAGGGAGTTGCATCATGAAAGCCTTTATATAACAATTTTATATGGGTAAGCATTTTCAAACATATATTAGTAGATAGAAGTGTTTCTTACATTTTTAATTTCACAGTGATCAGTGTCACTTACTTTGCTTAGTATTTAGATAGCCCTGACATCCAGTAAGTCAAACACTTACTGGTGTAGCAACGTCAGATGTCACCCAGTTATCATGGCTCCGCACCAAAGACTGCAGGTACCTCACTGTGGTGCAGTTAGAAATTTTCAAGTTGCTCACCTACAGACATGGTGAAATCATTTTGGTGAAATCAGGTAAGTACACGTATCCTCCTAAGCTGGAAAGGTGTACTGATTCTTCATGCAGCTCCCCTCAGTCGTGACCTCAGTCAGACTAGGGGAGCTCTCTGACTCCTCAGACCTGTGCTCACCATATTCCCATTCTAGGGAAGCCACATCACCATCCCTATTCGAGCGGTACAGCTGAGGAAGCTTTCACACTTCTAGCTTTTCCATAATCTGATTTAGTCAGATGGCTTCCTCAAAAAGAAGTTCTCCCCCCACCTTTTTCTTTTTTTGGTAGTTCTGTCAGTTGTTGAAGAGAAATAGAGTTACTGTTTTTTAAGGGTTTGTTTGGCCTTTGCTATATTTTACGTATTTTTTAAACTGCATTTTACGAAAATACGGTTCTTTGATTATAATGATGAAAAAAATATAGAAAAAAACTTTTAAAAATGATTGAAAAATGCTGCATGCACAAGGATGACCTCATCCTATTGAATGTGTAACAGGGTTAAAAATGCTAATAATTGTAGTGAAACAAAGTTAATTCAGGTATTTGAGTTTTATTTCTGTTTATTGTAGAGATTAATAATTGGCTCGTTAGATTTGTTTCCTGAATGGGGACACAATTAATAATTGTCCAGAAGAGTTATATACAATTCAGCACTTGTTAACTAATACAATGTGCAAATTAAAAACCTTTAATGCTCAGTAATTTTTTCTACTAGATAATATTCTTGAAATTATTCTTAAGTAAATTTCCCATAGTATGAGAACAGTTTATGAAACTCTCATCTGAATAAAATTCATTTCTTTTCACTAATTTTCATCTAAAATGATCTTGTTACTGGGATTGGATATAGATCTCATTCATAAATTTTGGAAGATTAGTGAAATTTTCCCTGAGACGCTATGTAGCAGAAGGAAAACTGAATTTAACAGTAAAAATCCAAAAAGTCGTGGCCTTTCTAACCACCTGTGTGACTTTTAACTAAATCATTTAGCTTCTCTGGGCCTTGGAGTCTTTCATCTATAACATATTGTACCCAGTTATCTCTGAGACCTCTTCCCCTCCTTAATGTATATGCTTACCAATATTTTAGGATAATTCAAGAAATATTATTCATTTTAGAAATTATAGGTAATAAGGTAGCATTCTGTAATGGTAAAGTTTGACTTAATACAACTGTTAAACACATTCAACTTCTTTAAGCAGGTAATTGATATTTACATTCTTACCAATAAATGTGTGTCATTTTCACTAGATGCATATAGAATTTATGTTTAGCTTTGTATCTGTAACCTGATTACCTGAATACCTAAGGCTATTGCTTTTAGCTGATGGATCTACTCCCTATACAATTCTCTCTCTCTTTTCTCCATTATTATCTTTTGGCTAAAATATCTCTGAGGTATCCTTAGTTGTTCACCCTTCATACATATCCGTTTATATCTTTGGTTCTCTGAGGCCAAAACATCAATAAATAAGGAGTAAAACAATTTATGTGTCTGTATTTACAATTGACTCTGTCTAAAATTATATAACCCCAGGTCACCTTCAGTTAAACTAGGTTGCAGAGTTATGAATAATGTTGATAGAAATGCCATCAGTTCCCTTATTCAGCAAACACCGATTGAGCGCCTGGCATGGCAAACACTCCGCCAAGTACTGGGGATACAGAGATTCTTAAGACCCATTTGCTTCCCTGAAGAGGTTCCTAGTTTAGTTGATAGGAGAAGCAGCAGAACGTAACACTGTGATAAGTGCAGTAATTGACCTGAGTGTGCATTTATAGAAACACAGAAGGTTACTTAGCTTGCCTGGAGCAGTTAGAAGAGGCAACCTAAAGAAAGTATTGTTTGTCTTGGATTTTGATGGAGGATGAAAGTGGAAGTGCTGGCAGTTACTGTTGAGTGGGTACTGTGAACAGAGACCACAACAGAAAAATCTGAGTTATGCGTGTGTCAAGAATTGCAAGCAATATGTGAGGCAAGAAGTGCGAAGAATTAAGACTGCTTTTGTATGTTCTCAGGAACACGAGAAAGTGGTCTTAAGTTCCATGTTTGGAAGCTTGGACTTGAATCTCATGAGACACCATGAGAGAGTTTTAAGGAAAGAAATGACTTTTATTGAGGTTTGGTTTCACCCATTTCAAAATCCAATTAAACAATTTTTAAAAGATGAAATTGCTCTCATGAGAAGGCCACATAAAAAATAACTTGAATCTTTTGCATCCTATTATTTGTATATTCCTATCATGTCCTCTTCTTCTAGACCCACTTTTCTTTTTAAGATTTGATGATTACCAAAGATTCCAGTGACTTGTCTTCTAAAAACACATAAAGCTACTATATTCCTTATCAGACCCATCCCCAGAATGACGCGCATATGTACATAATTGAAAATGGTTTTTGTCTTAAATTCTTAGATTATTTTAAGGAAGATTTTTTTTTAGATTATTTTTGACTGACTCAAATTCTGTCCCTAGGTTAGTATTTGTTACACCCCAAAAAATTATTTAAAATAGTTTTCATTCTATAGACTTGGTTGTAATTTGATGAGGCTTCTCACTTTCTTAATACTTTGTCTCAGTGTGTGAAGCACAACTATTTCAGAGTTACAGAGACACATACCAGTTGGCCCTCTGGTTGAGCCTGGTGGCTCTCCCTCAGGTAAGCTGGCTTGGCAGGGACTATACCTAGTACTAGTGCTGGGATTCCATCTTCCTGGGCAGTAGGCATTCAAGGAGAGTATGTGTCTTAAAAGCCAGCATGATAGTAATCTGACTTTTGGAGCCCAGGGGCCCCAACCAGCCACACATTTCGGCCATGCCCAGCCTCAGTACCTTTCACAGGTTAAGAGGAATTTGGGGGACCATGAGCATTTTGCTGGCCTTGACCCATCTGCCTGCTTCCTGTACCATCTATGGCACCTGCACTTGCCTTTGAAGAGCAAAGGTAGAACTATACCAGCGCCTTAACTTTCTCATCCCAGGTTTTTGCCTGAGGCAACATCTGGTTAATAGTGTAATTTTGAATATCTGTGTTTCAGGACAGCCAGTGTGAAATCCAGCACAGGCAGTGGATGTTGCAGTAATGATCTGGAGCTATACTCTCAATATAGCCACCCATGGCTATTTGAATTTAGATGAATTAAATAAATATAAATGTCTTCTTCAGTTGCATGAGCCACATTTGAAGTGCCCAGTTGCTACATGTGGCTAGTGGCTACCATGGACAGTGCAGATACAGAAAGAACATTTCCATCACCACAGAAACTTCTGCACAATGCTAGTACAGAAGATACCCCCAGTTCTTGGTCAAAATTTTGACAGCCTAATGGTAGAAAGTTTTGAATCCCGAGCTTTGCCTGCCAAGAGCAATAGGGCATTCCTTTTTCTCCCCACCCAGACCAGAGAAGCCATATTTGACACATTTTGAAAGGCTACTCTTTCAATTACAGTAATTTTACACAACACAGTGGATGTGTTGGGCAGAGCCAGCTTTTAAAAGTAATCCTTTTTTCCTAGTGAATTCCATTAGAAAACAAGGTCTGTGTTCTTGTAATAGGAATCATACTTAGGAATAAAAATCTAAGACAATTATAATGTGCAGAAACCATAGTTTTGTTTCTAGATGTCTTACAGTATTAATGCGATAGCCTTAGTTGGGAGTAGAGAATTTATTTTTAAACTTTCATTTTAGGAGTTCCGTAGGAATTTTATCAGTGAAGGATTTTTGTTATGGTTATCCTTGGTATGCAGAAAATATTTATGCAGATTATTCTTTGTAATGTATTTTGTTATTGAACATTAGGTTTTATAAACATAGTACATTCATTTTGTACCCAGCAAGCCCTGAAAAAAGGTAGCAGTTTATCTCTAAGAGGCTTAACAGGCCACCTTTGTTTTAGAAGACCACCCCCCTCCCCGAGATTTACCTGTTCAGAATCTTCTCATAAAAAGAACTGCCTCTGAGTAGCAAAAGAATTGTGAAATGTTTGTAATGTGACAAATCTTTCATCATTCCACACTGGCATAGTTTCACTCGTCTGTGTTATTGATACGTTCTTTAATTTCTCCTGAAGTATTAGCATAATTTCATGTAATACAGAAACATCTTAATTAGCAAATAAAAGTAAACTGCACATGATCAGAAACCTTAGTGGGTTTTTAATAAATTAATTGAATAATCAAAAAATGCAGCTGGGTCTTGCTTTGTAAGTGGTGAATCTTTGAATAGCACACTTACACTGTATTTGAAATGCATTCTTTCTTTGTATTGCTCCATCTCTCCAGTGAGCTTTTGCAACACAGGCTTTTTAATAATACACAGTTTTGATTTGTGTTGTATCCATTTTTGGATCTTGAATTACATCATCAGCTTCATAGGACGTTTCCATTGTTGAATTTGATGCTGCATTTGAATTGGGGGCTTTGGTTTTCCTACTTGGGTTCCCTGCAACATACAAAACAAAATGAAATAATTATCTGGAACTATGACATAAAATTTGGCTTTTTGTGTGCTTAAACAATACATTTGGAACAATATTGAAAATATGTCTTGAAAATGCTATGTGGATGAGTGAGAGTTGAATCATTTTGAGGTTGTTTTGAACATTTTCTTCTGAAAGTCAAATTAGAGAAACACTTAGTAACAGAAGTAAGAATTTCATTTCCATGCTTACCCTTTTGTCTTCCATGCTTTCACGGAGGAAATTACACATTTGGGAAGAAGGCAACAATTTCTGGGTTACTTAGTAAAAGTATGACTATCCCTATGCATAAAAGTGAACAAAATTATACTAAAGCTTATCTTAATAATTTGCAGCCCTCTTAAGGCTTTGCGATCATAATCTGTTTAGATGTAATATTTAACACCACATTTGTGCCACAATTTCATTCACTCATTCCACGTAAATATGAGTCCAAGATGTACAAGGGTAGAGGAATATGGACCTTTGCTCATCACAAAAACTAAAGTTTATAGCAAAGAAATGGATCATTCTTCAAGAATGAGTGTTACAAAAGTTAAGGGGGTGCCTGGGTGGGTCAGTCACTTAAGCGTCCCACTCTTGATTTAGGCTCAGGTCATGATGGTGACATCGAGCCCCTCACATCGGGCTCAACACTCAGCGTGGAGTCTGCATGAGAGGCTCTAAATCAGCCGATCAATCTTTAAAAAAAGAAAAGTAATTGTATCGTTTAGTTTGCCAATATATACAAATATATACAAATTTAAATAATGTATAAATATGTAGAAGCAATAGATAAATCTCACTGTCGCTAAGGCTCTCCTGGTTCTGAATCCCTAGCCCACTTCATAGTCTGCATGCTGTCTGCATTTTCTTTCCTTGGCCTCCAGGATACCACCCTTTCTTGACTCACCTCCTGTCTCCTTCTCGGTCTCCTCTGTCCTTTTTTCTCCCAGCCTCTTAGATTTAGGAGTCCCTCAGGGCTCAGCCCTTTGGTTCCTACCACCATCTTCCTCCCTAATTAGTCTCCTTTAGAAAAATCCGCTCTGAACTTGCCTCAGAGGAAGCAGGACCCACTGGCCAAGAGGGTTATTAGAAACAGTAACAGGTCCTTCCTCTACCCTTTGCTATTTGCATAAGTCGATTCTCGTCTTTCAGTGTGTTCATGCTGCCTGGCTTTGCCCATTTATAAGTAATGTACAGACTGCTTCCCAGGCCCCATCAGAATACCCCCACTGTGGGTTGACATCAGAATTCAGCACTCACAGGGCAATATTATTTATAAGGTATAAAGAATGATGTCTCACTCTAGCTCCCAGATCATGCCCACAGAACTGAAATGTGGGTGGTATTGTTCTCTGAGCTCATCTTAAAATACTGTAAGTTTAAAGTATAGGGCCTAGATGGCTTTATTTTATAACTCTTGAACCTCTGTGGTGGTGAAAGAAAGGAGAGAAAGAAAGAAAGAGAAAGAGAAAGAAAAAGAAAAGAAAGAAAAGGTTCTCCTTCTCAACATTCAGTCACAGTGTTTCAACCATATAATTTGATTTTTAAAAGTTAATTTGTTATAGGCACAACATTTTCTAGCCTGTCAAGTAGCTCAATGACCAGTCAGCAATAATTCTGCTAAATGGAGTAACTGGAAAGGCTGGCATGAAAATCTAATAAACTGATACATTTGACTTGACTTACTTGCAAAATGGAGTTTTAAAAAACAGTAGAGGAAAATTTAGCTACAAAGCACTTAAGTAATGGAACTTATTCTCTGTGGGGACCACTGAAACTGTCTTCCTCATGTAACATGAGAAAAACAACATTTTTATAGGTTAATTTTTGACTGGTGTAGCATTGTTTGTCCTCTTCAGTATTCTAGCAGGTAAAGATCAAGGATATAAGATGTAAATTAGTTGCAGATTATCTGGGTGACTTTTGCATCTTGCATAAGCATTTCTTTAAACATCTAAAATTTAAATTTTTATTGGAGTTCCTGGAATTCTGAACTGAATGTTGGTTAATTCCAGTCCTTCCTGTTTCCTAAGGTTTTCGTATACTTAGAATCGTAAGATACTTCAGTAAGACTTTCAAACACGTTTCATGGTATTTTTATCTACCTTGTCACATACAGTTTTTGTTTTCGTCTTTTTTTTTAAATGAGAAATAAATTCAGGAGGTTATTTCCTAACTTAGGGGTTCTCTCTAAGTCATCTCCATTCTAACCGCTCTAGTTTCCATTATGTATTTTCTGGCAGCAACTGAAAAAGTTTCTCTAACCCATCTACTGCCCTCTGAGATTTAAAGGCTTGAAAACATATTCCAGTATTGGGGCACCTGGGTGGCTCAGTGGGTTAAATCCTCTGCCTTCGGCTCGGGTCATGATCCTAGGGTCCTGGGATCAAGCCCCGCATTGTGCTCTCTGCTCCGCGGGGAGCCTGCTTCCTCTTCTCTCTCTGCCTGCCTCTGCCTACTTGTGATCTCTGTCTGTGAAATAACTAAATAAAATCTTAAAAAAAAAAAAAACAACCCATATTCCAGTATTACAGGTTTTTCTTCATTTAGGACTTAAAAAGACACCCATTCTCCAGCCCTAGCTTCTTATTCCCTTGGCTACTGGATCCTTCTAATTGGTGTAGATACAAATTTGTTTCTTAGATTGGCTTTTTTTTTTAATTTTTTATTAACATATAATCCATTATTAGCCCCAGGGGAACAGATCTGTGAATTGCCAGGTTTACGCACTTCACAGCACTCACCTAGCACATACCTTCCCTAGTGTCCATAACCCAACCACCCTCTCCCTACCCCTCTACCCCCGGCAACCCTCTGTTTGTTTTGTGAGATTAAGAGTTTCTTATGTTTGTCTCCCTCCCGATCCCATCTTGTTTCATTTATTCCTTTCCTACCCCCCAAACCCCCCACGTTGCCTCTCAACTTCCTCATATCAGGGAGATCATATGATAATTGTCTTTCTCTGATTGACTTATTTCGCTAAGCATAATACCCTCTAGTTCCATCCACATAGTTGCAAATGGCAAGATTTCATTTCTTTTGATGGCTGCATAGTATTCCATTGTGTATATATACCACATCTTCTTTATCTATTCATCTGTTGATGGATATCTAGGTTCTTAGATTGGCTTTTTAAGGTAAGGCAGTCCCCCTAATAGAATCCGTTTGCTTTGCCAACAAGAAAAGATTTGTTATAAACACCATACCAATGTCATTTGAAGCAGGAATTTTGATTAGCAAGTTAACACCCCTAGTGTTGACTCCCTTCTCAAAACTTAACAAAAAAAAAACCCAAAGGTGCTTTCAGTGTACATCTTTCTGGTAAATTGGAATAATTGGACGTAGAGAAAAACAACTGCAGTGAGTAGCTACAGTGATAATATATTGAGTCCAGCTAATTGTATCCCTTTGGAATAACTTTAAAAGAGACAGAAGGAAAAGTCTGAGCAACTTCACTTTTTCCTAGTTTTGCTTTGATAAATAGAAGTTAATTTCTTAACCAACAAGGATAAAATCAGCAGCCTCTTTTTCTGTCCCAGGACTACAACATGGGTTAGATTTTAAATAAGAAATCTATAATTCCATTGAGCTCCCAAGGGATTTGTTACACATAAAAGGGTTTCCTTATTTAATTCCTCCTTTTCCTTACTGAATGCAGACTGCGAAGCTCCAACATTATTGGTCTTTTCTGGGTTTGATATCAGTTGTTCTTTTTGCTGCTCATTCTTTTTTTTTTTTTTGGTGTCTGGTCATCAAAGGGAAATCTCAACCTTCCTTTAATCCTATACCCCTATACCTCTCAGACTGGCATTTACATTAAAGCTTTGGCCTTTGCCAGAATTCAAATCCAATTCATCAAACAATCTTTGCACGTATCCTCATCGTGAAATGCACCAATAGATTTTTTCTGATAATGGTTAAATTTTGCATTCACTTTTAGAACCAGTCCTCAGAAATCCATTTATCTTAAAACACTTCTATGAACTCTGCCCTTGCCTGCCATTTCAAAATATCAAAAGAATGCTGGCGACCCCTGTAGGTTTTTGTCTCTTTGAGTATCAGGCCAGAACTGTAATTAGGCATTACTCCCATTATCTGCCTCCATCCCCCTAGCTTCTGTGTAAAATTCTCAGTCCTACCACAGCTTCTAATTCCTAATTAGCTGGCTCACTTTACTTCTGGGTGGAAAATCTACACAATCCGCTCATCCCATAGTTCCGACTAGTGAAAACAAGCCACCTTAAAAATCTGTACCCGAGGGGCGCCTGGGTGGCTCAGTGGGTTAAAGCCTCTGCCTTCGGCTCAGGTCATGATCCCAGGGTCCTGGGATTGAGCCCCACATGCATCGGGCTCTCTGCTCAGCGGGGAGCCTGCTTCCTCCCTCTCTCTCTCTCTGCCTGCCTCTCTGCCTACTTGTGACCTCTGTCAAAAGAAAAGAAAATCTTTAAAAAAAAAAAAATCTGTACCCTAAGTGGTTTTGATCTGCAAGAGGATATTTCTCCCTTCAAATTTAATATGAAGCATGGGGCTGGATCCCAAGTTAATGGTGAAGTGGGCAAAACTTTCCCAGTGACCTGCTGATGTATTGTGCTTTACCCTGTGCAGGACCCTGTCTTCTTAAGAATATATAAGTATCTGAGGGCACCTGGGTGGCTCAGTTGGTTAAGTGACTGCCTTCGGCTCAGGTCATGATCCCCAGGGTCCTGGGATTGAGTCCTGCATCAGGCTCCCTGCTCAGTGGGGATCCTGCTTCTCCCTCTCCCTCTGCCACTCCCCCTGTTTGTGCTTTCTCTCTCCCTCTGTCAAATAAATAAAATCTTAAAAAAAATATATATATATATATATATATGTATGTATGTATGTATCTCAAATAAATGTAGTTAAAAATTCATCGTAAAAGCTACAATCTTAGACTTGCCCTTTGGCTTTATTCATCCATCAATGAGCAAAGGCAGTTCTATCCAGAAATATTTTTCCTATCCTATTTTTTTCCACCACAGGCCTTTTTTTCCTTTTTCTTTTCTGCATTATTAAATTTTTCCAACCACCGGCGACTAACATAACTCACAAATAACTTAGCTCATATTTAAAATCCTCTAAATGAATTTCACAACAAGAGACTAGCTTCTATTTGGGTCTTTGGTTCCAACATCAGCCAAGATTGCCTAACCCTTAGCTTTGACGAAGACCCACAAATACTGATGTGGTAATAGCTCTGCTGAGCAGTTTGATTTTCTACATCTAGGAACAAGCAGTCATAGGAAATTACGGACTCGTTACTGTAAGTAGAAAGTTGCCTTTAGGAGGCACAGAACCTTTTCTATTGTTGAGTTCAAATTACCCCATCTTCTACTAAGATCTCAGTGAGTTCTTAAAAGCTTTGTGGGGGCGCCTTGGTGGTTCAGATAGTTAGCGACTGCCTTCAGCTCCATTGCCCAGTGGTGGGCTCCCCACTCAGCGGGGAGTCTCCCTCTCCCTCTGTCCCTCCCACTGCTTGTGCTCTCTCTTTCAAAATGAATAAATATTAAAAAATAACAATTTTTTTTTTTAGAAAGGATGCCTGAGTGGCTCAATCGGTTAAGTGCCTGCCTTTGGCTCAGGTTGTGATCCTTAGGGTCTTGGGGCCGAATCCCGTATCCAGCTCTCTGCTCAGTGGGAAGTCAGCTTCTCCCTCTCCCTCTGCTCCTCCCCCTGTTCCTGCTCTCTTGCTCACTCACTGTCGAAAATAAATAAATCTTTTTTTTAAAAGTCTTTCTGAAACAAATAATGGTATTACAAAATAATTTGGCAGACTAATCAATAAGAATTTTGAGCAGAGTTTTGTTGGATGGGTGTTAAGGCTACAAAGTTGTCTATACATTTAGTGCAAAACCCATCAAAATACCACTTGATTTTTAAAAATTTGACAAGGTGACTCAAAAATTCATTTGGAAACCTGAACATTATAAGAGTCGCCAAGAAACTTTGATAAAGAAGCATAATGGGAGGGAGGAGAAAGTCTTGCCTATAATTTTAATATTAAAATAGATAAAGATATTTTTATCTTTTAATTTAATTTAATTTTTATCTTTTAATTTTATCTTTTAATTTAATATTAATATTTTAATATTAAAATTATACCACTAGAATAATTTTTAAAATATATTTTCACTTAAGAATGGATTGATAAATTCACAGAGCAGAAGGTCTAAAAACAGATCACAGTATATATAATAATTCAGTTTACGACATATTAAATTGGCAAGAGAAAGATGGATTATCCAATAGATATTTGGACAGTGGGCTCATCTGCAAAATAAAAAAACAAATCCCTACCTCATACTTTAAACCAAAACTAAAATTTCCACATTATAAAAATTTAAACATAAAAATGAATAAATATATTAGAAGAAAATATGGGTGAATATCTTTGTATCTTATAGTGAGGTGAGAACTTTCCTTTTTTTTTCAGACTTTTAAAAATTGTATTATTTTTTTTCAAATAATCTCTCCACCCAATATGGGGCTTGAAACCATAACTCCAAGGTTAAGAAATCACATGCTCTACCAACTGAGCCAGCCAGGCGCCCCCAAAGGTGAGAATTGTCTAAGTATGAAACTAAAGGGAGAAAATACAAAAGGAGAAACTTCTATAAATGAAAAATTGGCACAAACTAAATTACAAGGGAAACAAGTGTGAAAACTTTTGTAATATATGCAGAAAAGAGTTGCTGTATGTAAATTCTTTTAAAGCAGCGAAAAATGTACATCCCCACAGAAAAACATGTAGAAGATATGAACAACAGTATGCCACAAAAGAAATGACGGGGCACCTGGCTGACTCCACTGGAAAAACATGCAACTCTTAATCTCGGCATCAAGAGTTCAAACCCCACGTTGGGTGGAGAGATTACTCAGAAATAGTTTTAAAAAGAAGAAATAATGATTTAACCATTGAAATGTCCACTCCCACCTGGCGATTCACAGACCTGTTCCCCTGGGGCTAATAATACATTATATGTTAATAAAAAATAAAAAATAAATTAAAAAGTCTACTCCCACTCTTAATTTGAGATAAAACACTATAATTTTTTTTTTCAAGGAAATTAGTAAAACATAAATCTTTTGAAATAATAGTACATATGAAATAGTACTTTTCTGGAGGGCAGTCAGCAACTTGTATCCACAGCCTTTAATATGTGCCTGTCCTTTGGTCAACAAGTCTATTCTCAGGGATTTATGCTAAGAAAATACTTAGTTTGTGCAATGTATGGTGTAATGAAAAAAATCTATATATATGAGCTAGTTCAAAGTCAATAGTAAAAGATGGTATACTTGGATTTTGGTTTCTAAATACTGTTCCCAACTAAAATGAACCTGGCTTTTTAGATAAACGTCAGATTCCAGGGCTGGAACAGGGGACATATAGGCTGCCTGGAACATTTTGTGACACAGCATTTTGTTACAGAAAGCCAAAAAGTTCTCAAAAAATTATGGACACATTTCAGAAGGACAAAGGACCCAATTTAAAGGGGGCTCCCACAGGCCAAATCTGAGACAATGTAAGGATCAGAATAAATAATGACAGTCATAGAATATTTTAAAACAAAGCATCTGAGTCTGTACTGATCTGAAAAAAATAAATGAATAGGTCAATAAAGAGGGAGAAGGGAAAGCTCTTCCTTATAGTAGAATAACAAACAACCAACGTCAAAGGAATATGGGGCTTGGAAAGTCGCCATTTTAGAACTATTGTAATAATAGTTTTAAAATTGTTTTGAAATTTTGAATGAAAAACCTCAATCAAGAGCCATCAATGAGTGGATGAAAGTTTGAGGAGGAACAGCATATTTTCAGTCTCAAAGTACCTCTCTACAGATTACTTAGGAATTAATAGGAGAAAATAGTGACTTTACAATGTGTTAATCCAGCAAATACAACCTTAACCAACGAATCAAAGTTCACATTACCCCTAATGGGACAAACCAGTATTATGTGCTTCCTGATGGGATGCCCTGAGACTATGACTTCCTGTGGTATTCTTGTTGAAACGTATTATCTCTCTCCAATCATGAGAAAATATCAGACAAATTGAAAGACACTTTACAGGATAACTGGCTTCTGCTTTTCAAAAATGTCAAGATCATGAAAGACAAAGAAAGCCTGAGGATTAAAGGAGGCTAAAGAAATATGACAACGAATTCCAAGACTAGATCCTAGATGAGAAAAACATTGCTATTAAGGATACTGGCAAAATTTTAATATGAACTGCAGATCAGATAATATTACTGTTTCAGTGTTACATGTCATGTCCTGACTTTGATAAACATACTGTAAGTATGTAAGGAAAAAAAATCCTGTTCTTAGGAAACACTGACTGAAATATTTATGGTTAAAAGGCATGATATCTGCAAATTATTTTCAAATGATTTAGAAAATATGCCTTGAGAGAAAGTCAATGGTAAAGAAGATGAGGCAAAATATTAACAATGAAGTAAATCTGGGGCGCCTGGGTGGCTCAGTGGGTTAAAGCCTTTGCCTTCAGCTCAGGTCATGATTCTGGAGTCCTGGGATCAAGCCCCGCATCGGGCTCTCTGCTAGCGGGGAGCCTGCTTCCTCCTCTCTCTCTGTCTGCCGCTCTGCCTACTTGTGATCTCTGTCTGTCAAATAAATAAATAAAATCTTTAAAAAAACAAAAACCAAAAAACAATGAAGTAAATCTGAGGAGACGTATACAACCTTCTATACTATTCTTGCAATTTTTCTGGAAGTGTAAAATTATATTGAAATAGAAGAATAAAAAAAACACAGCACTCCATCAGGATATTAAAGTGGAACTAGTCTATGGCAAAGGCATTTATTTATTGGCAAATAAAGATGCTGATACTGTTCAGTGAAAAAAAAAGCGTTAGACTCACCCCCTCCCCCACTTTGTTATACCCATATATGTAGAGCTGCATACCACAAATCCATGGAAGAATTCAACGTGTTTTTAACAACCCTCATCTCTGTTTGGTGGGGCCACGGAATACACTGTTTGTTTGTTTCTCTATATTTTCTAATTTTCCATCAATAAAAGTGAGTTGAAAGAGAGGTTATTCTTTCCAGGTGACTCTTCCAAGAAGAAAAAAATACAGCAGGCCATTTGGAGCCAGTCCGAGTCATGTTTTGTTCCTGGGCAGAAGAAACAATTGTATGATCTTCAGATGTGGTTTCTCAGGACGCCATGTGTAATTTATGTTTTTCTCCCAGACAGCTGCACCTTTGTGAGCATTTGCTTACCTGTTTTCATTTGTATCGCCTGCCTTTACAAAAGAGCCCACCAGATACAGGGGCTTGGAGTTGTCTGTTATTTCTGTGCAACTGTATTCTTTTATTTGGTGCCAAGCAGCTCTACTGATGTCTGCTCTTTTAATTTCCATCTAGAACCCTGCTTCCAGCAGCCCCTCTCCACAGGCCTCCACACCGCTCCGCGCCCCCAGAGTGTCAGTGGGTACTCGGAACCACAGGCTGGATGTGCGTGATTTTCCCGGAGCACCAATTTTCTTCAGATATGAGAAGGAGAAGACGTTATTAGACTCAAACAAGCCATTACATTCAGCCAAATTGAAAAAATGATGTAAATTTTAAAAATAAGATGGGAAAAAAGTAAAATAAAATAAAATAGGAACTTGAAATAACTTAAAGCTCAGAGGTCTCAGGCAAGCCTTTTCAGTGTAGCCCCTGGAATTCTGGAGGTAAAAGTTCCTTTCTCATCCACCTTTTAGGATTTTCCTGAGGAAAATCTTGAGAAGCAGGGATCTAGTACATTCACCCCCTCAGACTACTTCTTTGTTAGCCATTCATTCTTACACATCTTACGAAATAAGTCCTCCCCCTCAAGAGTGTCTACTCCAGAAGAGGCCCTGCCCACAGCCATCTTCTTGGAACCATACAACTGACAAGCAAGGGGATTCTTTTAAACACTGGCATTGGAAACATGCGTAACAAAACACAAAAAAAGGGAAGAAAATAACAATGGGACACAGTTTAAAGGCAATCGGTTTTTTAGTGACAGTTCCTGTGCACAAAGTGAGCCCTGGAGGTAGCCCAGTGAAACTCTGCGGTCCCTCCCACTGGCCTGCTCTTTTCAGGATCAATTCAAAACCTATAAAGGCTTAAATTGTATACATTAAAAAGAAGCAGGCTCCTGGGTGGCTCAGTCAGTTAAAGCATCTGCCTTCGGCGTAGTAGGTCGAGATCTCAGGGTCCTGGGATGGAGCCCTGCCTTGTACTCCATCCCCAGTGGGGAGTCTGCTTGTCCCTCAGGCCTCTCCCTCTACTCCTCCCCCTACTCATGCTCTCACTCTCTCTCATAAATAAATGTTTTTTAAAAAATGACCAAGAGAATAAAGATACACAAAAGAAAAACCTTGGCAAAACCACCTAAGATTAGACTATTTTAGACTTAGATGGTTGTCATTTATAGAAACAGAAAAGGTTAGTGCCCTGCGTCAGTTTTAGAATGTGCACAGAAACATTTTTCCCTTCGGGCCATCCAAATTGCCTGTAATGAAAACAGTCTCAATTGTAAAAATTAATGTAAAATAATGGGAGGTTGACTCTTAAGAATGAATCATTTTGAAAGAAGATGAAATCAGTTTCCTCTGATGTTATGTTTACCTACTTGGTTCTTCTGCAGATATTTTATTATCCTTGACCTTGAAGGCATTCCTTAGGTGGAAGAAAGACGTCTTGCTTTTAATACTTAGAGCACTGGAACCTATTCCCAGGTGGGAGAATCACTGGAGCAGAGCGTCTCACAGTTCACAATAGCACCACAGCATTTTCACTTTAACGGGTCACTTTCTTTTTTTTTTTTTTAAAGATTTTATTTATTTATTTGACAGACAGAGATCACAAGTAGGCAGAGAGGCAGGCAGAGAGAGAGGAGGAAGCAGGCTCCCTGATGAGCAGAGAGCCCGATGCGGGACTCAATCCCAGGACCCTGAGATCATGACCTGAGCCGAAGGCAGCGGCTTAACCCACTGAGCCACCCAGGCGCCCCAACGGGTCACTTTCAAATAGAAACCATCCTCTCTCCCTATTTCAGTGACATTTTGATTACCTGTTTTGTTTTGGGCTCTCTACCGCATCTGCTTTGGTTAAAATCAACCCAATGGATCAGAATCACCTCACTGGAAAGCAGCAGGAAGGCAGTGATTGTCTGAAATCCTACCTTGTCAATAGCAAGCACTCAGGAAAGGTGTCTTGAGTTTTTGCTGGCCTCCTAAACACAATGTTTTTGAGAGGAGACATTTCGTGCAAGAAAGGAGCTTCTTCTAATGACGTCAGAAGTGCATTAATGGATCTCCTTAGCTAAGCAGCAGTAAGGCTACAATACTTGAATCCACAAGCCAACTAATTTTGTTGCTAGGTCTCAGAGCCAACATGAAATAACATTTAGGGGCAGTCCCTGAGATCAACCAGGAAAAACAGCCAACTTCTGTTTAGCACAATGCATGGCATAGGGGAGACATTTAATGACTGTATGATGCCTCTAGAGGGGACAGGAAAGATGCTCCTGTGATCATGTACCATAAAGGTGTAGTACCACCCATTCAGTTCATTCAGCAAACCTTGTCACATGTTCTAGGCCATAGGGATACAGTAGCGAGGAACCAAGTGAAAATGAGTACTTTCTAGGAACTTACTCTCCAGTTGGAGTGGAGAAAACTTACACAATAGATAACTAAAATATATAGTATATTAGTCCCAAATGCTTAGGAGAAAAATAAAACAGGAAGGGTGTATGAAACGTTGGAGGGGAGTTAAAAGCCAGATATGGTGACCAGGGACGAACTCCCTAGGAAGGTGACTTTTAGTAAAGATATAAAGAAAGCGAAAGGCATATGGGTATCTGAGGGAAAAGCCTTCTGGACAATGGTGACAGCACATGCAAAGGCCCTGAGGCAGAGGAGTTTCAAGGAAGATCAAAGAGACTACTGTGTCTGTGCATAGGAGACGAGAGAAATGTAGGTGGAAAGAGCAGACCCCAGAAGCCCTGGTAGGTCCCAGTAAGACTTCTGTATCTAACAAGAGAGATGGGAAGGGATTAGGGTTTTTAAGCAGAAGAATGACAATACCTGACTTAGCTTGTAATAGGCGCACTTTGGCTGCTTTGTGGAGAGTAGACAGCAGGGGAGCAAGGGCTTACTTAGCTGGGAAGAGAAGCTATTTGTTCTAAAATGCAGTCTGGAGTTTGCAGTTTTAACGAACTTCCTAGGTGATTCTTATGTATAGGAAAATTTAAAAACAAAAATTGATTTTGTGCATTGGGGAGGGTATATGCTATGGTAAGTGCTGTGAACTCCGTAAGACTGATAAATCACAGACCTGTACCCCTGAAACAAATAATATATTATACGCTAATAAAAAATTAAAATTAAATAAGAATTTAAAAATTTAAAAGAATTTTTAAAAATTTTAAAAATTGATTTTATGATCTAATGATTTGGTAGTCTCTAAGCCACTGCTTCATTTTGCCTGTGGAGAAATAGGATCTTAGCCTTTGGTCTAAATTCAACTAATATCCTGCCGATTCAGCCACACAGTTCCTAACGGTGCTTCAGAAAAGAACTGCCAAGGGACCTTGGCCTCTTGCTCTGTGACACAAGATGCCCTCTGAGAGACACCTGCTCTACAGAAAAAGAAAGCAGAGCTAATGTGATCATTCAGTGACAGTGTATTTGATAAGGTCACAGAGCATGTACTCCAGAAATATAAGTTTCAGGGTTCAGCAAAAGACAGCATCCAAGCAAGTGATTTTCCAAAAATTTTTAAAGTAAACTTCTTCATTTTCTTTTATTTTTTTAATATATTCTTTTTTTGTTAAGATTGTATTTATTTATTTGACAGACAGAGATCACAAGTAGGCAGAGAGGCAGGCAGAGAGAGAGGGAAGCAGACTCCCCGCAGAGCAGAGAGCCCGATGCGGGGCTCGATCCCAGGACCCTGAGATCATGACCTGAGCCGAAGGCAGAGGCTTTAACCCACTGAGCCACCCAGGCGCCCCTTCATTTTCTTTTTGAACAGAAGTTAGTGAGCACGTGTCTCTTATTCTAAATATATACGTGTACATAGGCACCTGTATGTAGTCTGTTTATAGATTCTAAATTTTTATTAAAAATGCAGTCTATATCTCGAAATTTATGACTACTGCTTTTTACATACACTAACAGAAATTGATAATCACAAAAATTATGACCATTCTTTCTGACTGAATTTCATAATGCTAACCATTAGCATTTGTGTGGCACCTTGTAACTGAGATGATGAGACACAGTCCCACAAACTATACAAAAACATTTCTTTCTACTTTATAGTCACTATGCGTGCCCCCGCGCATGCTCACAGCCTACCTAGTTCGTAATCTGTTCAAGAACAAAGACGGTCTTCTGTTTACCTTTCCTGTTTTTCTATTCCTTCTGTATACCTCTGAAATATTTTAGGCGCCTCTTCTGAATTCTGCAGCCCTCAGGCATGCAGGCGAACACCCAGCTGACCACTGACTGACCCATCTAGAGCAAGGCAACCCTGAGAATTAATTATCAGATATTCCACTCCTCTATTTATTCGACTTCTTTGGCTCTACCACAAACAACTCCAAGAGGCTAAAACCTTTATAACTAAGAGCCTTAAATATAGTAGAGTGGATTTATTGGATCCATGGGCGGTTTTTCATGAGAACATTTACATCCTGCCCCTCTTCTATCCTTTGGCCCAATTTCTCAAAAGTCTTTCACCCTGAACGGCTAATTTCCTGTGAATTTCTATAAAGGCATATAATGAGTTGAATTTTTAAAAAACATTCATTGTTCACAGGATGGTGGGTTACCCAGGGACGGGTGTTTCTCTTGAATAGAGTGCAGGAAGTTGGCTGCAGATAATAGACACAGATTACCTTCTTGAGTGGAAGACGCCTCGAGGTGCTGAAGTTTAAGGCCAGTGTCTAACCTTTGAGGCTTTGTCGACAGGAATAAGTAGCAAAGGACACAGACGCTGACGACAAAGGCAAGTAGAACCAGGGCAGCAGTTCCCAGTCCAACCAGGGCACCGATGCTGAAGAAACAGGAAGAACATTCTCACTGTCACACAAAATGGTTTACACATACACTAAAGAGAAGGTCTGAAGATTGTTCGTCCTCGCTTCAGTCATTCCTCACCAAACTCTATTTTAGTATAAACAGTATCTGATGGAAATCTACAGGTCAACGTTTGCTTTCCTCAAATTCTTCTATTTTCTCTACACATTTATATATTAACATTAGTATGGAAAACCATGTGAACTCATATGGCAGGTGAAAAGTCACATCATTCTCTCAGGCAAGTCTAAAATTATTTCGGTCAAAGAAACCTCTGTTAGTATATTTTAGAAGGAAAAATTGTGTTCACCTACAAAAGATGAAAAAAAAAAATAATGACCAGTGCAAAAGTAGTGAAGCAAATTTTTACCAGAAATGGAGAACTTTTCTTTTGGAGACACGTATGGAAGATAGCACTTACTAATATACAAAACCACAACTCTTACAACAAAGAAGAAAGGAAAGCAATGTTTATAGAATTTATATAACACTCAGGTGTAGCCTGAGTTTTTCCTTTCTAAAAGAGCATAACACCAATGGCTTCTGGCACTAAAGAAGAAACCCTTGTGTTTTTCTCAAAAAAAAAAAAAAGTGTATATCTGATATTATTTTCTCTGCATTCACTTTGTAATAATTCTTTCTGATATAGTTATCTATAAGACTAATAATTTGAGAAATAACACAGTTTTCATAAGCCTGTGAACTTCATATTTTTAAATGGGAAAAGGAGCTTGGAAAAAAATTATCTTGAAAGACTAAGAAGCAAACATATGTACTTTACTTTCTCGAATCCAAAGTATGTGTGGGTAGGTAAATACACATAAAGAGATTTTAAGCTGCTCAAGAGCACATACTTCTGTTGACTTTCCCATAGTGCTGGGCATACATATTAAAAGCTCTGAATACGGCACTTAGCTTATAGTAAATAGAAGTAAATGATAGTAAATAGAGGGGTGCCTGGATGACTGAGTCGGTTAAGCGGCCAACTCTTTTGATTTCTGCTCAGATCACAAGCTCAGGGTGGTGAGATGGAGCCCGTAGACAGGCTCAGGCTGGGTGAGAAGCCTGCTTGAGGTTCTCTCTTTCCCTCCCCGCCAACTCTTAAAAAAAAAAAAAAAAAAAAGTAAATTATAGTATAATCATCACTGAAAAGTAATCAACATTGAAATGGTCATAAAAAGTAATGACCTTTTTCTTCATCATTGTCCTGGCTTGCCTGCAGGCTTCTGCTATTTCCTAGAGATTAGGGCCCTGACAAGTCTGACAAGTACCAAAGGGAAGGAGGGGAGAATTTGACTAGGGAGGCTAGAGCTCTGGAAAAAAGGGAGAACAGAATTAAAAGTGAGGTGCTCAAGCTCATCCCTTTTATCCTTGATTTAGAAGATAAGGGCCCCTGCCATTTAGAGATTGCTTCCTTGGCCACAGACTTGGAGTCAGACCTCCAAAGATACTTGTGCTTGGTCTCTTAATGTCAGCCCAGTCCCCCGAGCCCTGCACACAGTGAGGACTGGATAATTCTGTGGCTAGAGTCAGTATATGTTTTGCATTTAAACTGGAGTTTGCCCTCTCTTCTGGGCTCTCTTCCAAGGGCGAGAATCCCCAGCTTTGGCAAGTTGTCTTTCATGTTTGTTGACATCAAAGCTAACTTTTATAGGTTCCATGCGTCAGGGAGGGTTAGGACTAGGTGCAGACACAGGGGAACATAATCCACTTCATTAACATTATCTGCTGTACAAGACAGCTAGGCTGCCACACATCTAGAAAGATTCTTGAAATGAGAACCTGTTATTTAAAAAATGCTCAAAGTAAAAAAAGTAATTTAATCAATTTAAAAGTAAGATTGTCAACCTAATTAAATTCCACATGTGTATTGTGAGCTTTTAATGTACACAATTTTAAAACCCATCATGTGATTTGTAGGAGAAACAGAACATGCTCTTTCTGCTTTCTGTTATAATGAAAGAAGGTTCTTCATAATCTTGAAAGACAGTTTGTGTTACAGTTCCATTTTATAGAAGCTTTGCTTCCTGCATACAAAACTCTGCTTAAAGACAAAACTCTAGGAATCTCCTAAAACAGTCATTTTCACAACTACTTACTGAACTTATGTGTTGCCCTGTGCAACAGGCATTATTTTCCTAGGCCCTAAAGCAGGTTATGAAAGAAAGCCCTCAGAGGTTAGGGATTTGGAAGAGGGAAAAAGACTGTGGTGGGCCCGCCACAAGAAAGAGAGCCTTATCCTTTCCTCACAGCACCATGATGGTGGTCTTCTTTCCAGTCCCTGGGGATGGGGGGTCTGAGGCTGCAACTTTGTTCATGTCACAGTTCTCCTACCTAGCACCTTGGCTTACTCCCTAGGGGTACCTGTGCTCTGCTTTTCTCCAGCAGCTGCAGAATCTCAGAACGAATGCTAGTGACTTTGAGAATATTTTGCTCAATTGAACTATTTTAAATTTGGGCGGAGAGTAAAGAATATGAGGGAAATGAAGCACTGAATTTTTGCCTCCCCTTTGTGTTCTCAATGCTCAGTAACTGATAACATCCCCAGGTTTAACATTACCAATGGTGCTCTCAGTTGAAATGATTTTTGTAGGTCCTAGGAACCGAGCCATACTGTCCGTTGTGTCCGTGCTGAATGAAGACCCCAGTGAGCTCTTCATTCTTTGTGCCCTCATAAGCCTTTGCTCTGCTGCCTATCACTTTGGAACTATTCAAGGAACCGAGAATTCCAGGCACTTTGCAAATCGAGTTTGACTTAAGAGTTGCCAGCCTCTGTCCAAGGTGCTGCCGTCATTATTAACACCTTGAAAGACTCAGAGCTGGGTTACTATGCTATTTTCCAACAGGCCAGATAATATACCAGTGCAATACTGATTATTTCTCCGAATGAGAGGGATAAGCTGCCATTATTTTCCAAGATTATGCCCCACTCTGGCACAACACAATGTTAGCCAAACTTACTGGTTATGTGGCACTCCTTTTGAAATTTCTTTTTTTGACGCTAGCAATACATCTTGAAAAAATAATTTATTGCCTCAAGAAATAGCATTTAAAGTCACTTGCTGTGGACTGGACATGTGTGACAAATTCTGGATCATGCTAGAGGATTAGAGAAATAACACCCTTCTGCTTACCAGCAGTCTCTCTCTTGTCACGCATAAGCTAATAGGTTTGTGAGAAACAATTGAAGATGGATTTGGAATTCTTCCGCATTCATTCTCCAGGCAAAATCAAAGAATCAAGTTCAAAGGTTGCAATCTTGGGGGGGGGGTGGAGAAAGCATTTCACAATGAAAATATCTGCGTAAATACTAGGTGGAATGAGTAAATTCCCATCATAATAAAAAGAGGCAAGAAAGACTCCACCTTAGAAAGTCTCTTGTCTTTCCCGTAATGGCCGAGTGGCTGAGGTGCTAAGAAAGGGCTATGCCGAAAAAGGTTCTACAGAGTATGTGTTATAGAGAGTAAAATCTTTCCTGCCTGTGGGTCTCCAGTTCGGTTCTGGGTCAGTGTCAGATCATCTGAAAAGCGCAAATTGTAAAGTCCTGTCGCACACACAGACACACACACAGGCGCGCGCTGGCGCGAGCGCGCACACACACACACACACACACACACACACACACACCCCTTTTTGATTCCTTCTCACCCTCAGAGAGACTTTAAACACTCTGGTCCTCGGTTAACACATTAAAATGAGTCCCAAAGTCGCTCCCTTTCTATTCAAGGCACCAAAAGCCCAAACAAATAAAAAAGAGAATGAAAAACTCCTCAAGTTATCTGCGCGTCTTCTCTCTGCGGGCTGAGCCTCCTGCCTGGAACTGGTCCCCGGCGGGCGCACAGCCCGCGCTCCTCCGGCGCCAGCCTCGCCCGGGGGCCAGGGCCCACTCACACTTCTGGCGGCCACAGCCTGACGCTCGCGGGACCCGGGCAGCACCGAACGCGTCCCGGGTGGGGGGGAGTGGGGGAGCTCTGAGCCTGGCGCGCTTTCTCTGCGGGTCCCTCACCCGCCCGCGGAGCCTCCATGTCCTTCCGGAGGGCCCCGACCCGAGCAGGTGACCCTGCCACTCCCGGGGTGGCCCCGCTCGTCGCCACCCCAGAGCCCGCCGTCAGCCCGCCGCCCTGCCCACCTGAGGCTCCACATATAGCTGTGCTTGTAGGGGAAGTAGCTGCCCGGCTCGCTGCAGCAGTACTTGAGGTCGGCGAAGCCGCAGCAGTAGAGCAGGGCGGCCCCCTCGCCGCTCCGCGGGCACTCGAAGGGTTCCACGAAGCTGTGGTTGAGGCTGTAGTAGCCCGAACACACCCGAGTCGCCTCGCTCATCGCTGGCGGCTGCGGACAGGGGCACGAGATCCCCGGGACTTGCGCTCGGACCGCACGCGTCCCGCACCGCCCGCGCCCGCGCACCCCTGCCAGCCGGGGTCGGTCGGACAGCCTGCGCGTTCAGCCTTCGCGCGCCTCCTCTGCGCGCTCTCCTGCCCCTGTCCACACGGGGTCTGCTTTACTCGCGCTTCTCCCTCTCCTTACTGAGTGTCCTTTTTTCCTGCCGGTCTTCGATCCTGTATCTCTTCTTCCCCTCCCTCCGTGGGCTTTCTTCACGCTCCCTCGATTCCCCTCCACCTCCCCTCACTTCATCGGCACCCTGGGGAGCTCAGCTGGTCCCACTGCACGCCAGAAAGCGATTTCACGCGAAGAGTGAAGGTGTCGTATGTGTTTGCCGAAGTTGCCGTTCTGCCTGCCGGGGACGGGGCAGGTGGGGTCCAGGCAAAGACAGTGTGGGGCCCGGGGAGCCTTCACCCGCAGGGGGCCACCGACCCCCTCCAACCCCTGTGCTGGGGCTGCGTACTGGGCAGAGCCAAAGACAGAACTACCAGGGAGGGGGTGGGTGGTGAGGAGTACTCCGTCTTTGAGAAGTACACGTGAAACATTAAAATCTGCCAGTTAAAAGAAAGAAAGAAAGAAAATCAAAGACAGTAACAAGGTTTCTCACCAAAAAGCTAGCCACGCATTCCGTATAATATGAAATGGCCTGCAAAGGGAAGGACAGGCCAGGGGTTCAAGAAAAGAAAGCGAGGGCTTTCTGCAGAGACAGGTAGGAAGAGAAGGAGCAAAGGAAATAGGGAGAGAAAGACCTGCATCCATTCTGAAGAGCAGCAGAAATTTCTCTTGTATGGTACTCTCATTTAAGGATGCATTTGTTCGCAAAGTCTTTTAAAATAACAATAGTAATGGATGCCGTTGAAGTAAACCAAAGAACATCTGGGAGTGTAAAGAAGAAAATAATAATAGCCATAAGGTGGGAGAGGAGATGACTGACATTCATAGACTGGTAATATAGACAAAACGGTGTTCCTTCCTCTTATTATTATTATTATTTTTTTCTGTATCTTTCCTTTTAGCCAGAGAGTTGGTTGGATGTTGAGATTCTGAATTTTACCTTGTTGGGTGCTGGGTATTTCTGTATTCCCAGAAGTATTCATGAGCGTCATTCTGGAATGTGGTTAAGTCACTTGGACACGGTTGGAGTCTTTTGAGTTTGCTTTTAACCTTTGTTGGCAGAACCAGAATGGTCTTGAGGACTAAAGATTCCCAGTCACTGACATGATGCTCTTCTGAGCCCTCTACTCGACACCTGTGGATTCCTAGTCTTACCATTCTGACTGATGGAAACAAACTATTCGAAGGCCTCCCAACAGCTCACAGGAGTGTTCCCTCTGCTCCTTTTAGGTCGCTCTTTCCCTGCTTCCAGTAGTTTCTTGATCAGTACTCAGCTAAAGACTCAAGGAGATCCTCCAGGAATCCAGTTCTGTTTCTCCAGCTCTCTACTCCCCGGTATCCTCTGGCCACCATGGCTTCTTGTCTTCTCAACTCAGTCTTCTCACCCGAGGGAAACCACTGGCCTCTCACTGGGTCCTCTCCTGGTGCTGCTGCCATGTGGAAACTCCCCAGGCAGCAAGCCAGGGCAATCATAAGCCCTCCCGTCTGTCCCTCTCTTAGGGATCATTGTCCTGGGCTCCCTGATATCCACAATCTGTTTCCTGTTTTTAGTTTTTTCAAGTAAGAGGGTTAATCTTGTCTCAAGCCATTTTAGCTGAAGTTGGCCAGGTGATTGGACCTGATCCAAACTAGGCCAGCAGGGTTCTCTGTCCTGGGATTAGGATTCTGCCCTGGGGACAGGAATTCCCAGGGAGCTAGTGTATAGGAAACACAGAACAAAGCAGGCAGGAGCAGCAAAGAAGGGTGGAGGGGAGTGCCCGTGGTTTTGCAATTCTGAACAAGTCCTTTCCTGAGACCCATTGTATTTCCAACACTCTGATTTTTGGGACATCCCTGACCCCTTAAAGTAAAATCCCTTTTCTGTCTGAAGTGCATTCAACTTGGATTCTACTAGTTGCACCCAAAGCATTCTAACTCCTACAGCATGGCTTCCTGCGATGCTCTTCCTGCGACAGAGCAGGCACTTGAAAGTCAGAAACCTGGGCTCTTTGACCAATGAAGCTTGTTCTGTTGCAAGGTGATGGTGTGGGGTTGGGGGGCACTTTAGGCAGCACGAGTGGACTTTTCTTCCTGTTGTGTAAGAGGAAAAGAAATTCAGGGATGAAAAGAATGAAAGTTCTTTTGGACGTATTATCGACTATCTTAATAAAACATACCGAAGTCTTTCTGGAGCCTGAGACACCAGGGTGGGACGTGAGTGGTCGGGAGAATGATGGAAACTGAGAGCAAATACTAGGAAACGTGCTCGGGTGGCAGGCAGAGGGAGGACTGACACCTCGCTGAGGGCCCCGGGGGCGGTTAGAAGCCCAAGCTTTCTGGTGGAACCATTCTGCTGGGTCCTGTGATTTTCTCCAGCAGTGAATGTTCCATGATGGAGAAACAGGAGCAGGGAAGTGAGCAGTAGGACTTGCCAGGGTGATTCTCTGGGGCTGTGCTCTGCCCCCTGCCCCCATGCCTCTAGAGTCACCACAGTGCCTTGGCACTTCTCTAGCCCTAGATACATGCCATACACGCATGAAAACACACACACACAGAGAAAGGCAGGCCTGCAGCTGCTAGCCTCCACCAAACTTGGACTACCTCGAAGCCTCTGAGGTTCAAGTAAACAAAAGATCCTTTTAACACATGGGACTTAAGGGCAGTGTCAAGACTGAGGCTTGAGAAGAAGCCTGCTGCATGGTCCCATATGAGCCAGTCCCCAGGTCATGGCCTCCAGACAGGAGGTGTTCTGGCAGCCCGTGGAGGTGGGGCTGGCCCAACACCCGGAGACTGCCATAAATTACACCTTTCATTTTCATGTATCTCACTGGTTCTCAACAAAAGTGGTACCCCTCCTCCTTTGGGAATATTTAGGGAGTATTTTGGAAATAAAGGGACGGTTTTGATTGTCATGATGACCGAATGCCCTCCTGGCAATGAGGGATGTAGGCCAGGATTGCTAGACGTCCTGACATCCTGCGACATCTACAGAAAAATGAAGAATTGTCTGTGTTTTTCAATTGTTCCCCAGGACATTGACACAGATGCAAACTGTGTTTATCTAGAACCTGTTTCTGGGCTACGAATAAAATATAGCGTATTTGTTGAATTTTCCAGGAACGTAACTACCATGTAATTTGAGGGAAGACTGTTCTTTGTTTCGTGTGGAACTTTACCAAGAGTTTTCCACCCCTGGAGAAAATCTGCTTCCAATGGTAATGTTGCCCGCAATGTCGTGTGTGGGTTGGCACCTGGGCAACTGCCTGTACTAGCCTACATTTGGGCTCGGCAGTGCCTCAGAGCCGTTGCGTGCACACTGTTGGTGTCAATGTTATATCTCTGGGTATCGTTGTGCTTGAGCACATCCTCATGGAAATACATACTCCGTTACAGATTTGTTCCATTCACTGCTTGATACCACGATGCAGGCATTGCACAGATCGCATTCGTCTGCTAGAGCCACAGACTGGGTGGCTTTAACCACAGACCTTTATTTTCTCACGGCCAGAAGTCTGAGACCAAGGTGTTGGCAGGGTTGTTCCTTCTCAGGGCTGTGAGGGAAGGATCTGTCCCCAGCCTCTGTCCTTGGCTTGTCACTGGCCGTCTTCTCCCTGGGTCTTTGCATTGTCTTCTCTCTGTATGTGTCTGTGTCCAAATTTCCTCTTCTTACAATGACCTCATTTTAACTCAGTTACCTCTTTAAAGCCCTTACCTCCAAACAGGGTCACATTCTGAATGAGGTACTGGGGGTTAGGACTTGGCCATACGAGTTGGGGTGTGCTAAGATTCATCTCATACCATTGGGCATGTAGATCAGTCATGCTATGTACACACTTCATTTCAAAATAGCAAAGGGAAAGTTACTGAGACACTTCTTAAAATAACAGGGGACACTTGAGTTGGATAGGGTTGAGAATGACTGGTAAGCTCTATCAGTAGGGCAACGGCCTATGGTATGTCTCAGAGGTGAGTGTTGCTCCTTACCTCTGATCTCCAGCCCAACATGATTCACCCAGAACAGGCATGATGGAACAAATGGAGAGAGAGATTGAGAACAGCAGGTATCTGGCTATTGGGTGAAAGCAAAGCAAGGGTTCACAATGAAGCTGACTTGGCTGTAGGAAAAACGAAGAGGCCAGATGAGTGCTTTGCTCAAAAGCTTTCAACAGATCCTTATTTCTAAACCTGCTGTAAACCAGGGCCACTCCCTTCTCCTCACTTCACTGCTCTCTGGACCATCTTGAATGTGCTCTCCTGCTCTGGCAAAACAGACTCCTTCCTGCGTCAGAATCATCTTCATGTATTTTTCCATCCAAGAGATACCTTGACTTTTTTCTTTCTCTTGCAATCTTCATCCAAAGTCCAGCTCACCACCCAGTTACCTGAAACTGCTAGAAATCAGGCAATTCCTAGATAGAACGGCATTTGAGAAGACACACGTGATGAGGCCACCAGGAAGCAGGGGTCCTGACAAAGCTGGCTTATGGCTTATAAGCTCCCAGGCAGCAGAACACATGCATACGCAGGTGGAAAACCAAAAGGAGTAAAGTTACTTGTTAGCGATAGAAGGAGGTTAGAAGTGGAAAGGGAGTTCCTGAGTGAGTGTGATGCCCACGACAGGCTGGTGGCAATGCCTCTTGCTGCCGTAGGGGTCATAGCGAGCCCTGTCCCTAGAGCTCTGTGTGTCCCTCCATCCCTCCGGTACCAGCCTCCATGGGAGCAATGTCTGGTTTCCTGCGAGTGCCCCCTGGTTGGGATGGAAATCCCCTTTACCAGATTTAACATTACAGCTGTTATTGACTTTGGGGGAACACAGCAAAGGTTAGAGAACCTTAAGATGCACATCCCTCTATAGCTTTCAAATCACGTCTTGATTCTAATGAGTAATTGTTCCTCCCTTCCTCCTTCCGAAGGTTGTCTATGCATTAGTGTCTGGGCACAGCCCTGACTTGGACGGTGGCAGGTCCTCCCCCGGCACCACAGCCAGCCCCTTGACTGTTTAGCTGCAGTCACCACTTCAAGGGTTAAGCATCAGACCTCAGCAGGCTGAGTCAGAATGTGTTTCAAGCTCTTGCTGCAACGCTGGGACAGAAGCTGTCTGTCCCTTCTGGATGGGGAGGAAAGCCCAGGCTCTGAGGTCACTGGCAGTCAGTTATGCTACAACAACAATGGGAGTTTGCCTTGGGATAAGGAGGACGTTGCAGGTAGCCGTGCGGAGGGGCAGAAGGAAATTGGGTCCTTTTTCCACATGGAGTCCCTGGCCTGAGGTTTCCTTTAGCAGCCAATTAATTGCTTTACTGTCCAAACCTCTCTGAGCTGGGTTTTCTGACACTTACATCTGGAAGTACCCCAACAAATACTATGTTTCAGGAGGATGAGGCCCATTCTAACATTTGGGGCAATTGGTGCGAGCCCCGCTCTCTGGCCAGAGGGTGGCTGGGAGGTCTGGGGAAGTGCTGCGTTGCGGCTGCCGAGCTGCGGGCTGTGAGGCCTGGTTTGGGAGCTTTACCTGGGAGTCCCACAACATGAGTTTCAGTGACACCTCAAAGACACTGCTAACAGCAGTGTCTTCAATAAACCACACATTACATCGGAAGCTCAGTGCTCAGTGGCCATGGGGAATGCCTGTGAACCTCAGATGTGCTGGGGGCGGTGAGGAAGGTAGACCTAACACCTCCTGTCCTTACTCCCATGTGTGGCCTCACAGTCCCCCCTCACCGCCTCCCACTGGAGGATCCCAACCACAGACAGACGGAAGGATGCTAACCGTTACCCTAGCTTTGTCTGGGACCTCAGAGGACTGTCTTACCTCAGATACTTCTCTGACCCAGTCAGGGGGTAAGTGAAGAATAGAGGGGATGCGCGTGGTGAAAAGAAGGTTCTCGTGGCGGTGCTGGCTCCAGGACACGACAGTGCGTCCTCGCACACCAGTGATGGGTGTGGAGGGAAGACAGTTCTGCACATGTCACCAAGTGGCGACAGTTCTGCATGTGCAGGGACTGTCATGAACCCTTTATGTGTATTGTATCCCTTAAGCTTCCTGGTTTGCTCCTCTTCAGAGATGAGGACGCTGAGCCACAGGGAAGTAAAGGTCCAATGGCCAGCAAGAGGCAGAGTAGGAATTTAATCCCTGCTACGTGGCTCCGTTTTCTTAACCCTTATACTCTGAAAGCCTTAATTTCTGAGCCGTACCTCCCTTTCTGCTCCTGGATGCCTCCAGGGATTTTTGAAGGGACATTCCTCTTTATACTTTGAAGTATGTTTTTTATATGTGTCCATATACTGCCCTCCTGTATTGTCTATGTATAAAATTACATGTTATTTACTTTGTATATTATTGTTCATAAAGTTAAAAAAAAATGTCTCCAGAGTACACCCTCATCTAAGAAACTCTCTTGCTGGGATCCACGCTGGGACTCTCAACGTCAGCTACTGCTGAAGAAAGGGTACCTGGCCCAAGAATAGGCCCCTCTCCTGGAGAAGCTGTAGGGGTAGAAGCAGGAGCCAAATTTAGAATCGCAATCTGATGTAGAAAGGACTGTCAGATTTCATCTAAGTCCTGAACTTGCCGGGAGAACATTCTGGCCCTTGAATGAGCTAAACAAGGTAATGGCTCATGGCCCAGTGGACGTGGCTGATTTATATTCTTCTCCTTTGGGATGAGCATCACCATGCAAAGATATTCAAAGGTTTTGTGCCTCCAGGTGAAGAACACGACCGAACCAGCGCAGAGTTAGGGAACCTAGCACGGAGCTCTGGCACTTCGCCAGGAAGCGGTGGCTGTCACCAACAGATGACACAAATCCTCCACTGAAAGCAGGTCACCTCATGTAACACTCACGGCTTGAGCTGAGACAAGTCTCCTTCCCAGCTCCTGAGGGGTCTGGGTCTTCCACTAGTCCCCGGCATGGGGCAGAAATGAGGCAAGTTTACTGTGTCAGAAGAGCTCAACAACTCATTTCTGAGCCTCTCCTTTCCCTAAAACTCTCCAGATGTATGGCGAGGAAAAAGGCCCTTCCTCATGGGAGGAGGCAGTTTGATTAGAGTTTCATTTGTCAGTATGGTATTTTGTGATTTTAAGGGGTTTTCTCTTACAGTACCCTATGTTTAACAATTATTAACCTACTTTTAATAGTTACTTTTAAGCTGCCCTCCCCCTACCAAGAAAAAGGAAAAGAGTCTCACTCATTTCACGTTTACTCTGCTTGTAGAGATCCAGATACATATTCTTATATCTCAGGCTGATTTCGTGGGTGTTCAAAATGGTTTGGTGGATATCTAGCTCAATTCAGAGGACTGGTTGAAATGGGGTCCGCTACTTGTCTGCCATCTTGTTTCTTCCTCCCATTTTGCATTGACCATGAGTCAGATGTTGTCCTAAAGAGGAACTCGTCCTACCCCCTTCTCCCAGATCAGAGTGGAATTGGCCATTTGTGCTCTTGGCATCTGACGGCAGAGGCACTGTTCAGATAGAGGCTCTTAAGTATGGAGTGAATGAGTGGTCCAGAGCAGGTGGGTGCTAGTGAGTGGCAGAAGTGAGGTAGCCTAATCCATTAAAATCTTCAGATTTAGTACATGGATGGTTCCCAAAGACAAAATTGATGGCCAATCTACCACGGTTCCGTGTGATATGTATGGTTGGAGAAACTAGTCTAAATCAGTATTTACTCAAAGACTCTGCCCCTTTGTCTGCTGGATTTTGCAGTTCTGGGAGTCAAGGACTGGGGATGGGCTCTGCTGGCCAGAAAGTTTTGGTGCCTCAGGGAGGGATGCTCCTGCCAGGAGAAATAACTGTGTTGTCTATACAGTGGGCCCTGAGACTGCCTCTTGGCCTTGTCCAATTCTCCGTGCTTCCTGGGGAAACTTCTTGTCCTCCTCTTGGAATAAAGTGTCCGTGTTCTTAACTTCTGGTTGTAATTTCAAGTATTGCTACCAATATTCAAACATCTGTGGGTGTCTCCTAGGTCAGCTGAGCCACTGCCCCAGGGCCGTGGCCACAGCTGTGACAGCAGCAGCTCTGTGGATGTGACGTGGGGTGGCAGTGAAAGCAGAGGCCTATTGTGGCAACATAGGTGGCCTTAGGTGGCCTCAAAGCTTTTGGGGGCAGGAGAGATCTCTGAATTGACGAAGGCTAAGAGGGCTTTATTTGTTTGCAGAAATTAGCTGTCCCTCTGTATTCACCCAGAGATAAATGCAGGTAACTGGGGAGATGGGAAGTGACTATAAGTGCTGAAATAGTGAGGGAAGCTGAAGCAAAGAAATGCTTTTAATTACTATTTATGCAGCATCGTGTAATGGTGTGACCTGGGCAAACACAGGCTGTGTATTTTCAAGCCTGAAACACTTTTGGTGACTGCCAAGTTGGTGAGGGAGCAAGAGAACCTTTTTTTTTTTTTTTTTTTTTTTTTTTAAACCTTACCTATACAAGGCTTTCTGGTAGGAGAATTATTTAGAAAAAAAAATTTAAAAAACGTTTTACTAAGTTCTAGGATAGATTTATTTTATAAATTTTTTGAAAATTTGACTGCCTCCTTCCATATTTTACCAGAAGAAAAATATAGAAATGCTTGGATGTTTTTTATTTAGAAAAAACAAAGGCTTAAGCGTGTAATATATCACTTACGTTGGTTATATTGTAGCAGTATTGTTTTATGATATGGTATTATGACAACTGATACAAATTTACAACACTCAGGTGAAAAATCATTTCTTAAAACTGGATGAAATCTGACGCAAATACCAGTCTAGGGGTGGGAAACTTAATCTCAGTTATATTTGGGGATGCCTTTTCCTCTTGCCCCATATTGCAAATGTCCTGGCAACAAGAGGTGATTGATTGCAGACAATTTGTGAGTTCAACAAGTGGGCTGGTGGGAACAGTCTGCCCCAGCTGCTAGCAATCAGGGGTGCTTTTTTGGTAGATAATTAAGTATAATAATAATGCTGATTAAAAAGTTGCTCTGCTTTTTATTATCACCACGCACTGGCAATTTTAAACAGTCAGTGATAGAACTCCTTCATGAAACAAATCTCTGTGGGTTATAAAGTCTGAACAATTGCTTTAAGTACTCTTGAGTGGGGTGCCTGGGTGGCTCAGTTGGTTAAGCATCTGCCTTCGGCTCAGGTCATGATCCCTGGGTTCCAGGATCAAGCCCAGGGATGACGATGACATTTATCATCATTGTCATTGTCCGGCTCCCTGCTCAGCAGGGAGTCTGCTTCTCCCTGTCCTTCTACCCTCTCTCCCTTCTACCCTCTCCCTGTCCTTCTACCCTCACTCATGCATGCACACGCTCCCTCTCTCTCTTTTTCTCAGGTAAATAAAATCTTTTAAAAAATTTAAAAAAAAATAAATACTGATGAGTATTTATTTATTTATTTTTATTTTTTTTTAAAGATTTTTATTTATTTATCTGACAGAGATCGCAAGTAGGCAGAGAGGCAGGCAGAAAGAGAGAGAGAGAGAGGAGGAAGCAGGCTCTCTCCTGAGCAAAGAGCCCCATTCGAGGCTTGATCCCAGGACCCTGGGATCATGACCTGAGCCGAAGGCAGAGGCTTAACCACTGAGCCACCCAGGCACCCCCGATGAGTATTTATTAAAAGCACTTTTTATTACTTATCTTTTCATAAATCTTTCGTTCTACATGAACTTGAGTTAGAAGAATCTTCAGGTATTCAGCCCATCCCTGCTCCCAACCCCCACGCCTGCCATGGGACATTAGTCGTACACGCTTGTTTAGCTCTACTCTCTAAAGACTCGGAACCATTTGAGTGAATCCCCGTGAGGCTACATGTTCCTGTGCCCGAACTGTGGCTTCAACTCAGAAGAAGCGAAGACAACACACCGATTAGACAGATGAAGAAGCAGACCTTCAGCCACTCCGGTTCTCCCATTCTGTATAACAACCTGGAATTTCTATTTGTGTTTACAATTTAAAACAGGGAATGAGCATGCGAGCTGCAATGCATAATATTTCCTTTTCGTTGGAGCCTCTTTATCTACGGAATTTGCATAATAACTTTCAAATTGAAATTTTGTATTTTAAATTAACAGTTTGCTTTGAAGCTAAGGAATGAATCATCAAGAAAATAGTTATTATTATGTGATTAATTCTTGAAACAATTGGCTTATGGAGGTAAGGATGTCAAAAGAAAAAAAGAAAAAAAAGATGAGCTCCTGGTGTCCAGTGTGTTCGTTATGCCGGTGCTCTGTGTTCATTCCATTAGAGATGCGATGCCACTGTTCTTGGCTCCAGGGTCTGTCTGAAGGTGACAGGCCTGCCTAACATGGTCCCTAGGACTGTCTCTGTGACTCCCGGGCACCCGTCTTCTCCCCTGCAGTACAATAGCCACTGTCCGCCTTGCAGGAGGGACAGTGGGGATCATGGGTAACTGCCATCCCTTCCTTATTGCGTGCCGGCTCAGCTCGCTGCCCTTCTCAGCTCTCGGTACCACAGCCTTCCCCGATGAGCGCTGTGTGTGCATCATTAGAGGGTGATAGGTCAGAATGGGAACAGGGAATTTGGAGTCATGCATCTCACTGTTTTGTCTTGAGAGTGTGGAAACATGAAACACAGTTAATTTTTCTGTTCGTTTATCTTGCCACATTCGTCAAGAGTACCACGGAATCATATTTAAGCCGGGATTCTTATGAGTGCTATCAATTTAAAGAAGTAAAAACGATTGCATTTCTGGTACTCAACTCACAGAAGCTTAGAAGTATTATATTCCACTTGAGTCCCTGAGTGTGTTAATTACAACTTGGCTTCATTTTTCTGGGATACGGCAGTATTCATCACTGATGATGTTATTGTTCTGTAGGCTTGTCAGGATAAAGTGTTATTTTCTATTATGTGGGTGATGGTGTCTCTTTCAAGGTGACAAAAAAGATCAGTTTTGTAAAACAATATTCATCAATAAAACCATGAAGTACCCAATTGTGCCGACTCTTACGCAAGGTGCTTAACTCACTCTACACATTGTTGGTGATTCTGCCTAAGGGTGCTTGCTTCTCCTCAACACGGCCTGTTTTCCTTTAGAACATCATGGCTATTTGAGCCAGGTGGTTAATTTTTCCTACATGCATAGAAAAAACAAGTTACTAATCCCAAGAAGTTACCCGTGGAGATTCTCTTAGGTTTGCTGCACTCAGCAAGAGAAGAAAAAAATCCCTTTAATGGTAGGACTGGGAGATCTGGGTGGATACCTCAAACAGCCAAGGTATGGCCTGGGTCTTGACTCCAGGTGTGTCTGATTTGTCATCACAAGAAAACAATCCCTACTGACTACACCACCCATTCCTGAAAGTTGTCCAGTTTTCTCTACAGCCTGTCTGTTATCTGTTCAGTACATACGAAGCTCTCCTGAAGCACTGGTTGCCTTCCTCTGCCTTTCTCTTTCCCTCTTGCTGAATGAATGAATGAATGAACAAAGGAATTATTTCTTCTCTGTTGCAATCAGTTTTCTCTTCTGGCCACATGACAGAAGATGACAACACATAGTCCCCGAATTTTTATATGTCATATCCGTCTGTACTGAGAGTACCTCAGTTGTGCCAATATTAACATCAAATTTCTGGGAAGGTGAAAAGTTAGTTGTCTGATCTATTTGGTTCAGGGAGAGTCACTGAATTACCCTGGTGACCCCAGGCTACAATGACATGACTATGGGTACTGGTGGGGTGCAAGGAGCAGTGTTTGCAAAGCAGATTCTGGGCAGAAAGTCCCACAGGTTTTTACCATTCCTTAAACCTCTCTTCTTCATAATCTTGGTCCTGTTCCAAGTTTGTCCTGTCCCAGATTTGAGACAGCAAGTCCCTGTTTGATCATCCTGTGTCATGTTAGTTTGCTGTCTCTCTACCAATGGTGTTGACTGCTCAGGTATGAGGGTTTGCAACAGACAACGTCTTCTCTACCTCCCCTTCTCTGCTGGATGGGATCCCCACACCTCAGCTTATGTAGCAATAGCTGAGTTCAATTTGCTTTTCATCTTTCCACTCCCACTCCAGTACTCTTTGTATTCCTGCAATGCCTTTCAGATTCCACCTGCCCTTGTGGGAAACGAGTGAGGTTCCCTACTCAACTGCGGGGGCTCACAGGCTTGATTCTGGAACTGCTAGTTAGAGCCCAGATTCGGTTTATTCACAGGAACAGTTTTTTCCAGAGTTGAAATAATGCTCGAGTATGGTACCTCTGGTGCATTTTCTATCAAATAGCTCTTTGCAGGCTAACACAAGAACCCAGCTACAATTTATGGCATTGACTCTGAAGTGTTTGTTCCTCTGGACTCAGTTATTGTCTTAGGATAGACTCTTCTGGGGGAACAAAACCCATTTGTAAATTAGAAACCCTCTGGTACTTCATACTTAGTCTGGATCACGTGTCTAGCCCATGCCCAAAGCACCTGTGTGGGCCTCCAAGTTCAACAAAGGTTCAAAATAAGAGCATCAAAACAAGGCAAAAATAGATAGTAACATCATGCCTATGATTTATCAAAGAGGCATGGACATTGGAACTTGGGGTGCGTGGGGGGAAAGGATTGTATTTGGGAGGATGAATGAGGGCGGGGGCCTAGTATTAGACCTTCCAGTCAGGCAGGGCAGAAACTGGGGTGTGGGGGGTGGGTGGCTAGGAAGGAGCTGGGAAATTCTCACTGTCAGTCTCAGGCCAGGGATGTAGGAAGCCCCCAACAGGTGGGGGACTCAGTGGTGGTGCCACTTGGGCAAGCGGTATGGCTGGAAGGTACTGTTGTCATTATTGAGGTTCTGTCACATTATTGAGGTTGAGACAGGGGACTCTAAGCAAGATCTTGAGAATGATAGAGGATCTTCAACTAGGAATATGAGAAGCCTGGTTCTCAGAAATAAAATGTATCAAGAGGGGAAAGGAGAACCTACCTGGGGGAAGAGATGCTTACTGAGGACAAGGGTTCCATTAGCAGAATGAGGCATCGGGGAAGGGAATGGCGACGTGCTGCCAACTATGGCCCCTGAGAGGAGTCCAGACGCCAGCGCTGAATCTCCACATTCTGGGCCGCCTACCCTACACCTGCACCTTAAAGTGGTCTCCTGAGGACAAGCAACAATTGGCATGTCTCCCTATGTACACAGCCAAGACCCAAGCACTAGGCATCCTGCTTGCCTCCTGTTGCCTAGCAACAGCCTCCTCCTTGATTACCAGAGTTGTCACAGTTCTTCTGTAGCTATCTGCTCTGAACTGGGTACATGAAGCCCACAAGGAGGAAGGCAAAGTCCTGGTTGTTCAATGACCTCAAGCTCACTTGCAAGTCTGAGCCAGTGCCCTGTCAACGACAAGGTGAGGATAAGGGCAGAAGCAAGACTGATTTCATGCTGACCCCAAATACGGAGCAGGAGAAAGGGGGGCAAGGGAAGAAGGAAATTCTAACGACTCTGTAGATCCCAGAATTATCAGAAATGAAGAGAGGGGTAGAGAGAGAAAAACAAAAGAAAATGTCAACTGGAGATATCTTAAATGTAAGAAGATATGTTTTCAATGTCTATTAATATAACATTTCTCCATCAGTCATTCTCTTTCTAGTATGGAAATTATTTAATTCTGTCAAACGCGAAGAAAAGCATGTAGCTTGCCACTCAAAAAGCCCAGATTAAATGGTCATAGATAGTTCTCAAGAATTGCTGTAATGAAATACTCACACTTAGAGTTGTTGAGAAGTCAATTTCATCGGCAAGGGGGAACAAAGACCAAGTCATCAATCAGATGACAGAAGGCCACAGACCGTTTCGGAAAGCCAAGGGTAGAGATCTGAAGGCTCTGTTCCCTTCAGAAGGATGACAGGAGGGCAGACATCCTATCTGCAGAGATCAAGTTAGAATCTGGACACACAGCTCTTAGGAGGAGAGCAGTGAATTCGGAGTCCATGTGTCTGTGTCTCCACTGACCCCTTAAACTGTATATGCATCAGCCGTAGCCTGCTGGAAAATACGCCTGTGCATTTTTCTTCTTTTAAATCAGTAATGATGAATCTTCATATGTTGTTAGGTATGGCTGACACTCCCACCCAACTCAACATTCTCAACCAAGTAAAAAAAGCATATATGCAGTTCTTTTGGTCATTGTGAGTTTTTTAAAAAACGTTTCTGAGAAAAAAAAAAATCATTTCTGGGGCACCTGGTTGGCTCATTCCGTTAAGCTTCTACCTTCAGCTCAGGTCATGATCCCAGGGTCCTGGGATGGAGCTTCTTCCTTGCCCTCTGCCCCTCCTCCTCCCCCTCACTTGTGTGTGTGTGTGTGCGTGTGTGTGCGCGTGCACGCTCTCTCTCAAATGAATAAATACAATCTTTTAAAAAATTAAAAATCATTTTTACTTGAACAAAGAAATTTTTACCTCTTCACCTGTCATTATTTATTCAGTGAGGTATACCTGAAAAGAAAAATCTTTCATGTTATGGCCAGTGTTGGTAGAAGCTGCAGCAGGGGAGAAGGGGACAGGAGAGGAGAAAGGGAGGAGAGGGAAGGAAGGCCAAAAAGTGGGAGAGGGTGAGGGACTAGGAGGGACAGGGTCAGCTCTCACATCCTCTAGGCAGTCGAAGCCAAAGCCATATATCTGAGAAAAATATTATTACCACCTCTTGAAATTTTTATTTCTTCTTTGCAGTAGAAATGATTGCCTGCTTTCTTTTTTTAATTTCAAGGTTTATTTTCTCAAGAAATTACTAAAATTTTCCCCACTGAGGAATCATGTAAGGATGTATACCCAGTTGACTTAAAAATACTAGAAGGCTTGGTCTGTTAACACAGCAAGCCACAGTACAAAATTCCCTGCTTCTCTCCCTTTCCAAACTGTAATTCAGAACACAAACCAAGAATTGCCCACGAAGTTACTATATTTGGATTTATCCTTTTAATTAATTTGTGTTCTTTATTAAAGTAATATGTATGGATAGTTAAAGATAAACATTTAAATAGTTCTCCAAAAGCCTTATAATGAAAGCAGTAGTTTTTAAACCAGTTCCTTCTCATTTGCCCGCAGCCCAGGGCTAATCCAATCCACTTCCCTGAGGCAGTCCCTTACACTGGGCTTAGCTGTCACGTTTGATACTTGTGGATGCTTTTCTCCACCTTTTAAAATAATTTACTTGCAAGTTACTGATTTATCCATTTTAGACATCATCTATAATTTACTTCACAGTGTAGATGATTTAGTTTTTTATTTTACATTTTTTTTACTTTTTTTTAAAAAAAGATTTTATTTAGTTATTTGACAGAGAAAGAGAGATCACAAGTAGGCAGAGAGGCAGGCGGGCGGCGGGGGTGGGGGGGTGGGGGGAAGCAGGCTCTTTGCCAAACAGAGAGCCCGATGCAGGGCTCGATCCCAGGACCCTGAGATTGTGACCTGAGCTGAAGGCAGAGGCTTAACCCACTGAGCCACCCAGGCACCCACATTATTTTTTTACTTTTTTAAAAAAGATTTTATTTATTTATTTGAGAGAGAGAGCGTGAGAGGGGAGGGTCAGAGGGAGAAACAGGGTCCCTGCTGAACGGGGAGCCCTTTTCAGGGCTCAATCCCAGGATCCCGAGATCACGACCCAGACACACTTAACCCGCTGAGCCATTCAGGTGCCCCAGATTTAGCTTTTAAAAACTCTATTCTTCTGTTCCTCCTGTCCCTCCCAATATAGTTATATCACCTTATTTAATCTGTCTTTACATTGTTATGATAATATTATATATAATTATATTACAATTAAAAATAATTGTTATAATTATTCACTACCGAGGCAGTTCATCTAGTATGATTGTGGTTGCTTTCTTTTTTTTTTTTTTTTTTTTTTTTTTTTTAAAGATTTTATTTATTTATTTAACAGACAGAGATCACAAATAGGCAGAGAGGCAGGCAGAGAGAGAGGAGGAAGCAGGCTACCCGCTGAGCAGAGAGCCCGATGCGGGGCTCGATCCCAGGACCCCGGGACCATGACCCGAGCTGAAGGCAGAGGCCCCAACCCACTGAGCCACCCAGGCGCCCCTGTGGTTGCTTTCTTGTATGTGTTTTGTTCTCCTTTAAATTCCTTTGTCCCTCCTTGTCGGTGTGTCTCCATTTTCTCCCAGTGCCAGGAGTGTGTGTGTGTATGTGTGTGATGGGCTCTCTCTTTTATAGAAAACATTCCTTAAATGTCTGGTGATCTGGGACGCCTGGGTGGCTCAGTTGGTTAAGCGGCTGCCTTCGGCTCAGGTCATGATCCCAGCGTCCTGGGATCGAGTCCCACATCGGGCTCCTTGCTCGGCGGGAAGCCTGCTTCTCCCTCTGCCTCTGCTGCCTCTCTGCCTGCCTGTGCTCGCTCTCTCTCTCTGGCAAATAAATAAATAAAATCTTAAAAAAAAAAAAACTTAAAAAAAAAATGTCTGGTGATCTTTGACTCTGTTCATATTGAAATGTTAGGTACTAAAAATCTGAGTCCAAGTGTGGGCTTGCCACATTTGCATTTGGAGATCACTAAATGTAATTTGTGAAAGTCTTCTTTTCCCCCTGGGGCATTCATTTTTTTCCCTGAAAAAAATCTGCTAATTTTCCTTCATGTGTGCGTGTGTGTGTGCGCGCGCGTGTGTGTATGTGTGTGTGTGTGTTAATGTTATCCTGGCTGCTAGCATTTGGGGGAGTGGATTGGGCGAGGGAAGCGACATATCCCACCATTCATCGCACAAATTGTCGCTGGGTGATCTTGTTTTAGACCTTACCTCTCTTTGATGCCTGGAGGGGCAGCGTCCTGCGTCAGCCTGTGCCATTCTCCCAGGTCACTGTGCCGCAGTGAGTATTGTGCGACCTGAAGGAGAGCTTCCCCCTCTCTTCTAGCTGATCGTCCCTCTGCAGACCCTAGGTAGCAACTTCTTCAGCTTCTTCTCCATCCCTCCATGCTCTTTGCATGGAAATTACTGTGTGTCATGGGGATTCCTATATGAGGAGTTAATCACGAATGAAAAAAACACCATCAAAAGCCATTGACATATACACTTTTAAGTGGGTGAATTGTATGGTATATGGAATATAGCTCAATAAAGCTCCAAAAAAAAAAAAAAAAGATCCTTACAAAAAAAAAAAAAAAAGCTGTGGAAGAAAAGAGAACACTGCTTTTCTAATGAAATAAATTGGGAAGGTCTATATATGTGTCTAAAATAATTTTAATATCCTCTTTATATTGGAGATGAAAAGTAAAACAGTAAAGAGCTACAGAGAACAGAGAACTTGGTAGCAATAAATAATGCAGATAATAGAAACTATCTAATTTGAACTTCATAATTAATATGCAAAATGTATAAAAATCTGAGAAATAAGATGAACATACACAGCAGTGAGAATCACTCTTTATAAATGTTCCATTTTTTATAGAAGTTGCTCTCATAGAAATAATCTCCAAAGAAATTAAGGATCAAAGCAAAAAAAACCCGACAAACAAAGACACGAAAAGTAACTTGTATAATGAATGCTATTGGTTGCACACATACACTGCCAATAAAAGGGTCTGCCGCTTTTAAATTCTTGATTTAATAAACTGTGGCTTTAAATAACTACAGAAAATGCATCGTAAGAAGAAGCCATGCATATAAAATGTAATAAGAAACGAAATCTTGAATACAAGCTGCAAAACATGCCTTGAAAAAAACCTACTTCTTATAAATAAATTATTAAATCAAGTTTAGAAAGGCCTTCTATCTCCTCCTACAAATAAAACCAGAAAATCAACAACAAGGATTTTTTTTTTAATTCATGGAAACATTAATTAGGAGAGCAGGAGGACCACAATGAATGACAAAAGGGTACTAAAAGAAAAGGAACTCTTATACATTTTTAAAGGACAAAACCATAGGATTTCATGTGAAATGATAACCTCAATGCATACATTCTACATAAAGGACTTGCTTACTATTAAAGACTAATTATAGGTGCTGAGGATAGAAATGATTACTCTCACACTTTTAAGAATAGGCAGATGGAAACCTCTCATTTTCTTTGCTCTTTAAGAGATAATGGCTCTTTCTCCTTCTATAGTGCTTTAAGCATATCATCTGGATGCATGGCAGATCAGGGTCCCCAACCAAAGTACTCACTGCTTTCTTAGTTTGGGGGAAATAATGGAGAGCTATATCAGTTTCTTATAGCTGCTGTAATAAATTACCATGAAGTGGGCATCTTAACTCACAGAAATGTATTCTCTTGAGAGTAGATTAGAAGTCCAAGTTCAGGGGCGCCTGGGTGGCTCAGTGGGTTAGGGCCTCTGCCTTTGGCTCAGGTCATGATCCCAGGGTCCTGGGATCAAGCCCCGCATTGTGCTCTCTGTTCGGTGGGGAGCCTGCTTCCCCCTCTCTCTGCCTGCCTCTCTGCCAAGTACACAAGTAGTGATCTGTCAAATAAATAAATAAAATCTTTAAAAAATAAAAAAAAAGTCCAAGTTCAAGGTGCCTGCAGACCAAATATTAGAACAAAATATTAGAACAAAAGATGCACCTAGTGTTCTTTTTTTTTTTTTACATCTTAATTTTATTTGTTTCAGTGTTCCAAGATTCATTGTTTATGCACCACACCCAGTGCTCCATGCAATACTTGCCCTCCTTAATACCCACCACCAGGCTCACCCATCCCTCTACCCCCGCCAAAACTCTCAGTTTGTTTCTCAGAGTCCAGTCTCTCATGGTTTTTCTTCCCCTCCAATTTCCCCCAATTCACTTTTCCTTTCCTTCTCCTAATGTCCTCCATGTTACTCCTTATGCTCCACAAGTAAGTGAAACCATATGGTAATTGACTTTCTCTGCTTGACCCATTTCACTCAGCATAATCTCCTCCAGTCCAATCCATGTTGATGCAAAAGTTGGGTATTCACCCTTTCTGATGGCTGTGTAATATTCCATTGTATATTTGGACCATATTTTCTTTATCCATTCATCTGTTGAAGGGCATCTTGGGCTCTTTCCACAGTTTGGCGATTGTGGCCATTGCTGCTGTGAACACTGGGGTACATATGGCCCTTCTTTTCACTACATGTAGTGTTACTATCCCTTAGGAAATTACAAGGATTTGAGGAGCTCTGTGCCAGGAATTGCAGGCAGAAACTGAAATATATATATTTTCTATTATTTCATGTATGAATACCAAAATAAATTTCAGATCTAAAGACATCTTGTTGAAGAACACTGCCTTCTTCTGGGGAGATCAGGGTTTTTGTTGTTGTTGTTTTGTTTTGTTTTTAAATTAAGGCCTTCAACTGATTGGATGAGGCCCACCCACATTACAGAGGATAATTTGTTTTATTCAGAGTCTGCTGATTTGAATGTTAATTTCAACCAAAAAAAAAAAAAACAAAACTTCACAGAATATTTAGAATAATGTTTGGCCAAATATCTGGGTGCTGTGCTCTACTAAATTGACACTTAAAATTAACCATCACACTGATCTTTGCTTCAGAACTCTTACTAGGTTGCTTGAGACTGTTGGATCTATCCCCCCTGTGGTCTGAGAGCATTTCTAATGATCCTGTTTCCTTCTCCTTTGCTTTTTACAGGTGTCAGATCAGAACTATGGTCCAAAACCTTTTCCTGCCCATTCATGCTTCCTTCTCCTTCATCTATCCAGGGTGCTGCCCTGTTCTTCCATCACCCCCTTGCCTGCTACACTCCCCACTCTGTCCCAATGTGCTTCCTGAATGATGACACTGACATACCATCAGGGGGGATTTGGGAATAAACACTGGCAACCCTTTTTTTTTTAAATTTATTTATTTATTTTATATCTTTTCAGTGTAACAGTATTCATTGTTTTTGCACCACACCCAGTGCTCCATGCAATATGTGTCCTCCTTAATACCCACCACCTGGCTCCTTCAACCTCCCACCCCCGCCCCTTCAAAACCCTCAGGTTGTTTTTCAGAGTCCATAGTCTCTAATGGTTCACCTCCCCTTCCAATTTCCCTCAACTCCCTTCTCCTCTCCATCTCCCCATGTCCTCCATGTTATTTGTTATCTCCACAAATAAGTGAAACCGTATGATAATTGACTCTCTCTGCTTGACTTATTTCACTCAGCATAATCTCTTCCAGTCCCGTCCATGTTGATATAAAGGTTGGGTATTCATCTTTTCTGATGGAGGCATAATACTCCGTAGTGTATATGGACCACATCTTCCTTACCCATTCGTCTGTTGAAGGGCATCTTGGTTCTTTCCACAGTTTGGCGACCGTGGCCATTGCTGCTATAAACATTGGGGTACAGATGGCCCTTCTTTTCACTACATCTGTATCTTTGGGGTAAATACCCAGTAGTGCAATTGCAGGGTCATAGGGAAGCTCTATTTTTAATTTCTTGAGGAATCTCCACAATGTTCTTCAAAGTGGCTGCACCAACTTGCATTCCCACCAACAGTGGAAGAGGGTTCCCCTTTCTCCACATCCTCTCCAACACACGTTGTTTCCTGTCTTGCTAATTTTGGCCATTCTAACTGGTGTAAGGTGGTATCTCAATATGGTTTTAATTTGAATCTCCCTGATGGATAGTGATGATGAACATTTTTTCATGTGTCTGATAGCCATTTGTATGTCTTCATTGGAGAAGTGTCTGTTCGAATCTTCTGCCCATTTTTTGATATGATTATCTGTTTTGTGTGTTGGCAACCCTTTTTTTTAACCTCTTATTCCCCTTATTGACTCTTGCCTGTGGGAGGAAGTTCATAACCTGATTAATCAATTTTGACATTTACTGGGGACATTTTTTATTGGTGGGTCAGGTCACCTTACATCAAAGATTGGTGCATAGAGGTGACACAAAGTCTTCGTGTTCTGTTTTCTGAGTCCATGCTCCTGGTATTTAAGTGAGTCAAGGCCTTTGTCCCCTGTGAGAAGTGGGGTTGGAGCCTGGCTGTTCTATCTGCGTTCTCTCCTCCCACGTCATCCTTACTCTAGCTGAGGCCCCACTCACGGTCTAGGGAGCTGGGGATAGGGGCACACGTTGGGGAGTGCCTTGAAATGACTTTCCTTCTCACTGTTGTGGTGAAATCCCAACTCTGGCTTTGTGAGGAGAGAGGATAAAACAGCAAAGATGATGGAACTGGGGGACATGGGCCTCCCTTAGGCCTCCTTTACCAAGTCACATACTTTGCTTTCACCTTCTACCAGAATGATGTGGTAAGTTAAAAGGGGCTTCCCAGCCATTAAACATTAAAAATAATCTTTTTATTATTGAAGTCTGGTTGACATACAGTGCTACATTAGTTTCAGGTGCACAACATTGTGATTTGACAATTCCATACCTTACATTGTGCTCGTTACTATAAGTACAGTTGCCATCTGTCACCATATAGCCAGTAAATATTTTAAAAATACTTTGATGATGACATTTCCCCCCTTATTTGGCTACTGATATAAAAATGATCCTCCCGCAATGAGGATACTTGGTGGAAGATTTTTGAACCAATAACAATATTGAGACTGTTTCTGGATCATTCATTAACATCCTTATGTTAACACCCAACCTAGAGTTGAATAAGACAGAGCTTTCATCCCTGATCTCGTGAGGGGAAAGCCATGTCAACAAATACCTTTAGTGCTCCGACAGACAGGTGTACACCGTGCAGGGTGGGCATTGAGTTTCCTAGCTCTCCCTCGGGGGTGGGAGGTGGCTGGAAGAGGCTGAGTCCATAGGTTGGACTCAGAAAAAAGAGCAGGAGTCTGCAAGGCGAATGTGTAAGAGAAAGGGAACTCTTTCCCTGGCATGGAATCTCACTGGTATTGGTATGTGCAGGAAATAGAAAGTAACTTTGTAAAAGGAAGCAAGTCATCAAGGACCTCAAGAATCACCTGACATGACAGCCCCCCCCTCCTACTGCCCTTTTTGGCTCTTACAGAAGCTGGTGGACGATAACAGTGCTATATAGGATTTAAGACTCTATTTTTGCATATCTAACTTTTAAACCTGGTATAGGAGTTACAGCCTTCATTGCTTTTACTGGTTTTCTGGTCGCCGAGAACATTATTATTATTATTATGATTTATTAATTAATTAATTTTTTTGTTAAAGAAAACTGAGTGTCTCACAGGAATGACTTTTCCAAGAAATTGCCAACAGGTAAAAGAAAGAGTATCATGAACCGGGGAGGGAATGATCGGAGGAGGTCACTTAAATGAACTTGATAGTGTACACATGACCTTCAGAATAGAAAGTGAACACCTCAGGCACAGGTGTTGCATGTTATTTAGAAACAAGTCTCATATTCATAGTTCAATTGTTCTAGACTACGTGATTCAGGGAACCTGAGGACTATGTTTCTAATGAGTAGAATGATACTATGTAGGATGCAGCATTAATTTATGCGGTCAGCATCTGAACTTCAGTTCCTCCCTTCCTTCTTTTCATTGATTCGTTCAACAAGCATTTGTCCAACATAAACAATGTATCAGCACAGCTTGCAGCCCAAGATAGGAAGGGAAATAAGAGAATAAAAAAGAAAAGTGAAAAAAGGATAAGCCTTCTAGTTATGCATGTGACTGGACTTGAAGGAATATAGAGATCTATAGAAAATCTGGTCTTTGGCCATATTGGGCTGTTCTCTTCTTTACATTGAGACTTATCTTTCTAATTTTAATTTTTATTTATTTTAAAATACTTAATTTATTAATTTGAGAGAAATAGAGAGAGCATGTGAGCATGGGGGAGGAGCAGAGAGAGAGGAACAAGTAGACTCTGGGCTGAGTGCAGAGCCCAATGCTGGGCTCAATCCCAGGACCCTGAGATCACAACCTGAGCCAAAATCAAGAGTCAGACACTTAACCAACTGAGCCACACAGATGCCTCTGATATTTTTTTAGAGCCAATGTTTGAACTGTGTGGTTAAAGCTATAGAAGTTTCTAGTATGAGATCATCCTGACTGGAGCTATATCCACAGGATCTCTCATGCAGCCTGTTCCCATATATTTGGAACTGTTTACCCTTGAAAAAACACTTTTATCTGAAGCTGTGTATGGTCTCACTCTCTCTTGCTTTCTCCTTTTCCTCTCTCACACACCAAAAAAAAAAAAAAAAAAAAAAACCTTTAAAAAAGTAATCATCTTTCTCTTATCCTTACAAAATGGCTACTCATTACCTCATTATGTTATTACAAAACAAAACTTATTACAGGTATGTCCAGCTGGGTGGTAGAATATTGTCATTTTTTGTAATTTAATTTAGGTGTAATGACTTAGATACTTACTGTTCTTTTTTCTTATATTCAAGTATCACTTTTTAATAATAGCATTTATCTCAGTAAGCATTAGCAGGAAGTCCAGACAATTTAATTATTCCGATTTTCATATGGTGTATTAGGTATCTATTACTGCATAACAAATTATCTCCAGGCTTGGCACCTTAGGGCAACAAATGTTTATTATCTCAGCTTCTGCAGTCAGAATCTGGGTGCGGCTTAGCCGGGCGCCTCAGCGTTAGGACTCATGAACCTTCACCCTCAAGGTCCTGGCCAGGACTATAGTCATCCCCAGGCTCTCCTGGGCTTCCAAGCTCACCCATGTGGCTGTTGGCAGGCTTCACTGGCTGTTAGATGAACATACTAGTTTTTTGTCCCATCAGCTTCTTACAACATGGCAACGGGCTTTCCCAGAATGAGAACTCTGAGAGAGACAGACAGAGAGAAAAGTAACAGTCTTTTTATAACCTAATCTCAGAAGTGACAACCCATCACTTTTGCCTTTTTTCATTTATTAGAAGGGAGTGTGTGAAATAATAGAAAATATGTGTATTAGGTGTCTGCCTTCAGTTCCCGGCACGGAGATCCTGAATCCCATTGAATTTCCTGAGTGACGGGAGTATCTTTTGTTCTAAAGAGGTGAGGCTTGGTGGACTAATGGAAAGTCAGGTTGGGGGCTGGTTCCCAGAAAGACCAAACCATGATTAGAAGATTGGAACTTTCTGCCCCATCCTCCATCCCCCAGAAAGAGGAGAGAAACTGGCCCAGAGTTCATGATCAAGTATGTCTAGATGATGAAGCCGCCATTAAAATCCCTCAAAGAGCTTCCAGGTGGGTGAACCCTTGCAGGTGCTGGGGGGTTGGGTCTGAGCTCCGATCGTCTTCCCACACACCTCGCCTGTGTCTCTCTTCATCTGGCTCTTCACCTACGTCTTTCATTATGTCCTTTATAATAAACCGGTCTGAGGAATTGTTTTCCTGAGTTCTGTATTTCATTGTAGTATATTATTAAACACAAGGAGGGGTTATAGGAACCCCACTTTAGAGCCGATTGGTCAGAAGTATAGGCGACATCTGGGACTCGGGGGTGGTGTCTGAAGCGGGGCAGCTAAGGGATTGAGCTCCAAACTTGTGAAATTGGATGATGCTAACTCCAAGTAGATAGAATCAGAGTTTATTAAGCTGTAGGACACCCAGCTGGTATTTCAGAGAATTGCTTGACTTGTGGAAACCGCACATATCCACACAGGCTGTCAGCAGTACTGTGCATGTGTGAGTAAAGGAAAATGCAGGAGTGGTTCTCCTGGATTCAGCCGTGTGTTCCAGGCCACACTCAAGAAGATGGAATCACACGGGAAAGTGCCTGCAGGCAGGGGTCGCCGGGGGCCATTCTGCGGGCTGCCTCCCACACGTGGCAAAGTAGGCTGGCTTTACTCTCTGTGTTTTCAAATTGTGAGTGAGACATTGCCATTATCTTGCTTGTGATAACAATTTTTTAAATTGGGTTTTATGTTCCGACCACATTGATAAACATTTCTGCCAGAGCCCTAACTCTGGGGCGACAGGACGTTGATTTGTAGAGCAACTGAAGGGTGGATCATACCGTTTTCCATAATTTGCGCTCCCTTCCCTGCCTTGTCATGCTTCACTGTGGGAGGAAGACCTGTCATCAGCTCCCTGGCTTTGGGCTCTGACCAATGGGACTTGGGGTGAAGAAACACTGAGCCATTCTGAGCAGAAGCTTTCAGAAGCTGTGTGTTCCCACTTGCCTTCTGACTTCTTCTCTGGCAGAAGGAAACCCAGAGAATGAGAGACACATGACACAGACCGCAACCAGAGCCAGGCCTAACCAGCAGAGCCCCAGTCGGTCAGAACGAGACCTGAGAGGGAGAAAGAGATGTCTGTTGTTGTACCTCAAGAGTTTTGGGGAGTATTCTTGGTACAGCACAAGTTGACTGATGCACGTGGGGACAGCGGGGATAGAGCAAACATCCCAAAGAGTGTCTGCTTCTGTCAGTATTCTGTTACCAAATCCCAATGAGACCGACTGCAGCCCAGTCCCCATAGGTGTTTGCATTGGGGGATGCTCGGTTTCAAGCACATTCAGTCCCCAGGGCCTGCTGTCTAACTGTGGAAAAGTTCTCGGGGCCCTCAGTAAAGTTTTGAGCACAAAAGGATCTGAATATATGTTTTTTAAACCAGTGACTTCAAGCCATTGTGTTTAAAACTTGGCAAATGTTCTGTTTTCTAAAATTTTGGATATTGTATTTCTCTGTCAAAAACTTTCCAGTCTGCTGTACTTTGTAATTGAGATAGGTGTTACTGAATCGAAATAATAAACGAGGAAACTTCCAGAATGAAAAAGCAAGTGTCCTATTATTAACTCAATAGGATAGCTGGTTAGATAGTTAGGTGATTGTGCTATATCCCTGAATGCAGAAGGAAAAAAACAGGAAAGGGATCTGGTACAGAACACATTGCTTCTAAGTATCTCTGGGAACAGTGATGAAAGTCAAACAATCGTATTCCTTGTCTGAAACAGAAATGTTGAACTGTGTAGGAGACACTCATTATAGAGGTGTTTTGGTTTTTTATATTTTGTCTCATTTACTTGTTTTTTAACCCCTTGCCTGCATAGTCAAAGAAAAGCCAAGGATGGCAAAATCTTTTAATACTACCAAGATCGGAAATCATTTTGAATACAACATTTGGATTATTCAGGTATATCATGCGTGTGCGTGTGCATGTGTGTGTATGTGGCCATAGTCTGAACCTACATGTCTGGAGTGATTGTCTAGCATTTCCAAAATGTACTAATTTATAGCTCAGCCTTCTGCTTTGTGACCTAACAGTCCAACTACTATATAATATGTAATTTAGAGACAGAGAAAAGGTAAAATATTCAAAGGTACATTAGAAAAAAATATAAAGGGTAAACTTGTGTTAGTTTGTCAATGAAGCAATGTAACAGAGAACAATTTCCACACAATTTTCTGTGTTGTGATGCTTTGTGAATCACCCCTCCCCCACTGACTTTAATTATTCCTCTGTAACTGTTAAAAATTTGGGGTACATAGAGGACTATTTGAATCAAATATAATTGATTTAATTTCCCATTCCTTTCTTTGCCCACCACCCCCAACTCTGTCCTTTCCATTCCGTGTTTGTCCCATTGTCAGTATCTTCATAAAACCTAGAGACTGGACCACTGCTTGGATCTCTGGCCAGCCTTACTGTTCTGGGCTGATTTCCCTTCAGTTCCTCTAATGCCCTGGTGAGGTACCCCCTCACTCCAAAACATGAGGATGAGGAAAACTTTGTCCATTAGGAAAAGTCTTGTGAACAATGTATGAGTAAAAGAACAGAGACAGACATGAGTTCAAAGCAGGATGCTCCCGGGTCCACAGGAAACCTCTCCTCTGGAACGTCTTAGAATGAATATGTGGAGGGGCGCCTGGGTGGCTTGGTTGGTTAAGCATCTGCCTTCTGCTCAGGTCATGATCCCAGAGTCCTGGGATCATGTCCCACGTTGGGCTCCCTGCTCAGTGAGGAGCCTGCTTCTCCCTCTCCCTCTCCTTCTGCCCCTCCCCCTACCTACTCATGCTCTCTCTCACTTGCTTTATCTCTCTCAAATAAATAAAACCTTTAAAGTAATAAAAATAATAACAAAAGAATGAGTTTATGGAACCAGACTGAGTCAAACTGACTATAGCTAATTATCTCTGGAAGTATCACAAGGAAGGTTCCCAAGGCCAACAGGAAGGTGCAATGAAGAAGGCCTTCCAGAGCCTGTGGCTGGACGGATCCAAAATGAGAATTCTGGGGAGCTATTAGAAGCTACCTCTGTCATGGGGCACCTGGGTGGCTCAGTGGGTTAAAGCCTCTGCCTTTGGCTCGGGTCATGATCCCAGAGTCTTGGGATCGAGGCCCACATCGGGCTGTCTGCTCAGCAGGGAGCCTGCTTCCTCCTCTCTCTCTGCCTGCCTCTCTGCCTACTTGTGATCTCTGTCTGTCAAATAAATAAATAAAATCTTAAAAAAAAAAAAAAAGAAGAAGAAGAAGAAGTTACCTCTGTCATACCAATGCCTGGCTTCACCCACAGGAATTCTGATTCAGTTCACTTGGGGTGGTGCCTGGCCTTGGTATTTTTCAAAGCTTTAATGAGATGTCTTGGACATATAAAAATTGTGTATATTTAAGATGTACAACTTGATGTTTTGAGATATCTGTATCTCTATATATCTATATATCCCTGTATCTATATCTATATCTGTATCTATATATATTACCACGATCGAGCCAATTAATAAATTCACCAGCTCTTCATGGTTACCTTTGTGTGTGTATGCACACCCCCGCACACATTCCTCTGTGTGTGTGTGGGTGTGTGTGTGTGTGTTTGTGGTAACCATGGTATCTTTTAAATTCTCTTCAGGAGATTCCGATCCAGGGTGGAGAATCTCTGGTAAGCTCTGAGTTCCAATTGTGAGACGGTCTCAGCAGATTGCTGTAGATTCATGTCCACCATTCACCCCAGGCCAGCTAACCGTTCATCATGATTCCATGGTGGCCTAGGGTTTGATGATGAAAGAGCTCACCACTTATCAGGCAAACTAGACTTTGAGTCCTTGTGACTCTTTCTCTTGCACATTCTAAAAGAACTTCTTGTCAGCATTTTCCATTCCATTCATGGAAAGAATGCCTCAAGTTCATTAACACAAGAATTTCCAGTCATTGCAACAGATTTCTCACAGCAAATGGAGATCCCCATTTTTATCCTAGTTCCCTGTGAGTTTTCATTATCCTAACTTTGTCTTTCGGTCCTTAGTGCAAATGAGGTCCTTTAAGTAGAGATAAGTTCTGCAGACCCTTCACACCCTGCTGCTTTCACCTTCTCCTAGTGTCTCCATCCTGCAGCTAAATTCAATCTCCCTAAAGTGCAGTTTTGGTCATGCTATAATTCTGCTATAAAGTCTTTCAGGGGCTCTTCACTGCCTTCTGGTCCCACTCTGTCTTTTCTCAGTGCTTTCCTAAAAAGCCCAACCCTAGGATCAAGTCCTGCATGGGGGGTAGGGGGGGAGTCATTGCTCATCAGGGAGTCTGCTTCTCCCTCTCCCTCTGCCACTCCCTCCTGCTCATGCTACCTCTCTCTCAAGTAAATAAATAAAATCTTAAAAATAAATAAACAAATAAAAAATAACCCAACACTATGTTCCAGGCAAACTGAATCATACAAATGCTCCATTTTCCTGCCTCTTCATTTTAAGCTTCAACTGGTCCCTCCATCTGGTACATGCTTACTTCTGTTCCCTCCATCCTTACCATCGTGCCTGGTTAGTTCAATTTACTTTTAAACGGAATCTCCATCCTGCTGCCTTTCCCCACCACCCGGGCACAAGCGAGCTGTTCCTTCTGGACATGCCTTTATCAATACCATCACAACTTGTTTTCTCACTGCTCCTCAGCATTCCCACTAGCTAACTAGTCCCCACTCATATTTTATTCAGGTTTGAACTTGAGTCTTTTCCTTTGGGAGGCTTTTTCTGCTTCCTAAGCCTCAGTAAGATTTCCAGTATGTGTTCCTGTAATGCTCTCTGATTCTCCGTCGCATTAATCATCACGTTGCAATTACTTGCTCAGAGGCTATGATCTCTGCTGCTCTGTGAGTCCCACGAACACCAGGATGAATCCACCATATTCGCGCCGAGTATCAAGGCTCTAGACAGTGTGTGGCACATAGTCAATACTATACATTTGCCGAATGGATGTTGAATAAATTTAGTTTCAAGTCAACAAATCTTATTAGCAAATGCAAGATGCTAGACAGTTTGAGGTGACTGAGGTATATCAGTGACTAAAGAAGATGAAGATCCCTTCTCTCGTGAGCTTGGATTCTAGCAGGGAGAGAGTGATAATAAACATAATGAATATGTTAATTCTATAGTATGTTAGAAAGTGTTAAGTGCTACGGAAAACATTAAAAGTAAAAAAATTACATAATAATGAAAAAGTATGAAAAAAATAGGAGTGCACAATTTATGGTATTAAATCAGGTGGTCAGGTTAGGTCCCATTGCAATGGTGGCATGGAGCGTTAGTCATACAGACATCTAGGGGAAGGAATGTTCCAGGCGGAGACATGGCCTGTGTAAAGGCCCTGAGAATTCCTGGTGTGTTAGGGAAAGAGCAGGAGGCAGTGTGTCTAGACCAGAGTGAGCAAGGACTAGTGAAGGAGCTAACTGGCATGAATGGGGGTCCTTTTGGCCATCTGTAAGGATGTTGGCTTTCATGCTGGAGTGAAAAGGAAAGTCATTGCAGGGTTTCAAACATGAGCTGACATAAAATTTTTTTTAAATCTATAGCCAACAGGATTTTGGATATGACAGAACAAGGGGAGCCATAGATGACTCCAAGGTTTTAACTTGAACAAACAGGAGGCTAGAGTTGACATTACCTAAGAAGGGGAAAGTTGTGGGTTAAGTCCGTTTTGGGGGTCATGGGAGATCAAGAGTCTGGGTTTGGACAAGTTGAATATAAGGTGCTTATTAGACATCCAAGTGGGAGGGTCAATGACTCATTTGGTGTATGAATGTCAAGCTTAGAAAAGGTGTCTAGGTTGGAGATCTATACTAAGGAGTTGTAGACAAGAAAGCGGTATGCAGAATCAGAAGCCCAGTTGAGATCCTTGAGTCGGTGAATGTAGACTGTAGGAAGAGATTGACAGCCAAATCTGGGAGACTCCAACATAAAGAAATCTAAGGGAAGAAGATGAACCAAGAAAGGATATCAACAGAGACCAGAAAAAGGGTGTTGTCCTGGGAGCCAAGGGGTGACAATATTTCAGGGAGAATGATGAGTTCTCACAAATGCTGCTGCTAAGTCCAATAAAGCTGAGAACTGGCTATTAGATTTGGCATTTGGTCACCAGGGACCTTTATGAAAGTAGTTTTGAATGCGCGGTGAGAACCCTTTTAATGTAGATTTAAGAGAAATTGGGAGCAGAGGAATTCAAGAATGAATGAACCCATGACATTTATCAACTTCTACCTTCTATTGTCACCATTAGATCTTCCTGTTGTCTCTTCTTCTAGATTATAAACTGAAAGACAGGAAGAAGCTGGGTCTTTGACACTGACATAGTTGCGTGGAACCTGGCATAGTTGCGTGGAACCTGGCAGAGTGCCTGCATACATCAGGCACTCAATAAATGTTGGTTGACTTCCTGATTGGTTGATTGAACATTAAGGGTGCAACTAAGTTTGTCTTTATCCTTTTGGGCTTCCCCTGTTTCCTTTTTAATTCTTCCTTCCCTCCCCACAAAACCTAGCCAGATGCCCTGTGTTCTGCTCCCTTCTGGCTGTCCCTTATCTTCCCAGCCTCCCTTCACCCATCACCTGCTTGACAATTGCCCACACGGAACCTATTCCCTCAGGGTGGCCTGGGGGTAGGAACAGGGCAGCTAATCTAATAAGAGAACTCCAATTTGAGAACCTAGCCCCCTAATAATATGGGGCTTCTAATGGGTAAAACCCATCCAAGAGAAGTATTCTAACACTGAGTAATAAAGGCCAGTAGGAACCAGATCTCATAATATGATAGAAAGAACTTGAAATAGCAAGTGTGGGTTTTTTTTTTTCATTTAATCTGAATTACACGCATCTAATAGGAATATTAATCAGCTGTTCCTAATAGAATAAGAAAACAGGCTAAAACAAAGCACTGCAGAGCTGTTCTCAATTACTTTCTCATGGGATTAGTTTTTAAAGTCGCAAAATAGTATTACATTTTTTCTAGTGAGGCATGGCCCTGTCTAACGATTTAATGTACTTTCTTCAAATTAGTCCCTGTAAATGGTTGATTTTAGGCTGCCATAGAGTCGTTAGTTAATTTTGGAGTATAGAATTTGAATTGCTGGATTTCACTAATTCTTTTATTTAAGGGATACTTATATATGTTAGACACTGTGGCACTAACAACACAAAAACTAATAGCAATAAAACTCCCTGTAAAGCAAGCCGGATAATACCATTTTAAGAATTAGAGCTGCTGTTGCCATTATGGTGTATAGGTTAAAATAACTAAATTTTCTTTTTCTGTTGTTCCTTTTCTAACCTCTCTTTGCAATTATGAAATCCCATTCAACTATGATCCTCAAACATTCATACAATATACTTTGAATAACTGAATCCTCAAACAGATAGGAGCTACATGCCACTGCAAATGAAAACATTAAGGCACAAGAAGGAAACTGATTTAGTTCAAGTAATTTGATGATCATTGGACTCAAGCAGCACAATTATCCAGGCATGAATTCTGCAAGCAGCTTGATAAACACCTTCCACCAGGTTGAAGGTAAGAACTGCATAAATTCAATAAAACAAATTATTTCCTCAGGGAGAAAGCACACAGGAACGGTACTGAGAACATTTCTGTCATGCGTTTCTTATTTTTCTGGATGATTAGTAAAAGTGACTGAGGAACTTTTCCTTGGTTTCCTTCAAAGACTGACTGGAAACCAAAGGTCAGCTTGCGGGGATGACTGACAGGTCTTGGTAAGGTGCAAGGAATGTACATATTTCACATTCATTAATATTGGAATCAAAGGTAAGCAGAAAAAAAAAAAGATGGGAACCTTAGAGGTACTGAGTTTATTCAGGAAATAAAAGAATATCAGCTTAGCAAAGTGTCGTCATGGTTCAGCTTTTCCCTGAAACTCTGCAGTTGAAGCTTTGTGCTTGTGTTTGGGGGGCAATTTTGCCCAAGATAAAGAGTTAAAATCAGCCAGCTCTTTCCATTTCCTTTTGCAGCCCCTCCCCCAACAATCAAGCTATCAGAACAGCAAAATAAAACCACAACAGTCTCTCAATAAGAACATTTTTATGAGTTTCCTCTCTGTCATTATTCTCTTTTGGCTGAGCAATCTTTATCTGACAACAGAGTATTTATCTTCTTTGCAATGCCTGGATTCATGGTCTTATGCCATCTACTGTAGTAATAATTTAGCTGGATAAAAGGAAGAGGAGAGTACATTTAGAAAGTCAATTTCTAATTTTTGCATTTTAAACTATTTTTCCTCATGCCCCAAATCCATTTCAGATGGGTTAAAGGATTGACTGATAAAATACTAAAGCTTAGAAATCAGAACAAAATATGATTTGATAGCTATGAAGATTGTGAAGAGTTCTTCTTATAATTATAGGCTTAGAAACAATAGATAAAATAATCAAGGAAAATATTGACAGATTTGAGTGCCTACAAATAATAACTTTGGACATAGAAAACCAAAAATGTTATGATCTTTATTTCATAGACAGCGCTTAGAGAATGCCATTTCTGTAGTATTAGCAGATCTGTTATCACTCTTATCACACTGTCAAGTCTTTTCATAATATACTTTAAAAAACCCTGACTGTCAAAATAAGTCAGTGAATAAAATAAATCATAAATCAAAATAAGTCATAGGAGATTCACTAAATAAGAAAATCACTAAGCCTTAAAAAGGTAGAATAGCAAAAGCTATAGTCAAATTCTCATAAGAAGAAATCCAGGGACTCAAGAAACCTTTTGGAAAAATTTTCAGCTTTATTCATGAACAAAGAAATGCACTTCAACCAGTGAGATGTACTTTTTTTCTATTGAATTAGGAAAATATATAATGATATGTAAACACTTTGCTGGTGAGGATGCTAAATAGTGGACATTGTGGTACATTCTAGTGGCTGTAACAAACTGCTTCAGAATTTTCCGACCCTATGCTGGGGTCCAAAATGCTGAATCCACTCTAGATCAAGAGCTATAAAATGTCATCTGCCAAGATGGCAGACTAGCATCTGTTGCAGGCTGCTATGCTCAAAAGCAATTCTGCAGTAATTGTAGAAGAGGAAGGTACAGATTCCAGGAACAGCAGCTCCCACAAAGACAGTGAAAAATCCCTGGGAAGACTATGGCCTATCCTAAAAGAGTAGGAGGAGTTGGGTGTCTCAGTCTGGCATGAAAGGCTGCTGGGTGTGACAAAGGGAGGATGGGTTTGAATAAAGCTTCTAAGTTCTACTCTTTCTTCTCTTTTGGGTTACCTTAGAACAATCAACTCTGACGCTGGTGTGCTAGGAACAAAATCAGGGCAAAGGTTTAAGTCCTTCTGGGGTACAGTGTTAAGGAAAGCAGGACAGTGTCTCTCTTTGGGCACGGATCTTCCAAACCCTTAGGGCTATGACTTCAACCTAGCCTATTCCAGGTTTCATGGTAAAGGCTTGGTGTTAGATCATCAGTGGTTCTGTTGTGCCTGCAATTCTCCATCCTTAACTCATCTTTTCTTCCGTTCCCTCAGTACCCCGGGACTGACACAGACAAGGGCCCGACTCTGGGAGTTCACCGGCGCACATTATTAGAGACATAAGCTGACACCCCAGGAAAACATGAGCTCAAAAGCCAAAATAACTAGTGGATGAAAAATTCAACTTCCTAAAAGAATGACCAAAAATTGGACAATATTTACCATCTGAGTTAGAAATATTGGAATAGAAACCCTGAGACTTAAAAATAAGTGTCAGATAGATGCAGAGATACTCAGCTAGGGAATGAGATAGTGAGGTGGAAAATCAGAACTCTCCCAGACTAACAAAAATGATAAATAAATAAAGGAGAAAAGGAAACACTAAGAAATTTAGAAGGGCAGGACCAGTATTTAGGACACGGGAGACTGCAAAGGAAAGAAAAATAAAAGTAAAGAGGAGGAAAATTTTTTTAAAAATGATATAATGTTTCAGATGAAAAAAGAGAACTAAGGAAGTATCTAGACATGATAAGGACATTTAAAGAATATCAAAGACAAAAAGAAAGTCCATAAAAGCTTTCCAAGAGAAAGAACAGATCATCAAAAAGGAATGAAAGTCATACTCACATCAAATTTCTCATCAATGACCTGAGATGCAAAAAGGCAATGAAGTAATATATTTGAAGAACTAAAAGAAGAAAAATTCAAAACTAGAAATTTATACCCAGCCAAATTTTCAATCAAATTTGAAAGTTTAATAAAAATATTCTCTTGCATACATACCTCAGACAGCATACCACACAGACTCTGACTGAAAGCACTTGTGGAGAAAGGAAAATCTAGGCTGTACAGCAAGAGATAAGAGAAATATGGGTGGTAGAATGACTTATTAAAGTCTATGTTTTTTTATCTTTAAAAGCCAGGACTAAAGGAAATGAAAACTCTTATACTCATAATAAACAAAAATTAAAATTCTAGATTTTATCAACATGATAAGTGGGGAGATTAGATAGGGTGTCCTACAGGGACATGAGAGTGTGTTAAATAACTTTTCTTATTAGGATTAAGTTATAGATATTAATAAATTTTAAAAGTCTGCAGTATAAATAAACTCGAGTGTAGGCATTAAAGGACAACCACCAAAAGAAAAGAAATATGATAATATATAACTATCAGAAGAAGAAAAAAATCACTCGAACTCCCTAATAGGAGCAACAAAGGAGAAAAAAGAAATAAAAAGAAAGGAGAGTGTTGGTAGAATAAAGAAGGCAGAAACAAGCCCTAATATATCAAATTAAAATAATGCAAACTGTTAAGCAGATCAATTTAAGATCAGATTTGGATTGGACTTTCAAAAAAATTCAACAATATCTTCTCTGTAAGAGCCATACAAAAAGTCAACAAAATATTAAAGATAAAAAGAGACATATACCAGGAAAATATTAAACAACAGGAAACTTAAGTAGCAACGGTAATAACATAGCAGAATTTGGGGCAACAATTATAAATGACAAAAAAGTATTATATCCTGGTAAACTAAAAATATGGGATCATAAAACATGACCATTAAAAAATATGCATGTAACAACAGCCTTGAAATACAGCAACAATGACCAGAACTGTAGGGGAAAAACCAGGTAATTAAACAACTGAATGCAGATTTTAACACGCACTTAGAAACTGAAAGATAGCAAAGAGGACTGATACCAAAAAGTGCCACAAGAACTATCAGATGTGTAGAAAACTTTGCACTATGGAGAATACACATCCTTTTTAAGAACTCACAGAATATTTACAAAAACACATTGTATATTAAGCGAAGAGATATGAATAGAATATTAGGTCATGTATTCTATAAGTTAAGATAAGGAGTTCATTTGCATGAGCACCCCGTGATGGATGGAATTATTGAATCACTATCTTGTATACTTGAAACTAATATTCTACTGTATGTCAACTAACTAGAATTTAAATAAAAACTTTTTAAAAAGTAACTCATGAAGATATTCTTGAAGTTTAACTTATTGAACAATCACCAGTAGTCCTCTAAAGACTTAAGTGACATTCCCACTTTTGCCACTGGGCAAATACTTTGTCTCTTGCAAATGTTTATTTAACTCAATTTACTGTGCCTCCCATTCTTTTTAAATCAAATCTTCCTTTACTTGTGGATACAATGTCTTTTCTTCCTGGGAGGTCTCAAAGCAATTCCTGGAAGGTGTACATGGGAGACTTTTGCATTTTACCCCTGTGGAGAGGAAACCCTTCAAAATTCCTACAGTGAGTACTGATGGGTAATGGTCTCTGGCTCATGGTTGATGGTCACTCTCATTTTTTTTCTGTGGGCAGCTCTTCCGTAAGTGACAAGAGCCCTATTTCCAAAGTTTGAGTCTCTGGTCTTTTTGTTTACGACACAGGCTGTGTCGGCAAATTCAATGCATTCCTAGACGTTAATGTTCTACATACTAATTAAAACAAAAGAATAGTTGCAAAGGTAAGTTAAGAAACTGTAGCATTTTGAAAAAACACTCTTTGTATTGAAAAAATTAAACAGTTTAGAACTAAATATGAATGAAAATCCTGTACATCTATATTCGTAGGATATGGCTAAAGAAATAGTTAAGAAGGAATTTACAGCTTTTAATACTTTTATTTGAAAACAAAGGAGGTTATTAAAAAAGTGGAAATACACATGATCCAAGAGGCAACAAAAGCAACTGACTAGAGAGCACCGAATAGAGTTACTGGAATGACTGTGTGTGGTTCTGCAAACTCAGTGTATCGTAAATATCAGTGTATCTATCAAGCCCAGTTAAATTTTCTAATTTAAACTTTCTTGCTTCAGCCATGCTGAGTAGACAGTTGGTGACAGGGCTTCTCTGATCCTGTAGAGAGTTTAGCGGGTGTAGAGAGAGTGACCTCAGCTGGCTGGATTCCCGATCTCAAAGATTTGAACCAAGAGACCTAGAGGGACGTTTCAAGTTATTAGTGATCTAATGTGAGCTGAGCCAATGGCCCTGTATAAGGTGAGGAGGTAACAGAAGATGACTGAGAGACTCTGCAAGTGGACCAGACTGCAGAGACAGATAGTGATGAAGGAGACCACACCGTCGCCAAGAAATAAAGAGCTTCTGAGATTGCTGCCCTCCGTGTCACTGCCTGTCCTTAGAGTCTGTGAATTTCTGAGTCCTTCAAATTAACTTCTTTCTTTGGCAGAATTAGTTTGATTGTTCTTGGTAACTGACAGATCTTGGCTCTAATGCTACACCATAAAATCATGCACATCTTCTTTTTCCGTTCCTTTTTTTAAAAAATAGGAATTGTGTTTTGGGTTCCTTTATCTGCGGTTATCAAATGAACGGGACTTTGTCAATATTTGCTTAGAAAACCTGCTATATAATATATTAAATGAATATGGCATCTACTTCTTTGGCAAGAGCAATAAAATTTTCGTGACTCTGTGCGTTCTCTAGCTAAGATTTAGATCAATCTACAAGGAATCCAACCAATGAGAACCCAGGAATGCCTCGATCCTGTGTAAGTCTCCTGCATGCTTCTAGTTATGTTATCTGTCAGAATTTGATAGCTCAACTGTTTGTGCAACCAGGCAACACACCTAAGTTAAGGATGTTTTCGTGTTTGATGAGTCATAAGAAAGTTAAGATAGGAAATATGCTGAGGACATGGAGGGGGTAGACATTCTGAATTGAGTTAGGGAGGAAAAAGTGCAAAAGAAAGTGATGGGCAGAATGCAGTTTCGTGTGTTTGATCTTCTGCAAGGTCTCACCCTCTCCTGTGGCTGCTTCAGTCAGCTCCAGACCTGGGCACTAGGACGGAAAGTTCTGCGATGAGGTGTGAGATTGCAGTGGATGCTATTACTATGTAATCTACGTAGCAGAAGTTTCCCCTCCCCTCCCCCAGTCCGGCTGCTGCACCCATCCCCCAGCTGCTCTATGTTTTATCTGGTAACAGCTCATAGGTTAACACCTTTCTGAGACCTGCCTTCTGCCAAGAAGGGCCACCTCATCGGGAGATTCTTGGGAGGTTATTCCTTCCCCCAAGGATGGTGCACAGTTAATGTCTGACTGACATGTGGGTGCGAGAGCCTGGACCTCTCGTCTCAAATTAGGATAAGTCTGTGGTGCTATTCTTGCTCCAGAGTTCTCTGAAGGATCAGGCTGGGGCTAGATTTGGACTGAACCCTTAGTGCCTTGGCTTTTCCCCTGGTCCCATCCTGCTGTCCTCATTCTCCTACAGGGTACCCTGAGGGCATCCCCTCCATATAACGCTTGCAAGGTAATCTCCATCTTACTTCTATTTCTAGGCAGTCCCCCTTTAGACACTCATCTAACTTTGAACCTGACTAAGTGAAGGCCGTCCTTCCTTTTTTTTTTTTTTTTTTAAGATTTTATTTATTTAACAGATAGAGATCACAAGTAGGCACAGAGGCAGGCAGAGAGAAAGAGAGGAGGAAGCAGGCTTCCTGCTGAGCAGAGAGCCTGATGCGGGGCTCGACCCAGGACCCTGGGATCATGACCTGAGCCGAAGGCAGAGGCTTTAACCCACTGAGCCACCCAGGTACCCTCCGTCCTTCCTTTTTGCTACTGTCTGTCGATTTGCTAGCGCAGCAGTCGAGGAATAACAATCCTGGCTGGTCCAGTACTATTTTCCTCCGTGAGAATTCCTCTCCATCACTGAGGTCTATCTACAAGCTCAGGTTTACCACTTAGCATCTGAAGCCAGTCCTCTTAATGCCTTTGTTTAGGAAAACAATAGACCCTGAGGCGTGCATTCCAAGAGTGTGATGAAACAAAAAGATAAATTGATCTGCCTGAGAATATACAAAGGTTTTTTACTGGGGTGCATCTGGAAGGGGAGAGATCCAGGGAGGAGGAGAGAGAGATTTGGCAGTAAGAAGGGGAAGGAAGGAAATTCCCAATAGTAGAGGAGCCAAGACATCCAAGACCCAGAACATCTCATATTCATTGAGAAGGTGTGTTGTTGGGAAGTAAACTTCCTAGAACTCTCAGTCTTCGGTATACAATTAATTTGCCAAATTTGGAGGCTGGTGGTGAGGGAAATAGAGAGTTAGCACAGTGAAAATCCAGTGGCCTTTGCTGATGGCCTATGGTGGGGAGCAGCATCTTTTCAAGGGGACAATAGGTCAGGTGTCTTGAGGGCAATTAGGAGAAAAGCGAATGCTGGCCTGTGGGGACACTTGCAGGCAGAGAGAAGCAGCTGTGCCATGGCCCTGAGTCAGAACAGGTATGACATTGACCCTCCCTGCCCACAAATAAACTAGAAGAAATTGATTTAGAAGCAGGGAGAGAAAGGCTATCATCAGGATCACACACACACACACACACACACACAGCCACACACACACCCACACACACACCCCAGTTAGTACCTAACTATTGTGAACTCAGTCTTTAATGAAATTCTGGCAAAGTGGAACAAAAATCATGGTTACATAACCTTTATTTGGCTGTCTTTCTTTCTCTCTCTCTCTGCCCCTCTTTATTTTATTTTTTTTTCCAGAATAGACAATATCGGAGCCTGTTAGTGCTGTACTTAGGAAAATTAAGTGCTTTTAAAAAGAGTACCCTGGAATTAACAAAGGACAAGCACAATCTGGTAACTAAAAATGGTTCCCCAAAAGGAAAGCCATGTACCTTTCTTTTCCCATACTCTCAGTCCTACTGATTATTTTCATGTTCCATCTCAAATACCCACCGTCATAAAGTGTCTCCTGACCTGTTCCCAATCAACAATGATTTCTTCTTCCTTTTGAACCTTCTGTATCTTAGAGTTTGAAGAGTTCTTAAGTTAATGTTAAATTTTGCTCTCTTTTATACTGTTATATCCAATCAAGACTCATAATTAAGAAAGAGACATTTAACTGGCAAAATTTCAAGAGTTTTACTCGGCATATGGAATTCTTCACATCAAGAAAATCAGTCCATGTGTGAGGCCATGTCTAATGCAGACAAGGGATTTCATGACGACTTTATAAACTCCAAAAAATACAAAACAACAGATAATACTTACAGAGAACGCGATATATGCAAGCTCTTTGCTCATGTTAGCTCATTTCATCTTCATTATGATCCTATGAAATAGGTACTATTCCTGTCCTCATTCTCCAGATAAGTTGACTGAGGCACAGAGATGCTGAATAGCTTGGCTAAGGGAGTAACAGCACCAAGATGGAACCCAATAGTCTGCCTTTATTTTATTTAAAGATTTATTTTTTATTTATTTGAACGAGAGAGAGAGTGCACACATGAGTTAGAGGAAGGGCAGAGAGAGAGAATCTCAAGCAGACTTCCTGCTGAGCATGGCACCCAGCCTGGGGCTTGATCTCATGACCCATGAGATCATGACCCATGAGATCATGACCGGGCCCAAAAACCAAGGGTTGGACACTTGACCAAGTGAGGCACCCAGACGCCCCAGATGCCCTTAACTAGTAAACTATACTGCCTGCCATAAACTTTAGAAATCCGGGTCTACAAATTCAATTCTTCTCCCAACAAAACAACCTTATGGCTCATAGGACAAAGCTGAGGAGGGTAGACGAAAGGGAACAGGATCAAGAAATTGTATTTTCTTTCCCTCTGTCGTGGGAAGTCTCTGACTTCATAAATTCTTGGATATTCTCTGCTTTTTAGCAAAAAAAAAAAAAAAATTATGCATTCATAAAGAGTAAAAGAGTTGGGTCTTTGTTATACATCTTGTTGCCCCACATCAACCCTCCAGGGTCTTAAGTACATATCAGATAGGTGCTGGAAGGAGTCCCAGGTCCAGAAACATGTTTAAGGTAATTATTCTAACTTAGTTATGACAAGGGATAAGACAGATTATATATACCCACCCAGTATATAGATATATACCCACTCTCCCTTGAAGAGCTCCTTTAGCAACAATGTGGGCAAAGAGCAAACTTGAAAGTTGTCGGCCCTCTCTGAGTTTGCCAATGTTTCTGTTCTAATATTTTACATGCACAAAAAATCAAACTGATCCATATGTTGAAATTATGATTTTATGTACATCTTCTTGTATGCCCCCTCCTCCAGGGTAAGACTGAACCTTTGTATCTCCCTCATTACCTTGTACAACGCCTTGTACTCTAAAGATTCATCGAACCCGGATTGACTAAGTACTTCGCATACACGTTGCATCTGTCAAGGTTGAGCTGGAAATAGGGGAGGAATCAAGCAGAAGAATCAAAAGAGAAATGGAAGAAGCTGAGAGAAAGGACTGTTTACAAAGGTGCGGGGTTAAGGGCAGGTGGTGAAGACCCAGGGACTAAAAGAGCTGGAAGCTGTCCCCTCCCTTGAGTGTGAAGGGACAAGGAGAGGGAGTGGCTGCTAGAATCTGGTAAGAGCTGAGACTGTGGAGAAAGGGTGCCCAGCCAGAGCGGTGGACCTGGGGTGGGGGTGGGGGGAAACATGGCCACTGCCAGACTGGGACCTCATAGGGAAAAAAAGGAGGGAAAGAGGTGATGGAGCGAATGCCTGGCCCTCTTTCTCTTCCCACACCAGACCTCTTTCCAGGCCGCCCATTGTCTGAGCTAACCAGAAGTCAGCAGAGTAGATCAAGGTGGAAAGACACATGGAGAAAATGCAGCAGACGCCTATAGCAAAGGGCGTTCTTTCACTCAACACCTATTGATTACCTTGGTATGTGAAAAGCACTGCACTCAGTAAAGTGATTGAAACAAATGGGAAAATAGCATAATTCCCCATGGGAAATGGTCATTTACATTTTGAAAATGATTCATAATGGATTACAGCAAAAAAGCTTTTACTCTTTTTTGATGTCCCCAGTGGTATATGCATATGATGTGAAAATGGGCTTTTAAGGGAAAGTGACAATTTACTCTGTCTTCCTCACCGTCTGTCGTTCCTCTTAGAGGAATTCTGGTGATAATCTCTGTATCTTTAAAAATAGGCTTATTTTTATATACTTATTATATAATATACTGAAATTTTGATAGATTCACTGTAGGCACTATGATATTACTTCAGGAAAATAGACCCAGAGGCTCTACTTAACAAGAACGGCAGACCTCCTGCTGCCCTCGCCACTTTGTCCCCCACCCCCCCACCCCTAGGGCCCAGAGTGAAGGCCCCCCCACTGAGAAGTTCTACCCAGGTCTGCAGCACCTCCAGTCAGCATCTCAGCATCTCAGCCTTGAGATACAATTTCATTTTAATTTTTTCAAAGTGACAACATAAAACATAAATTGATTTTAAAAATCAATTGGTTTTACAAAGCTTATAGCAAAAGAAATAGTCCTTGTCCCACCCTGTTCGTTTCTGTCATCCTGTGGGCGGGGGTACGATTTCCACTTTCTTTGGCTCTTTCTTCTGGTATTTATCTCTATATATCTGAATGTAAATGGTGACATTGTGACTTATATATGCACCAGAAATATTCGAGTACTTCTACAGCTCAAAGCATGCTTACAAAATCTTTAACCTTTCTTTGTTTTTTTTAAGCCTTTATTTCTTTTGCTTTCTTTCTTTCTTTCTTTTTTAAGATTTTATTTGTTTATTTGAGAGAGAATGAGTGAGAGAGAGCATGAGAGAGGAGAAGGTCAGAGAGAGAAGCGGACTCCCCAAGGAGCTGGGAGCCCGATGCAGGACTCGATTCTGGAACTCTGGGATCATGACCTGAGCTGAAGGCAGTTGCTTAACCAACTGAGCCACCCAGGTGCTCCTTCTTTTGCTTTCTAACTGCAGTTTCTCTACATTTCTGGACGATGTTCCCAAATGAAAATCCAATACCTCCAAGATCTACCAATTTCAGTAGGATGTAAAGAATGTACCTTAATGCCCAGCAGCAAATCTGCATACAGTTGACACACAATGTCACATTAGTTTCAGGTATACAACTTAGTGATTTGGCAAGTTTGTTCATTATGCTGTGTTCACCGCAATGGTAGCACCATCTGTCCCATTAGATCACTATTACAGTAGCACTGACTATATTCTTTATGATTTGCCTTTTACTCTCATGACTTATTCATTCCATAACTGGAAGCCTGTGTCTCCCTCTCTCCCCATCCCCTCACCACCCTCACCTCTGGCAACCATCATTTTGTCTTCTGTATTTATGGTAACAGATATATCCTTGAGATAGGCATAAACTACAATAACAAATTAATTTTAAGTTTCTTTAGGGAGATTTTAGTAGACTTAATACTTAGTAGATTTAATTCTTAATACTTAAATATGTACACAGTAGACCTGTGTATGAGCCCTTTGTCAAAAATTATTTTGTTTTCTGACCCTAGTTTATTAGTACATATGCTTCATTCTACCCCAGCATTATATTCACTCTAAAAATATCTCATATTCTCATTATGACCTATTGAGATATGAAAATACTTTATTTCCTTGTCTTGCATTTTGTAGGATTTTCCCTATTAATAATAGTGAATTACTCAGTGTCTGTCTCTACATTTATTTGTCCCCCCAGAAATATCTATATATACTAGATCTGTATGCTTTGTTCAACAAATTTGTAAGAAGAATATTATGTTCCAAGGTTGTTTTTCAAAGAACGAATTCAGTTCCATTTCTGAATGCCATCTTTCCCCATCATTACAAAAATCTTTCTGAAAGCATTCTTTCTACTGAATGACTTGGTATGGTGTCTATTTTGAGCGTATGAGCAAGCGAAATTATTTCTAAATCAGAGCAAAGTGTTTAAGTTGCAGTTGAAAGTTCCATTCACTTCCATAAGCCCTTATTAGAGTGGATGTGGATGTCCTCATCTCAGTGATGTTCTGACAATATGAGACACAACACCTACGTTCGAGAGGCTTACAGTCTTTGGAATGACAGGTGCACGAAGTAAGGAAGATACGAGATGTATGGAATCTGAGAGCCAAAAGGAGTGATACAGGCAAGCAGTAGGTCTCCAAAAAAATGGGTGTGGGCTGAGGTAGCTGATGGAAGGGGTCATGCAGTTGTTGCAATCAGAGAGCCTTGAAAAAGGAGCCATTGAACAGGAAATGGGCAGTGTGGGAGGGTGAATGAAGAATAGGACACAGTGCTGAAGGGGTATGTGGTGTCTGGGAGACCCAAAGCATGTCAAGTTCACCAATGCCTGGGTCGAGTTGAGCAGAGAGAGCTAGAATCGAGCCCATCAGGCAGGCAGAGCTCTCCTTCCACACTGTGGAGTATGACACCGGGAAGCTTTTGATTGTAAGGCTGCCTTACTACAGATGCTCCCAGGGACACTTGTCTCAACTTATACAAAGTGGACCTTAGAAAAATTGTTGCCTACCACGTACTAACAACATTTAGCCACGGGAAAGAATTCTGTGTGCTGTGGAGCTACAAAGTGGTTTGAGATGGGGAAGATGATCTCAAAGTGAGGGCAAGGCACGCGAGCTCTGGCTGAGGACGCGTTGTTCACGCACCCGTACGGCTCCCCTCGGGGTTATCTGGATCATGCCCCCTTCCCTTCCTTCTCACCCACCCCGTTTCCCTCCTTCCCACTTTTGCATCCTGCTTATGCCTGGAACGATTCTGGAAAGGCTCGAACTGTATTTGGAGAGCCTCTCACATCAGATTTGTGACCCGTCATGCGTGGTCCATTAGATTTCATGTTTATGCCAAAATGGTGAGGGTGCAGGGCTGGTGTGGAAGCAATCTTAGTGTCTTAACATGTTTCCAACTAGTGCAAAATTGGAGCTGCTAAGACAATACAAAATCGAAATAAACATAACAAGAGTGGGGATTCTCTTTATTTCCTTACCAGTAGGCTGAAACAGATCAATTCACTGAACAGCAATTTGTCAAAAGATAATGTTGCTAAAAAAAAAAAAAAAACCAAAACCAAAAAACAAAACTCACAGCTTGCTGTGTACCTGTTTGCTACATTGTGATTTCTGGACTAGCAATTAGCTGATTGACTAATCCATCAAAAGAGCTGCTTGCTGAATTATCAATACATAAAAATTTTGCTGTATTAACTACTACAACAGAATGGCATATTTTCTTATCTGATTCAGGAAAGTGCAGAGAAAATGCCATTGATCAACAATTAATCCAGTCTTCCTTCTGAGTGCTTTCCCTCCTTACTCCTACCCTCCTGGGTAGTGTGGACCAGGGGAACTTAAATTGAGCATTTATCATTTCAACTGTTTCCTTTTCAGCATGTGTCTGTTCTTTCACAGTTTCTCACCCTCCCTCCTTTCCCTGACAAAGATGGCTCCTGGGGTCATGGCCTTACTGTGTTCTTGTGGTAATGGCAGGGGAAGCTGAGGGGGCTCTGATCTGGGAGTGGACTGCTGTGCTTCTGTGGAAGGAATGTTCCCTGTCCTTCTTGTCCCTCATCTCCCTGCTGGCTCCTATTCTGAAGTCTGCTGAAGTTACTGGAGAACTTGTCTAATTTCTCTCGGAATAGTCTAGCGTGTTGACTCAGACCTACCTCAGCTGCTGGTGATCCTGCATATTCTCCCTACCATCTGATCGTGAATCCTATTTGGTTCTTTGACTGGGCCGTGGTCCTAGAGATATGGCTGTCAGTGTAGAATCACCCCAGAGAGTTTATCAACCAGCAACACCAACTCCTATGTACTCCACTACAGGCCAATGGGAGCTACTAGCCAATTTCTATACCACCAGGAGCTGAGGAAGACTGGGTAGCCCCCCAAGACCATGTAATCCCATAACCCTTCCAATTTTACTGTAAAGCAGTTGCCTTGAGCTGCTGAAGGGCTGCTCATGTAATTGTGGCCTCGGGCATTGTACGGCACAGGGCTCCTGAGGTATCCTGGGAAGTGTGCAGCTTTCTTCTTAGCCTGCCCTCTCTCTAACATCAGCCCAGAAATCCGAAATCAGACAACAGACATCTCAAGTCTTGCTTTCTCTACTGCTTTCCTCCTCTCCATAATCTCCTGGATGCTGACAGGGGCCAGATGGCCACTCCTTCATATCCTTCTTCCTGAGGAGGCTTTCTCACTCCCCTCCTCCCTTCTTTGGGGGCGATAATGACAAAACGACTTCCTGCCTGAGAACTTCATTTACTGGGGAGAAGAAAGAACACTTCAAGTCCCGAGAGACTGACTTTGTTTTTATGTTCTCAGTGACATGTTCATCTTCACATACCCATAGCTTCAAGAGTAATGACGGACTGGCCATTTCTGTATCATGCATTCAACATTGAGGAAGTGCTTTAGTACCTGAAACGTAAAAGGTGGTGGTTTTGCTTCACATTGTATTAGTGTGGAGTCCGACACAGGTAAGTCCCTCTCTCCCACTCACGCCAACCAGCACTCCTGTGCTTTACTGCCCTCCCCCAAAAGCTGCCTCAGGACCGAATATTAAAATTTCAAGGAAGTCTGGACAAAGTTGAGATTAGATGGGACCAGAGTCGAAAATGATGCTCAAATGCGCCGAGCTGAAGAGTCTGGAGTCAACAAGAGTAACTTCAAAGATTATGTCCTATCTAGGAAAAAAGCAGGAACTATTTTTTTTCCCCAAACAAAACACAACACTGAAATAAAATTTCATAAATATGCATTGACTAGTGTTAAGTACAGGGCAGTGTGCTGGGTCCCACTTGGCAGAGCTTCCAGAGAACTGTCGGACACCTGTCAGTTAACCGGTGCGCAAAGTGAGGCAGGTGCTTGTCACCAACTATCCTGCTTTGCTTGGGGACTGAGGTGTTCCCAAGACACGGGACTTTCAGTGCTGACGCTGGTAAAGCCCCAAGCAAACCAGGATGATCAAGCAATCTCATCTCCAAATTCTGCGACTTTAACCCTATGTGTCTGCTGGGTCGTAATAACCCTCGATATTTAAAGGAAATTATAGACCTGTCAATATTTGCTTTTTGCTAAGCGGAGGTGTACAGGAAAAGAGTTCTGGTCTTTGGAAAACTGGTTCTGTTGCTTTTACTAGCTGGGTGACCTTGAATTAGGCATAATTAATCTTTGATCCTCATGATATAAAATTAAAATAATAATCATGCAGGTTTGTTGTGAGGATCAAGTGAAATCAGGTATGTGATGGTGTTTTGCGTATTTCAAAGAACTTTGCAGTGTGATGTCATTTATTTGAAGATATGTTCCTGTAGCAGTAGGAGAATCATAGAAAACAAAAATTCCATGTTTTTCTGGTCTCTCATGATGTTTTCCCCTCAGCGTGTTTTCTAAGTTTTCAGAATTAAAAATATTTGAAGATACAGTGGATCACAAAGTATAATTGTAGTGCCATCTTTGGGACATATCTTGAACTACACCTGAGTAGTTGAGGTCAATATTTTTCAAAAGAAATGTAGTCATGTTTTAAATGTATCAACAACAGTGATTATGACCATGGCATAGAGCGTGAAGGCTTTTTAGCTATTTGATCAATCATAAGGAATTGAGTCAACAATGACAAACACCTGTCACGTGGCTCGGCCTACAGATGAGGCTGATCCCCTGCAATGATTAGCTGTTAAAGCTGGAAGGGACATTAGAAGCCAGTCCTTGTAGATGGCTTCCTGTCTGCCGCCCTGAGATCAACTTGGGATTCAGCAACAGGAAGCGTAGTACGTTTCAGCTCTGGAAGGTGCCCAGGAAGAGGAGATAGGAAACCTCTGGCATAAAGGAGAGAAAACAGAGATCCAGGTGCCACATGAGTACGTATCACCTGTTTATCTCTATGCGAATGGACGAAGGAAGGAAGGAAGGGTGGGTTGGTTCAGGCCTTCTTCCTTTGTGACCGTGGGCTTGGTCTGGGTTGAGGCTGGAAATTAGAGAATCAGCCTTGGAGTCTCTCATCTGGGAATATGAGTGTTGGCGGGAGGGGAGTCTTGTGAGGTGACGGGAATATTGTTATGTCCTGATCTAGTGGTGATCACATATTGGTGTATAAAATATGCACATTTTTCAAGAAGGACGCATAAGGTTTACACCTTTGTACTTCATGTAAGTTATGCCTCAGTAAGTTACTGATAAATTCTCCTTTCCTCTCTCTCCACCTTTCCACCTCCCAGAATTCCATTTGGGTTTACTATCTCCTCTTTTATAACACTGGGGAGGGGGCTTGAGGGTAGGGGTTAGGTCAGCCTGGGGTACCTTAATTTTGAGAAGAGGGATGGAGGTAGGACATTTCCAAAGACAACTCGCTTCCACATTGTAACTTTAATCAGGAGTCAAGTGATGTCAGCTGCTTCTGATTTCGGGAAAGAATATGTCCACCTACTCTCTGCCTCTACCCGGATGGCTGTGGCTAGAGAAGAAACACAGCTGTGCTAACTCAGGCTCACATTATATTTATTACCTCAAATCTCAAGTGGGCTCTCTGCAAATCCTTGCAATCCTATAATATATATGTGTGTGTGTGTGTGTGTGTGTGTGTGTGTGTGTGTGTGTGTATATATATATATTTTTTTAGTAGATCTGCTTTCTTATGTCCTAAAATTATTTCATACCTTAACCCTCTCTTCAGCCTAACTATACCCTCTCTGCTCAGACCCTGTTTTATATTTATTTGAGAAAACAGAAGCTATCAGAACATTGCCTCATCTTTCACTCACCAGGTTGACTTAGCCACCTGCCTTTGTACTCAGTCTCTGCTGTTTCAGTGCTTCAATGGTTATCGACAGGAGCTATACATAGAATTTTTTTTTTAAGATTTTATTTGTTTATTTATTTGAGAGAGATGGTGCACATGTGAGCAGAGAGAGGGGCAGAGGGAGAGGAAGAGGGAAAGAATCCCCAGCAAACTCCATGCTGAGTGAGAAGCCCCACATGGGGCTCTATCTCATGACCCCAAGGTCATGACCTTGAGCTAAAACTAAGAGTCAGATGCTCAACTGACTAAGCCACTGAGGCACCCCTCTACATAGAATTTTTAAATCCTGATGCCCGAATCCCACTCTCAGAGATCCTGAATTATTCAATCTGATATAGAACACTTTTTCTTCATTCTCAAGGGATTCTAATATGCGTTGGAATTCAGAGCCAAGATTTTGGAATGTCTGAGGTCCTGTTAAGTGGACATCTCCTCTGCTCACAGAGTGAAACTTTCATCTCCTCAAAGCCTTATTCCTTCATTCACCTCCCCTCTTTCCTCCACGATCAGGTTTTCTCTCTGTGCTGGGTAAGTTCCACCAGCATGCAAGCATAGGCTAGTATCTTCTGTCTTAATAACAGCCCCTCTTTGACTCTGTCTTCCCCTCTCACAGCTCCCCCTCAGCAAAATTCCTTCAAGTAGTTATTGGTCCTGGCTGTCCATTTGTGCTGGTCTCTATTCCATAACCTTTAAATTTCTCATTAACGTACTTTTGTTTCTGTCATTCACTGTTGAAATCATCAACATCCTCCATGTTGGCAAACTCAGTGATTTTAATTTTTGACTTTGTCTTATTCCTCTTTTCAGCAGTATCTAGTGCAATGGATTTTTTCTTGGACAGGCTTTTACTAGGTGATGTGGCTCTCAGACTTACATGAGTCCTTGAACACCCATCACCTGTCCTCATCTTCCTTCTTTTTTACTGTTCTCTTTTCTTCTTTGGTAGCTCTTCCTCTTTCCCCCAAGGTTTACACCCCAGCAGATGCTCTGGGCTCAGTCTCTGTCCCTGATCTTCTCCTGTCACCCTATTCTCCAGGGAAATCCTATCCAATCCCCTGTGTGGATGGCTCGCACATAGGAGTCTTGGCCTCTCATCACTTTCCTAACAGCCGGGCTCACACTCAGCCACCTCCTTAACATCTCAGTCTGGGCCTTGAGTAGACACACAGGGTTTTAGTTCTCCACGGCCATTCTAACCTGCAGAAGGCTTCAAAAGCCTATTCTTCCCCAACTCAGCGAACGGTGCCCGAGTTACTGACACCACAGTTTTTCACCACATCCTCTGTTGCTGTTTCCCTCACCTTGTATCCAGTGCACAATCAATCTGAAATACTTTCTGAGTATTACTGCTCCCCAGCTCTCATGTCACCAGCCTGATCCAGGCCAATGTTGTCCCTTGCCTCAGCTATTATTATACTCTGGTAATTTGTCTATGGGCCACCTTGGCTGTACAGTCTGCTCTTGTATAGCAACCGATGAATCTATATGGATTTATATTCACGAATTTATATCCACGAATTTATATCCACATGGAGTTCTGTCCATTCCTTAGAAGGTCAGTCTTGTTTCTGCCCAGGAATCATGATTCCTGTTTGTCCCTCTGCCTGGACATTTCTTCCTAGAGATCCTTGCACATCCGGTTTTTTATGTTGTCCTGAATTCTGCCTCAGTGTCATCTCTTCAAGGAAGCCTTCCCCCATTGTCCATCTGAGGATACAGGGAGGGGATTTACTCATGTTGTTCACTGCTGTAGTCCCCGAGGCCTGGCAAAGTTGTCTCTCAGTGAATATTTGTTGGAAGGAGGGAATGTTTCATGCTGCCTTGAGTATGAGTGCCTCAGCATGTCTGTGTCAACTGTGGGATATAAGACGCCAGGTGACTCTGTAGCTGTGGGAAACACATGGTTGGTTTGGGGAGAGTTTAATAAAAGGACTCATGAAGTGTAGACAGAGTACAGGAAAACCTCAAGAGTTAGTGTGGGACCCCAGGGCTAGTAACAGTGGGGATATGATTGCCAACCCTAGGGAGCAGAACCTGGAGAGAGAGAGAGAGCTGTAGGGGAAGGGCCCCCTCCATCAGGAGCTGAGACATTCAGCCAGTCCACTGGGACTCTGAAGGGACAGAATCAGGGCAATACATAACTCTGACTTCATTTTTTTCCTTCCCTCCCCACTCTGGCCAGGGCTTCCCTTTGACAAAACACATTTAGAAGCCAGAGGCCAAGGGAGCTCCCTGAGGGCATTCACATGGGCTATCCCCTTGGGGCACAGGGCAAGTTGGAGAAGAAAGGAGCTAGATCTGGAGGCGGGTAGAAGGAGACTATCCAACATGGCTGCTTAGAGCTGCAAAGAGCTCCTTCCCCCAGTAGGCTGGCTGACTCTCATTATAGAAGTGCTCGCTTACTGCGAACACCACGTTACTCTTCTCAAGGCTTGTCTGCCTCTTGGGTGGTGAGCTGCTTAAAAGCAGGCAGGGCTCGGGGGAGACGCACAGCGGATGTGGTGAAGTTATCAAAATATCCTGTAGAATGGTCGTGCTTTCTCCAGTCGCTTGAAGAAATTCTCTTATCCGTGGACTGCTAAATTAGTATGGAATTTTACAACTTACAGACCTTTTGTAATAGTTCTGGAGACCAGGAGGACAGATATCACTATCTCTGTAGGGCCGATGGGTGATCCCTCGAGGCCGGGGACATGCCAGACAGCGCCACAGGTGGAGCTGAGGTTGAAACTCTTGACTTACAGTCCAGGACTCTCTACTTTAACACGCTGCACCCCTTAGGGGTCATTTTTTGTGGCTTATGACAATTCATCGTCCATATTCTATTTTAAAAAATAATTTAGTGAATGATTGCATACTACCCCATTGCCACTTTACAAATGATACAAGGAAGTGAAAAGGAAAAGTCCCCTAAGGACTTGGAAGTAAACTTGCGCTCTAAGAATTAAACTATGGTATTAGCTTGTGAATAAATTACAGCACAGAAATGCAGTGTCACCTCAAAGAGTACCATTGTTCCCAGGTTGGCCAGACTCAATTATGACTCACTTGAAGGTATGACCATTTATGAGGGAGGATGTATCAGTCGGAAGTGAGCTGAATCATCCTTCTAAGCTTAGGAAGACTAGAGTTGCAGAAGCCAAGTGTTAGCAGAGCCCAGCCAGGTCTGGGGAAGAGGGTGCCTCCATCCCCACCCAACCCCTGCAAGAAAGAAACCCCATACCCATTAGCAGGCACTGCCCATTTCTCTTCCAACCCCCTTACCCCAGGCAGCCAGAAATCTATTCTCTGTCTCTCAGAGATTTGCCTGTTCAGGACGTTGGACATCAATGAAGCCGTACAAAATATGGTCTTTTGTGACTGGGTTCTTTCACTTAGCATGTTTTCGAAGTTCATCTATGTTGTGGTGTGTGTCCGTCATTCCTTTTCATTGTGACCTCGTATTTCATTGTCTGGCTATACTAAATTTTATTTATCCATTTATCAGATAATTGATGCTGGGGTTTTTTTCCCTATTTGTTGGCTATTGTGAATAATGTTGCTATGATCGTTTGTGTATCGATTTTTGTGTGGGTGCATGTTTTCATTTCTGTAGGGTATAGACCTGGGAATGAAATTGTTGGGTCATATGGTAACGTTGTTTAACGTTCTGAAGAACTGCCAGATGGTTTTCTAAAGCAGCTCCCACCATTTTACATTCCCACCAGCAATGTCTTAGTGTTTTAGTTTCTTCACATTGCTAGCTGACATCTGTTATCTTCTGTTTTGTATTGTAACTTCAGTACAATAGGAGTAGGAATGTTAAGAGTAGATGTCTCTCTTTTTCAGGGGAAAGCATTTAGTTTTTCACCATTAAGTATAATGTTAGCTGTGGCTTTTTGTAGCTGAGAGTTTTTCTTTTTCTTTCTTTTTTTTTTTTTTTAAATCATGAGTCAATGTTGAATTTTATTACATGATTCTCCCTGCCCCACGTTTTTGGAGATTTTCATGTGGTTTTCCTTCTGTGGTTTCTTGATATGGGAAATAACATTGATTGAGTCTTTTTTAAAAAAGATTTTATTTATTTATTTTTGAGAGCGAGAACATGACCAGGGGGCAGAGGGAGATGAAGACGCAGAATCACCACCAAGCAGGGAGCCCAATGCGGGTCTCAATCCCAGCTCTAAGATCATGACCTGAGCTGAAGGCAGACGCTTAACCACCTGAGTCACCCAGGCACCCAACATTGATTGATTCTTAAACAATGAACCAGCCATGTATTCCTGGGACAGTCCCCATTTGGTCTAGCTGGAATTATCTCTTTTATATATTGAGTTTTGCTAGTGTTTTGTTCAATAATTCCTTTGAATTTTTATTGCAGCAGTTGATTAGAATTTTTATTAGCTCTTATTTCATTGTTCCTTTTTCTGAACATCCTGTGCTTGTTTGATGGGCCTGGAATATCTTTTCAAATTTATTTGAATATAACTAGCACTATCTCTGTTTCCTCCAGTGTCAATGGTTTTTTAAAAATATTTATTTATTTATTTAAGAGAGAGAGAGAGAGAGAGAGCCTGCACACATGTAGGAGGAGGGGAGGGGAAGATGGGGAGAGAGATGCCAGCTCCATGTCCAGCATGAGCCCAATGCAGGGTTTGATCTCACAACCCTGAGATTATGACCTGAGCTGAAATCAAGAGTCAGATGCTCAACGGACTGAGCCCCTCAGGTACCTGCCAATGTCAATGTTTTTTTATTTGTTTCGTGATCGTCTTTCTCTTTCAAATTATAGACTATTCCCTCCCTATGTTCAGTGAACCTTGTTTGTTTGTGGTTAAGAATGAGTAGTAAAACTGACTATGAGTGTTATCTGTTGACTAATGGCTTCAATTTAAGGTAAATGTATAAGCAGCACACCACAGGCTTTAGTATTAGGAACTTTTTGGTGGAATAGGATTTGAACAATTTACCAGGTTTCCCATAATCATCAATATGCCACTTTTTGGTAGAACTATTCACTTCCATAACCAGATCGTGTTATATATCCATGAAGCAAAGCTAATTATAGATTCAGTAAGCATACAGTCTTTCTTTGACTCCAGTTTGATGTCTTTTAGGCCTCTTACCTCTTATTTGAAGGTGGTTCCCTGCTCTATACTAAGTCCTATAATCTCAGCTCATTGATAGACTCACCATAGCAATAGGTAGCAAAGGGAAAATATCTACTTGATTACAGTTTGAAGTATGCAATTGCACCAGTGTTCTAGAAACTCATGGGTATGTAGAAATCCCTTTCAAATCTGTGAGAAAGTCAAACACAGGAGAAGTGATTTCTGATGTGATGGAGGGGAAGCAGGAAAGCTTTAAGGACAGGGCTGCTGGAGGAGGCGGGAGGAGCAAGCCTGGATCAGGTACCACAGTTGGGGTTCTGAACTTTTGGGGTAACATGAATGCTGGAGCCACCCTACCCTAATGTGGGGATTATCCATATGGATGATGACTTCTGATGTGAATAAGGGACAAAATGAAATGTCAGAGACATACAGTGTACTGTTTTAGTGCATAAATTTATAGTAGGAGAGTCAAGGAGGTTTTAAAAAAATGGAATTAGATTGGAACAAATTCAACCTGACAAAGCTTTCCTGTGCAATTTTTTTCCCCTCTCTTTTCTCTGAGATACCTAGTGGAGTAGATGGTTCTGATGGCTTTTCCTTAGGCATGTTATTCCACTTTTTGGATGAAGTAACTGATGCAAAGTAACCCAGGGTCACATAGAATGAGGAGAAAGTAGGCTTCTGCGGTCATGCAAGAACTAGAATAGAAACCTATAGAAAACTCAGAGCAGTCTTCTGGCTACAGTTTCCTATATGGAGTAATATAATGGAGACTTTAACCTTGTGAAGTTTTGTGGAAGAGTGTGGAAATTTTGTGGACGAGTGAGAGTTTCTCATACAGAAGTTTCTCTTACAGAGTCAAAAGTAACAGCTGAGACCCAAGCACTGTAAAATCGTAACTCCATAATGGCATCTTTTGACAACTATATTAATTTATTGCTTTTGGATGAGGACAGAGCTTAAAGAACTTAGATGAATACATAGGGAAATCTGTTAGGCAGTCTCAGCCTCCCTGTTGATGAGAAGACGGGAGTTACCAATTAGCATGTCAGATACCCTGAGGAAAGAGAAATGGTAGAGAAATGATGGTTTTTGTTGACTGAAAAGATATCCATGTATGTGACATATTTGGTGATATATTTCATGCTGCAGATCCTTCCTCTCCTGCTCCTGACAGCTTAGATTTTTACCCGAGATGGCTTTGCTCAGCCCTTACCTCTTTCCTGTCCTGCCTCCTTCTCTCCCTCACAGGTGTTTCCCAAAGAGCGTTCCAAAATAAGATAAGATAAGATGAAATACATAAATCCTTATTTTAGGATCTGCTTCTATGAAACTTACCTAAGACGGTGGGTACTCAAGCAGTCTTAGGAAGCTGTCTCTAAGGATGGTCCTCCTCACCAGTCAGAGGGCAGCGAGGTCTCCAGCCATGATGGCACGTGGAGCACTGAGCTCTGGCATGGTGTAGCAGTGCAGTTGCTAAGACCTTCACCTCTGGTGAACTTGGAGGGGACAGAGGTAGGAGGGAATGCACTGGCTCATGTGTGATGTCTCTACATGGGAGAGCTAGCAGTTAGGGGGACTATGGAATTGGGTGGACATCACTGGGAGAAAATGACAGGCTCAGGGTAATCAGTCAACAATTTCAAGCTGAGTATGAGAGTCAGTGGGCCTTTGGGTAAGAATTTAAAGAGGCTGTCATGTCCTGTAGGTGGAGGGCAGACATCCCTGAAAACCAGACACTAGACTTCATGGTAAGAATAGCAGGCTTTCAGAGCAGGCTGAATTCTCAGTATCAGAGTTAAGGTCCTGATAGAGATGGAGATCTGGAAAGGGAACTTCTGAATATTTTCATGTGAGCCTCTTAAATCCCTAGACTGTCCTGAGCCCTCTGGGCCTGAAGACATGGCCTCCTCTACCTTGTGGAAGATAGGGTCCTTGTTCCCTCTTTGATAAGACAATGCAGACCCTTCAAATGAGACAGGGGCCTTACAAGACAATGCTAGCTTTTCCCAAGATCTGCCTTCATTTCCTTTTCTGGTTGAAAAATCGATAATGAGGGTTAGCTGTACAATAGGCAAGTCCTGGGCTTAGGAAGGGGGGTGATGGACAATACATCAAAGGTGCTGACTCACACGTACCAGCAGAACCCAGGAAAGCATGCCCAGGAGTGGGTACAAAGTGGTCTGGATCAAGGGTGATGGAATACAAAAGACGAATATGAGGACGCTCTTTCATAAGGTAGGATTTAACACTTTGGTAAGGGCTCTGGACGGTGGTTTAAATGTGCTAATGTTACGGTACTTGGAAGCTTGAAAAAAATGATGAGCTACATTAAATAAGGTTGAGATACCAAAACTCTCATGGCTCAATAGAGAGGAAAGAATTTGTTGAAGTAAATCCCCTCTGAGACTGGAAAATCCCCCAGCTGACTCTGTTCTTTGGGAGGACCCATGAACCATTTACTTTCCAAGGCAATAAGGAATGTGCTAATGAGGGGAACAGCAGCATCGGTAAGGGGTTCAGTAGTGTCCTTCCTTTATAGGCCAGACTGGTAGTTAGTGGCTGTTCTTGAACAGGGCTGCTCATTGCAATGGAGAGGATCCTGGATTGGAAAAGGCTAGATGAGAACACATAACCTTCATAAGCAAGGTGAGCATAATTGCTGTCATGGGCAACAAGATCAGAATAGCACAGGAGAGGCTGACCTGCAGGCATCTTTGGAGATGGTCAATAATGGTGATCATGTATTCCTAGGGGTTAGACAGGCTATTACTATATATATATATATATTTCATATTACTATATAAATAAGTTACTATATAAATAAATAGATAAATTTTATTACTATATGTGTGCATATAAATGCATATATATATATAGTTTGAAGAGATCAAGAATAGACAAGCAGAAGACTGACATAGCCTCCCCCAAAGGAAAGTGATAATCTCTTACTCAGTTTACAGACCTGAGACAGCTGAACCCAAATCCATCTATGGAAGGAGCTGCATAGATTTTAAGACAAACCCTGCAAAACTGCCAAGTTTATACAGTAGTGATGCTTCTAGTCATTCCACAAAGGGTTCTGTATCCATTCACCTAGATAACCAAACAATTGCAACAGGAAATACCTAGATCTTTGAAGGGTCTGAGTTGACACCGCTACCCAGGGATCCAGCACTTGTCAGGGGGAAAATGGAGGGAGGTAAGGTTCATAAGTGGAGTCGTGGCCCATATCTGCCTTACCATGAGTCAGCTGTACCCATGGAATCCTCCAGCAATCTTTTCTCTAGTTTCTAAATGTAAAATTTTATGGACATACTCAGAGATCACATTGATTTCTTGACATACAGAGGAAAAGCTGTTATAAGTATTTAATCAAAAACATTATCACAAAGATGATGGAAGAGATTCAGAAGTGGCAGTTCTTGGCATATCCCCCATTTTAATCACCAGTTTGGCCTCTTCAAACACTGGATGGATCATGGCAGATGAAGAGCATGGCCACAGTCCTATCCAAGAAGCTCCCATAGAGCCGTGGTTCCCATTGTGGTTATCTTTACTAGAACAGATTAATACAGCCTCAAGAATATGTCATGAGGCTTTAACACAGTTCCAAAGATCTCCAGTGACTGTGCTTTATGGACAGAAAAAAGTTGTAAGACATTAAAAGAGGATCAAGTTAAGAATTTTGAAGAGCATTAAGATTCTAGAGACGCTGTGGGTCCCTCATAGGAGTAGCTACTTTTATTTTCCCTGCAACATATTAACTAGCCTTAAGTGTTCCCAGCAGAGGTTTTATGGAAGCAGGTGGAGATGAGGTCCCTAAAAACCCCGGCTGGGTTTTATCAACCAGCAAATGCATACACACTATTAGAAATTATGCCAAATTGTTATGGGCTTTTATCTAACAATGAGAACACAGAAAATGGAACTCTGTATACCATTCTATAATACTATCACTTAGCAGCTGTGTACAAGGGTATAGCCCCATTCCATGCTCTTGGATGACCTTTTGGAACCAAACTTCTCTACCACTAGTAGATCTCACATGTCTATAGCACTCTATGTCCTCATTGTATGATATTTGTTTTCATCATTTAGCATTTTGGTACAGAGGGGTCACTAGACTCTGCTTTCTCAGATGACCTTTGGAAGCAGGCTTATGTACCTTAGATGAACTCGCCAAGGCTCACAACAGCATAGTCCAATCCTATTGATCTGAGAGTTTTTTTCTAGAACTCTCATCACATTTGCCCATCAAGTTACCTGGACATGGTTCTTTGGTAAGAACCACAAACTTGAGAGGACGGGAGATACAACTTACCAAGATGAGGGGGCACACTACGTCAGTGCAGTTTTTAGTTGAGTGATCTGGGAAATGCTGCAACATGTTCTCCAAAGCAAAAACAAGTTTTTGTCCCTTGTATCTCCTACCACTAAGATAGAAACCTGAAGTTTGGGCAGTGTCTTTACGTTTGGGATGCAGTATATTTCAAAGGGGCGTGGAGCTCTGACTTACCTTTGGGCTTAGTCAACTTAGTTTGACTTACTAGTTCTAGGCTGGTCCCAGAGGAAGAAGGACCTCTGCAGCAGGTTTAGTCTTTAGTATAAGTAATCCCGTGGGCCATATCATTTGGCTGAGGCCGTCGTACTGGAGGTATCTGGGCGTAAAAGGATGATATGGACATTCTGGCAAACTCCAATAAAGGAGCCCTAACAAAGCACAGACCCTTGGAATTCTAGAGCAAGACACGTTATTAGTAGCAGAGAAAGATAGACCATTCAACAAGCAGCTCCTGGCAGAGATGGAAGTTGTAAATGGGTCCAACAGCACTGGCAGAGTAAGGGGGCCCAAATCCCTGAAACCTGTAAATATGTCTCTTGGCAAGAAGGAGTTTGCAGATATGATTGTGTTAAGACTCTTCAAATGGGAAAATCAGCTGGGATTATCTGGGTGAGCCCAACAAAACAAGTTCCCTCTAAGAGGAAGGCAGGAGAGTCAGAGTAGGAAGGATACACAAAATTAGAAGGAGGAGTCACAGAGAGGGAATTAAGGCTATGCTACTTCATTGTTGATTTGAATATGGAAAAAGGGGCCATGAGTCCAGGAGTACCAGAAATCTCTAGAAGCTGGAAAAGAAAAGGAAATAGATTCTCCCCTGTAGCCTCCAGAAGAAGACTTGCTGACCTCTTGACTTGAAACCAGTGAAAACTGGTTTTGGGGCTCCAGAAATGGAAGTGATAGATTTGTGTTATTTTAAGCCGCTAAGTTGATGGTAATTTGGTATAGCAGCAGCAATAAGATACTAATACAAGCCTTTTCCAGCAAAGTTTATTTAAAGCTGTTCTTGAATATCCCTCATCTTGGCAATAGAGACTGACTCTGCACTCCATATAATACTATTCCTTCAGGAGAACAAACTGCCAGATGGTGACAAGTGGAGACCACATCCATCCTGACTGGAATTTACCTACTTTCTGGATAGGAGTTTGCCATTGTTGTCAGCGGTGCTTCAGGCAGCCCCAGTATTCATTGATTCGCTAAGTGTCTGGTCTACCAGCATGGGATGCTCTATAACATTGCCTAAGACCAAGGGCACCATTTTTTAGTCAAGCATCAGTGAAGACATGACTGTGGGATCCGTTGTTCCTACACATACCCGCCAAGCAGAAACTGCTATCCTGGTGGAGTGGTGACACAACCTCTTAAAGGTGAGGATACCTTATAGCCTTGGGACAGGGCACCCTATGGGATGCAGTCCACTCCTTCCATCAGTCAGTGGTCATTGTATGGTTCTAAAGTCATGGGTTCAAAAATCAAGGGGTAAGAGTAGGAGTGGCTCTAGGATCCACTGGAGAATTTGAGCTGTCTATCTGGGGGTCCAGAATCTGTGTATCTAGAGGTCCTGAGTTGTAGAGGGAGAAAAGAAGAGTCACACTAGGTTTTAAGCTACCACTGCTACATGGTGACTTCAGGTTCCTAAGGCCAGAAAATTCGTAGGCAAATAAAAGAATGACCATACGGACAGGTTATAGGCTCTGATCATCAATAGCAGGGAGAGTATTGCAACATGATGAGAGCACAGAGGAGTATGTTTGGCATTCATATGACCCACCGGGCCACGTCTTGGTATGCCCGGGTTTAACTGTAAATGGGCAACGATAACAACTACATTGTACTAAGGGCGGGATAACTAGGGTCTCAGGCCACTTGGGGGTCAGGGTTTGGATAATTTTATCAGGCAGCTCAGAAATGCTAGGATGAAGGGAATCTAGCTTGGATGAAGAGGAAGCTATGGTTCATCCCACTGTCCCTCTTTTTGTATAGTGAACTGCGATAACAGAATCCAGAAGAAGCTATACCTGGGTGGAGTAAATCAATGTGATAAGTGAGTGGGTCTGAGCAGTGCCAGGGGTGAACTGTAGGAGGCGCTGTGGTACATGCCCAGGTGTGTTTAACTGAGCCACAACATCCCTCTCTCATTTGCTGTAAATGTTGGTTGCTAATGGCAATATGTGCTTTTTTTTCCCTTTTTTTTTACACCTAGTTTTTATTCATTCAACAGTATAATGGTTTTGTTCTTTCATCTGGTTATATATAGCTGTAATGGAGTTCATTTCTTTTCCGCTGCTCTAACACAATTTACTCTTCTCCTATAGATGGAGCTTTGAATTGTTAGTGGGTTTGGGTTATTACAAATAATGTCCCCATGGGTATTCTTTTACCTGTCTTTGAATGTACACATATATATCTGCTGCATTTCTACCTAGGAAAGTATGGGGTCACAAGATGCACATCAGATCTGCAGGAGTAGGTAATGTCTGAGTGTTTTCTGAAGTGGTTTGTGTCCTGTGAAGGATTATCCCACCACTCTGTGGGCATGAGATATTCTTCTATATGATCTTCTGGAAGCTTTATTGCTTTCCTTTTATCTGTAGATCAGTAGTCAACGTGGAATGAGGTAAAGGTGAAGTTTAAATGTTTTCCATATGGAAATCAGTTGACCATTTGATTGAAAAAGACTGTTTATTTGAAAGAGTCCTCTTCGTGCCCTGCCCTGCAACTCTCAGTATCATGCAGTGTTTCCTTTGTTGGATTTTCTTTCTCATGAAAGAACTTTGGATCTAGGCAAGCAAGTGAACAGTGAATAGTTACTTGGTTGACCCTTTTGTGATATAACATTATCATCTCACTTTACTAAGGAAACTGAGGCTTATAGAAGTTAATTAATTTAGTGGGCAGGTTCTCCTGAACTAAGATTCTCATTATGAGTGCCTTAAATAAAATAGAAGTTATTAATTAACTAATTAACCAGATAACAGTATGGAGATGGGTGGTGATTCAGGTCTGCTCAGGCACTTTGCAGTCTTCATGTGGTGTCCATGAGTGGGTCCAAGCCTCTTGTTCCAGCTCCCACTCACGTGTTCTCATTGCAGCTTAGTAGGAGGGGTGGGTGAGCATGGAAATGCATGCCTCTTATTTTAGGGATGTTACTTGGAAATTACCCAATTCTACTTGTATCCTATTGGCCAAAATTCACTTACGTAATTCACTTACACAGCCACATCAAACCAAGAGAGCCTGGCCCAATGGAGTCTTTAATTTAGGTGGCCAGCATCTTGCCAAAATGTGGGGTTTCTGTTTCTATAGGGAGGAAGGAGAGAAGGGATATGGGAATTGCTAGCCATCGTTGAATACTTGGTTGTGGCACATCTGAGATTCAGACAAAAGCCTGTGTACCTCCAGGCTCCAGGCTCTACTGTACAGCCCTCAACAACCAACCGTACTGCCGCAGTTTGTCTCCTTGAAAAACTTTAGGATACCTTTCTGTCAGAACAGAATTCCTGGATGTTTCTCCAGACATGTATAGAATTCCTTTGATTAGAAAACCAATTTATTTAACTCAGTGTTTTTTGTTTTTGTTTTTATTTTTATTTATTTTTTAATCAGAAAAACTGATTAAATTTCTATACTCACTGCTATTGTCAGAGAAAATGTTTCCAAAGTCTGCTTTAATCCTTCCACTACTGACTTTACCTTTACTTAATTCGTTCTTTCTCTCTTCCTTTCTTTCCCCCCGTCACCATTCCCCTCTTTTTTGGCTCACTATTCTGTCTTCCCAAGGTTATGGTGCCCTGGTGTTTCCTCTCCATGCCTCCACTGCCCACACAGTGACAATGAGGAGTCAGTCCAGGGGTTGGTGGGGAGGATGAGAGCAAGTGGGGTCACAATGTCTCACTTTTTCATTTTTTTAAACTTTTATTATTAGTTTTTATTACACAAGGGTTACATATTCATTGTAGAAAAATTAGAAAACACAGAAAAGCAAAAAAGAAAAAATAATCACCCATAATCCCACTACCCATAAATAACTACTATTAACATTTTAGTGTATGTCCTTCTAGCTTCTTATGCATATATATACATACATAGATAATATTTATATATAATTTTCTTTTTTACAAATATTGTGTCATACTATACATACTGTTTTATAACGTGTTTTTTTTTTTTCATTTAAGATATATCGTGAACATTGTTGTTTATTCCCTGAAAAAATTATACAGATACTACATGCTCATTGTGGAAAAACCAGAAATTACAGATATGCAAAAAGAAAATATAGTTGCTCCAAATCTCACCTCCCAGAGATAGATGCTATTAACATTTTAGCAAATATCCTTTCAGATGCTGTAATGCACACATGTATATGTATACTTTTAAAATGGAAACATACTATATTCTTTGTAACTTCCTTTTCCATTTAACAATATAGCTGTTTATTTCAATAAATGTACATCTAGTGCTTACTCTTAATTGGTGGGCAGTATTCCATTGAAAGGATATACCCTATTTAATCAACCCTATATTGTAGGCTTATTTATATTTTTTCCATTCTTCCAAATAATGCTCTTATAAACATCCTTTTTTAATATATTTTTTTGAATAATGCATGAATGTACCTTAGTTCATTTCTCTTGGCTTTTTTTGAGGAGAATTTCACTAAAGTGGAAGTATTTGGCATACACAAAAAATGTATTGCCAAAATATTTTCCAGAAAGATCAGATCACTTTACACCCTTGTTGACTCTGTGAGAAAATGTTCATTTCCATACTTCATTGTTGTCCCTGGGAACTATAGTTCTTTATACCCTTTGCCTGTCTGATACATAAAAAAGAATATATTGTAAGAATTTGCACTTTTGATTACTAGTTAAATATTTTCATATTTATTATTAGTTCATTACTTTAACTTATGGTACATTGACGGTTTGTGTCCTTGGCTCAATTTTCTACTCAAAAGCTTGATTCTTTTTGATCATAAAATGTTACTTATTCATGCATTCGTTATCCACTCACACAATAAATATGTTTTCAGTATTTGCTTTGTGTCTAGCACTGTGTTAAGTATTGAGGATATAACAGTAAGCGACATAGACATAGTTGCTGCTTTCTTGAACTTCCAGCTTAGTGAAGAGAAACAGACAAACAAGCAATAATTTTAAAAGTGCAATGAGGAAACAATGAAATGGTAACACTTGGTTGGGCAGATTGTAGATCATAGAAACTTTCCAAGGGCAATGGGGTCTTGATATCATTTAGAGATCTATGCTCTTCGTTGCGTATATTTCAAATTTTGTTTTCTCTCAATTTGGTTTGTTATTTTTTACTGTATAAGGGTTCTGTATTTTTAATTGGTCAAATCTATCCATCTTTTTCCTTTTGGTTTCTTTCTTTGTTGTCCTGCTTAGAAAGCCTTTTTTTTTTCATAGTAAAATTATGTAAATATTTGTCAATATTGCCTGCTGGTCCTTTTATGTGCTTATGTGTTTTAACGTCTAAATCTTAACTTCACCTAGAATTTATTCTGATGGAAGTTATGAGGTATAGATCTAGTATTTCCTCCAATAATTAGCCAACCAATCATCTCTAGTTGTTAAGTAATCCAAACTTTTCCCACAGATTTGAAACACCATCTTTATAATGCACTCAATGCTTCTGTGTTCTTGGGTTTATTTCTGATCTTTATATTTAATTATAATGATTTATTACGGGCCAATAACATCACTGGTTTTCCTCATCCTATCTATAGTCATCTGAAAGCTGAGCATTTTGCATTTGGTGACGTTCTAGAACACAAAGAAATGATAGACAGTGCTTAGGTATATGCGTGTGGCAAGGGAAGTGAGTCTGGATGATATTCTTAATCCTTTCAATTTTGAGACTTCCAGAATCTGAATGCTATACGGGATATTGTTAATCTGGCCCATTGTTTGCTGTCTAAAATAAATGAGCTGCCTTTACACTCTGTGCATTTATTTTCCCTTCTTATTCTAAAGCTCAGCATCCGGTAGGTGGCAGTATTGCCCTACAGTAAGTAGCCAACCGTTAGAGGAGCACCGAAGAACAAAATCATCTGGCAGGTTTTAGAATTTCCCTAAGAGCTTTCTTGAGAGGAGGCATCGGGGATGTGCTACTTCTAAAGTCTTCTTTGTACCCTTGAACAATGGCTCAACCAGAATTTTGCAGTTGATCTGTTCCTAGAGGCGTGCAAGACATCCGGGGACAGGTATTTTAAAGTGATACCTCGGCCCTGTGGGCATTCGCTCACATACCTTATCCACAAGTGCCTCTGGGCCCCGCCACTGACTGACTTAAAGCCTGGAGTTGTGGTTTTAAACAATAGGATTGTGGTGGGATTCAGGTGATTTTTATTTTCTTTATACTTGGTGGTATGTTCCTGATTTCCCACAAAGAACATATATCGCTTCTGTAATCTGGAAAAAAGAAAACAATGAATCAACATGGGATATTAAAATTGGGGGGGGGGTAAAATGGGTGACGGTGTGCCAGAAAAAGTTGACATCCTTTTCCAGTTTCAGCATGTGAGGACATGCAATGGAATGGGTTCAGTGTTTTCTCCTTACCCCTGGAGATCAGATCAGTGTTATTGCTAATCTGGAAGCGAATTACCAGCAGGAGGCCGAGATAGTAGACTTGTCTCTCATGGACTACACCTGAGAAAGTCCTTTGGTAGGTGAGAGGAGAGTGGGGTCAGCCCCTAAAGAGAGGCATTGGCCTATCCAGTAGGAGGTGGTGAGCTATCTATTGCCATTATGAGCCAGTGCAGGTCATCACGACTTGGAGCACTGAAATTCGTTTTAGAACCTGCTAGTGAAAGAAGATCTATAAATCTTGGAGTGTGTCCACATGAACTATAAAAGCAATCAAAGTCTGGGAAACAGGCACTAAGAATAAAGGATAAGGTGGCTGAATTTATTTACCTCAGATATGGAAAGCCTAGCTGGGGAATTAGACAAATTCCCATCTCCATGAACAGCTACCATAGCCCTCCCAGACCTGGAGGTGAGACCTGAATTTATTAACAGTCTTCAGTTGTACAAAGGACAATGGCACAGGAGGTAAGTGTTCCTTTCATACCGAGACTAAGGCGAGAGTGAGCCCAAATTAACCAAGCAGAAGTGATTTAGGTCAAGCATTTAGAGGAACGTGCTGAACACCAAGGTTGGATTTATCGGTTAATACCTTTGCATGAATTAATAGGAATGAGATTGAAGCTAAGGGTTCAATATAGTGTAAAGGTGTGTGAGGGCAGAGACGGCAGCTGAGAGCGTGCCCAACTGGGCTGCTTTATTATTTCTAAAACAATGGACCTTAAGTGAATTGACCACATGGGATGAAAATGAACCATATTCAAAAAAGATATGAAACTTCAGTCAGACCTGATTTATGAAATCAGGGTTTGCAGACCAGATAAATCTGGGAGTGGTTACCTGCTTTGCAAGGGGGTATTCATTCTAAGAGTCTCTAAAGAGCATATTCTAACAACTGTTTTACAAATATTTGATTTAGAAAGTTGTGATTTTCTCATATAACTTTCAAAAAGATACGTCTTTATATGAAGTCAGGCATACCTATATGCCTCAATGCATCAATTACGAGTTCATTGGAACAGAACTCTGGACTCCAAGAATAAGGCCAAAAATCAGCTGGTATGATCTAAGAGACCACATAGCCTTTTGAGATCTTTTCCAACCCTCTAATCCTTTTGCTTTCGATCACAAAAGCTAGAAGAGAATTCCAAGTATAATCTCCACAACATCAGATATTAGGTTGAACCATATGAAATTGCCATTTTTGTAGGTCAAACAGTCAAATACCAGCAATTTCATATAGGTCAATCTAATACAATAATTATTCCAGTAGTTCATAAACACCTATTTTCATCTTCACTAAAGCTAACAGCTTTAATGTATTTAGTTGTTGGGTCAAAAATATTGGGACATCTAAATGCCTGTGCACATAAGTACTGAGAAAGCATAGGGTTGGGATTAAAGATGCATCTTGGATAAACCACCGATAGGCATCTAGCTCATCCTTTTATTGGATTAGACACTTGTGTCTCTTGTCTGTCTTGAGGAGTCCTTAGATTTTTGAAAAGCAAGAAGAGAAGTCCAAAGGCCTGATCTTTCAATACATAGGAAATCCTGTTTAGGTAACAGGCCAAGGAAGAACAGGGGAAAATACAACACAATTTGTACCATGTTACAAGTTTAGTGAGGAAGATCGTAAGAGAGCTGTGAGCAGAAAAACAAAGCATGTGGCTTCCTTTCTAAAATACAGTATTGCTTAATGTGTCCTGCTTTCAAGAGTCTAAGCATAAGACAAGACACCAAGTACATATCGGAAAAGTCATATCTGCATAGTCATCTAAAATGAGACAAGCTTAGCTTAACTAAAAAGATTTTATTAACGCAAAATGTTAAATATTTTTACGATCTGAGCTAATTCCAGCATGCCCTATAAGATTTAACACTATGCTGATGCGCAGACATCATGCTTCAGATTTCAATTAGAACAAAATGTGATAATATTCAATTTTACATTTGAGGGTAATTGTATATGTTACTACACCATTTTCTAACTGGATTACTTCATTCTCCAAGAAGCTGAAAAGACACCATTGGATCGAAAGGAAATTAGTTGCCCATATGCATTGTACGAAGATATTAGGATTATTGTGTATTTACAAAATTTAAATATGTTTCATATATGGTTTCTGTTGCATTATAAATTAAGATATCTTTATGTAGAAGCTCTTGGATTCTGACAGAATGGAAGACTGAATGTAAATGAGTGCAGACAAAGCAATAGGTGAGGTGGTATATGTTTGGTTATAATATTATTCCTAATAATATTGATAGATTGGATTTTTGAACACAGTTTTGCAGTTTTAGATAGATTTCTATGTTTAAAGACTCTCATATATGATAAATTGTTCACATGAGAACAGCAAGAGCTAAAGATATACTATTATACATGAAATAATTTTTCTCTGTATAATACATTTAAAAAAACCTTGAAATAATTTAAAAACCATAATTCTTGCATCTGTCATGGTATGGTTTGGAGCAGGCATGCGCAATGTCAGCTTTAAAAATCCTTTTAAAAACAGCCTGCTTTTTGAATCTTTTTTTCCCTTGACAGCAGCTGCTTTCAAATGTAAAATCATTTAAAACGGTAGGGGGAGGTGAGTAAAAGTAATAAGGAAGCATAGAAAACATAGTCAAAAACCAATAATTGTGGTTCAGCTGTCTGGAGGTCCTCAGGTTCTGTGATATTTTCGGGTCTTCGCAATGGTGGGTTTCCAGGAGGAGTTGTCTAGCTTGACACCAGACAACACAGCCCAAAGAACCTTCTCTTCCGTCTTCTAACCAGGGGGTAGGGAGTTAGATTTAGAAGGCTGCTGTCATCTGTGATGGGACAGAATGTACATATGAGTGAATTACAGACAAAATAACCTGGGTTTGATGAATTGGCTTTTAAAATCCACCAGCTTTTGAATCAAGGTCTCTTGACTTCAGCACTATTGGCTATTTTGGACCAGATAATTATTTGGTTGGGGCTCTCCTGAGCACTGGAACATGTAGTAGCATCCCTGGCCCTACTTACTCAGGTGTGACAACCAAAAATGTCCCCCAGATAGCAAGGAAATGTTCTTTTTTGGTGGTGGTGGTTGGGGGGTGCGGGTTTAAGGGGGTGGGGCATGGGACCAGCACTGTAGCCTGCAGTTGGGAATCACGGCTTAGAATTAAAAATAAGCTGTTTGGAGGCGCTGTTTTAGAAAGAGCCCCTGCTTTGGAGTTAAGTTTGGCCTCTTTTCTAAACCCACCTCGGCTAATTCCTAGCTCTGTGACTTTGAACATGTAACTGCAAGCTTGCTAAGTCTCCGTTCTCCCGCGTGTGAGACAGGCTTTCATACCACTTACCTTAGATGAAGATTGTATGAAATAATCTATGAAAACATGAAGCTTGGCTAGTATCCTATGTGCCTAGCATAGAGGAAGCACTCAGTAAGTACAGCTTTTATTAACTCTTTTCCTTTACAGAGGGCCATTGTCTTGCTTTCACTCCCCTACTTTATGCCTCAGGAAGAAGTTTCTCAACTATTCCTTGTTGAGTTTTTGCCTACTGATTTCTATAGATTTTTTTTTTTTAAAGATTTTATTTATTCACTTGAGAGAGAGAGAGTTAGAGTATGAGAGGGGAGAGGGTCAGAGGGAGAAGCAGACTCCCTGCCAAGCAGGGAGCCCAATGTGGGACTCGATCCCGGGACTCCAGGATCATGACCTGAGCTGAAAGGAGTCACTTAACCCACTGAGCCACCCAGGTGTCCCTGATTTCTATAGATTTTCTATACACAAGGGCATTCTGAGAAGATTTCCAGCTGTTGAATTTGTAAGTTTTGGTTGAAATTTTTAACATGATGACAAGGAGAGGAGGAAATAAACCAGTAAGCCAAGTTCAGTTGAAGGAGCTGGGTTTTAAAGAAATAGTACAGCCCAAAAGAGAAGTTGGATCGAAATAGCCTGTTGCAACAGAACTGTCAGTCTGGTTGGTCCCAGAGGCTGGAGAGGGACCACACAGACATGACCTAGAAATTGCCAGTGCAGGGAGCACTAGGATGTGATCAGAATGGAGCGAGGCGCCACAAAATGATTGGTGGACTCTGGTAACTCTTATGCACCTAAGCTTTTGCCAGCCCAGAGCAGAGTCAAGGGCCTCCCTCCTTTCCCCACCCTAATTTGGAAGATATAGGACCTTGGGAAAGAGCCCAGAATCAGGAATTGGATGAAGGGGGCAGAAAGGGAAAGATGTGCCCCACTTCAAGAAAACTAGTTTCTAGCTGAGGGTGGGTTTTTTTGATTACTGAGCCTAGACGTTCAGTAAACTGTCAAGAACAAAAACAAGTTCCGGCTTCCCAGTCCTCTTATGTGGATTGTGTCATCCAAGTGTCTGGGCTTTTCCTTCCATTCCCCAAAGGCTGCCATGTGTCATACTTATTTGTACATGAGCCTCACTCACCAAGTTGACAGTGTTGCTTGGAATGGTGCCCTATGCTATACTTTTAGATAGAACCAGAGTAGCAAGTCAGAGTCAGGGAAGAAAGCAGGCGCCCCAGCTGAGCACATCAAATTAATCAAACACAGTGCACTCTCCTGGTCTCCACAGATTAATATTCTCTCTTAAGATTCATATTCTGCAAATGTGGAGAAAAAAGGACGCTCTTTGTCCTTTCTGTGGTGAAAAACATTTCACTATACTCTGGATGTCACCATTTTGAGACTAAAAATAGGACATCTTTCTTTTTTATACTTACACTTGCCCCAAACCGTTAAGACTCAGAAAGCAAAGTCAAACACTATATGTGAGCCTCATTTCTCAGGAGAATCTCTGAGAGATGAATCATGGTCTATTTAGAACAGAAAGAGATGATAACTCACTTTCTCATCAGTTTTAGGACCCTTACTTTTTAAACCACCAGACTGTCAACAGACTTAACCTAGGTGGAAATGGCAAATTTACAGCAGACTCTGAAAACTAAAGAATTGCATCTTTTGGTATCTCTTGGGATGCTGACTATACTTCCTGAAACACAAGTTCCCCAGGAATTCAATGATTCCTTGAACAGAATCACCAAAACTATGGAGATATTTATAGGGAAGAAAAATCTCTTTATTTCCATTTAAGACTTGGAAGATCTATTTCCTGAATGCCTATATATCCTTCCCTTTCTCCAAATACTTAAGAGATTTGGGGAGTGATGGAATGGGTATTTATGTGTTGTAAAAAGGCAATGCTGGTATGTATTGTTCCCACTATGTGAGGAAATGTCTACTACAGGTTGAATTTATGAAGAAACTGTGTATGTGTATGCTCTGGTATGTGTATGCTGTGGTGGGATGTTTGCTCCCATGTTCTCTTTTTTATGTATGAAAAGAACAGGTATTATACACAGATATTATGAGATTCACATCAAAACTGACCTTTGTACCTGTGCACTCATTACGGTGCATCAAAAAACCTTTTGTGCTATTGAATTCTCCTTCCTCAGTCTTCTTTTCCTATCTACCTATCTATATATAGCTAGATAGATACACACATATATGTTCACTTGTGAGTGCTATACACACACACACAACCACACAGCATTCGCATGAATAAGAAGTGTAAGAATTGATGAGAAGGTGCTCAGATGTTAAGCAAAGGACTGGCTGCCTATTAAGGACAGCTGCTGGTTTGGGGCATCTCTGTTGAGCATTGTGACACCTTCGCCTAGCCCAGAGCTTGTCTGATCATCACCTAGGGTTGAGGTGACACAAAAGCTCTAAAATTCTTGGCAGGAATTCAGAGCAGCTTTCTACACCCTAGGAAGCTGACACCGGCAGTAAATGCTGAAATTCACCAGCAGTAAGTACGCCTGGAATGGTTTGGAGTGAATTCAAATCCAAGGAAAGATGTCTTTCCACATTGATTGAAATCCTGTCTCTGAAGTTATGGGCTGCCAAAAGACTGTGGACAAAATGGAATGTTTTCCCGACTCATTCTCAGCTTTCTGGGCTAATCCACCTGACCTTGCTGGGAAACCTTTGATTTTTATTGTGAATGTTTGAGAATTTTATAGCATCTTTTCTCCAAAGTGCATGCTCTGAGACAGTTTTAGATGTGAAAATGAAAAGTGGAGAAAGGGAAAGGGAGGGAGGAGAGCAGAGGAGAAAGTGAAAGAAAAGGAGAATAGGCAATTCAGCCATCAGCAAGTTCAAATCTTGGTCATTTGAAGCTTAATTCCTAGATACTGCTAAAGCCAGGGACACCAGAATCCCCCAAGGCACAATGATACAATTTCTCTGTTGTTCACATTTGTTTTGCTGATATGAGATTTCTTACATGGATGATATGTTAAGAAACAGAAGGACATAAAAATAAATTTTCAAATAATCCACTGAGCATTTGACTTGAAAGCTCTGTTTTCAGATAGAATCTAGAGAAGTGCTCATAATGTAACTGTAGTTGCAAATTTCTATTCCAGTAAAAAAAAAAAAGGAGACTTTCAGCTAACCCAGTGCTTCTCAAACGTTAAGCTGCACTAAGCATCATCTGAAGGCATGTTAAACTACAGATCCCTGGCCCTCCCTCCAGAGTTTCCGAATCAATAGGTCTGGGGTGGGGCTGGAGAATTTAGATTTCTTACCATTTCCCAGAAATGCTGATGTTGCTGGTCCTGAGGCCACACTCTGAGAAGCCCGCTAAGTGCAGGCTCCATGTTGGGTGCTGGGGATTATATCAGATGGGTCCTAATACAAAGAAGGTTCTTGATCTCAAGAATGTTTGCTTGAGTAACTACGAAGCTTCATTAAAATGCCATAAGAGAGATACGGATACAATGCTATGAGAGTTCCAAAGGGGGGGGATTACTCCCAAGTGGAGAAGGAAGAAGATAATTGTGGAAAATCATGGAGGTCTTGGTATTCATGCTGGGCGTGAGAACTTGTACGTTTGATGAAGGTGGAGACGGGCTTTCTGGTTGGAGAGGACAGTGTGAGAACAGTCATGGAGACCAGAGGCTACTTGAATTTGGGTCCAAGTAAACAGTTCAGTCTGTTCAGGGTGGACAGTTCAGGGTGAACTGAAAGGTATATGAAGGAGGGAATAGTACAAAATAGAAACACAAAGAATTCCCTAAATATGACTGTGTCCTATCTTGCCCCTCCAGCTTTATACATACCATTCCTTTTTCCAGAAAAGTCCTCCCTTCTTAGACAAATGCCAATCCCTCCAAGATTAGCTTGCAATTTTCTTTGATTTCTTTCATAATTTCTGATTTTCTTCTCAGTGCCCTTTGTAAACTGCAGTTCTTTCTCCTTGAAACTTAAACTGTGTTATCCCAGGGCTCTTCTCTAGGCACACACTCCTGGGGCGGAGTCAGCCATTCTTAAGGCTTCAATTACCATTATGCCGATGACGTTTAAATGTGTATTTCTAGCCTCGGAGCTCACACGTCTCACCTTGGCATAAGACTTGTACATCTGCTGTTCACCACTGAACATCACTCTTGGAGGTCCTCCATCTCCAAAACTTTAATCGTCCTCTGTCTCTACTGCTCCTGCTCTGTTCTCTCTGACTTAGTGAATAGAACCAGCATTCACCCTGCTTTCCAGGTCGGAACCTGGCTTTCATCCTTGATTCTGCCTTTTCTCGTATGCAGCCCATCCAATTGTTCATATCCTCTTCTCCGACCCCCTGGCTTTCGGCCAGATCTTAAGCATTTCTCATTGGATTATTGCACCTGCTTCCTTATTTAATCTCTCCAGTGGCTTCAGGATAAAGTTTGAACCTCTCAACATGAATTATAGGGGTCTTAATGATATAGACCCACCTACTTTTCTAGTCTTTCATGCCTCTTTTCTAACCACTTTCCCAACTAATGAAGTGCTTGTCGTTCATCAAAAAGCCCTATTCTTTCATCTCCTCATGTACCTTCAATATCCAGAACCTTCTGCATAGACTCTCTTTCTTCCCCCCTACCTCTTTTTTCTTTTTCTTTTTTCCATCTCTTTCTTTGGCTAACTCTGATTCATCCTCAGAAATCTCAGCTCACTTTCCAAAAAGAAATTCCCAATACCAGCAACCCTCTCCTCTATCCCACACCCCAACCTCTTACAGCTCACATCAGGTTAGGTGAGATTCCCATATACCCTTGTAGTGACCTGAGTCTAGCTATTATGGCACTGTTATATTCTAAGCAGTAGTTTCTTTGTCTGTCCAATTGTGTGTGTGTGTGTGTGTGAGAGAGAGAGAGAGAGAAAGTTGTTTCCAGAATTCACATGCCCTACCCCCAAAACATCCCAATCTCTAAGAGGGGAAACCTGTCATTTGGCCTGTCATTCCAGGTGATTCTCCAGTCTATTCCGTTAAGATAGAGAACCTCTAGAAGGAGAGATATTCCCAGTCCCTGACACAGAACTTGGCACATTCTAGGTTACCATCACATGACAGATGATGGCAGAGACGCCAGATGCTAGGAGAAAACGTCTGTTCTTCCTCTAGTAGACGATGAGTAGGAAGGTAACATTTGTGAGTAGGGGCTGAACACAGAGTAATGCATCAGGAGAGTGATGTGTGATCAGTGATGTGTGAATTAATTGGAGGAGAGAGAGGAAATACATATGGCATACTGAATCCTGGATGGAAAGTTGCAGAGATTACAAAGGACATGGAGCTGCTGGAGTAAAAACTACCCAGAGTAACATTCAGAGTCACACCAGACTGAAGTATACAAAGTCTTTCTAGGAGGCCCTGGCGAGAGGACCTAAAGGATCATCTGGAGGCTACCAGGTGCTATAACTGCCTCATGTTCTCTAGGCAGATGTCAGACACTGCTGTGTGACATGGCTAGAATGGATATGGGGGCTCCAGACTGGAGTGGACTGAGAGTATGACTCTGGGGGAAATGTTCCTAGATCCAACTGAGTCTGGAGTTGCACTGTCCCCAGGAAGGGACCCATTCTGGAGTAGATTCAATTCCCAATGGATCCACCTCAGACTGATTCCAATGCCTGGTCTCAACGACCAAATTCTAGGCAAAGGTGAACATACAAACACACCCCACAGCATTCATTATGTCAGAATTCTGGAAAAGGTGAAATTGTCTTTCGGGCTTAATTTATTTCTGCCAACTTGTTTTGTTTGATTGTAACATACATTTAGAAGATGCTTGCCCTTCACTTTCCAGTCTCCTTTTAGCCTTTGTCAGTAACCTTGCAGGCTCTCCACAGGTGGTTCCATTTGTAATCCATTTGACACAGCAAGACTATCATAATTAATGAAGCTCCCTACAGCACTGCCAGTGACCCAGAATGTAGGACAGGAGAGGCGCTGAAGCAATGGAAAGAACAGTGGGCTGAGAGCCAGGAGACCTGGACGTGGTCAGGAGCCTGCTGTGGGGCTCTGTAGAAAGAGGGCAGCTCGCCTTTCTTTTGTGCCTCTCATTGTCTCCAGTCTCACACTGGAAGGATGGGAAAGAAAAGGCGCTGTCTGAAAGGAGGCAGCAATCACGAACCATTAAAATTCCTGCTCTTGGCTACCTTCCTTTATTTGTCACTGAAAATCACTTCACAACAAACTGTTGTCAAGTCAAGTTTTGATTGTGGTAGGAAGGTGGGGGAAGATAGGACCGACTGACTCTTTCAATGCTAAGGTCAACAAGGTGAACAAGGAAGGTTCTGAAGTGAGGACTAGGGTGGAACCGGGAGAAAGAAGTTCTGAGCCCTTCCTTCCAGGGATGTTCCCCCAAGGGCCTGCCCACCAGGATCGTCACATGGTCAGGGTTTGAGGTAAGAACAAAGGGAACCAGGCATGGTATCTTTCCCCCCTTTTTTTCCTCTGCTTCAAACACACATGTAAATGGAATAAAAAGAGAAAAGAAATAAGAAGCCAGAAAATAACCAGATGGCTTTCTATAATGGTTTTCATCCAGTTACAAAGATGTTTTGACAATCAGGTCCTAGAGAAAAGAACTGGAATGTATTTTTCCACATTTCACTCCATACTATTCACCTACCCATAGACTAAACAGATCAGCGGCAAAAGATTTCCAGGAAGGTCATGGGAAGGCTCCTATGGTCTAGCTTGGTATACAGAGTCAGAGGCATCTGGCTGATTTGTTCATTAAAATGCTGCCATATACATCTGCTAAAAAAAAAAAAATGTTCCCAGAGGGGCCCAAGGAACCTGCTCTCCTTCCCTCAGGCTTTCTCAAACCCTCTGGTTCAGATTCATACCCCCCTGTCTCCACTGGTCAGCTCGTAGTGACATCATGCTATGAGTCCCCACAAAACCTGTAAAAAACAGAGATGTGGCATCTCATGCCAAGGGTCCTATTTTTCCCCTAAGTGAAGAAACCTGAATTTCCCTGAATGGAAGCCTTCACATCATTTTTTTTTCCTTATTATTCAAAATCCTACTGCATCATTCCCTCCTGAATAGCTCCTTGAATCTCCTAGCTTTTTCCTTTTCATTCTCTGTACAGATTTAGGGTTTCAGTCCTGAGTATCAATTGTTTGGATTATTCCCTTTTCACTCGTGTCTTTAATCACAGTATCGCTCATTTATTACTATTATTATATTTTGAAACTGTATTTAAAATTCTTCTTTCTGTTTATAAAGGGAATAAAAAGTCACACAAAATATTTCTACTCTTCATGATTATAAAAATGTCCCAAGTAAATAAACTGAAATTTCTGTTTTTCCATTAATGCGTGTTTTGGGAACCATTGGATGCATTTTCATGAAATGTGCAGGGGATGTTTGGGATAGTTTGATTTATACTAGAAATTACACGGCCCACATGCTATTTACTCTGCGTGCCCTGGCAGATGTCCTCTTGGGCAGCTGATAGTGAGGTACAGGGAGGGGGGGCCCATGCTGCCCATGGGGGGATTTGCCAAACATATAAAGAAACTAAGAACAGCTTCAGACATGAACTCCAACTCCAAAGTCCCAGGGACCAATGTTCTGCACTGCGGGCTCCAGATTAACGAGCGGAAGCCCAGGCTGTTCTGTTGGATGATGATGGGGCATTCTCCTGAGCTAGACCGGCTGGCCGGTCGGTAAAGAATACCAGTACTAGCAACAGTCTTCATAATAAAGCATCTGTCCAGTGTCTGCTCTCTGCAAGGTCGGGGGCAGACACAAGACCTGCCGTGCTTCATTTAAACCCCAATAGCCCGCCGAAGTAAGTAATGCTCTTATCTCCTTTTCAGGGATGAGGCAATTGAAATCATTGGATCTTAAACAGACTTCCAGGGCACAAAGTTGGTTAAGTGGCAGAGCCAGCATTCGAACCCAAGGGTCGTCTCCATCCCAAGTCCCATGTCCCCACCACCCTGCGTATTTCCAGCAACAAGCGTCCAAGCTGCGGCCGGAGGGCTCCCTCCTCACTCCACTCTATCTGCTTCCTGAAACCACTGCGAGGTCTCCAAGCCCTTTGCGCAGGGCTCAAGCCCATCAGTCTGATCCCAGGCCCTGCAGGCCGTGCTTCGCGGCAGGTGACTGACGCCCCACACGCAGCGTCTTCCTTTCTGACGCCCTGCCTCCAGCCCACACCGCTCAGGCCACGCTACTTCTCGGCCTCTTCATCTGGCGTTCTCACTTCCACCTCTCCACCTTCTGCCACGCCGCTCCCCGAGCCAACAGGCTCTCCAGCTCTGCTGCCAAGTCCTCTCAGAGCCAGGCGGCACCCTGTCCTCCCTCTGCTTTGCTCAGTGGAAGCCAGAGGAGTCTCTTTCTGACTCCAAACACCCTTTCCTCCCCCTCGACGGAGCGCTCTCGGAAGCCGACGCCCCTTCGCAGACGTCTCCGGCCGCGCATGCTCAGTGTAAGACCTGCGGGTCGTCCTTCATACGCATCATCAGACCCCCTCCCACGGGCCGCCAAGTCCCGCGCATGCTCAGTGTAAGTGCTGCAGGTAGTCCTTGGTACATATCATCAGATCCCCCCGGGGCAGCCAAGGCCCGCGCAGATTTCACAAACATTTACTGCCAAACATTTACTGCGTTGTTCTACTGTGTTCTAGGCGTTGCTCTAGATACGGAAGATAAAGTAATAGTTAACAAAAGCGTGTAGAGGCCCTTCCCTCATGGAAGTTAACATTCTAGTGAAAATACCTCTCCATTCCTATGTTAAGCTGTATATTCCCATAAAATAGCTCTGGGGACAGACAGACTGGGATCACTTCCCAGTCTTTCTACTTACAGTCTGTGTGACCTTGGTTGAGTTAGTTAACCTCTCTTTGCCTCAGTTTCCTGCCAGTTGGGAAACATTAATAGCTTTTCCCTCGAAGTTGTTATTAGAATTAAATAAGTTAATACAGTTAACACATGTGAAGTATTTAGGATAGTGGTTGTGACGTTTTGGTTATAATAAGGCATGCCTTTGGTCTTGCATCTCCTTCCTGGCTCAAAGCTCCTAAAACCCTTGGAATTTCCTCAGGGATGATAGGAATAGAGGCGTCTTTTGTTATGTTAATGAGATTACTTTAACAAAAACCGCCGGAAGGATGGGGGCTGGTTGCTAGGAGAACCAAAGGTGTGATTAGAGGGTTGGAACTTTCAGACCCACCCCCCAATCTCCCCGGACGAGAGAGGAACTGAAGATTGAGTTCCATTTCCTTTGGCCAGTGATTTAGTCAATCGCACCTATGTAATGAAGCCTCCATGAAAAACCAACAAAGGACAGGTTCGGAGAGCCTCTGTGTAGGTGAACAGGTGATGTACGAAGCAGCGCATGCTGGGGAAGGGATGGAATCTGCTTGTCCTTCCCCAAACACGATGCTTGAGTATTACATTTGGCTGTTCCTGAGTTATATCCTTTTGTAATAACTGCTGATCTAGTAAGTAAAATGCTTCTCTGAGTTCTATGAGCTGCTCTGGCAAATTAAATAGACTCATGCAGGGGGTCCTTGGAGCTTCCAACCTGTACATCTCAAGTGGTGGAGGAGGGGGGTCTTGTAGCCCTTAACTTAGGGGATCTGGTGCTGTCCACCAGGTCATCTCAGAATTCAGATGAATTGCAGGACACCATGCTGGTGACCATGAATTGCTTGGTGGTGTGGGAAAACTCTCCCACACATTGGAATTAGGTGCAGAATCCAGTGGCGCACTGTAAGGTCTCAATTTGTTAATTATTATTACTTCTTTTAGATAACTAAACATCTAGATGGCAGAGGAGTTTCTTTGGAAATTTCTTTTTTCATTTATTTATTAAAAGATTTTATTTATTTGAGAGAGAAAAAGAGGACACTGGAGGGAGGATGAGGGGCAGAGGGAGAGAAAATTTCAAGCTGACTCCATCCTGAGTGCAGAGCCTGAGGCAGGGCTCCAACTGATGACGCTGAAATCGTGACCTGAGCCAAAAACCAAGAGTGGGATGCTTAATGGACTGAGCCACCCAGGTGCCTTCCCTTTGGAAATTTCTTTAAGTGTTCTCCTCTAGGCTGTAAACTTCTTCTTCTTCTTCTTCTTCTTTTTTTTTTGTAATTTAAATTCAGTTAATTAGGTGTTATTGGTTTCAGAGGTGGGGGGGTCAGTGATTCCTCAGTCTTATAAATAATACCCAGTGCTCATTACCACGTGTGCCCTCCTTAATGTCCAGCTTCTTAAAGGCAAGGACCAAGTCTTCAGTTGTTTTGTATTTGCCATACCTGGGAGAGTGCTTTCCAGGGCTTGTCAATGAATATATGCTCTTGACTGACAGGGCCAGTGGAGGAGGCCTCTGAAGGTCAGAGTGTATCTTGGCTCTCCTTGGAGCATGACTCTGTTCTCCTGAGAGGCTCCATTTTCATTATTGTATCTTTTTAAAGAGCGAGGAATGTATACTCAGTGCCTTCTATTGTTTGTGTAAAACAAATTTGTAATTTCTCAAGAAACAAGTCCCAAGGTTATCATGTTACAAACATCCTTTGCCTCAGAGAGAAATGACAAGACTTACCTTGATTTTTCAATGGTAAAGGCATAGTTTCCCTGAGTTTGCTTAAAAGGTTTTTCATTTCTCGCATGTCTCTGTAAAAGTGACAAAAAGAAAAAAAAAAATCAGCTGTAAGTTTTTGAAATGCAATCCCAAACAGTCTGGTCTGTGAGACAATTGAGAGAGGAGAGTCTGCGCTTAATTGTACTAGCTCTAGTTTCCAGTAGGCAAATATTGAATTTATTTTGCTTTTATAAGAAAAAAATCAGAGACTGCTGTCTCTGGAAGGAATGGGAACTACTCTGGCAAACATTGCCACAGGGCATTCTGCCGAAGGAGCCCTCATCTCTGCCTTGGGTTGGACCTGGCTAAGGTCAGAGAGGAGTCTCAGATAATGAGGCCGGTGTGCTCTGGGCAAAGCAGAGGCTGAGTGATGTTGCTCTCAGGCTTCAAGGTCTGATGGCTGTCGTGGTTTTATATTGGTTCACTCGCTATTGCCTCATTACTGTGATTGAAAGTCAGTATAACACAGGTGTTAGGGATTCACAAGGCTCAGCACTGATTAAAGTGACTTGGAATAAGGGGAAACTGATGATTCTAAACCTTCAGAGAAGAGCTCTTCATGATGGCAGGCGTGGGGAGTGGGTGCGTGGAGAGGGAGAAGAAGGGAGAGAGAGCACCTGGACAGATGGACAGACGGACCTTCTTCTAGCCCCTCCCATGTCGGTAAGCCGCTGCATCCCTCCAACATCTCCGCTCTCTCATCTTAGAATATATGCGATCATAAAACCACCCAACTGTGGAGCAGGAAGCCATGCCGAGGGCTTCTAGTTTGGGACAGGGATCAGTTGGACTTTTCAAATCCTTGGGGCAGTAGTTCTCCACATGTTCTGGTGGTCATCCCCTGGAGTTAGTGCTCTTGAAATCACAGGACGGAGTGGCAGATTTCATTTACAAGAGCAAAAATCAGATACATCTTTTAGTTAACTCTAGGCAAATAATAGCAGCGGGTATTAAGAATTTAAGAAAGTTTTGCGGGGAGGATAGTCCAAAAGTTGAGGAAATTCTATCTACTATCTTATTTTCCTTTTGCTGTATGAAGAAAAAAGAAATGCCATTTACCTTTAGGTTTGAAATCCCTCAGTTTCTTTCTTTAAGTAGGCTCCACACCCAGTGTGGGGCTTGAACTCACAACCCTGAGATGAAGAGTCGAATACTCTACCAACTGAGCAAGCCAGCGCCCCTGCCTCAGTGTATGTCTCCATACACAACTGTTCTTTTGAGTCTAGTTTAAGGACCAGTTGTCCTAGGGGAGGCCAGAGACCCCATAGGGTCTTTCCTTGAGTACTGACTAACATGTAAAAAGGAACTCTGTCAGCAATAGCTGGTTAGAAAGGGAGAAAAAAAGCAGCCTTGTGGCTCAGTTGTAGAAATAAACGTACAAAAAAAAAAAAAATCTGAATTCTTTTCCTTAAGTATATGTCGTTGGGGCGTTGATGCTGATAAGTCGCAAAGGGTATTTTTAGAGAGAGAAGGTGCAAGCAGGGGAGGGAGGAAAAGGAAGTCAGGGCCCATACATCCAGAAGTGCAAGGGGCACATTCTGATTTCCTATAAAATGTTCAAGGGTGGATGGGATGGGAGGTGGGTGGGCACATAGTGCAAATGGGTAAGGAGCGCTGTATGTGAGACAGAGGCAAGGTCTCCCCAGAAAGCACCAATTCTCAGGCGGCTACACAGAATCATTATATGCCAAGATCCCACCCCATGAGAACCTGATACAGCTGGTTTCTGGGCATGGGGCTCAGGAATCAATGTTTTTAAAAAGCCCTCCTAGTGGGGCGCCTGGGTGGCTCAGTGGGTTAAAGCCTCGGCCTTCGGCCCAGGTCATGATCCGAGTCCTGGGATCGAGCCCCACATCGGGCTGTCTGCTCCGCAGGGAGCCTGCTTCCTCTTCTCTCTCTCTCTGCCTACTTGTGATCTCTGTCTGTCAAATAAATAAATAAAATCTTAAAAAAAAAAAAAAAAGCACTCCTAGTGATTTTAATGTACAAGCCCAGGTTGAGACGCACTGATCTCTTAGGGTAGAGAGAGGGAGAATTTAGGAAGGTGCCTTCCCAGACCAGGTCTCTTGTGCCTATTTTTCTTAGTCCTTCCCACTTCCTTTGACCTGAATCTGGACTTTAAGGCTGAACTTCGAAACTCAGCTATACTCTTCTTCTTTTTCTTCTTCTTTTTTAATTGAGGTAAAATTGGTATATAACATTATTTAACTTTCAGGTGTACAACATTTTAAGTTGCCATCTGTGTGTCTTACAAAGTGATCACCACTACAAGTCTAGTTATGATCCATCACCCTGTAACTGACCCCCTTCAACCATTTCAACCACTTCCATCCCCCACCCTTCTGCTCTGTAATTATCTACCTGTTCTCTTGTGTCTATGTTTGTTTTTGTTTTTGTTTTCCTTTGTAGGTTCCACAGATGAGTGGAATCCTACGGTATTTGTTTTTCTCTGTGTGTCTTATTTCACTTAGCATAATACCTTCACGGTCTATCCACATCGTTGCCAATAGCAAGCTGAGTAGTATTCCATTATAGTACACACACACACACACACACACACACACACACACACACCCCCACATCTTCTTTTTCCATTCATTCATCCACTGATGAACATTTAAGTTGTTTCAATTTCTTGGTTATTGTAAATAATGCAGCAATGAACAGGGGGGTGATATATCTTTTTGAGTCGGCATTTTTGTTTTCTTTGGATAAATACCTAGAAGTGGGATAGCTGGATCATAGGGTAATCCTATTCTCTCTCTCTCTGTCTCTCTTTTTTTTTTTTTTTTAAATAAATATCCGTACTATTTTCCATAGTGGCTGCACCAATTTACATTCACATCAATTGGGTATGAGAGATCCCTTTTTTCCACATCCTCGCCAACATTTGTTATTTCTTGTCTTTCTGGTACTAGCTGTTCTCACTGGTGGGAGGTGATACCTCATTGTGGTTTTGATTTGCATTTTCCTGATGATTAGTGATGTTGAACATCTTCCTATGTGTCTGTTGGCCATCTGGATGTCTTCTTTGAAGAAATGTCTATTCAGATTGACCATTTTTAAATTGGATTGTTTCTTTTTCTTTGTTGTATGAGTTATTTATGAATTTTGGATCCTAATCCTTTTATTGGATATATGATTTACAAAAATCTCCCATTCAGTAGATCATCTTTTTGTTTTGATGACCATTTCTGTCACTGTGCAAAAGATTTTCAGTTTGATGTAATTCCATGTGTTTATTTTTGCTTCTGTTTCCCTTAATTTTGGAATCGGATCCACAAAAATTACCATTGAGTCTCATGTTGAGGGGCTTACTGCCTATGTTTTCTTCTAGGAATTTTATGGTTTCAGATCTTAAGTTCAGGTTTTTAATCCATTTTGAGTTAATTTTTGTGCATTGTGTAAGATAGTGGTCAGACTTTATTCTGTTGCACGCAGCTGTCTAGTTTTTCCAGTTCCATTAAAAAATATAGTTTTTCCAGCTCCATATAAAAAAACATTTATTTATTTATTTATTTATTTATTTATTTATGAGAGCGAGCGAGTGAGAAAGTGAGCATGAGGAGGAGCAGAGAGAGAAGCAGACTCCCTGCTGAGCAGCGATGCCCTATGTGGGGCTTAATCCCAGGTCCCCCAGATCATGACCAGCGTTGAAAGCAGACACTTAAAGGACTGAACCACGAGGGGCCCCTTTTTAGCTTCATTTGTTGAAGAGAATGCCTTTTCTCCATTGTATGTTCTTGGCTCTTTTATCATAAAGTAATTGCTCATATATGTGTGGGCTTAATTCTGGGCTCTCCATTTATCATCACTGATACGATATTTAGGCTAATATGATACTGTTTTGATTACTGTGTTTTATAGCATAGTTTGAAACCAGGGACTGTGATACCTTCACCTTTGTTCTTCTTTCTCAGCAGTGATTTGGCTACTGAAGGTCTTTTGTGGTACCATGCAAATTTTAGAATTATTTGTTCTGGTTATGTAAAAAGAAACAATTCACTGGAATTTTGATAAGGATCGAACTGAATCTGTAGATTGCTTTGGATAGTATGGACATTTTAACTCTGTTCTTGCAATCCATGATCATGGAATATTTTTTCCATTTATTTGTATCTTCATTTTCTTTCATTAGTGTCTTACAGTTTTCAGTGTGTGGGTCTTTCACCTTGGTTAAATTTATTCCTAGGTTTTCGATGCAATTTAAATGGAATTATTTTCTTAATTTCTCTTTTTGATAATTTGTGATTAGTATATACAAATGCCACAGATTCCTGTGTGTTGATTTTGTATCCTGCAACTTAACTGAATTCATTTATTAGTTCTAACAGTTTTTTTGGAGTCTTTTGAATTTTCTCTATGGTATGGTATCATGTCATCTGCCGATAGTGACAGTTTTGCTTCTTCCTTTATCATGCAGAGTCTAAGGGTTAGAAGCCTGATGTGGAGCACCGACCCCTCACTTCTTAGGAAAAAATTCTGTATTTTGAGACCCTGCCTCATTGTGGAACACAACACTTATCGTGGAGTCTTTTTTGGCAAGGTAGGGTCTTTGCCTCTCCTACCCATCTCAGTGCTGTCCTTTTTGTCCTTTGTTGTGGAGGCTCTGTTCATCCAATTTGTTGGTCTTTTTTGTGAGGAAATTATTATTGTATATTTGTTGGATCCATGGGAAGAAGTGAGTTCCATCTTCTTATGCCACCATCTTGAACCAACTGCACCCTCTCTTATTTTTATTTTTTTTTACCTTCTTACAAGGTCAAAAAGCTTAGATACAGTTGCTATGCAAGGTATCTGAAAGGGCAAATGTCTTTGCTGATGGATTATGCCCTGAATCATGGCACTCTGGCAGATAGTTCTTCCTGGGAATAGAGCAAAGCATTTTCTATTTCATAAATTAAGATAAATCATTCCCTCACCATTTGTCTATAGCTGTATCAGACCATGCCAAACGGCTTTATTGTTTGAATTGTTAGATTTCCAAGCTTATACAAAATCCAAGTTTTATTAATAGCACATAATTACCACATGTTTCAATTTTCTATAAACACAGAAATTCAGTAATTAGCTTTAGAATTATATTACAATATGAAAGTAGAACCACAATGGCTATAAATGCCATTGTGTGTTACATTTCTAAAAATAAAAAAATAAAATGTTCATTATCTTGTCAGTGATTCAGCTCCACACAAAGCACTCAGTGGAATTGCCCAGTATTCATTCAACTGCTTTGTGTCAGCTCTAGGGACATTAGTAGCAAAGGACATGATATCACTGTGAAGGCCAGTAAACAAGGGCCTCATCCTCTTGCCTTCCAGAATGGCATTTTTTGCATCTAGATGAGCCGTGGCACGTATTGTTATATTATTATTCCTTCCTTTTCCGAAGTGAAATTGAATCACTGTAGAATCTCTTCTTCTCTAGAAGGAAACTCCCTATCAGTGAGCTATTGCTTGTTAAGACAAATGCATTAACTGGCTTTGACCACTAAGGAGGCATTCAGCTATATTCTGGGAAAGCAAGAAAAGGGAGCTCTGTGAAAAGCTGTCAACTGGACAGAATGCTTAGCCCCTGACTGACAGCTCAGCCGGCCATTCCATACACCTGAAATGCAAGAGTCTACTGGTGACATCTTTGCATGATTTTGGATTCTTCTCCTTTAAACAAATGGAAATTTTGGTCCCTACCCAGTGGGTGAGATGTGATGGTATATAGATTCAACTTTCTCCCTTCCCAAGGAAGCACACTGTTTTCATTTCCATGGAGACACAGTGTGGTACAGTGGTATAAAAAGAGGCCTGGTAGCCTGTGACTACTGGAAATCCTGCTAGCATTCTGCTGCAGGGTTTGGACTCCTTACCTTCTTTTACCTCAATATTCTGAGATTTCTGGAATCTGAATCTGAAAGACAAAAGCTGAATCTAAAAGAGAAAAATCTCAACTTTTATAGCCCCTAAGAGTATTTGCTGGAAGAATACTGGCAGTCTATTTAGGGTAACTTCCCACTTACCTTTCAGTGTTCTCGATGTCTGTGGAAACCTGCCAGGAATGTTGCTGAATATCTACAGGGGATGATGAGGAGTCCTCTAGAGCAGGTGTTTCTGTGCTCTCCTCAATTTTGCAGTCCAAACTCTTGGTTCCCCCACCAGGCTCCTTTCCTATGTCGGGGGCAGTTGGCGGGGGGGGGGGATGTTGGTAAAGAGAAAAGGAAAAGAAATCATAAATTCAGGTTCTGTAGCCAAGATACCATTGCAAGGATCATCTGCTTTGAGTTATAGGTTCCATTAACCCTAATAACTTTCTGAATACTAAATACAATACTAATTCAGTTTCTGAATAACATGAATATGGATATCTCTATCTCTGGCTATATAAATATGTGTACTTGCGTGTGTGTGTGTGTGTGTGTGTGTGTGTGTAGCAGCATGTTTCACAATATTCTACAAAAGATAGTTTGAGGTCAGTACAACAAGATCAAGGCAAAATCAGGGTTCAGTCTTTGATGAAATATGGGGGCTCTATAATCCATTCTTAGGTAGATCAGGTCAGCTTGGGAGGGGGGTTTCAGTCTGTGAAATCAAATTGATTTTTGGTTCTTGGATTCAAGGGCAACTAAGATGGCCAGGAACAGATGATAGCCCTCAGGAAGAATGGGAGCTTTGGCCCTTTTCTCTGATTCTGACCTTGGCTGTCTTGGATTCATATTTCTTAATCAAATATACATTTTGGGACCCAGTATGTGGAAAGTAGTACTATCTTAGTATGTGGGAAACAGGAAATATTATGGACTTGACTTCCATTTCCTTGCCTTTCCAACCTCTTTTAGTTTATGCTTCTGTGAGGGTATTCCCTCACAGCCTCAAGTTCAGCCTCAAGATCCAGACTTTTGCTCTGCTGAGACCATAAAGTGCCATCAACTAAAGTGCCATGGAGTTCCTGGGTAGCCGTCCATGGCAATGCACGGCCAATCCACTAGGACTGTATTTAGCATGCCTAATCTCAAGTGAAAAAATCAGTACTTTCTAGAGACAAATCTCCAAATTGGTTCAGTAATAAATTCATATGACGTTAAATGGGAGTTATAGTCTATGGCCCAGAAAGCCTCTGTTAACATCTTTGATTCGGCCGTGAACTTTGTCTTCTGCAGGGGTGTGTCCTGAAATCATGGGAATGACCGATCATGAAGTCAGAGAACTGAATTTTGTCAGTTGTTCATTCACTCTTTCATTCGTTTATTCACTTACATATATTTCCCGAGTGTTAGCCAAGTACCAGCTACTGGGATTGATGCTGGATTATTTCTTTTACCCTCTTATGCAGTGTTATTTGTAGTGTATAGCTGCAGCTGGAGACAAGTTGTTAAGAATTTGTTATAGCCCATATCATTGAATATCCATGAGATAGCAGCTACACCAGGTTACCTCTCAGCTGTTTCCCTATTCCTGATGTGTGTTTTGCATGGTTAAAAAAACAACAACATAGGGGTGCCTGGGTGGCTCAGCTGGTCAAGCTGTCTGCTTGTGGCTCAGGTCAGGACTTCAGAATCCTGGGATAGAGCCCTGCGTCGAGCTTCCTGCCAGTGGAGAAGGGGCTGCTCCCTCTCCCTCTGCTTCTCCCAGCCACTTAGGCTCTCTCTCTTCCCTCAAATAAAATCTTTAAAAAAAACCCAATATGAACAAAACAATAAAACAAATACACTTGTGAACAGGATGGTAAAATCTAATAGGAAGATTTTCCCTTGGATTCCTGGCTGAAGGAGACTTGCAGAAAATCTCATCCCGGGGCGCCTGGGTGGCTCAGTGGGTTAAGCCTCTGCCTTCGGCTCAGGTCATGATCCCAGGGTCCTGGGATCAAGCGCCTCATTGGGCTCCCTGCTCAGCAGGGAGCCTGCTTCCCCCTCTCTCTCTGCCTGCCTCTCTGCCTGCTTGTGATCTCTCTCTGTCAAATAAATAAATAAAATCTTAAAAAAAAAAATCTCATTCCTGACAATTCTAACCTATATGGCAGCAACACCAGGAAACAGAGACAAGCCATTAAGTGGTAATTAACTGTTCACCATTCATCAACCTATAGTTGAAATGGACCTCGGAATATTCAGCCAAAGCTCAAACACAAGTTTGCTGATGAGAACTTTTGATCCTTTTGTGTGTACTTTGTGCTCATTGATCCTGAGTGATGGAACTGCTTTTCCAATTTTATGGTATGCTGTTGGGGTGAAATTTAATTAAGCACGTAATTTAGCATATTATCATTTCACAGTTGGAGGCCACTGACCTCTTAAAAGCAATTGCATTGCGCTTCCTGGGAGAGTGCAACAAATTCAGTCCATCTGCCACCCCCCACCGGGCAGGGTTGGCCTTAGGAAGCAGTTCTGCAGGGGTGGCTGAGATCTGAGAGAGAAGCAAAAGTGGGGGAGGGGGTGTCCCTAAAATTCTGAAGGATTGGGCCATCTGAAAGCACACATGGCTGCTGTGGTCCTCCTGTGGAGCAGAAATGCCTTGGGGAACACAGCATGGTTTGGGCAGCAAAGGAACAGGAAGAAGATACACACACAGACCCGGTCCTCCGCGTATCGGCTTTGCTTGGCTTGGGGCCACCATAGCCCCTGTCCTGTGGTCAGAGCTTTCATTCAAATGAGGACAGGGGAGGACACAAGGTAGTGTAATGCCCTTTCTCGGAGCCCTCTCTTTATCTCATTCATATATATATATATATATGCACACACAGAGATGATATACTTTTTACGTAAAAAGGCACAAATAGAATCCTTTCCACAAGTAGTGTGTTTACACTTACTGCCCATAATGCTTCTACTGCTTCTATAAGACAAAGATCATTCTGTAACCTTTTCAAAGTAAAATAACGGTTCATATATTCCTGAAGCACACCTGTGACACACCTGTGAGCTTGTAATGCCAAGTCATCTCCTCCTTCTCTTCCTTTTTCAGGAACTAGTTCTAACTCTGCTAATGTAGATGAACAAAAATAAAAACCTTGGATGTTGGACTTGCAGTTTAGTGCTTTCTAGCAGCTCACACAATCTCTGCAGAATTTTGATCATATTGTTTCTTCTCTGGCTGAAACATCTTGAAAAGACAGAAGGGATCAGTATGAATTTAAGGGGTTTTCAATTCCATAGTATTTGTGGGGTCAAGTTCACTCAGCTTGTAGATAATAACTTTCTGGAGGGCATCCCTTCCCAGTATGGAGTCTGTTTATTGCCTTCATGGTACTTATCTGTTTTAGAAATTATCTTGCTTATGTATTGGTTAACAAATTAAACACATTTTTATTATATTTATTTATTTTTTAATAGTTTATTTATTTAAGAGAGAGAGCTAGTGCCTACACAAGCAGGGGGAGTGGCAGAGGGAGAAGTGCTCCCCACCGAGCAGGAAGCCCGATGTGGGGCTCTATCCCAGGCCCCGGGGAGGGTGACCTGAGCCAAAGGCAGATGCTCAACCCACTGAGCCACCCAGGTACCCCAATACCTTTTTAATAGTACATAAATTTGAATATGCTTTTTTCTTGTAACTCTTTCTTATCTCTAATACTGTGTATTCATGGCTCCTGATTTCTTTGTATACCATCTCCTGGGTTCCACATCTTTAGCTTTCTTGGATTCAGTTTTCATTTTGTTGCAGCATATCGTTGACTGATTATTTCAGAGCCTCTCTGGAATGTAAAATTTTTACTCTTTAAGTAACTGAAAATACTTTTTTCTTCTGTCTCTCTCTTCCCCTCTCTCTCTTTGTGCTCACACTTAAAGTTTAATTGGCTGGATATAGAAATCTATCTTAAAAGTAAATTTCTCTCAGAACTTATCTTACCTTATCTTATCATACCTTATCTCTTGTCCATTTCCACAGTGATTTGTGTGGAGCCTGTTTACAGCTCTGAAAAATTTGTAGGGTATTATCTTTAAATTTTTGGTTTATGAGATGGTTCCTAAATTTGTGTAAGTGTAGCTTCTCTTTCTGTTCATCTTTGTTGGCATTTGATTGGCATTTGCAACCTATCTCCCCTTTTATATTCTGGAAATTTGCAAACCACCTGCAAACTTGCAATAACACAATGGACACCTAGATATTCTGGTCTCACCAACTGTTAACATTTAGCTGTATTTTATTTCTTTTGAATTTAATTTAATTTAATTTCTCTATATGTGTGGTATGTATATACGTCTCATATATATAGACTATATGGATTATATGTAATTTCTATATTTAAAACTACAAATAAATATCGTTTTTATGACCCATTTAAGAGTAAGTTGCAGACATTAATAACACTTTATTCTAAATACTTCAGCATGCATCTCCTAAAGAACAAGTATGTTTTCCTCCATAAGCTCAAAACAATGATTGCACCAAAAAAATATTTAACTTGGATTAAATATCCAATACAATTTGATACAATACTATTAATTAATTTGTGGACTGTATTCGCATTTCCCTAGTTGTTTCAATAATGTTTTTTCTAGCTTTTTCTTAATCAAAGGCTCCAGTTAAGGACTGTGCCCTCTATTTGGTCGTTGTTTTTCTTTCTTCTCCTGTTGTGTAGAAGAGCATCCTAGTCTTTTTGTCTCTCATGTCATTAATATTTTTGAATGAAGAGTTCAGGCTGGTTGTTTTATAGAGAGTCTTTCAGTTTGGATTTGTATTCTTGTTTCTGCATGTCTGGGTTCAGAGTAAACATTTTTTGGCAAGTGTATTATAGAAGTGATACTGTATCCTTCTTAGAGCAGTGCATCTGAAAGCTCATGAGTCACTTTGTCCCATTGTTGTTAAGTATTATTGATTGCTTGGTTTCTGCCCAAAGCTTTCATTCCAATGGGAAAAAGGGACCCACCATTATAGATGTACCCTATTCCCTTAGTGATTTCTAAGTACCCTATGGAGTGATTCATTGAGAAGTTACGGCATTTTCAGCTTAAGTAGTTTTTCTGTTTTTCTTGATTATCTCCTTCTCTATTCTCTCCATTCTTTCCAAATTTCTCTTTCTTACTGGAGTCTCTGGAACCTTCCTATATGTTTCTTTTCTTTCTTTCTTTCTTTCTTTTTTTTTTTTTTAAGATTTTATTATTTATTTATTTGCTAGAGAGAGAGAGAAAGAGATGGAGAGCAAAAGCAGGGGGAGTGGCAGGCAGAGGAAGAAGCAGGCTCCCTGCTGAGCAAGGAGCCCAATGTGGGACTCATCCCAGGACCCTAGGATCATGACCCTAGCCGACAGCAGACACCCAGTGACTGAGCCACCCAGGTATCCCCCATCTGATATGTTTCTTAACTATCACCCACACTCCACATTTATTTTGGGGGCTGAATTCTGGGAGAATACCTTGACTTGATCGTATAGTTCACTATTTTAGGGTCTCAGTATATTCATTATAATAATTGTTAAGATCTGCGAAGGGTCTGAGATTTTACTCTGCCTGTGAGTTAGCCTGCCACAGTTTCATGGATCCTGGAAGAAGACTTGAGACTTCTAAGTCGGATACAAGTTTGTTACTTACAGAACAGCAGTGGCCAGACTATAAGCATTTGTGTTGGTTTCTTGAGTCCTAATTCCCACAGGGAGAAACAGAAAGGGCCAGATCACTACTGGTGGAACACAGGGCTATGTGACAGGAGAGGAACCCCGAGCTTAGGGATCCTGCCTTTAAAAGCATGTCTGCTCTTTGCCCCAGAGGGAAACATTCTCAATTACACTTGAATAGTTGGTATGCCCTGCCATGGGGAGAGACACTATCTCTATTTTCCAAGGCATTTACTGAGTAAATATCCTTGAAAAGATAGTATAAAACAAAGGGCAGTCAGTGCCTCACTGTATAAGATGTACAGAAATGCAAGAGACTGGAGAGTTGTCTCCCAACACCAATTAACTCGTCTATTTCGTTTTTATTTGATTGATAATATTATTACCCCAACAAATCTGTCTGCTTCCTTTTCGTTATAGACTATTATTGTTCTATGGATATGGTAGACTCATAAATCTCTGAGAATATCTACTACATATATGTTAAGTTCTTCATCTGTTCCCACTTTATGATTTTTAAATTTGTCATCCCTGGATGTCTATCCAGGTTTATCTGTGAGGATCTCAGTTTGCCCATCACTCTGACTATAGTGTCCTCCTTCTGGCTATTATGGAGAAGGAACAGGATGTATGGCTGCAAAACGTGTGTTTCAGGCTTGTCTTCTGTGTGTTTCTCATCTCCAGTGTAAGTTACCTGGGCACCTGCCTATTTTTCAGGCCCCCTGTCTATTCAGAGTTTTCTGTTTAAAACTTAGTACTGCGAGATATACTGAGCAGTTTAGCCTGGGGAAAACGTGAGTAATGTGCTCACTTTCTTCTTCTTCCACGGCTGTCTTTATGGAGGCACAGAGTTATTTCACACTCGGCTCTGCTTTGCTCCCCGTCTGGACAATCACACCAGATGTCCTCCTGGGGCGAGCAGGGATGGTCTCTGTTGGTCACTGTGGGGCAGCCCAGCTTTTTTTTTTTTTTTTTTAAGCCAGCTTGTTCTGAATGCAATTTCAAACCTTAATTTCCCTGACAGCAGTTCCAGAAATCCTTCCTGTGATTTGCATTTGTTGATTCCAGCTTCAAAGTATTTCTGGAATTGATTTTATTTTTGCAGTCATTTTCTCCTGCCTGAACTTCTTTTGTTTCTCTTTGAGTGTCTTACCAGCTATGGTTTCTCCTGTTCGTTTATATCCACCAATCCGTTCCCATTAGCTTGGTAGCTTTGCGAAATTCTCCAAAATTTCTGGTTTGAGAGAGCATCCTTCCTTGTTTTTCAGGGGCATAGAAGACTATGCTGTTTTTGCTGATCTCTGTTTTCTTTTCCTCCTTCAATTAGGAGGGGCCACGGGACAGAACTATGGCCAATGGATTGTCAGTAGGAGTGATGTAGGCCTCTTCCAAACTGGATCCTGAAAATCCTCCCATGTGACTCCCCTTGCTTTCTTTTCTCCCCCTGAACTTTGAGTGGATGTGTATAATGGGAAGAGCAACACTGCTCACCCATCCCAGCTCTGGCATTGGACTATGATGTGGATAAATAATGAACTTGTATTGTTCTCTTTGGCCAAGATTTGGTGTTGTTTCATGCAGTAGTTACTCTACCCTGACAAATCTAAGAACTAATATGGATTTTTTTTTTTTCATTATATCTTCTTCTGTTATTTCAATCATTTTTTGGTACTATGAGGGGAAATACAGGTATGAGTTTGGTTTCACATTTCTGGACAAGCTTTTCCACCAATTACATTCCTCTTTTGATGACAGATGCAGAATGAAAGCAGTTCATTCTTTCATTCAGTAGTTATTAACTGAAACTTTAGCCTGCTCTAGGCATTATGCTAAATTCTAATGATATAGAGGTGAACACACTCAAGGAGATCAAATCTAGAGAGGCCAACAGACAAGAAACCAAACAACTACCCCTCAGTGTAAAAGGTGCTAAAGGTTGTGCCATGGAAATGCTTGGGGGCCATTTTGGGGCTGTATCAGCCCAGGATTGCAGGGCCAACGAAAGCTTCCTGTAGGAAGTCCATCTCTGTTCTGACCCAGAAACTAGGCCAGATGAAAGGGATGAATATGAAATGGGTAGTATGTCCCAGGTTAAAGGAGCAACTGAAAAGAAGGTGCAAGTTCAGGTACCTACAAGTAGTTCATGATCCCTGGAGAGTGCCATGGCAAGGGATGGGGGCATGTGAGGTGGGGGTTGCTAGTGAAAGAGGAGGCTGGAAAAATTAAGGTCAATACGTGCATGTTCTTCTGAACAGCATTAACGAGGCAGCAGAAGAGTGCTCCTCAACCTTGGACAGTGGCCAGTTGGAGTTCTTTACCCCTCACTTCCCGGCTTTGACCAGGTGTCCTCAGAGTGGATTATCAGTTCTCCAACATCAGGTGGGCTCTCTGCCCTGCTCTCAGGAAAGGGACCAACCAGCTTACAAATGGTAACTTCAAGTCAATGTTTTACTTTTCCCAAGAGAGTAAATATGCATTTAAAATCATTTCTGATTATGCAGTGAAAAAAACTCTGGCCCCTGAAAAATCAATTTCAGGCCTCACTGAACAAATTTTTGCTCAAGGAGGGGACAGGGGTAGGGGAGAGAGTCTGTAGAGTACCTTGAAATCATACTAAGCTGGCTTTATCACTGTTAAGAACTAGGACATCAAAAAGTTGGCCACTTTCCTCAGGGCCTTTCAGGGCTTTTTGCCTTTAGCTCCTTTGGGATTTCCATGTATTTTTAGCTTGTTTATGGATAATATAATAGGCATGTTTGAGGAAAAGTTGAGGGAAACCACCCATGAAGCACATACCAGTTTGGAAAGCTGGTTATTCTTATATTCGTGAGAAATGGTCAGTTGTTTGGGAGAAATGAAGAACACATCTGATTGTGGGGCAGCCTCAAGAGTTCCATTGAGCTCCCTCCATGTCAGAAGTCTTCGGCACTGGCCCTGGCAGATGGGGCTGGGGTCCTTTATTTACAGATGTAGGGGGTTCTTTATCATACTTGACTTTGACTTTCATTCTCTTGATTTCTTATTTCTTCCACCCTTTTTCTTCTCCGTCTGTATTTTCCTCGATTCCTTTTCCCTTTCTCCCTTCCATTCCTTCTTGCTCTCTTGCCCATCTTCAGTCCACCAGTGACACTGGGAAGCACTGCTCTAGACAGTGTCTCTTTGGAGGCCCTGAGTTTGACCTCTGGTGTCTAGCAATGTCAATATTATCCAATTGCGTACATTTCCCCAGGAATCAAAACAAAACAAACCAATCTTCTCTGAGCTAATATTATACCACTGCACTATCATTTCCTTGATGATAGGGGCAAATTTCCCATGTTCTTTGTACTCCTAACATGTTATCTGCTATGCTTAGGGAAAGCTTTCACAACAGTTTCATCCTGACTGTGAGCAAGATGAACATGGTCTACATGAGAAGCATGTATGGAACCTTATCTAGATAGTTCTTCTCACTTTCAAGGATTTCTATAACTGGGAGGTGCAACTGTGAAAAAAAATGGAGGAAATGGAGGCTATTTGTGAGGTAATCCACCTTTACTCCTGTGTTTCTAAAAGCGTGTAATTTGCATAGAAATAAGTTATACTAATTCAGTTAGTTGTTCACCTGTACTAAAAAGTAGTTTCAAAGGCTTTTCTACACCGTGCTAGGAAGATACTCACAGTGCCATAAGACGCATAGAAAATATGGAAAATAAAAATGTTATCATCAACAGAGCCCCATTCTTACCCATACACTGGAAAGTAAACATTTTTCAATTCAGAAGAGATACAGGACTCTTCTCCTTCCCCCACTTCTCTGTGCTCCTGACCATCCCTTCTAGGCTAGCTCCCCAGTCACTTTGTATGATATCACACATTCTGTTTTAATTGCAACATTACTGACATTGCACTTTTTAGTATTGGGGATTTTTAGAACATTTGAATTTTTTTCTTTTCTCTTTCTTTCTTTTTCTTCCTTCCTTCCTTCCTTTCTTTTCTTCCTTCCTTTTTTTTTTTTTTAACTGTTTCTCTGCACTAGATTATATACTCCACAATAATAGAGATCTCTTCAGCCTTGGTTATTAAAGTCCCTTAGCACCTCTAACAGAGCCTTAGATATGATAGGTTCTCATTAAATTTTTGTTCAAAGAATGAATGTATGTTTTCACTCAGAATTTGAATCATAGTCTGTTTTAAGATTCATTCTGCTTTATTTCTTCTAACCTGCTGCACTATTTAGTATCAATTGCCTCATTACTTTGGAAAATAAAGTCTTCATTTGTGGCAGTATTCTGTTTGGGGCAGTATTCTGTTTCTGTTTTTATGTTGCTTGTTTCTGTTACTGGTGTGGGTCATTTCCTTTACATTTCTTTTTTTTTTTTTAAGACTTTATTTATTTATTTGTTTATTCTAGAGAGAGAGAGAGAGAGAGAGATCACAAGTAGGCAGAGAGGCAGGCAGAGAGAGGGGGAAGCAGTTCCCCGCTGAGCAGAGAGCCCGATGTGGGACTTGATCCCAGGACCCTGAGACCATGAACCCAGCCGCAGGCAGAGGCTCTCAACCCACTGAGCCACCCAGGTGCCCTTACCTTTACATTTCTTAATAGGAAGCTTGAATACTTCGGAGTCTTTACTGCTCATATTCTCTTCTTTGTTTTGAGCGCATCCTGTGTTTTGCTGGATTTGCAGTTCATTAATTTCTTATTATAGCATCTTGAGCTCTCAGCTTCCACTAGCTTTTGAATTAAGATTTTTCAACTTTTAACATTCCTCTGTCCTTTCCCTTGGTGATTACATTATAGCCTCCAAGGACTTGGAGGCAATTTTGCTGTAAGCTGGGGCTGAGAGGTGGAGTGGAGTCACAGAGGGCCACTGACAGAGCAAGGTGAGACAAAAACACAGATGGAAAGCTCAAGTTCATGCGTGAAGGGGAGGGGCACAGGAGTGTTCTATTGTGTGTACTCCTTTGAGAATGGCCATGTTGCCAAAATGGATCGAATAGGGGAAGAATGTGTGAGAGAGGAAAGCCATGGTCAGAATAGCAGGATCACTGAGTTCCTTTAGAAATGTGGCTCTACATTCTGCCAACAGAGTGAATGAGACCTGCAATCTCATTTCCTCGGGAGGCAGGCAGCAGGCGCTGATGGTCAATGCGATACATGGGCTCACTTATGGGAAAAGATTGCCTACCTAACTAAGTGTGAAGAAGGGAGAGCAACTGTTTTGCACTATAAACATAGAAATTACACTCTGTCAAGCAGTGGTCCAATCTACAACTTTAAATGTTAGAATATGAAACTACAAAATGACTAAAATTATTCCCATCTGTCATCTTCTTGAAACAAACAATTCTTCAGAACCACACGCTACGTGGTACAACCCAGTGCCTTTATTAAATCTGGTTTTTTACCTCCCATTACTGTAATTGCCTTTAATTTTGTTGGCCATGAAAAAAAGAAAAGCATTTTATTGCTGTTTTTCTTCTCTTTCTCCTGCTCCACCTCTACCTCCTCCTCCTTCTCCTTCTTTTTGGCAGTAGCGCGATCTTGTAAATTACAAAAAAGATTTCCAAGTAGACTGTACCAATGAGACTTAATGAGACAGCGAAAATGCGAAAGCATGGTGCATGGAAAGAGCATGAAGTTCCACTGAAGATACTGTTAAGGACTCAGGATACTTCTAATTGGCTTAATTGGGAGAGGAAAACAATCATCGGTACAAAATTCAAGCTCACTTGAGGAGCTTCAAAATGATTTGAGCCTTATTTTTCCCAGAAAGAAACCGTACTCTTTGCCCTTGCAGTAACTGTGTGTGCCCTTTTTCTCCAAAGGGTAAGCTCATGCCTACCCAGTGGTGAAACTAAATGTGATACACGGTATGTGCGGGACTTTGGTGCTAGCCATGAGGGGAGTAGAATGAAAATAAATTAAAAGTCCACATAACTGTGAAATACTTTGGCTTCAGTATCGAATCTCAACAACAATAAAGATTGGCCAGACTGGATGATTGGATTACAAGACCTTCCCTCTCCCTGATGGAAAAACAATAGTGAAGTAGAAGGGAATGGCCTTCTACTACTAGTTAGAAATTAGCTAACCTAAGAGTTAGCCAAATGCTTTTTTTTTTTCTTTTTAATCATTCATTAGGGAAAGCATAACAGAAAGAAATTCTAAGCAGAAAGATATTTCGAGTGTCACAGACTACAATGGGAGTCACTGTTGCTGAGACTCGGAGGACTACTGACTTCCTGAATGAAGGGACTTAGTGAGATCTTCTAGACAGGCCACTCCCCTAACTCGAGGCCACACCAGAGATACCACTATGTTTGGAAAAAGACTACATTATCTGGCATCTTAAGTCTTGGTAGACAGACGTGTGTATATCTGGTGGAAGGGGACTGGTTTCTTGATCCGTGCTTCCCCCTGCCATCTCTACCACCTTTCCTGAGGTTTGGAATCACCCACACTTCAGGTTCTACTCCATTGCTCATTTAAAGGCTTTGTGGAGTGCCTGGGTGGCTCAGTCAGTGAAGTGTCTGCCTTCGATTCAGGTCATGGTCTTGGGGTCCTGGGATGGAGCCCTGCATCAGGCTCCCTGCTCAGCAGTGAGTCTGCTTCTCCCTCTCCCTTTGCCCCACCTCCCAACTTGTGCTCTCTGTCTCTGAAAGGAATAAATAAAATCTTAAATAAAAAAAATTAAGGCTTTATATATTTTGCCATAATCACACAACCTAAGTCCATTTCTTAGTAAGTTACTCTGGTAGAGCCTTCTTCCCCATCCCTTCCCCATTTCTTGTTCTCATGCAGTCAGAATGCTTAGGCTTTGCTCATTCCCCAGTGTCTACTGTTATGTGTGGTGACTATGTTTATAGGACAAGATGCATGTTACATCTCTTAATTTGCCTGACTCTTAAAGTTTCATATTCTTGTGCTGTGGTCTATGGATATATTTACTCCTTTTTCTTTTTTTCTATTTGACAGACAGAGATCACAAGTAGGCAGAGAGGCAGGCAGAGAGAAGGGGAAGCAGGCTCCCTGCTGAGCAGAGAGCTTAATGCAGGGCTTAATTCCAGGACCCTGAGACCACGACCTGAGCCGAAGGCAGAGGCTTAGCCCTCTGAGCTACCCAGGTGCCCCTCCTTTTTCTTTTTTTTTTAAAGACTTTATTTTTAAGTAATCTCTACATCCAGAGTGGGGCTCGGACTTACAATCCTGAGATCTAGACTCACATGCTTTACTGACTGAGCCAGCCAGGCTCCCCTGGACATATTTCTTCCAGTTATTTCTGGCAGTCCATGGTCACTGGAGTCAAGTGTTTCTATTCTTTTCAGCCAGGGCCTTCCAGATTGGTAGCAGCAGATATCATAAACTTATTGTGTATTAGCTGAAGGCTTCTGGACACAGGTTACTCTCCACTTTCCAATGACACCAAAGAAAGAAAAAGCAAAAACTAGTGACATCAGCTGACATTTTCTATGCCATCCTGATGGTGGGAATATAAACTAGTGAACAGTATAAACAAGCCAGGATTTGAAAACAATTAGAGGGTTAATCTCTGAGGTGTAATAAGGAAATTAATGGGGAAAGTAAAGAAATAGAGAAGTGTAATAAAAAAATGGGGCCAGGAAAATTAAAAATGATTTCTTTAATGGAACCATCCTTCCCAAGAGCTAGTATTTTATTTGGCATTCCAGAAATTTTCAGGGTATTTGTCCAGTGTGTATTTTCATGCATGTTTTCTAGTGCCTTATTTTTTTCTGGTTTAATGACATTTTTTTGGGGGGGGGTCTACTTTTAGTGACTTATTTCCATTTTTGGTGTTGTTTTTAGATTCTAAATAAGACTATTGTCTTTATGTCTAGTCTGAAGATGTCTCACTGATAAGGAAATGTCCTTCTCCTCATTGCTGCCTTACCTCTATGGGTACTCAGAGAGGCAACAATCCATAAGACAGCTCTTGGAGGGGTTTTCTGGAAACACAGGAGGCTGACCAGGGGTAGATGGTATATACATACTTGAAAAGAGCAAAGAAATATGGTTTGCTGATTATAGATGGTGAGTAGAGAAGGTTACAAATGTATTCAGTTAAAGAAACGTCTCCATGAATTGTTTTTTAATTTTTGTCAAGGAGCAAAAAAGTAAATTGAGTGGTCTCCGATTCAGTAGGCCTAGGGTGGGGCCCAAGTATTTGCATTTCTAACAGGGGAAGCTGGTGCTGCCAGTGGAGAGGCTGAACTTTGGGAACCACAGCTTGATGTCAAGGTCATGTCAAGGGCTGGCGGAGAAAGCACCAGTTCTCACCCATAGCTCTGTGTATCAGAGATACCTACTACTTTGGTGTTTGCTTTTTGTCACCTTGGGTGATAAAGAGGAAAGCAGAGAACAAAGTTGAAAGCATATACTTAGGTGACTAGGGAATGGCAAGTCAAGGAATTGGAAGTTTTCATTTTTATTCATATGGTGGGGTGATTTCCTTTCCTTTCACAGGTAGAGCAACAGCTCTCATTCCTCACTGTCTTTCACAATCACCCGGAATGCCCCTGGAGATTCTGATTCAGTAGGTCCTGGGCAGGGTCCATGAGCCTGCATGTTTATTCAGCATCCTGGGTAATTTTGAAGCAGATTTGCTAAGGATTTGCACTTTAAGTAATGCTGATTTTAGAAGAATAAAATAGATGTCCAAGCACAGCCTTAATCCTACATGTGGGAGCAATCAACGACGTTATCAGGCAGATTCTTTTTAGAGTCGGACATAGAAGGCCGGGTGCAAGAGCAGAGAGCAGGGGGACTTTTTTTTTTTTTTTTCTTTTTCCAGGGGGACTTATTTTTAAAAGAAGATGCAGGGAAAGAAGCAGATCAGAGACTGACAGTGAAGGCAGCAGGAAGTGAAGACCAAATGAGCTGATCAGTTAAGAGGGGATGTGTTTTTTACTTGTGTGCTCAAGACCAAATACAGTAAGGAAGAAACTGGGATGAGGGACTCCTTTTTAGTTTCTTAGGTTTTTTTTTTTTTTTTTTTATTTTTTTATTTTAGAGAGAGAGTGCATGACCAAGGGTAAGGGGGAGGAGGAACAGAGGGGGGCAGAGAGGGGACAAGCAGCCTCTGCACTTGAGTGAGGCGCCTTAAGGGGCTCAACCACACCACGCTGAGATCATGACCTGAGCTGAAATCAACTCAGAAGTTCAATGGAATGAACCACCCAGGTGCCTCTACCTTTTCCTTCTGACCAGAGAGCTAGCAGAGAAGTATTCGTCTTTCAAAAGCCAATCATGAGAAGACAGAGTAAGAGTGGATGGCAGGAGACCAAGTGGCACTCTGAGGAGTTAGAGCGAGAGTGGAGCTGGAGGATACTGGGTGTTGCGGACATGTCATCAACAAGGACGATTCCTGTGGCCTCATGGCCGTGAAATAAAATATGTAAGAGTAGCCAGTGCAGACCTCGGGAAAAAACTGTTTTGTTCTGTTCAACCATAATTTAAAAAGAGTGAAAATGTACTCTGTATATTCTCTGTATATGTGAGTTTATGTGAGAATGTGTGTGTGTGTGTGTGTGAGAGAGAGAGACAGAGACAGAGACAGAGATTGAGAGCAGACAGGAAAAGAGAAAACACTGGGCCAGGGACAACTTATTTGAATGGCCGTCAGCATATATGAGTATTCAGTTTTCTGATCAGGCATCAGGAGTGTCTAGGACCTCATCTCTCCTAACATGTTCACTTGCAGTAATAACAGAAGTTTAAAAAAATAAAAAAGCTGTTGAAAGTTCTGCCTTTAGAAGGAAAAAGGAGGGCACCTGGGTGGCTCAGTCTGCTAAGCATCTGCCTTCAGCTCAGATCATGATCTCAGGGTCCTGGGATCGAGTCCCCCATTGGGCTCCCTGCTTGGCGGGGAGTCTGCTTGTCCCTCTACTGCTCTCCCCAGCTTGTGTACTCTCTCTCAAATAAATAATTAAAATCTTTTTTTTTTTTTAAAGAAGGAAAAAGGAAAAAAAAATAATACTCATGTTTCAAGAAAATGTTCTCTCTTGGGAGCAGTGTAGCATAATCTTATTTTTAGTTCTGCCTTGTGCATATATCCATGAATACACAAGATTTGATTTTTACAAGTTCTTTGTCATGCCGTTTACTTCCCCCCAAATTCCATGCTCATTTGATTTCCAATCTCTACTTTAACTGCTTCTTCCCTTGCAAGGTCCTTCTTTTTCCTTCCCTGCTTGAACTTTATCTTTATAACCTAGCTCAAGCCTCACCCTTTCTATAAGATTTTTCCCTGAATATTATAGGGGTTTCTTCTCTCTTTGGATTTAAATTACAGGTAAGGATTACCTTCTATACATCATCCTATCCTTTTGAGCTCAAGCAAGAAGTGTTTGCATTCAGGAGCTTTCCAATAAATAATTGCACAATGAATGAGGAAAGAAATAGAGCTTGAATCCTCCACAGACAGAAACTTCTGGTTTCCTCCCCAGCATCTGTTCTAATCTACCTGCTCCCATCACATAATGGCCAATGGCTGGCTAGTGTGGACTCCTGTCTTAGATCCAGGAATGGGCTTTGATTGCCCAAATCAATCGGTATAATTCTGGCTAAAGCGATTGGTTCAGGCATAGACCCATGATCCCACCTGGTCCAATCAGAATGAAGCTCAGGACACATCTGAGTCTGTGGTGGGGAGAAATTCTCTGTATGGATCTTTTAGTAGGCAGATGTGATGACTGGAACTGTGGGGATCCCTCTGCTCATGTCGGGGAAAGCAGTGTGAGGGTAAGGCCACCACCCAGGAGAAGGCAGGGTATCATTCGGCGTGTGGGTCAAAAGCTTGATGAGACCACGCTAAAGTCACTGCCATCTCTGGACGTTTCAGCCATTTTAGCCAGTATGTTCCTTTATAGTTTAAGTCAAGAAAGGAGATTTTTCTGTTACTCATATGCCTCCCTATTGTTGGTTGAGTTCCCCCTATTTTTAAATCTTTGAGACATAATATGTAATTTGTCGTCTTGCAGCCAAATTCGTTTAGGGAAAGAGCAGCCAGCCGTCTTGGATGGCATTTACCCCTAGGAAGATCGTTACGTATTTTTGCTCTCTGTGCCGATTGTAACCGAAGTCATGTTCGCAAGTGGTAAAAGACTACATCTGAGAACAGTTTCTACCACAGTTTCTGTTCAAGATGACCTGTGTTCTTAGGCACACAGTACTGGTATAGACTTCTTTGATTAATTTGTATCAGATGCTTCCTGGACATTGACATCCATCCCAACTGTGTGTACATCAGGATGCTTACAGGCCTTTGGAAAAGATAAGCTTTTGTGTAACATCAGTGTTTATGATAGTATGCTAAAGGCAGATACCTTTTCGGTGAAACTGAAGAGACCCCAGCAGACATATGGATTTGAGCATCTCTGTTGTGTACATTTCTAAGCAGCACTGCAGCTGGATATAAAGCCGACAGATTTCTGGATGGATCTCACCATCTTCCGGGCTGCAACAGAATGAAGGAGAAAAGCCGTGAGCATTTCTTAAGATTTCACTCCTCAGCCATTTGTCTCAGCTCTGAGAGGGGAAAATGCTCCATAAAGATTCCTTTAAGCCTTGACTCTAAAATATAGGACGACTTCCTGCTTTCATAGCAATGACCAATGTCACAGTTCTTACATAAGCGTCTTTCTAACAGCTCTTAATTTTTTTTTTCCCCCTTAGCAGCAGATTTCTGCTGGGAGCTTAAAATCATAAATGTTTTAAGTAATTGAAAGTATCATTTTCCATTTAAGGGTTGAAACAAATTTCCAAAATATTTTTAAGTCATAAGACTCTCCTAGCCACAAAAAGAGATTAAAAACTTTTATTTTTAGAGAAACTAACAAAGAGCTATTCAATTATCAACCATGAGAGCTTTTTAATATTAAGATCCTAGAATAATATGATTAGAGAGCCAAGATATCAATTATTTTGAGCAAGGTCTTTTGTCTCAGTCTGAAGAATATTCCTTTATTGTTTGCTATAGTTAATTTATAAAAGGCCAACTAATTTTAATAAAAACATAAAAATTTCATGAAAAAGAAAAGTTATACAATTATAATAATTATGCTTAACAATCTAAAGCTAATTAATTACTGAACTTATGCTCTAAAATTTATTCTCAAGTCCATGAGCCTTTCTCTGTTGATTCTGGTAAAATGTACAAATGGGGGGCACCTGGGTGGTTCAGTCAGTTAAGCATCTACCTTTGGCTCAGGTCACGATCTGGGGGTCCTGGGATTGAGCCTCATGTTGGGCTCCCTGCTCAGTGGGGAGTCTGCTTCTCCCTTTCCCTCTGCCTCCGCCTCCTGCCCCCCCACCACTCATGCTCTTTCTCTTTCTCTCAAATAAATAAAATCTTTTACAAAAATGGATAAATGGGAATATGATAAAACATGGAGTGATCACTTTTATTTTTATTAAGGGAATAATTAGTTGTCATTGAAATCTTTTTATGCCATTAAAATAGCATGTACTGAATAAAGCAAACTAAATAAAAGGGATAAAATTTAGAGATACATTAGAAATGGAAGTAGCCTAGAAGTGAGCTCTGTCACATGTCCTAATGTGTTACCTTTATTTCTATCCCTGTTCATTTAGAATGCAATGAAATCTGATTAAATAATGCAGCATTTGGATTTGATTCCTTTATAAAGTGGTTGCTGGCACAATGTGAGGGACAATTATCAGAAAAGAATGATGACTTGATTTTTATTTAAGCTCTGGACTCACAGTAAAAAGAATTTGCATTTATGTAGCACTTTACAATGATAATCAATTTTCATTTTCCATACTTATTTAGTAGATGAACTAGAGTTTATCTAACTATCTGGCTTATGTAACAGAAAAATGCACCATTTTTTGGTCTCGGTACTATCGATGCCTGCAAAGTTATTCTGTCTTTCCTGTGTCACAACAAAGTGCCTCAAAAGAGCTTACATGCAAAATTTGGCTTTCTCTGGAAAATAAACGATGTTAGTTTCTTATTTGTGTCTGATGGGTCCAGCCCTAGGCTAACGTTGAAAACAAGTGTCTCTTTTGCAAAAGTTCCAGATTTTCTTTAAGAGCTTCCTCCCACAGGTGCCTTTCACCCTCCAGCTGTCTTCCTGCTCCCTGGGGTTCTTCCTCCCCCCTCACCACCACCGCACACAGTGTCTCGCTCCTTCCTGTCACCTTCAGCCTTCAAATGTCTCTGACTGTGTTCCATCCCTTCGGGTTCTGCCAGACTCTGGAGGAAAAGTGGGCATTAATGGTTTGTTTAATAAAAAGTGATATTCATGTATTACCTGCTAATACATTGGTTGATAGGAAATTTGATAGGAAAATCTGAAGATAAGTGTCTCATCCCTAAGGCAGGCTAGCAGAAAAATATATTAAGGCAGTCAGGTTTTTCATGAGTGTCATCCCAGAATCTTTTCACCTGTGTATAACATTGGCCCTGCAGGCACATAGGCACGTTAAAAATAAAAAAAAGAAGAAGAAACCTATGATAAATCTGTGGTATATATTGCACATTTGATGTGTGGGACAATTAGTCACTGTAATATCATTTCAAGCCATGGAGTATTTTTATTTTCAGAAGTACAAAATATGTGCCTAGTGGTTAGTTCCCCAAATAGGCAAACTCATGTATAGGTGACATTTTATGTAATTTAAACAAATGATTACCATATTAACATATCATAAGAACCAGTATGTTTTATTATCTTACAGCTACACAGTGAGCGATAAAGCTGTGCATTTAGTGCTCCTGAAAAAGGCAAGTCAGGACAGAGATTAAAATACCTAGTTCATCACATTCCCTCAGGTGCCATCTCCCTACTGCCTCTGTAACCAGGGGAATCCTCAAAACTGTGGAAGCATCTTGCTCTTCTAGATGTTACAGAAAGGAACCTAATAGGTGCCACCAGAAATATAATCAACAAAAATTAATCGATACTAAGGTTGCATTATAAATTTTCCAGTTCAAAAATTCTTACGTATCCTTGCACAGTAGCCTTTAATATCTTGGAGAATTGAAGTACGAAGAAAAGTTAGTTAAAGAGCAGTGGAAAAGTTAACCTATCATTCGTATTGGTGTTCCATGAGATGCCTTGACCGGGTTCCGTCGGCTTCAAGATGTGTACAGTTTATTTCTCCCACTTCTGAGCTCTTGGCTGCATTACTGCTACTGCTCACTAAAAGCTCACTAAAAGACAGAATGCCAGATGACTTACATCTAATATTATGAGCAGTGGACTGAAATGCGTTTTTGATGAGCATTAAGATCATGTAGGTTATTTTCATGACAAATAAGCAATAAAGTTAGAGGAGGCAGAATGCAGCAAAAGCCAAGAAAACAGTGGTGTAAAAAGCTTGAAAACTTTCTAAGCATCAATTAGAAGGCCGGAGGAAGAATTTGCATTAAGAAACAATTAGGCCTATGACTTCCTCCAGCAACTGGAAGCAATTTAACTGGGAGAAAACTTTACCACCTATTACTTAAGCTTCATCTAAATGGACTCATTCTTATTAATAACATGTTTAGGTCTAAGAGAGTGACCGCTGTGGTGGTGCCCATGTAATTCAGTCAAAGCCATTTTATAGGTTAGTGACTAGGTTGTGCTTATTTCCTTATTTTTCTAATGGGTGTAAGTCAAGACCTAACCTGACCATTTTGATGAATTTGAAATTCTTAGTGTTAATGAAAAACATCCTAAAGATTAATGATATTCAGTGAACTGGAGCTCAGGTTGAAGCCAAAATTGTTTAAATAACTATCAAATAATGAACCTTTCAGTCCTAAAGGAGGAGAATCAAGATTTAATTTTTTTTTTTTTTTAAATTTGAGAGAGAGTGAGAAAGAGCATGAGAGAGGAAAGTGTCAGAGGGAGAAGCAGACTCCCTGCTGAGCAGGGAGCATGATGTGGGACTTGATTCCAGTACTCCCCGGGATCACGACCTGAGCCGAAGGCAGATGCTTAACCGACTGAGCCACCCAAGCGCCCGAGATTTAATGTCTTAATCACATGGCTTAAGAAGCCTGAACTGGTATATAGTACTAGTGGGCTATAAATATAAATATTGCCCAAGATGCCCCTTGATAATGCAAGTGTAGGTATACTTGGTGGATATTCTTGTTGGGTAATTCAAAAAGTATTATGATAAACACCCACTAGAATGGCTAAAATTAAAAAGACTGAAAACACCAAATGTTGCTGATGATGTGAGCAACAGAGACTCTCATACACTGGTGATGCGAGTTAAAACAGTACAACTGCCTTGAAAAGGGTTTGGGAGTTTCCTATGACGCTAAACATACCTCCTTTTGACCTGGAAATTCCATTTCTAGGTATTTAACAAGAGCAATGAAAACATAGTCACAGAAAGATCTCTATAAGACTGTTCTTAGTAGTCTTTGTTAGAATACCTAAAAACTGCAAAGAGCCCATCTAGAGGAGAGTGGATATAAAGAACCTAGTATATTCTTACAGTAGAGTAATGCTCAACACTTAAAAGGAGTAAAGTGATACACAAAACAACATGAATGACCCTCAAACACAGGATCTTGAGAGAGAAAATCTTTAACACCAAAGAGTAAATACTGTATGACCCCATTTATATGTAGTTCTGGAAGAGATAAAACTGATTGTCAGTGATAAAGATTAGGATAGTAGTGCAGAGGGAATTTGGGAAGGGGCATGAGGAGAAAGAACTTTTCTGGGGTGGGGATTACAATTCCCTGTCTAGATAGAGGTTTGAGTTACATGGGTATATACATTTGGCAAAACATACTGGATGGCACGCTTAAGATTTGTATATTTGATTATATGCGAATTTTACTTAAAAAAATAAGAACCATCAGCGAATACTGAATTCTAATGAATGATATTCAAGCCAAACTACTTAGGGGTAAACGTCACTGATATCTGCAACTTCAGGAAAATAATATGGGTTGTGGGGTGGCTAGAGGAATGGACAGACAGGGCAATAACCCGTTAGAGGAAGTGTAAGAGAATGTTAATTGTAGAATCCAGGTGGTGGGTATTTACTTGCCGTCCAAGGATTTATAGTTCCCCAAATAATTACATGGCATTAATTAAACAAATCAATAAAAAAAAAAAAGAAACTTTATGACTAGTAAGGTCAAGTTCCGGCGTGGACACACTAGGGATTTTGGTTAGGAAATGCTTTCGCCCCACATCTGTCTGTTCTTTGGTCAAGGTTGCCAGATTTTGGTGTTCTATGTTGCTGCTACCGGCTTTTTAAAAAACAGCAAAATTTTTGTTGTTTTGAAAGTCTGTGCCCAAAGTCATGATTTGTATATTCATTCGAAGGCAGCAAGACATAAAAACAGGGGAGTGGGTCTGGAGTCCGAAAACTCAGCTCTAGGGGCGCCTGGGTGGCTCAGTGGGTTAAGCCTCTGCCTTTGGCTCACATCATGATCTCAGGGTCAGAGAGCCCCGCATGGGGCTCTCTGCACCGTGGGGAGCCTGCTTCCCCCCCTCTCTCTGCCTGTTTGCGATCTCTCTCTCTCTGTCGAATAAATAAATAAAATCTTAAAAAAAACCCTCGGCTCTAAATATAGACTTTGCTGCTTAGAACTGTGATCCTAGGAAAACCATGGTAACTTCTCTGAGACTCAGTTTCCTCAGCTGCGAAATAGGGGTAATGGCAATTTGCGATTGAAGTACCTCAAGGGGCTTGCAAGGATCAAGTGAGATCCTGTGTGGGAAAACAAGGAAGAACTGTGATGGATTGTTCGAAGCTGGCTGCCATCCATCTTAACACATCAAAGTTGTGTTTACTTAGCATTATGCTGGAGTGCAGTTTTTGGTTTTAAAAATTATCTGTTATTCTGTAACATTCTTTATTTGCTTACAGTTCCCAAATATGGACTTTGGTTAAATAAACATGCCATTAGACTGAGAAAAAAAGATGTGACCCCACTGACAACCCCTCAGCATTTCACAGACTTGGGTGATGACAGATGAACACTTGGGGTTTGTCAGCTCCCGGAGATGGAAACCAGAATCCGAGCTTGCATCAGAGAGATCCCAGTTTCTCTTTACAGAATCACTTCTGTCGCTGGCTATGAGGCAAAATGGCAAGGAAAGACTAAGGGAGCCAAACAGCATGAGGGAAGGGGGTGATATCCTTTGCTTTATTTTTCAGAGCAAATAGCTAGGGAGGATGGTGATTAACTGACTTACCCCAGGATAGCAAGCTCCAGGTTGTCTCTGAGTACCCCCAGTGGTTTCCTCTCAGATGGATTCCACTTAACAACAGTATACCCTGGGTCTGGGTCGCATGCAGTGTCCGATGCAGAGGCCTGCTTTCCTATATTTTCCATGCGGGAGACTTCTCAAGGTGGCTTCATAGCACATCAATGGATAGTTAGAGGACAGAGAGGACACAAATGCATGTGTGTGTGTGTCCCCCAGGTATTATTTTAGGTTTCAAATTCTTAAGCGTAATTACAAATTCTAGCCAAGTTCCTAAACAGAATAAGGTCTGAGTACCTACTAAATGACTGTACTGTTTTACACCAAACTGAGCACTGTAATAAAAAGAGGAGTCCATTTAGGGGCCACTGGGTGTCTCCAGTCAGTTCCGCCTCTGACTTTGGCTCAGGTCATGATCTCAGGGTCCTGGGATTGAGCCCCGGGTCAGGCTCTGCATTCTGCGGGGCGTCTACTTGTCTCTCTCCTTCTCCTTCTGTCCCCCATGCCCCCTACCTCCCCACCCACCGCTCATGCTCTCTCTCTCAGATAAAGAAACAAAATCTATTTCTAAAAAAAAAAGGAGCCTAGTTAATCAGAAGAACAGAAGCATTTTTCAAGGTATCTGTGTATATAACAGTTGACTTTCCCACTTGTTTCCATTTTTCTCATAAACTTTCTTCAGAGAGTTCTCATGAAGCTTGTGTTTTCGGTGGCAATCTCTTCCAGGATCTTCAGAGAAGGTCCTAGCAAGTCTGGATCCCCCCAGGAGCCTTAGAAGAAGTCATTGCAATAACTCCTCTCACTTGTCAGCATGCCATTCCATGGGAACGCAGGGCTCCGGGATTTCCTCACCACTGAACAAGAGTTGGGATGAAACTCCGCCTGGGAGCTGTTTGGGGTTCAGTCAGAAATGAGACATGACTTTGAACAGCAAAGTGAAATGTGCAGCGCACCTTAATTATCTGTGGGTGGTTTCTTCAGGTGCCTTTATGCAAAGCCTCCGGAGCCCGAGAGACTTTTCTGATTGAGGGCTCTGTTCTGGTCTTCATCTGCCTGTGGCTTTTGGTTTGCCCTCCAGCAGGACCATTGGCATTTCCCCATGAGCCAGAAGGGAGAGTGGATAAATATTGGGTAGTATTACTGAGCATCTTACTCATTTTTTTTTTCCCATTTGAAGAGTAAAAACTGTATTTAAACACTTAAAAAAATCAATAGCCATCAGTTTCCTGACATTACGATACTTAATAATGAAGACTAAAAGTATGACTCCTGAATTATAAATCATCTTTTATTTATTTTAAATGTCACCATTTAAGGCATTCTTGGGCAGGGGTGGAAAGAGGGGATGACTTTTGTGGTGATTGTGAAGGGACTTTCTGGGCATTTCTCGGGGCATTAGAGGTTGAAGAAGTTAATGGGCTGCACATTATGACTTCCCTTGCTTGATACTCGAGACTCATGTTTATCGATCAGGGAAAGCTAACATTTACAAAGCAATATTTCTTCACTCTCCAAAATGAAATACCTTTCTTATCCTGTCTTGGCCTGCCTCCCTGCCCTTTATCCTTTCTGGCTTGAGAATCTCCTGGAACTTCCATTTTTCCTCTCTGAAGCCCTCAGTGTTTTTCTCTTGATGGTCTCTGGTTGGGTGTCATCCGGGTTCTGCAAATAGCTCTTTAGCTCTGGTCTCCCAGGTCTCGTGATTCGTACAGCTCGCGAAGAGAAGCATGTGGCTGATAGTCTGAGTCCTGTGTTCTTGCCTGTCTGCTGGGGTGACAGTCAGCAGGGGGTTCTGTGCTTCCAACAAAGCCGTAGTCTCCTGACTTGAGCCAGGATCAGTTTAATTTTAAATATGTACAGATGTATATATTTATATTTAAATTAAGCATATGTAGGTTTTCACATTATAATTGGAAAATATTTTTTTGAGTCGAAAATCAAGATTTTCATCCTCTGATGCATCCTGTTTTCACCTGATACCAATGATCTTCAAAGGTCAATTATCATTCAATTATCATGTGTTACACTGGAAAGAATTCAGCCCATTACGTTTCATTATATTCAAAGTCCGGGTCATTAATTGCAGCTTGCAGTTAATTCCTGCTTTTATCCCCCAGAATTTTAGGGCTCAATATATTAAACTGTTGGTTTATTTAAATGGCATTCAGTCCTTCATTCTTAATCATGTCATTAATTTAGGGGATGTCATATTTCCCTTTAGCTAAAACTAGGGGTTCAATGATCTAGCCAAAATGATAACACGGTTTTAAGACAACCTCAGATAACCCGGCTGAGCAAATTTAACTTGTTCCATTTATCCACAGAGAGTTTTTGATAACTCATCTCATTTAACTGTAACAGCACCAAATGATCAATACTTGACCAATACTTGAATACGTAGTGATGACGTATGAGTTGTATAATTAGAGAAAAACAGTCACATCCCTTGTTGTCAGTGCCAAAGGCCTCCTCCTACATGTGAGAGGCTATTTAGGGTGATGGGCTGAAGGGTGACAAGAGACAAGGGGACTCCAAAGTGTGGCTCACATGGCCTGAAATTATTCCTTTTTGGCGTCATGAAAGGATTCAACCAGGAAGGCTCTGTGGGGAGGATTCAGGAATAGAGTAGAAAGTTGGCATTTCTGGCATCTGTGTGTCATATTATAACAACGGATACAACAGAGCTTCTGCTATGGGCTAGGACTTCAGCCCTCTGGTTCATTTTTTTTTTTTTTTTAAAGATTTTATTTATTTATTTGATGAATAGAGACACAGCAAAAAAGGGAGCACAAGCAGAGGGAGTGGGGGAGGGAGAAGCAGACTTCCCATCGAGCAGGGAACCCCGCCGGATCCCAGGACCCCAGGATCATGACCTGAGCCTAAGGAGGAAGCTTAACCCACCCAGGTACCCCCCAGCCCCCGGTTCATTCTTCTGTTCATGTGAAGGACTTTGAGAAGCCTTAAGACTTACGTAGCATTTTGCAGTTGACTTTCTCAGCTTTAGACTCCCACCCGATTGCAGAGGTTCTTTGGATATTAGATCTAATAGGATTCTGTGGGGTTATTCTGTCTTTCTGTTGGCATGCAATGATAATTTGTGTTTTTTGCATGGCTCTCAAAAGATGACACCTTTCATGCCAGTATGGCTGTGTGCATTTCTAGATGGATATAATAGATGCTTGCTGCCAAAAAAGGCAAAAGCTTCATGCACACAGGTAAGAGCAATATCTGTACACTTGGAAAATATCATAATCCACCATTTTTCTACTGGAAAGTTGATCGTATTTATCTCTGTGACTTCCAGATTATGTATCAGATAGCCTGCATCATAGCAGGTTCTCAATTAAAGAGTTCCCCAAAGTGGCTTTACACAGTAGTGCCTCTAGGGTGTAAGGAGTCAGAAGGCTGGGGTTACACTGCTGGCTCTGCCTTTGTCATCTTCTTTTCACTGTTAGAGATCAGTTCCTTAATACTTTCTTCTCTTGCAGCAACCCCCCCTTTTCTTTTTTTTTTTTTTTATTTATTTATTTGACAGAGATCACAAGTAGGCAGAGAGGCAGGCAGAGAGAGAGGAAGAAGCAGGCTCCCCGCTGAGCAGAGAGCCCGATGCGGGGCTCGATCCCAGGACCCTGAGATCATGACCTGAGCTGAAGGCAGAGGCTTTAACCCACTGAGCCACCCAGGCGCCCCGCCCCCCCTTTTCTTTAAGCTAGTCTATAAAAGTAACACACATTACTAGACATTTTATGCAGGTAAGAGAAAAGAGGAGAAAAGATGACTTAAACCAATGCCAGAGGTGTCCATTATTATCATTTTGGTCTATATCCTTCCAGACCGATAGCCTTAGGAGCAGGAAGTTTTATCCATTATTTCTGGTTCCCAAACCCCTAGCATAGTGCCTGGTTCACTGAAGGTTCTAAATCCCTGTTTTTTGAAATGAATCAAACTGAACATTCACGGCTGACCCTTATCTGAGTCTGTGCAACAGATCCAGCAGTCTCAGAGGGGCAAGGCTGGTCACTTCAGAGTGTTCTAGTCAGTGAAGGAAAAGCAGTGGTTAAGTGATCGGGGGAGCAAGGGTCCACTTTATGGCAGTAATTTGCATTTTCTCGAAGAAGGAAAAGAGATGAACATAAAGGCCCCTTTCCATCCTCCACGTGAAGCCGTAAGTGGTTTGGGATTTATATCTCCATTTCATGACTTTAACTATGACCTTGGGCAAATTTCTCAAATTCTTGCTGCCTGAAATACTGAATTAAGATGGTAATACCTATTTCACACAGTACTGAAAATATTTAAATCAAGCCAGACGGGAATTATGTGATTATAAGAAGCACAAATGAGCAGAATTGTTTCAGGGAAGCAATTTTGGTACTTTTTTTGCCTTGGCATCTTTACACCTTTGTCACAGGCCTTCTTCTTCCTTATTAAATCAAATCCTATTTATTGATTTCCCATTATTCACAAAAGGTGAATCAGGGGGAAAAAGAGGAAAGAGTTACTTTTCCTCGAGTCCTTTTTTTCAGAGTCATGGAAACTTCCGTTATTATCCTGTGATTTTTTTTTTTTGATGGTAACATGCTATCTGAGACAAATTAATTTTTCTAAACAGTGATAGAAAACTTGCAGTCTTTTATCCCTTCCTTCATGTGGTATCATTTTACTGCCATCAAGTTTTCAACTGAATGGCTCCTGCGTGGAGATCTATACAGAATTTCCCCCTTCTCTCTTAATGATGAAGGACAGTGTACCGTGCGGTGAAATGGAATGAAAGGACTGTGCCTCGGCCAGGAGTTACAGTAGCTCAGAGTGAAAACAGCTCTTCCAGGCATATAGACGTGCGGGCTGGAGAGGATAGCGATTGACAAATGTTTAGGTCAGTCTCTCTAGTAAAGTCATTACATTTTTTTTTAAGATTTTTTATTTATTTATTTGACAGAGTGCAAGAGATCACAAGTAGGCAGAGAGGCAGGCAGAGAGAGAGGGGGAAGCAGGCTCCCTGCTGAGCAGAGAGGCCGATGTGGGGCTCGATCCCAGGACCCCGAGATCATGACCTGAGCCGAAGGCAGCGGCTTAACACACTGAGCCACCCAGGCGCCCTAAGGCATCACTTGTGATTTCAAAATAGCATAGATTATGTAAGATCATTGGCCTGAGCTAGGGGAAAAAAAGGGGGTTGTGAGCTTCCCTGACAGACGACCGAAGGGGAGGAATACAATTTACTCCTTTTCAGCATTTGATTGAGCGCTAGCAACATCCAACATAGCTCACCTTTCCTGGGGATTGATTTTGTGCCAGATACCAAGCTAAGCTCTTATATCTCGTTTAATCCTCACAACGAGTCTATGGACTGCTTGGTATCCTTATCCCTAATTTACAGAGCAAAGGAAATGAGGCTTAAGAGAGGTAATGGGACTTTCTCAAGGTCACAGAAATATTAAGTGCCGTGAGAAGACTCAAACCTGGATTTATGCTTTTAGCGGCTATGTATTAGAATGCAGCGCTCAGGAACCGAACCATATTTATGTGTTTGTTCATTCATGCCATGCATAGCTTTGGAGAGCATACTTTATGTGCATATTATGCTAAGAAGGAAATGACCATTTTTTTTTTTTTTTTAGTTGAGCTCCTAAATTATTGTGGCTTAAAAGTCAGCCCTACTCCCAGTTCCTCCACTTTCCCATTTATAATAAGTGCACAGCGGTATTTTCTGGGTAGCTGAGGAATACGAAGACAAAGGGAGCATGAGTGTGTAACACAGGAGGCCCACAGCGCTAGTGCAAGCTGGTATTTGTTGGGGAGTGAGGAACGAGAACAGAGTGCCTCCCCAGACCCCAGGGATTCCTTCATCTAAGCCAGGCAATGGGAGTGGGAAAAGGACATGGCAAGGACTGCACACAGAATCCTCTTTCTCGCTCTTTGTACCCTTTCCTGCGTGTAGATTTGATGAATGCGCCGAGGGGGATGTGGGGAGGTGCCACTGACGCTGTTCATGGGTCATCGCTGGTCTCTCCTTTGTTCAAGGACAGGCAGAAAGAGTCTAGGACACAACACAGAGGCCCCCTTTTCTCACTTTACTGGGAATGTGAGTATTCTCCACACAACAGGAGAATAAGCACTATAAATTACGTGCAAAGCATTTTAGAACTAAGGAGAAAAATATATTAACACAAATGTGTGACTTTATTGGTGGCTAATAGCTCAATTGGAGTTAAAGCATAAGTGTTTTTAAATGTTATACAAGTAGTCTTCGGACTTTGTATATCATGCATCTCTGTCAGTAACAAAATTAAACATGAACTTCTAGTAGACAGTGCGAATTTATTGATGAATCATACATACATGTAATATCTATACGATTACACATACATGTACGTATTATAATAGTATACATGTTACATATATAAAAATGCAGAAAACTAGAAATTAGAAACAGAGACTATGAAGTTCAAAATTATACCTTCTTTCATGTCCTCTTACCCATGTCAGTTTGAAGCTCACAGGCTTCAGTAGGAGGCTCCCAAACTTTAATGAGCATTAGAATCACCTGGAAGACTTGTTAAGCCACAAAATGCTGGGCACCGTCCCTAGAGTTTCCAGTTCTGTGGATCTGGTCTGGGGCCTGGTTATTTGATTTCTAATAAGTTCCCCACTGATTCAGGAACCACACTTTGTGAAACAATGGGGTAGCTTATTACAGCCATACCCTTTAGGGAAGGCATCCAGCATCCAAAGGAAAGAAGTCATATGGTTAGCATGCCAGTGGTAAGGCTGGTATTTAAAGCAGATGACCCTATAGAGTGTCCCCCAAATCATGACACACAGCTGCAAATCCAAGTCTGTTACACAGAAGAGTAGCTTCAGGCAACATCCCCACATGTTTCAGGCCCACGGAGAGAAAAATGTTCCCAGATAGGGTTCAGGGAACACATTAGGGAAGCGTTAGTAAGTAGATCCAAACCCACACCTTAGCTCGAACTTAAGCAGATGGAAGACCCTGGGAGGTTCTAGGAAAGCAGTGATAAGGCCCTCCTGCATACAAGCTCCCCTGGGAAGTCAAGCCAGCTTGGCACATTCTTCTGAGAGGCCTCCTGAAGGGTGTGCATTCAAGTTGCAAATCCTATTTCATTCACGCTCCAGGTTCTACCAGGCCAGGATTTATCCTCATTTTAAAAACATATTGTTTTATAAATTTTACTTCAGTGTGGCCTTCTTTCATTTCCTGTCCCATAACTCATGTTGTAACACCTTAGAATGAACTGACATCTGACTGCAAAGCAGAGGGAAATGTGGCAACACCCACTCTACAAATTACTATATGAGTTCACAAAGAGCCCGGCGTGGAGAGGCCACTGGCGAGGGCAAGGGCAGGAACAATAAACGCAGAGGCTCTCTGCCTCCTGGTCTGAGCAAGTCACTTACAAGAGTGCTCATATGGAAGCAAGTGGGAAACGCAGAGAATGTACAAAGGCACCGTCCAGCTCACACTCCTAAAATGCCAGAGAGATCCCTGACAGATAAACAGACGAAAATTGCTTGGAGGATGTGAGGTTGCAGCATCACCTAAGGGCCTGTGGTCTCCAGGAGCATGTAGAAAGACAGTTCCTGTCTGTCTTTGTTAGGGGTAAAAAAAAATCCTGCTTGTTCTCTCTCTACCTGCTGCAAAGAGCACTTGTACCAGGGGTGGGAAACGTTCAACAAAGCATTAACAGGGGTATTGGGAAAGTTTGATCTAGACAGGAAATGAAAGAATGATAGAAAGGGGCCCAGCTGACAACAAAACAGAGGGAAAGGACCAATAGGGGACAAATCTGCGTGGGTACGTATGGGGATTTAGCCGCATTTCACTAGCATGGAAGGTTGCACGTGCTGGATATTGTTGCTCCTGTGGAACATGCTAGGGACCATGGCCCCTTTTCCCAAGGACTCAGGCTGGGCAGGAATTAATTTCTGTTCAGTTTTTACACTCCCATTTCTCTTCATCTTGTTTTTGTTTTTAAACAGTGCTGTTCCACTTCTTTAAAGAATGTCATTTCTTTTCCGAGTTGACTACTTAGACTGGTGTGTGCTTAAGTTAATTTCCACATCATGAATATGTGACTTCTCCAAGCAATATACGCGAATTCATTTCCTTCTACTTGAATTATGAAAGGCAGTTTCCTTTGCAATTTAAACATGTAGTCTAATTAAAGATACAAATCTTGAAATGTTGTTTTTCTCTCACTGCTCGATCTTCGCTTTTAAACACACACGCACACACACACACACACACACACACACACGCACGCACAGACACAGATTTTTTTAGGTCAAGCACACAGTGTTCTACCAGAAAGGAATAATGTGAAATAAAAATAATAGCAGGAATAAAGAAAAATAATCCCTCCGTCTACATGGAGCCAAGAGGAAGACTTAGAAGAGAAAGACTAAGAACTTGTCCTTTCTTTTTTTAAGCTTGTCACTATATCATAAACATTTTCCCATTTTAAATCATTGCAACAGGGTCATGTGCAGGAAAAAAACCCAAACGGGAAGCTCCCTGAAGAGGAAATATGAAAGGGTAATAAATACATGAAAAAAATACTTGACCTAATTAGTAATCAGGAAAATGCAAATTTAAATCAGTGAGAAATATCATCTCATACCTATTAGATTAGAAAAATAAGTCTGAAAATACCAAGTGTTTAAGAGGAGACTGAGTAACGTATCAGTGGAAGGGTCGATTGATACAGTTGGAGAGCCTTGAAGAACTGGAGAACAACTTGGAATCACCAAGTACAAGGGAAGCTGTTTGTCTTCAAAAACCCATCACTTCTACTGTGTCTGTCCCCAGCCCCCGGAGTTCAGTAGAACTCCTTGTGACGATGGAGATGGTCTGTGCCAAACACTATGAGAGGCACTAGTTTCATGTGGTTTTGGGCACTCAAAATGGGCTAGTGTGACTACAGAACTGAATTTTTTCCCTTTAATTATGTGTAAATTTCTATGCCTCTAGCAATATCTAAGTATACCAGGTTTACCACAGAATTATCAGAGCTGGCTATAATCATTTGTTGACATTTTGCTAATTTACAGTATGTACAACTCTATATTTTAATGTGTTTTTTTCCAACTATTAATAGAGTTGAATATTTTCTCTCATGTTTGCTTATTCCAACTATCTGTCCATACCCTTTGGCTATTTTCTTGCAAAGAAGTCCCAGGTAGTATTTTTTTTTTTTTCCTGGCACTGGTTCTTACCACTTTTATACACTCCTTAATTTCTTTTTAGTTTGTATCCTCTGAAACGTCAATGCAGTTTTTCCCATTGCATTTTTCAATAAGCATTAAAATATTTCTGCATTTTTACTTCCAGTTTCTTGTTTGAAGGTTAAAACAGCTTTAGTTAAGAATGGGTTTAACTAGATAAAAACTAAACTACTAGTGGGGTGTCTGGGTGGTTTGGTCAGTTAAGCGTCTTCCTTTGGCTCAGGTCATGATCTCAGGGTCCTGGGATGGAGCCCAGCGTGGGGCTCCCAGCTCAGCAGGGAGCCTGCTTCTCCCCCTCCTGCTGTTGCTCTCTCTGCTTGTGTTCTCTTCCTCCTTCCCTCTCTCTCTCTCAAGTAAGGAAGTAAAGTCTTTTTTAAAAGCCCTAAACTCCTATTAAAAGAAATATGCCAATGCTGGATTGCATTGAGGAGCAAAAATATGTTTGTGTAACATATGAAGAGCTCAATCCAGTTCAAAAGGAAGCAGTCAGCTGAGAGGTGTAGCAAGGGGTCTTGTGCATTTACCGTGTGCTGCTTAATCTGCTACACATTTTTATTCATTGGCCGCCTGGCTTCAGTTCCTATTGCGGAGAAAACTTCCACTTTAACTGCATGTCTTCCATAGGTAATGTCTTTTCTTTCTGGTTGCTTTTAAGATCTTCAACCTCCTTCCCTCCCAGTGTCCTGTGGTGTCCTTTCTCTATTTTCTCTTCCAGAAACTCTCATTAGAAATATGTTAGACCTTTGCATTCCAGTCTTTGTGTCTTAATCCCCTTTTTTTGTTTCCTGCATCTATACCTTTCGCTGTTGAGTTCTTGGCATTTTCCTCACATCTACCTTCCAGTCAACTCTATTTCCTCTGTATAATCTAGCCATTTGGTTTTACTTTTAATGATTATATGTTTTTACTTCCTGGGATTTTTTGAGTTCTTCTCCAGGTGTGCTTGGTCTTCTTACATACTCTCTTTGGTCTCATGTTTTCAAGTGTTCTTCTGTGTCTTTAATAATTCTAAGTCTTTATCGGGTAATGCTGTTAACTAGCCCTCTTGGATAGTTAAATCCTACTGTCTGTTTTGCAGGTCTCACCGTTGCAAGATTTTTTTCCCTGGTTGTTTTACCATTTAAGGCTGTGATATCCTATTTAGCTGGACTTTCTCTGTAGATACCTGAGATGGGTTGCTTTTGGACTCCAGGGCAGTGTAAAGCATGGTTTTAATTTCTTGTTGCTCCTTTACATTTTCCCTGGACTCCCCTTTCCTTGAACACATAGCCCTTTGAGAGTCTTGATTTGTCTCAGAATCTCAACCAGAAAAGGTTTGAGGAGCATTTCTTTGTATATGGATAGATTATGAAGGTATGGGGGGCAACTGGGAGTCACAGCAGCCTGAAGCTGACCATGTGGTGCTGTCACCACTCATAGGCACTGAGGAATGAGAGGGAAAAGAGGTTCCTGGAACCCCTGGGGAGAGAGTTGTATAAGGCAGGCCTCCATGGGGTGTGGGGTTATGGGACAAGGCCAATTCAAAGGGACAGTGTAGGGCGGGAAACAGGAGAATAAATATCCTGACCTCACTCTTCTTCTTTCCCAACTTATTCCTCATTGGCTAAGGCCAGCTGGAAGCCAGAGGAGAAGGGAGCCTCATGATACAGGGTGGAGATGGGTGAATAGTGGATCTGGAGGGGCAGAGAATATCCATCCAGTATGTGATTTTATGTGGGTATTTCATTTGTAGTTCCTGTTCCCACATGACCTTCCCACTGCAAGCTCTTCAGTAATGGAGCCAGCAAACTCCCTCAGGGAAGCCATTGGATCAGTCCATGCTGTCTACCACCCTACTTTTGATTCCCTCTTTATTTTTGACCTTAGGGATTTCTCTTTCCTACAAGCTCAGTTATACATTTAAAAGGGTGTTTGCTTGTCAGATTTTATACAAGGTAGTTGTGTTGTATGCCCTAGAGTCACCTTACTAACTGCATTGCCAGAAAAAAATGAGACAAATTACCCTGCCCAATCTTACACTGACTCTCTGATGTAGATATCCTTAGAAATGTTAATGATGGATTACTTTCTCCTGGGTCACAGAATTAGTAAGCTGGGACTCCAAAGTCCAGGCTCTTTATGCTACATTATACCCTTGTGGAGGCATGCTGTGTGCCTGCCATTTTGGGGGAAAAAAAAAAAAAGATGGAACAAAGAAGGGAGGGAGGGAGGAAACCTAACAAATTCAAGCAATATGAGGTCAGCTGTGAAATTAACTATGAAGCTCCAAAAAGAAGAGACAAATAGGTTGAAACACAAGAACAGCGAGATTCTTTAATAAAAGGACTAACATTAAAGTATTACAGCTTGCAAGTGTGAATTTGACCTTGCTTCTTCCATAGACATCATCATTAACATAAGAAAAAAGGTAAATCTTGGACATTTATTTTCCTATGGATCATAGAAGACCATGACATAGAAAATCCTGATTTCAGATTATCTGAGCATTTACAGCCATATCATGACCATGTTGTTTCAAAATGGAATCAAAGGATTCCAAATAGATGAAATGGTCAACATGCTTGATGGAAAGAAGAAAGGAACATTTAAAAGTTCAGAAAATCCTGACTTAAATTCAGAACCAGGTGTTAGAAGAAGTTCTATTTCCAGATTATGTCAAATCAGGTCAAATAATTGCTTCATATGTAGAAGAAAATAAAAATGAATAGATGTTAGGTGCATTGGGTCATTTTTATTCCAGAACTTTTGTTTTACAAAAACAAAGAAAAAATTCTGCTTTGTTGAGAAATCAGTGCAAAGGGAAGGGGGAAAAAGATATGCAGTAACACATATCCTATTGGAAAGGCTAAATAATCAAGAAAATGTGAGATGTAGCAAATATAGTCTAAAAACTGGATAATTTTGGAAAAGTATGTAAAAAATACTACTAACTTTGGAAGAAATAATCAGAATTAATAGAGGAAAGATGTTTAAAAAGAAAAAATGAGAATTTTTCTTAATGTGTACATTTAAAAATATCATTTTGGAAACTTGTTATTTAGTGAGTAAACTTCTCTAGACTTTAATTAGACCACATTATCAACATTTTGTGATCACCAAGAGGCATATTTTACTGAACGTTGGGTAGTTTGTTTTAGAATATACCTTGAAAATAAGAAAACTGAATTCTGTAGGTAAGAGATAAAGAGATGCTTTAATTTTTCAAAAATATTTGGAAAAGGTGCATACCCAGATTCCAGTTTCTAAGGAAGGTCAAGTTTTAAGGTGTCAAACATGGAGTTGGGTACTGTTTTGGGTCCACTAGTAAACATAATGTAAGGATGTTAGGTTAACAAATAAATTTTAAAAAGAAACTACATTTGGGGTGCCTGGATGGCTCAGGTGGTTAAGCCTTTGACTTGACTTTGGCTCAGGTCATGATTTCAGGGTGAGATCAGGCCCTGAGTGGGGCTCCCCACTGAATGCGGAGCCTGCTTAAGAGTCTCTCTCTCCCTCTGCTCCTCCTCCCGGCCTTCCACACCACAGCCCCACTTGTGAGCTCTCTCTCTCTCTCTCTAAAAACAAAGCAAAACAAAACAAAAAAAATAAAAAACTGCATTTGAACCAGGTGATACCTAACTGGAACAACTGAAAAACTGTCTTAAAATTTGAAAAGTAAAAGATTTTAGATTAACAGTAAAGAACAGTGAACAGTATACTAGTATGGAATTCAATTCATTCACTGTGAATAACTGCTTAACACATACTGAAAGGAAATAAAGATGCAATGTTTCAACAAAGTACAGAAAAGACATACTGTATTATAATGACTTTAAAAAGAAGATCAGGGCACGTGGATGGCTTGGTTGGTTAAGCAATGGACTCTTGGTTTCGGTGCAGGTCTAATTTCAGGGTTGTGAGATTGAGCCCATGATGGTTCCATGCTCAGTGTGGAGTTTGCTTGGGTTTCTCTCTTCCTCTCCCTCTGTCCTTCCCACCCCCCCCCACCAGCCCTGCATGTGTGCGCGTGCTCTCTCTCTCTTAAATAAATTAAAAGAAGATCAGGAATTTCATGAAAAAAAAAAATCCTTTTTTTCTTAATAGCCAAGTGCTGATCTGAAATAATATTTCTGAATACTTGATGTCTAAAAATGAATTGAAGTACATTCTATGGTTCTGATATAGGCTGACTTCCATAAAAATACTTGAGACACAGTGTGTTTCTGTAGAGAGTAATCTTTTTCTATTTTAATACTGTGTTGGCAGAAGGGGGCACATTCTTGAATGAGGGTGACACAGAAATAGAAAGTCCAATACAGAGACTAGCTGGTAATGACTGGGATTTCAACACAATAAAATATCAGCTCTGTGAGCACTCAGTTTGGGAAATTGCTATGATTTTAATCTGGTTTAATAGCTTTAGAAAATACTGCTTTATAGGTTTAGGCCATTTCATTTCTAATCTATCTAAAAATGCATTTATTTTACAAAATGAAGGATGTTCCATATTATGGAATGAATGTATCCCCCTCAAAGTTGCTATGTTGAAGCCTTAAGCCTCAGTGTGATGGTGTTTGAAGATGCGGCCTTTGGGTAATGAGTCAAATTGGATTAGGCCATGAGGGCAATGCCTGTCTGATATTACTGCCCTTAAGTGAAAAGCCAGCAGGGAGCGTGTTCTCTCTTTCTCTCTCCAAGCAAGGACACAGTGAGAAGGGAGCCAAAGGCTAGCGAGGGAGAGGGCCCCCACCGGACCCCGACCTTTCTGGTGCTTTGGTCTTGGACTTCCAGCATCCAGAACTGTGGGAAGATCAATTCTTTGTTTTCACACCCTGTCTATGATATCTTGTTACTGCAGCCAGAGCAAAATAGGAGTTCTATGAAAAAAGGAGGGCTCTTTGCTTCAAAAAATATGATAAAAGATTAAAAAAAATAAGTCTTTAGAAATACCTCAGACTAATAGAAGCTAAAGAGTCATAACACCTAAATGCAATACCTGACCTAAAGTAAAGCCTTTAAATTGGAGGAAAAAGTGCTATGTAAAAGTTATTAAGGTCAACTGACAAATATGGAATAGGGACTGTAGATTACATCATTATTATTTCAATGTACATTTATGATGTTGCTAACTGTGCTAGGGTTATAGAAGACAATATCCCTATTCTTGGGAAATACCCACTGAAATATTTAGGTGTCGCCATGATAATATTCAGCTTACCCTTCAATGATTCAGAAAATAGTCATATATTTAATGATATATATATATAGCAAGTGATAAAGCAGATGGGGTGAACTATTCACATTAAGTGACTAAAATACTTACAGTAGGTATGCAGGTACCAACACAGTCTTTATTTCTGCAAATTTCTTGTAAGTCTGAAATTATTTCTAAAGAAAAAAATTAATGAAAAAATATTTTGTTTTGAAATTCACTTAAAAAGCAATATTTAGGTTTGATTCGAGGTGGTTTGCAGTAAATGGTGTCAGTCCCCGAGAACAACAAATGAGATACAGTTGGCTTTGTTAGCATGATGTACTTCTGGGACAGGTGTTTCAAAAGTGACTCCTGAGGGTCTGTGGAAAAAGTCAGGAGCCCTGGCTCCCCACTCATTACCTCTCCCCACTGACTGAGGGGAAAGATCCAGCTCATCACTGTGACCTTCTCTTTGCTTAATTATAAAAACAAGAGATCAGACTTAGTTCAAATGCCATCTTGGGGTTTTGTGTGGGTAAAATGTGGGAAAGTACTTCATATTTCCAGATACAGATTTAAATCAGACAAAAATAAAGCGGGTGCTCCAATCAAGTTGGTTCTGAACACTTTTCTTTGCAGCAAAAGGAAGTGGAAAAATAATCTCAAAAGACCCACAAAGCTCCAAATGGATTGCTTTCTTTTAAAGGTAACATTTTTTCCCCCTTAATAAGGAATGAATATATACTCGTCATAGAATCTTTGGCAAGTCACTTTAGGATAAAGAAGGCAAAAAAGTTACCCATAAGTCCTAGTAATAATTGACTTTCATTGTATTTTTCAGATGTTTTCTTAAGTAAATGTGTAATATATAAACCCCACAAGTTTAGAATGAGTGGGATCGTGTCATAAATAGTATTTTGTAACCTGTTTTTAGAGTAATGTTACATTGTGAGTTTTTCCATGTTAGTACACGAGCAGAACTCTGTTTTATGGAAAACTTATTCATGCATACTTGCAAAATGCAGGATTATTTCCTTAGGGTAAATTACTACAGTTGGGATTTCTCATTCAAGGTTGGAATATTTTTAATAAGCTTTATGGAGGTATAATTGACAAAAATGATATGTAAGGTGTCCAGTGTGAATGTTTTGATAAATGTATATATTTGTGAAATGATTACCACAGTCAAGCTAATTAATATATCCATTGCCTCATATAGTTACCATTTGTGTGTGTGTGTGTGTGTGTCTGTGTGTGTGATGGGAAGATCTACTCTCTTGGCAAATTTCAAGTATATAATACAGTATTATTAACTGTACATTAGCTCTTCTGAACTTATTCATCCTGCATGCAACTTCGTGCCCTTTGACCAACATCTCCTCACTTCCTCTGACCTCAACCCGGGCAACCACCATTCCATTCTCTCCTTCTATAAATTTGATGTTTTTAGGTTCCACATGTAAATGAGATCATGTGCATATTTGTCTTTCTGTGTGAGGTTTATTTTACTTAGCATAATGCCCTCTGGGTTCATCCATGTTGTTGTAAACAACATGATTTTCTTCTTTTTTAAGCTGAACAATATTGCATTTTATATGTATACCATCTTTTCTTTATCCATTCACCTATCCAAGGACACTTCGCTTGCTTCCTTATCTCAGCTCTTATGAGTAATGCTGCAGTGAAGGGAGTGCAGATATCTCTTTGAGATCCTGATTTCATTTCTTTTGGATATGTACCCAGAAGTGGGGCTGCTGGATCATATGGTCGCTCTATTTTTAGGTTTTTGCGGAACCTCCATGCTGTTTTCCGTAACGAAGCACCTATTTACATTCCTATCAACAGTGCAGAGGGTTTCCTTCTCCATATCCTCATCAACACTTGTTACTTTTTGTCTTTTTGTTATTAGGCATCCTAACAGGTATGAGGTAATACCTTTTTGTGATTTGGATTTGCATTCCCTGATGACTGATGACGTTGAAACACTTCTCAAAAGAAAGATGTGCAAGTGGCTAACAGGTCCACGAAAGGGAGGAATCAATTTCAGGCTTTTGAGGAATGTTGCTGAGGAGTTGTCCATCAGGTGTACACTAATTTATGTCCTGTACCAGTCATTTCTGAGACTATGTAGATTTCCTATTTTTTTTTTCAATCCTTGGCAATCAAATTTGCATTTCTTTGCTTACCACCAAACTAGGTAAAATTTCCATAAGCTTTCCACTCCTCATATTTCTTTTTTCATGATTTGGGATTTCATGTCCTTGGCTTATTTTACTCATGAAGTGTTTGTCTTCTACTAACATAAAAGTTTTAAAGGTAAGTTATTAACTTCTTTCTGAAACAATTGTTGAAATATTTTTCATAGTATGGTTTCCCTTCAATTGCTAAATAAATAGCTGCAGAAATTGATACATACATTAGATATGTCATCGGTTAATACACAAAACACGTTGAATACTATCTGGTTTCAAATTTTCTCAATAGCTGCTAAATACCTTTTTTAATTTTCCAAACCTAAAATTTATGAAGGCTTACACAGGGTGTGAAGTCTCTTTTCATCTCTTCTCAATCTGTGACTGTCCCTTACATTTTTTTTTCCCCATGATTTTGTCTTGTTTCCTTTTTTTTTTTTTTAAGATTTTTATTTATTTATTTGACAGAGAGAGAGATCACAAGTAGGCAGAGAGGCAGAGAGAGAGGGGGAAGCAGGCTCCCTGCTGTGCAGGGAGCCTGATTTGGGGCTCGATCCCAGTAGCCTGAGATCATGACCTGAGCCGAAGGCAGAGGCTTAACCCACTGAGCAACCCAGGCGCCCCAAATTGGCTTATTTTTGAAGAGCCTGGGTCAGTTACCCAGCAAGATGGTACACATGCTGAATTTCTCTGTTTCTATGTGGTGTTCTTTTATTTGCATACACACGCTTAAAATATTTATATGCTTAAGTGTATCCAACATTTTATTTATGGTCACAGGCTTGGGTTCATTTTTAGAAAGCCCTTTCCAAAACTTAATTATATAAATGTGTGTATCTCTATTATTTAACAGTACTTCTATCACTTCAGGTTTTAAACCTAAATCTGTAACCCATCCCATTCTGGTGAATGTGCGACGGCTTTTGCAACAGATTTACCATGATGCATGTAAAAATTAAATAAACTATTAGCTAGTGGTGTTGACAACCAATTTTGTGTGTGTTAGTAACATGAATAAATATTTATTTAATGCAACAGTCAATTGTAGAGATAACATTATTTGAGTGTTCTATATTTGCTTTCTTTGCCAAATTTTGGATATTGCATCCCACAGAAAGAAGTGCATCACAGAGAGGGAAACTGTGAGTCAAATACAAGTTAATCAGTATTTAATTGTAAGTGAGTAGTTTATTCTATTTTGTTATTTTCCCCCCAAAAGACTCGCTAGCATTTTTCAAAATATTTGTTTGTAATTCTGATTGTAGCGAATGATGATTTCAAATATAGTTCATTAAAAAGAAAATGAGAAGAGGAAACAGAACCATTATCTCCAGATTCCCTGCTAATACGGAATGCAAATTGGAATAGATGTATCAATGAAGAATTTCCATCACCATATAAGTTACTCGATTCTTAGTCCTACATTGGATGGGAATACTTCCTACATCTTCATATTTCACGGTGAGACTCTGTCTGGCAGGATTTTCCTGATCATTCTGTTAAATTAGCTAACTTTAAAGGAAAATGATATTATCTCTCTATGATGAAACCTCTTGAATTATGTTTACATGTTTTTAATATTAGATTTAGTTTACTGAAGGGCAGTTGCCGATGATGGGAAGTGCTTAAGGTAGAAAGCTTTGAAATTTGTATTTGTGCCAACCGGGAGGCTGTGGTTTATTATCTCAGAGAACCTGACTTTCAAAATGTCCGCTTACCGGAATGCTAAAATGAAAAAGAAAAATAATACCAAGCTTTGGTGAGAAGAATTTCTGTGAATTGATTTGGGGAGGGTAATAGTTACTGCCCCTTTAAAAGAACTGTGGCTGTATTTACTCAAGCTAAATACATACCTAGCCCATGATCCAGCATTTTACTACTCATCATTTACGCAAGAGAACTAAAAACCTATATTCACCTTTATATCTGTTAATATTTGTCTTACGTACTTGGATGTGCCAATGTTGCGTGCTTAGGTATTTACAGTTGTTACATCCGTTCGTTGGATTCATCTCTTTATCATTATACAATGTCCTTTGTCTCCTGCTATAATCTTTGTTTTAAAGTCTATTTTGCCTCATAATTATTTCTATGCTGTTTTGTTTTTGTTTTTTAATTTCCATTTACAGGGAATATCTTTTTCCATCCCTTCCCCTTCAGTCTGTGTGTGTCTTTAGGTCTGACATGGGTTTCTTTTAGGGAACATATAGTAGAGATCAATAAAACCAAGATAGACAAAATTGAGAAACCTTTAGCTAGATTGATCAAGAAAAAAATAAAGAGGACTTAAATAAATAAAATCGGAACCCCCCAAAAGAGAAGTAATTGATACCACAGAAATACAAGGAATTATGAGACTACTACAAAAATTGTATGCCAACAAATTGGGCCAACTAGAAGAAATGGATAAGTTCCTAGAAAAATACAGTCTGCTAAATCTGAATCATGAATTAATAGAAAATATGAACAGACCAATTACTAGTAACAAAATTCACTTGGTAATCAAAAAACTCCCAACAAAGCAAAATCCAGAACCAGATAGATTCACAGGTGAATTCTGCCAAACATTAAAAGAAGAGTTAATACTTACCTTCTTCAATCTATTGAAAATAACAAAAGAGATGGAGAGCCTCTACGAGGCCAGCATTACCCTGGTGCCAAAATCAGGCAGAGACACCACAAAAAAAAAAAAAAAAAAAAAAAAAGAAAACTATAGGCCAATATCCCTGAAGAACATAGAGGCAGAAATTCTTAACAAAGTATTAGCAAACTGCATTCAGCAATATATTAAAAAGATCACTTTTATTCTGGAGATCCAAGAATGTTTCAGTATCTGCAAATCAGTCAGTGTGATATGTGGTATATCACATGAACAAAAAGAAGGATAAAAATCGTATGATCATCTCAGTAGATGCAGACAAGGCATTTGACAAAATTCCACATCATTTCATGACAAAATCTCTCACCAGAGTGGGTTTAGAGAGAACATATCTCACCACAATAAAGTCCATATGTAACAAACCTGTAGCTAACATCATACTTAGTGGTGACAAAGTGAGAGGTCTTTTCCACTAAGATCAGGAACAACAAGACAAGGATGTCTTCTCTCCCCACTTTTATTCAACATAGTAGTGGAAGTCCTAGCCACAGCAGTCAGACAAGAAAAAGAAATGAAAGGAATCCAAGTCAGTAAGAAGTTATACTGTCACTATACGCAGATGGCATGATACTGTAGATAGAAAGTTGTAAGACTCCACCAAAAAACTATTGGAAGTAATAGATGAATTCAGTGAAGTTGTAGGATACAAAGTTAATATAAAAAATTGATTGCATTTCTAGACACTAATAACAGTAGCAGAAAGAGAAATTATGAATGCAATTCCATTTATAATTGCACCAAAATGAATAAATACCCAGGAATAAACTTAATGAAGCAGGTGAAAGATCTGTATTCTAAAAAGTACTCTAAAAGCTCTCCATCTAGAAAACATTGATGAAAGAAATTTAAGATGATACAAAGAAATGGAAAGACATATCATGCTTGTGGATTAGAAGAATTAATATTGTTAAAATGTCCATACTACCCAAAGCCTTTACAGATTCAGTACAATCCCTATCAAAATACCAATAGGATTATTCACAGAATTAGAACAAATAATGCTAAAATTTGTGTAGAACCACAAAAGATGCCAAATCACCAGAGCAGTCTTGAGAAAGACGTATACAGGAATCAAAACAAGATGGTACTGGTACAGAAATGAACATACAGATCAACAGAACAGAGTAGAGAGCCCAGAAATAAACCCATGCTTATATGGTCAATAAATCTATGACAAAGGTGGCTAGAATATACAATGAGGAAAAGACAGTCTTTTCAATAAATGGTATTAGGAAAACTGTACAGCTACGTGCAAAAGAGTGGAACTGGACCACTTTCACATACCATACACAAAAATAAGTTCGAAATGGATTTAAGACCTAAATATGAGACCTGATGTCATACAACTTCTAGAAGAACACATAGGCAGGGTCGCCTGGGTGGCTCAGTGGGTTAAGCCTCTGCCTTCAGCTCAGGTCATGATCCCAGGGTCCTGGGATCGAGCCCCCTGTTGGGCTCTCTGCTCAGAGGGGAGCCTGCTTCCCCCCTCTCTCTCTGTCTGCCTCTCTGCCTACTTGTGATCTCTCTCTCTGTCAAATAAATAAAATCTTAAAAAAAAAAGAACACATAGGCAGTAATCTCTGTCATTGGCCTTGGCAACAATTTTCTAGCTAGGTCTCCTGGGGCAAGGGAAACAAAAGCAAAAATAAACTATTGGGATACAGCAAAATAAAAAAGCTTTCACATAGACAAGGAAACCATCAACAAGATGACAAGGGGGGGGTGCCTGGATGGCTCAGTGGGTTGAGCCTCTGCCTTCAGCTCGGGTCATGATCTCAGGGTCCTGGGATCGAGCCCCGCATCGGGCTCTCTGATCAGCGGGGAGCCTGCGTCCCCCCCTTTCTCTGCCTGCCTCTCTGCCTCCTTGTGATCTCTCTCTCTCTCTCTGTATCAAATAAATAAATAAAATCTTTAAAAAAAAAAGATGACAAGGAAACCTACTGAATGGGAGAAGATATTTGCAAATGATATATCTGATATGGGGTTAATATCCAAAATATATAAAGGACTTACATGACTCAACATATAAAAAAAAGTCCAATTAAAAATGTGCAGAAAAACAATATATATTTTTCCAGAGAAGACATTGAGACAGCCAACAGACACATGAAAGGATGCACACCACCACGAATCATCAGGGAAATGCAAACCAGAACCACAATGGCATATCACTTACACTGGCCAGAATGACTAGTATAAAAAAGATAAGAAATAATATGTTTTGGCAAAGGATGTGGAAAAAAAGGAACCCTTGTGCACTGTTCGGTGAGAATATAAATTGGTGCAGCCACTGTGGAAAACAGCATGGAAGTTCCTCCTCAAAAACTTAAAAATAGACATACAATCTAGTAATTCCACTATTGGGTATTTACCCCCCCCCAAAACCCCCCCCCAAAAACACCAATTTGAAAAGATATATGCACCCCCACATTTGTTGCAGCATTAGTTATAGTATTAAGATACGGAAGCAACCTGTGTGTCCATCAGTAAATGAATGGTTAAAGAAGATGTGGTGTGTATACATAATAGAATATTACTCAGCCATAAAAATGAACGAGATCTTGCCATTTGTGACCATACGGATGGAGCTAGAGGGTATTATGCTAGTAAAATAAGTTAGATAAAGACAAATACCATGTGATTTCACGTACGTGGAATTTAAAGACAAGGCAAATGAGCAGACCAAGCAGAAACAGACTCATAAACACAGAAAACAAACTAGTGGTTGCCAGAGGGCAGGCGGTGGGGGGAGATGGGCAGAGTGGGTGAGGTTCAGTGAGAGATCCAGGCTTGGATTTATGGAAACAAGTCATTGGGATGAAAGGTACAGCCTAGGGAATATAGGCAGTGGTATGATAATAGTGTTGTATGGTGACAGATGGGAGCTATATTTCCGGGGAGCCTAGCATAACATATAGATTTGTCAAATCATTATGTTGTACACCTGAAACTAATGTAATACCGTGTGCTAACTATACTTCAATTTAAAAAAAGCAGAGAAAAAGAATTATACATACAGTTTAGGTTAAGTAGGTAAAATAATACATAGTTATTAGGCTTATTAACTTTTAAAATTCATGAATCCAGAAGAAAACATGGTAAAGCAGAAGGAAAAAGGAGCTTTGTAATTAATTGGTTGAGTCAGTTATGTATAAGACTATGGTTTCCTTCCTATTTCTTTCTTCTTTCCCACCCTTCCCACATGATGCCTTTGGGTGTTTAACAGGGTGAAGTTTATCATGTGGTGTTTCTGGTATGTACCAGGCTTTGAGTGGTGTATTAGAAAGCTTAAATATCAGTCTGACAAACCAGGCAGAGATATTCTTCCCGTGATCATTTCTTTTATAGGCCCTCTATAAAAGTCAAGAGTCTAACACTAAAATCATATTTCTCTGAAGGAATTTCCATCGTTGTCTAGAGCACCACGGTTTGCAATATAACTTTTGGGGATCTGACCTGATCCAGGGATAGAGCTTAGAGAAACTCATGGCTAACATATTTCTAGGATATATCTCTTGAGTATAAATGATTTTAGCCAAGCTTCTAGTGAGAAGGAAAGCTCAGAGGCTCAAAGTGTACCTCCCTACAGCTATAGTAGAAACTCACCCAGCATCACTTAGACTGGTAATTTGGTGGTTAATAGGTTGGCTGTAATTCTTATCTTAAACTGTTATTTTAAGCGGAGATGCAATTACATACTCCTCCACCAGTCTTCTGGTGAAAAGCTAAGGACTTCTCTTTGAGTGTGGAGCTCTCCATCTGGCAAAAACCACACTCAAAACACGTCATCTCCAATTTCCCGTTACAGTTTTTTTTTTTTTTTTAAGTGTACCAGAATTTAAAGATACTCGTGATGCACACTGAGTGTAGACTCTTCCTAGAATTTTATGATTATTGTTCATAGCCTTTTATTGTTATCTGGTCCACACCTAATTTGATACTACATTTTTTCTTATCAGCTCCACTTTCTGAAGTTATTCAACTACTTAGTTTTTAATACTAGCAGCTCTCTCTCTCTCTCTTTTTTAAGATTTATTTATTTCTTTGAGAGAGAGAGAGCATAGGTGGGGGGGCAGAGGGAAAGGGAAAGAGAGAGAGACTCTCAAGCAGATTCCATGCTGTGGGTGGAGCCTGATGCAAGGCTCATGACCCTGGGATCACCACCAGGTGCCCCTACGAGCAGCTCTCTTTTTGCCCCTCCTATCTCATATGATCAGTCAGAATTACAGCATAAATATAAAGAGGTTTGGAAACCAATAAAACTTGACTCTTGATAACCTACAACTTGGCTGGTGGGGCAGAAGTCCAAGGCAGGTATAGAAGATGCTTGCTAACATGAGCATTAATCATTTGGTTTTACAGAGGCAACGGGGAGCTTCCCTTAATCTAGTGAGTCAAGTAAGTGAAAGGTAAAATAATACCTATCGTACTTGAAATGTAGATATTCTGTGTCATTGACTGACAGACTACATGCTTGCTTTATGTACATTTTGTTTTGAAAAGTGAAATGTGTGGTATGTCTTTCTTGCCTTGATTAGAAATCAACCCCCCTCTGCAAAAAGATGAGTTGCAGGAATGAGTGGAAATAGGGTCAAGATTTTCATCCTACAACTACTTCTACTACTGTGACTACTACTTCTGAACACATTTGGATTTCTTTAATGTGAATGTATATGGCAATCACACCAGAAGGAACACAGTCACCCTGGTTATAACACATTTCCTTTTTCTCCACACTTTCCTTGATGCCCGCTGAATTCCTCACATGGTTTCGCTCAGAATTTTCTCTATTTCTCTAATCTCTTCACCACGATCACCACCTCTTACTCCCAGTTGAGGTTTGCCCATAAAAATCAGAACGATCTTCCTTTTGCTACTATGGCTACAGGCTTTTCTGTCTTCGAACTTGGCCCTGCTCCAAGATGATGGGCCACTTTTTTAGCTGTTCCTTGATGTCTACCGAAGACATTACTTATCCAAAGAGACTTGGGGACTCCAGCTCAGAAAGCCCTGTTATGCAGAGCAAGACTGTGTTGACTTGGAAAGTTACAAACTATCCTTCTCTGCAAAATAGAGACTTAAATTGGCACCTCTAATAGTAATTTATGTCAGTCATGACCGTACCCCAAAGGCTCATATGCATGGACACCCAGACAGCTAAGTCTCTTTGAATCTTTTCTGTGATACCCATTTTGATTTCCAGGTCTCTCCCAAAAGCTAGATTTTTGCCTTTTTTTTTTTTTTTTAAAGAAAACCTGATATTAAGCTGTTTCACTGACAGTTACTGTCCAAACACATGCAACCACTTCTTGAGGCCACGACCTATAAAAAGTGCTGGCAGAACCATTTAATCTCTGTAAAGGAGGATTACAGCTTCCCGTTTGCTGTGGAAGGAAGGTGAAAATCTAGTTCACCTAAAAGCCATAGGAATTTATTCAAGTTTTAAGTGAAAATGAATAGAAATGTGAGGAAGTATTATTTTATGCGATTTAGGGTTGAAGGTATATTAGCTTTTTCTCTCATTTGATAATTAACTTCCATTTATAGGTTTTTAGCTGACTGTATATTTTGCTCTTTGATCATGGTGGTTAGCTGGGGAGGTGGGCCCTGTAGGGAGCATCTTTCCAGAAGGAAAATGCACAGGGTAAGGGTAGAATCAATCCTACCCCAAACATTCATTCGTGTTTCTTGTGGCCATTGTTCCAGCCAGGGGATACACTGAATATATGGTGTATAAACTGGGCAGGCATCTAATGCATCCTCTTGGGTCCTGGTAAGAGAAGTGTGCACGTTTGTCACGTGTCTTTTTGCTCAGAGTGTAAGTCAGGATGTGGAGAAGCACATGCTTCCAGGCATAGCAAAATTTGATGGTACGTGTGTCAGCAGTCACCACCTTGGCCTTCCTCACCTACCACTGTTTCTTCATCCTTCCTGTCTGGACTTCTTTGTCCCTGTTGCCTCATTGGCTGCTCCTGTCAAAGTCACCAAGAACATCTCACAGAATCCACGGTCCTTCTGTCCTCTTATTAGACATTTCTGACATTTCAACAGCCTTTGGCTCCAAGATCATACCTTCTATCTTGAGACACTTTTTCTTTGGACGTCCAAGGCCCTGTAATTCGAAATCCCTGGCCCCTTTTCAGTCTCCTTAACTGGATCTCTCTTTTCTTCCTAAAGGTTAAGAGTAACTTAGTGCTCAGTCCTTTGCTCTCTTCTGTTTTCTGTCTCATTTTCTAAGTGAACTCTTCCAGTTCCAAAGTTTTAAATACCACTTCCATGTCAATGACCTTCAAATTTAAATGTACAGCTCGGACCTTTCCTCTGAGCTCCAGACTTGTCCTAATGGACACTGGCTTCTAATGGATATTAATGGATGCCTAAAGGAATCTCTAAGTTATTATGTCCAGAGAAAGCCACTGATTTTTGCTCTCTCATCTCTCAAAATGCTCCTCGCCGAGACCTCCCTCTTTCATGACCCAGCAGGACCATGCAGCCAGTTGCTCAGGCCAAAAACAGAGGGCTCATTTTTGAGTCTTCCCTTTCCCTCCTCCCTCCCCACCCCACCCCCTCCAACCCTCATTCCATCTGGAAGTCCTTCTGGCCTTATCTCTAGAACAATACAATGAACCACTATCACCAGAGAAACTGATTTCTCTCTTACCCTCAGTCACCATTCCCCACACATATAAAAAAAAGTGGATCTCCTCCAGTGGCTTCTTAGTTTTTGAATCCTATCCCCTCTTCGCTGTGACTTAACCAAGTTGCGTAGCTTCAAACTCCTTCCTTGACCTTGTCTTGTCCTTCTCTCCCACCCTGTCTCCACATTCCAGTCTGTCAGAATCTGAAACTCGCCAAGTTTGTTCCCGCCTCAAGGTCTTGGCACTCACCCCTACTTCTGCCTGGAATGCTGTGCCCCCAATCTTCAGCTGGCTAGTTCTTTACCATTCAGGTCTCATCTCACATGTCACTCCCTCAGAGAGTGGCACCTAAACCAACTGCCCATTTCCTGTCCCTGGAAGGGACACGCTTGCTACCACTTTATCCTTTTCTATTAGATTCTTTGTTTAAATTATTTTCTATTAGATTTTTTGTCTAAATTATTACACATTTGTAATAATCTTCTTTGTTTCCTTATTTATCGTATGTGTCCTGTAGCGGATATAAATTCCATCAGGGTGTACCATGTCTGCTTTATTTCCTGGGTCACCCTCAGTGCCTCAATCAATCTTTGCTGAAAGAGTAATGTAGCTCAGAAACAGACGTGAGGAAAAAAAAAGTTGAAGTATCCTCTAACCTTTACTTGTAATGCATTTTTACTTCGATGTGTGTAATTACAAAGAGAAATAAAGCTTTAGAAGGGTGTGAAAAAGCTTTGCACAGTGGCAGTATTGTAGCCAATGAGGTTTATCCGAGGCGCGATTATTGCTGATAGAAGGGTGTGAAACTGGTCTTAAAATCCAGGTGTCTTGCAGGTACTCAAGTTAGTCCATGGAAGAAAAAATGATATTTATGTGATGATATTTATGTTGAATTCCTCCTCCTAACACTTTTGAGGAAAGTGGTTCTCCACTTTGGTTGACCTTTGGAATCACCTGAGTAGCGTGGGTCTTACCACCAGCGATGCTGATGTAATTGGTGTGGGTTGTGGCCTGGGCATGAGGGGTTGTAAAAGCTTTTTGGGTGATTCTTTTTTTTTTTTTTTAAGCTTTTATTTATTTATTTGACAGACTGAGATCACAAGTAGGCAGAGAGGCAGGCAGAGAGAGAGAGAGGAAGGGAAGCAGGCTCCCTGCTGAGGAGAGAGCCCGGCACGGGGCTCGATCCCAGGACGCCGAGATCATGACCTGAGCCAAAGGCAGAGGCTTTAACCCACTGAGCCACCCAGGCGCCCCTTTCTGGGTGATTCTATATGCATCCAAAGTTGAGAACACTTGTCCTAGAGGATATTTTTGGATCTCATGAAATAAACTTCCCAAAGCCCCCAAAATCTGGAAAGTAGAGCCCTTTGTCTTAGAACCTAGTATTAGAGGTTTTTTTAAACCAGTTTTTTATTAATTAATATGACCAGGGTTGGCCTGAAAAGGACTTCTGTATCCTGGCTGGGTTTGAGTATCACCAACCACATGGGTCCCTCTAAAGCTGGGAAGGTAACACAAAGGCTAAGACTTTCCAGAAGCCATGATAAGAGAATTGAATGCAGGTGGGGAATGAATGATGTTTCGCTGAAGAGGAAAGAAATGAAGGGGCTACCACCTGTGTGGTTCAGTGAAGAAACTGGTCATGGTTCTCACCTGGATCATAGCAAGACATGGAAGAATGCTCAGGGGTGGCGTCCAGGGGACGCTTGTGCAGGGGGAGAGGTCAATTGGAAACAGCAGCTTCTTGTTAGCATTGCCTTGGGAGATGATGACACAAGAGTGGTGAACAAGATTCCCATCAGTATGTTTATCGGATGAAGCTGTGAGGAAAGAGCCAGAGGCCCAAGAGGCACAAGCAACACCAAGGGGATAGTCTACTAATATGGGCGATTCAGTCCGCAGTGGGAGCTGACTCCTCGGCGAATATAGGACGGACGCCCTGCTACCCAAATGCCCGGGAGCAGAACAGCCTTGCCCAGAGTGTGGGGAGTATTGGGCTCCCTGAAGGATGCGGGAGGGCCACTAAAGGTAAGAGTGGTTGGAAGTAGAGAAACTTTGTTTTACTTATTTATAAAGGTGCTCCAGCAGCTGACACTTTTACTTTCTCTGTGAAGCTGGAGACGAGGTCATCATCATGTTTTACTTCATGTTTTTAAAAGGAAATGGCCTTCTAAATACCTAGGAAAGCAAACATAGATGCTTCACCATCCAACTTCAGGAAATAAAAGGTTATTATTTTGACACTTGAAAACGTATTTACACAGTTTCTCCTAAGAGTAAATGCTCTTTTTAGAAAGCCCATTCTGCCTCTCTGTGTTTTGCAGATTAAGCCTCATTGTTCTAGGGAGCTTTTTCTGTTTCTGTTTATGAAAACAGACCCTGAGCTGGTACAGCCCAGATACCGCTTCAGGAAAGAAAGGATATTACCACAAATTGTGGTGGTGCTTGTCCTGTTTCAAGAAAGATTTAAACTCTGATACACGAAGTCCTGGTTCAGCTCTTCCCATATATGGCTCCAGCTCCGTTTTTATCACTTAAATTAGCCTGACTGTAAGTATAAACCTGTCTTTGGTGAGCTCCCTCCTTTTTATTTTTCTGAAAGACAGCACGCTGAACAGATTTATGGAACAAAATCTTTGAAGACCTAAGATTCTCTCTAAAAATAGCACTTAGCAATAAGGAATTTTTATTTTTTGGTTGAGTATGTATGCACATAGCCAAAAAGGGGGAAAATCTGGCAGGTAGGAGACTTGAGGATCCACCAGGAGGTGAATTTCCAAGATGATAAATTTTGATAAGGTCTAAACATTTTAGCAGGTTACCTAAATCCCCTGTGTGGTTTGAAAATTAGATTATCTGTAATTCTTGCGTTGCAACATACACAAACTCAGATTCATACCTGCGAAGGCAGGCCTGGCACATACATGCACAGACAAGATGTTTTCCCAGGATATCTGAATTTTTATCTTTGTATTCCTAGTATCAGGTACTGAATACCTGAATTCCTAGCACATGGAAGAGGGCATAATAAATGTAGGCTGAACGAATGAAGAACAAGCACACTGGCTTACAGCGGATGTGACCCTGTTGCATGGGGCATTTTTTTTGTGGGAGCGAAATTGGGTTGTTAAAAAGCTCATGAGAGGGTAACCCCACAGACCTCCTAGCACACTCCCCAGGGACAGACTTTTGTTTTCTCAGTGTGCAAGCTGACTTAATGTTGCCAGTGACTTTGAGTTATTAACCAGGGATTTTTTTCATAATGAAAAGAATAAATACAGATACTTTTTATAGTAGCTTATAATTTTCCTTAGAAACTTTCCTTAAAGGTCTTCTAATACTGGGGCGCGTGAGTGGCTTACTCGGCATCTGATTTTGGCTCAGGTCATGATCCTGGGGTCCTAGGATGGAGCCCCGCGTGGGGCTCCCTGCTCAATGGGGAGCCTGCTTCTCTCTCTTCCTTTGCCCCTACCCCTTGCTCATGCGCTCTCTCTCTCTCAAATAAATCTGTAGAAAAAGTTCTTCTAATACTGTAGGAAAATACAAAAATATAGATACATCCTTTTAAATCAGTGTTGTTCTGCAGGAGATAACTGTCATTTCTTTGGGTGTCCCAATATCCAACCTTTCATTCTGTTGGGAGATTCCCTTTTATCCCTGGTGTTGAGGGGTCCCAGTGTCCTCCTTCCCACAGTGGAAGCTGAAAGCAAGAGAGCCTCTCTTCTAGCACCTACAGCCAGGACGCCGCGCCTGACTAACGAGGCATCCCAACTAGGGCTTTGCATCTGTAGTCTGTGACTCAAGAGAAAGGGATGGTTTCGGCTTATCTGGGGCAGCAGCATCGAGCAGTGGCATTGGCTGGGACAACATTTTAGCCAGCCTGTTACACACTCTGTGCAGTCTCCTTGGTTCGTGCCCGTTTTCCAAGCCTTCCCTCATGTTGCCTTCGATTGCGTGTTCCCCGCAAAACTACATAACCTCCCAATAAATCTTCCTCCTTAAGATATTCAGAGAAACCTGCTCTCCTTGCAAGAAGAAAAAAATCTTAATATAGCTCCTCAATTACAGTAACAGAGCTAAGCCTATTCCTGGCATTTATAAAGAAAATGAAGGGAAAAGCAACAAGTTAGAAATTCTGTCTCATAAATCTGAGTTGTAGTCAGCCATACTTGCATTCTTGTAGCAGAGTGGAACATCTAGTGGCCTTGGGATGAAAAGGTCATGAGTTTGAGTACTAACCCTGTTTATTGACCATGTGACCTTGGGCAAGATACTTTATCTTTGTCAGCCTCCATTTCCTCAACTGGAGCATAAGAATAAAAATATCACAGGTATATTCTCAGGACAAGATGAGATTATTTTTATCATGAAAGCACTTTTAAAACGTCAAGCTATTTTAATCATTCCAGGCCAACGAAATTTCTTCTTTATAATTTCATTTTGTACATAATCCACATCTGTTACATACTTCCTAGTTTCTTTTTTGGATATCGCCTGGGAGGTAAAATACTTGGGCCTTCAGATTTTAGTTCTAAAAGTACCTTGTATCATTACTTCACACGAAGGCAGTAAAACTTAAACTCTGTTTAAAAGGTGTCTAGATGCCTGCCTTCTTTCTCAACTCAAAAGCGAAGTTTATGTCTGACCCAACTTAGCTCAGCCCCGGAGAGACAGACTCACGCACATAGGGCAGAGCTCAAACCACAGGGTGTTTGCCTGTGGCCCACCAGATACTTTAAAGCTACCATCTGAATTTTGACTTCCACCTAAAAATGAGTGGTTGAAACATGTTTTCTCATTTTACTGATATCATTGAGTAAAGAGTTAAAGTCCGGCCCATGGAGGCTCTTTGGTGGCTAGAAATGGAAGTGTTCTGGTTTTGTGACACAGCTAACGGAAGGGTCCGAGCTGAGGCGGAGATGGAGAGAAAGGGAGGTGGCGTGATGCTGGCCCAGCGTGAATTGCAGTCTGAAATCTGATCGGTGGACTTGGATGATACAACCCAAATTGTTTCTGGGCCGTTGATGTAACTCTTGTAGCACAGGGCAGGGCAAAAAGCGGAAAGCAAAGATGGTCCCCAGCACGGGCTGCTCTCTCTGCCATGCCCTGGGGACGTCCCCTCGAGGAAAGGGAAGGGAGACCCCTGGGTGCCGTTTGCTCAGACAGATCCTTTGTGGCAGCGTTCTCAAACTTGTTCATGCATCAGAATCACCCGGGGACACTTAATAAATCCTGGAACCCAGGTCATGCCCCACACCATGTAAATCAGAATCGCTGAGCTGAAGACCCTGGCTCTAGGGTTTTCTGAAGCTCCCCAGGTGATTTCCAGGACATCACGAGTTTGGGAACATTTGGTCTACATTGTTCTCACACCAACAATGTCTGCTTTCTTTTTCCCCATTCCTCTACCAATTCCTGGTTCTCTTGAAACCTTGAGCCCAACAACAAAAGTCATTATGCATTCATTGTCTTACATGCATGCACTTAGTTGTTTGGAAAACATTTCTAAAGGCCTAATCACTTATAACACAAAAATACTTGCCTTAAACCCAAAGTCATTTTGTGCTGTAATAACCTTTATTGGTGGCTTATCATTTCTCTTAGGCATTCTTTCTGAAATGAAATATTCTATTCTTGGTGTTAAACCACAGAGGGATTATTCTTGAGCAGTTGAAATAATAATCTTTTTTTTAGCCTGAAATGGTGAAAAAAAGTACATTTTTCTAATCAAAATATAATCTTCCAAACTATTTTTATCATTCTCATCCCAAACCGTTAGAGCTATGCACTTGTATAAATTCTTTCTCTGGATTACAATGAAAATCTTATCAATACTGCAAGGTGTTTTCGGTTAAGGAATACGGGACTAAGTTGTAATATTAATAATAACTGGTATGTATTGAGTGCTTATTATATGTTCAATTTTTGCTTAGTGCTTTGCATACATCACCTCATTTGAGTCTCAGAGCAACCTGGGATGGTGGATGCTATTATTTTCCTTGCTTTTGTAGGGACAGAAACAGACATGAAGGAGATGGGAATGCTCTGAGGTCACACCTTGGGTAAGTAGCTAAATTATTCCCTTCATGGAAACATTCATGAATGAATGGGAGTTTGTTGAGCATTTGGGCATCTAAAGGTGTGCTCAGTTCTTTCACTGATGTTCTCATTTTATCTTCATAACCACCAGCACACCAGGCAAAAAATGTGACAGAATGTTCTTGAAGAGAAACAGATCAAAAGCCTTCTCCCCTGGTTCTCTGGCCTCCTGACTCTCTCACTCCAGCTTCCTGCCCAATTATTCTCTCCGAGCAAATGGGGGCAGACCCACAAGTTCCCAGAACAAATACTGTAGGAGAATTCCTTTGTTTCATTCCCCCACCCTGCCCGCCTTCCCCTGATCTTTAGTTCCTAATAAGGAAGATGAACAAGTTCAAGGCTAGTACCTTTCTTGTAAGTAACTTAGAGAAGTGAAGCATCAGATTTTTGCATCTACCTGCCTTATAAATACAAGAACTAGAACTTTACCTATATAGATAAATATTTTTCATATTTCCTCTGCTAGTATTTAAGACTGATATTCAAGGCTTGACATGTGTGAGTAGATTTTGCCTCTTAACATTTAATACAGAATATTTAGAAAATATAGATGTGTAAAAAGAAGATGGAAATCACAAATCTAGAAAGGAAACGCTGTAAAATTTGGGGTGTATATCCTTACAGTTGTATCTAGTTATATAACTTTCATTTCGTTTCAGAAATGGGGTCGTTATGTAAAACTTATAATGTGCTTTTTTTCACTTAATGTCCTTGTAAATGTTTGCACAGTGTCTAGCACCTGGCTATATTAACTAGTCCTCTGCTGGATATTTAGATCGTTTCCCACGTTCTTTTCCATTACGAGTCCTGCTGTAATGTACACACACATTCATGCAGATTCAAGGAAATGGAAGAGTGATATCTACAGCCCGGAGTAGTCAAGGGGATTGAACGAAATAACCCAGTTCAAAGTAGGGCCTCAACTCGAAATAGGGTCTTTTGGTTATCAGTCCCACCCTCTTTCCTTTCAACTTCTTAGTGGTTCTCAAACCCTGCTGTAGGTTTGCAAAACACCTGTAGAGGGTTTGTTTGTGTGTGTGTGTTGTTTTGTTTTGTTTTTGTTCTTATTTTATTTTTTTAAGATTTTATTTATTTATTTGACAGAGAGGGATCACAAGTAGGCAGAGAGGCAGGCAGAGAGAGAGAGAGAGGAAAGCAGGCTCCCCACTGAGCAGATAGCCCAACACGGGGCTCAGGGCTTGATCCCAGGACCCTGAGACCACGACCTGAGCCGAAGGCAGAGGCCTAACCCACTGAGCCATCTAGGCGCCCCTTGTTTTTGTTTTTAAATAAATATTGTGTCCGGGTCTCACCTGGGTATTCTGATTTAGTGGATCTATGGGTGGAGCTCTGATAAGAGTGTCTTTAAAAACAAAAACAAAAACAAAACCAAAAAAACCCTCCGGGAACTAGAATATGCAAGAGGGCTGGGAACACTGCTTATGCCTCGTGGCTTCTGGAACCAGGAAGCTCACAGAGAAGTGATCTGGGATCCTCCTGGCACTCACTTGTGCCAATTAACGGTGGAACTATAAACCTCTTAAAATTCTTTCTGGAGCTACCAGCCCCTGAGTAAATTACTTGGGTGACATCATAGTTAATGTTCATGGGGTCTTTGGTCCTGAACGTGGAAAGAGGAATGCGTATTCTTGTAATAAGTTTCTTGAGAGCTCTGAATGTTTGCTCTAGAGCTGATCCAGCAGGAGGACAGCAGAGCAACAAGGAACTAAAGCTTTTGGGTGGCCACCACCTGCCCCCACAGCTACAAGGCCCCTTCAAGTTAGCCTTCAGCTCGCTACAGCTTTGGGCCCCTGCCTGCTTGGTGGCAGCCAGCCTCCCCCAGGCATCTCCAGGAACCCTGGGGTTCTTTCTGTAAAATATCGGTGTCTAAGCCCTGCCTTTCATTGCTCACTGCCATAGTCCGCTGGCCTGATCCTCTGCAGCTTCAGGCCACAGCTGTCCCAGAGGTGCCAGTTGGACTAGAACTGTCCATCACTGCCATTGCCCCTTCCTGGCTACAGTGGAGCTGGGAATTGTACCCCAAGACTGAGCAAAGTGGAGCTTACCCACCGCTCCTTGAGGGCAGAAAGAAAGACCAGTTGAAAGCAAGTTAGAAAGACTGCCCCATCTTCAGTTTATCTGAAGAAGCATCTGCAGAACTCTGGCCTTTAGCGATTCAGCTTTCAGTTCAAAGCTGCAGACTCCGTCCAAGGGCCTGGGCTAGGGAGAGTTGAGGGGCACGATTTGCTCAGGGTGTGAAGGGGCGTCGGGGGCAGAGGCTGCGGCAGGACAGAGGGAGCAGGGCTGAAAGAGCCCGGTGCCTGTGATGACAGACAGATTTGTGGGCTCCTATGTGCTATCTCTGTAGGGATTAGTATAATAATAATAAAAATTTCTTGCACTTTGAAAGCTCATAAACTAGAGACCTTACTGACCTCAAAATCCCAAAGGTATAATGGTATCAACAATATAGCATCGATGTTTCAAATGTTGATGCTGAATCTTAGCTCTAGACCCCGAATCTGTAAGTAGAACAGACCCTTAAGAAAAAGTTAAATTGCCAGAGAATCCCAGCATCTTAGCGTTTTCTTGAACTTACAGGTCAGCCGTTTGATCCAGCTTCTCTGCAAATGCCTAAGTTTTTCTCCAAACCTCTGTCCCTCTGCGGGGGCCACCTCCCCTGTCCCTTCACCTTCCTTCACCTCTGCGCAGGTGGTCCTTGTCTCAGGATGGTCTGACTTAGGATTTTTCAACTTGACGATGGTGAAAAAGCAAGACACCTTCAGTAGAAACTGTTTTCAGTTCTAAATTTTGACCTTTTCCCAGACTAGCAAGGTACGGTGTGATGTACTCTTGTGACGCTGGGCACTGACAGGGAACCTCAGCTCACAGTCCGTCACGCACACATGCGGGAGCACACACGCCACACACTGGCAGCCACTCCTTTTCTCACTTTCAGTGGTCAGTACCTGACGTGAGCTGTTGACCACTCAGTTATAAAACAGGCTTGGTGTTCGATGATCTTACCCACCTATCGCCCGGTGTAAGTGTTTCAGGTACCTTGATGGGAGGCCAGGCTAAGCTATGATGTTCAGTAGGTTAGGTGTATTAAATGGATTTTCTTTCTAGAATATTTTTTTTCCTAGAATATTTTCGATTTATAGTGGCTTTATCAGGATGTAACCCTACTGGAGGCTGAGGCAGATCTGTGGGTTATCGAGGGAGTAGGGGTGTGGTAAGCAGGGGGCAGGGCAAGAGACGAATGGATAACCCAATGGGCTACACTAAGTCTTGAATCTTACATAGGGACATATTGAGTATTGAAAGGAAAGGTTTGATGTAGGTTTCACACTTGTAAGCAGAACAAACAGGTCATGGAATGAATATCTTTTGCTGGGAATTCAGAAATCGCTATTTAGAAATGGTCATGACTCTTGGGTTAATGGGCATTCGTTAGTACTTTGTACAGAGATACTCTGTACAAAGGTACACAGGATTTTGGTGAAATCCTATCCGCTGCTAAATGATAAAAATAACAAGAAATTGGGTTGACTCTTGCTCCCCCACCCCCGGCCCCGTCATTTAGGTAAAAAAGTTGCTCCCTAGTCAGCATTCATGTGGACCTCAGACTCTGTTACATATCTGGCAGGCTGTTTGTCTTGATCTTGATCATAATAAGATCAATAGCTCCTGTTTGATATGAGAAAGTAATGTGTCAGCTGTATGATAATTTAAATAATTGTCCTGTTATCAAAGGAGAAAGGGTCTTTCAAGGAATTTGACTTCAGGGCAAATGTACAAATACTCTATTTTCTCTCTTTAGGTTCAATTCCAGAAATGTTTAACATGTTCTTAAATCTAATTAAGTATTTGGCCTTACTAACAATTCAAGGCTAAAATATGTATGTATTTCTGTATTTGGTTATCTTTTTTTAACAAGGTGACAGACACAAGTTTTAAATCCCCAAGTTGCCATTCTGAAAGCAACAAAGAAATTGAGAACGTAATACAGGTCAGAGTTACTAATGCCAACTAAAAGGAGAAGACCTCCTGGTGTTTCTTACTGTTCATAACCAACAGTCTGTGGATATTCCGAGCAAGAAGCAGGTGATGATTAACAGAGGAAGACACTAATGGCTGGGGGCCACTTGTAGCCTGTAGAATTTTTCTCTGGGCCAACATTTTAAAATCGGGTTATTTGACACATAAGCATGAATTCATAGATTCTCTTAAGAAACGGAAAAGCCACAAATAAGGCACGTTTGGCCCACCTCTCCACGTGGGAACCAGCAATCCGTGAAGCCTGGGTAGCAGGGGCGCCCTCTCTCCCCGAACCACCACTTCACTTCTTCACGTTGTCTTCTGTGCCGGTGGTGGACTTGGGTTTGGGAAGCTTGAACTTCTCTGACCACTAACCCCATGACTGCCTCTTTCCCTTTATTTTCTCTTCACTTCATTCCTGTATCTCTTGGCCATTCCAGCTCCTTAATCAGCCCATTTTCCAAAGAATAAATTCATTCTTCCTTCCTCATTTTCTTTCCTTCCTTCCTTGGAGAATGCTTCTATAATGCTGAAGTGTGAGGAAAAGACTGTCCCCAAATGACTGTGATGACCTTTCCTTTGCAAAGATGACACCCAGATAGATATCTGAAATCATTTCTCATCTTCACGTCAGGTCTACAGAGTTTCCCGTACCATAACCTAATACTGAAATTCAGAGTGTAATTTAAAGGCACTCTGAGTCTGAACAGACTTGGTAACTAAAAACATATTTCATCCTCAGAAAACAAAAGATTGAATCTATGAATATAAAAATGGTTGATAAGGCTTGTTTTATGGAGAGACCATTTGCCGAGCGATTTTGCATTATGGTGCATGCTGTGGCCTAAAATAATGTGAGCAGTTTCCTCATTATTCAGTGATGGTACAGTACTGAAACAGATGCAGCCATTTGAGCTCAAAACTCAGACAGTAAGAAAACATGACTTCTGGCGAAAGATGTTCATGGGAGTCCCCCCCCCCCCCCCCCCCCCCCCCCCCGGGGGGGCCCCCCCCCCCCCCCCCCCGCCCCCAGTTGGGAAGATCCAGCGATCTCCCTCAGAACCTACTGTTTGCTCTGTAGTTAGTCCCTGGCGAGAGGTGAACGTTGTCCTCATTCCTGACCATATGCTGACAGGTAGGGGTTTCGTCCAGTTTCTCCTCTCACTGCACACGTAGAGAAGGCCTTACCAGTGTCCACAGGGGATCTCCCTACAGCCCTGCTAGGAGAATTATGGGTTATGGGGCTTTTAGCCATCTGCTGTTGTCAAGGGAATGGACCCAGTGTGATGGTTCATTTCATGTGTCAGTGTGATGGAGCCACAGGTTGCCCAGATACTTGGTTAAATACTATTTCTGTCTCTGTCTGTGAGGGTATTTCTGGAAGAGATTAGTGTTTGAATTGGTAGACTGAGGAAAGCAGATGGCTCTCCCTAATGTGTATGGGCCTTGTCTAATCCACTGAGGGCCCGAATGCAGGGAATCCTGTATCCTGAGATACAGAATTCAAGAAGCATGAAGTGCTTACTATATACCAGCAACAATTTTTGGAAGTCTACTTCTACCTAATAAATGGACATATCAGAAATATGTCCATGTGGGTGGGGGGAGTGGTTTATCTTCTAAGCTAAATAGGAATTTCCACAATGATGAAATGGTAGGATGAAAAATGAAAAATTAGAAATGATCTGGTGATGATAGGTGAGAAAGGAAAAAAAATCCACTTCACCTAATTCCTCAGCTCCGTAAGTAGATGGCAAGAAGGGAAATAGGAATTCCAAGTCAAATTGAAATACTTCCAAATTAGACCCACTAAGGGAATAAAAGAGTCCAAGATTCAGAGCCTGAAGCTCTAACAAGCTGTCATTCTGGCTAAAAACTGGAACTCTGTTGAGGGGGGCAATGTAGATAATAACTACGATGATTTTAAACTCCATTTGCTTGGCAAATGGGCTCTTGTGGGTTCACTGGCCAAGGATTGGGATATTTTAAGAAGGGGTGTTTTGAGATGGGTCTGATGATATCTTTCCATTCTTGTTCCTTTGAGTTCTTCCTATATTTTTCTTTGGCTTGAATGTTCCTTTCTTGGGTGTACCCATCACCTCCTCATTGGGAAGTTTTCTGTCCTTTGAGTCCCTTCACACTCGATAGCATTCCTCACTTCCATTTCTCTCTTGACCCCTGTGCTCAATGATGCCTTAGGCTGTCAGTGTCACTGTGGTCATGGGCTGTCCCACTCCTACTCACATGTCGTTTGCTGGGAGGAACCATGTTGGTTCCTGAAACCCAGAATTCAGCCTACACAGGCCTGGGTGAAAGTCTGATGGCACGTACTCATTTTTAGGACTTGCACGGGCAAGCAGGAAAGAAGGTGCCTAAGAATGGAAGGATCTGAGTAGACCTAACATGGAGAAAGAAAGTCTGAAGGAGTCGGGGCTCAGAGAGAAGTGCTGAGGCTTCCAGAATGCAGAGCTGAAGTCCATTTACACTCTGCTGGCAGCTTCAGAAAGATGTAACTGTGTTGTTATTTTTTTTCCTTCCTGCTTGTTTTCCTCTTCTTACTAGCTGAGTAAACCTTAAAAGCCTTCAAACTCAGCTGTGTGCCAGGTGAAGAGGTCCTTGTCTTGAAGTGTGTCCAAGGGAGGGCAGAGACTTTGAGTGGAAATAGTATTTAGTGGCAGAGAAAGGGAAGGAGGGCAGGTAGGCCAATTTGAGAGCCATTCCAAGAAAGAAAACCATCTGGTGAATAGCCTGGCATAGTGTCAAGAATAAAGACCAGTGTTGAAACCCCAACCCCAGCAATTAACCAAACATCTCAACTTTCTCAACATAAATGCACTACAAAATGAGAATTAGGAAAATAGCTAGTATCCTGGGTGTGCTGGAAAGCCTCCAGGTGTGCCTCCTTTGGATTCAAGAGAGAGCCCTGAAGCCTCACTGGCTCTGGGTGGACCACTCTAGTGGAGGCAGGAGGGAACAGTGCCAAGAATCCCAAAGACCAGGGCTGCCTGGGTGGCACAGTCAGTTAAGCATCCGACTCTTGGTTTCAGTTCAGGATTGTGGGATCGAGCCCCCACATCAGGCTCTGCATTCCGCTTGGAGTCTACTTGAGACTCTCTCCCCCTCTGCCCCTCCCCTCTGTGTGTGCCTGCATGTGCCCCCCCCCACCTCAAATATGTTAAGAAATTCTGAAAAATGAAAACAAAAGAAGCCCAAAGACCATAGTCCTTATATGATTCAACTACTGAGATAACCCCAGTGCCCAGCTACCTGCATAGTTGGGTCTATGATTAGACCCCTGTAGTCTAATCCCTGATACTTTGAGGTAGGTGCATTTCTTAGCCAAAATATCAGACTTGAAAACCTCTCCCTGGACTAAGTAGATACTATTTCAGATGAATGCATGTCCTCGTGAAAGGGTACCGCACATCGATGGTTCTCACACGGACATTGCTATTTCTCCTTTCCCTTCGTTCAAAGCAGAAACGTTGATTCTGTGGCAGGGAGCCAGCAGCCACACAAATTAAAGAGAAAGGAATTGCCGCTTGTTCTTCAAAGTTTGGTCCAAGCGCCACCATCCCCTTCTTGAAGTCTTGTTTCCTGGCTACAGTCACTGGAGCAGAGCTGATCATTGCCTCCCTTGTATCTGTCCTGTATCACCTGCACATCTCTATCGCATCACCCATGCCGTGTTCTATGATGACCTGTTGACATGTGTGTCTCTACACAGATGCTAGCCCCTAAGTTCCACAAAAGCAGAGCTGGGAACCTAACACTGTGCCTGGTCCAGAGTAGGTGTTCAGGATTTCATGGATAAATGAATGAACAAACAAAGCCAGAAGAAAATGGCAGAAGGGAGCTGGTAGACAGTGAGAGGTTGCCTCCCCCTTATTTCTCCCCACTGTAGCAGCCCTTTCCCCATGTGTCATGTCCAAGCTCCCTACTCATCCCCAGTCTTGCTAAAGATCCCATCCTAGGCCTCAGGAAGCATCACTTTGGCTTACAGGCTGGGACATTTTGTCCCCACTGGACCGTTAGTAGGGTGAGGGATGTATGTGAGTCAGATCATGAAACTTGTGATTGGGAGATCCACGTGACCTGGTCCTGGCCAGTGACCTGCTCATGGAAGTTCTGTGTGAGGCTTCCGAGAAAGTTCGTCAGAAAGGGATGCATTTAATTATTTACATCTTTGCCTTTTACTCCCTGCTGGGAATGAAGACACAATTTCTAGAGCTGGAGCAGCAGTCTTGGGACCTCTCACATCTCATACCTGATCTCTCTGCATCACAAACCAATGCTTACTGTTCCCTACCCTTGACTTTTTAATGATGTGAGAAAATAAACACTTCTGTGTTTAAGTCAATGAAATTCTATCTGTGTTATTTGCAGCTGAAGATAATTCCAAACTGATAGTATAGTTTTGTTCTTTTTTTTTTTTTTCCTTAGACATGACTAGGTCAGTTAATGTCTGGACTTTTACATTTGCTCTTCCCTCTGGCCAAAGTACTTCTCTCACAGATCATCACCTAACTGGCACTTTCTCAAGGTCAGATACTAGGTTAGAATGTCATCCTGTGCAGGGCTGGCGGGGGGGAGCTCTCTGAAAACCCCATCTGAGAATAACCACCCATAGTCCTCCATCTTTCTTTAATCATATCATTTTCTTTTCTTCACTGCATTTATCACTCTCTGAATTGCAGTCCCCTTTGCCTGTTAGTTTTCACTCAGTGCATTCAGGCTGCTATAACAAACCGTGGACTGGCTGGGTGGTTTACAACAACAGAAATTTATTGCTTATTGGGTCTGGAAGCTGGGCGGTCCAAGACCAATGAGCCACATGGTCACGTCTGGTGAGGGCTCCCTTCGCAGCTCATAGCTGGTGCTTTCTTGCTGTGTCCTCACATGGTGGAAGGAGGGAGGGATCTTTCTGGAACCCCTTTTAGAAGGGCCCTAATCCCATTTATGAAGGTTTCCCCCTCATGGCTTGAGCTTCACCCAAAGGCCCTACCTATCAATACTGTAACTTCGGGTATTAGGTTTTCAACGTAGCAGCTGTGCAGGAACATAAACATTCAGACCCATAGCACTTCTTGACCACCCTAACCAAGAAGGCAGGAACGTTCTTTATTCTGTTCAGAACTGCTGTATCTCCGGCACCTAGAAAAGCACGTGGCATATGGTGGGTGCTCTATAAATAGTTTCCCAGACAGGGAGGAAAATTTCCGAGTTGCAAAAAGAATATATTTTCCCCGTAGAATACACTGTTCTATGTTGCACAGGTTTATAATTTAGGAAACAATGGGTTAAATGCATTTTAGGACCTAAATGCTGCCTCACATAGTTTAGATGAGTTTCTAGTTCAGTTTCTCTTAATGGCCTCACTGCAATCTTGATCATAGGTTGTCCCGCAGCTTATCCTTGTATCCAGAAGGCACTGCCTCTCTACCTTTTATTCTTGATAGCTCGTCAAATTTTAGCTCCTTGATGAAATTCTTTCTTTAGTTTATTAAAGGAAGTTATAAAATCGTTCCAAAAGGAGACTTGCTCCATCTCAGGTAGTTATTTTCAAATTGATTTCTTGAGTGCCGCTGCTTATACTCCCTGCAGGCCCCATCCCGTTTCACATCCTGTCTGGAGACTATACTCAACCTCTTTCAACCGTACCCTTGCCGAACTTCCTGCCCTCCCCAGTGGTTCCTGCACCTCCTTTTCCACAGGTCCATTTAAAGTGGGAGAGGTTTGTCAATCCCGTTGGGACTCTCCCTTCTGTTTGGCATTTTGGTGTGAGGAGTATGGTGGGCTATCAGGAGACTACACACAAGACCTTGACATTCAGGAGAGTAAATGATCTCTTTTAATGGCTGAAGGGTTGGGGCACCTGGGTGGCTCCGTTGGTTACATGTCTGCCTTCAGCTCGGGTCATGATCCCAGGGTCCTGGGATCTAGCCTGTGTCAGGCTCCCTGCTCAGCGGGAAGCCTGCTTATCTCTCTCCCACTCCCCTGCTTACGCTTGCTGTCTGTCTCTCTCTGTGTCAAATAAGGAAATAAAATCTTTAAAAAAAATAATGTCTGAAGGGTAGATTGTATAGGGGGAATCCACAGATGCAGACTGATAGGATGGGACCATCCTTTATATACTTTTAGGGAATAAGAAGTTGATCTGTTTGAGGAGGTAAAGAATTTACGTCAGATGGTAGGTGAAGAACCCAGGAATACAGTTTGGGTGCTGTGGCCCAGAGAGTTAGTGGTTGGCCGGTATCCATTCTCTCCCTTTCCTTTCTAGTCAAGGTGCCAGTCAGAGAAGAATACACTTCCAGTCTCCCCTGTACTTAGGTGGGAGCACGGGATGCAGTTCTGGGAGAAGTGTTTGGGTTTATTTAAAAAGAGCTGACCCAGCTGGGAAGTGTGACCTTCCCCTCTTTATCCTTTCCTTTGGACTGCTCGCTGGAGCTTCTATCGTAATCTTGTATCATAAGGTCAGTTGAGGGTGGAAGGCCTATGCTAAGAGTGAGCAGCAGAGCCATGATTTCATGGAGCCCCGTGCCGGTTCTGAATTCCCATTCTGGGGCTGCTTTTCTGTGACAGAAGAAATCCTGGTGTCTTTAAGCAACTGCTTCTTCGGATTTTTTGTTCAATGCAGCCAAATGTAAGCCATTTTGATACAGATGCCCACTTGGGGAGCTTTAAAAAAATATTTCAACGTCCAGTCTGCATCCCAGATTGTTTAAATCAAAAACTCTAGGGATGGACCTCATGCATCAGCAATTTTTTAAAGCTTTCCAGGCGGTTCCAGTGTGTAGCCCAAGTTGAGAATCACGGCTTTAGGCTGCCAGGCCTCATGTTTAGCATGTTTAAGAATCCCCTGGGGGAATGGGGTGGTACTTGTTAAAAATTGGAATTTCCACCTCTTACTCTCTAGAGATGTTGTTTCTTTAGCTGTGAGGGCACAGGTGATTCTGAGACTGCCAGTCCGGGAGGATCAACTTTGAAGAAAGCTGCTTTAGGTAATGGGCAATGGCTTCAAGTTTAAAGGCAAAGAAGTGGCAAGATCAGAAGAAAATGTCAGGAGCATTCATTTAGAACTAGTGAATAAGTTGAAAAGAAGAGGTGAGAGACGGGTGGTATGGAGACCAACTGGGAGACAGTACGGTGCTTGATGGCCTCGGGGGGACCATCTGTGAGCTAAGAGGGGGACCTCAGAAATGGGGAGGAGAGGAGAGAGACAGTGGACACTGCGGAAGAGAAAAGATCACAGAGTTTACTAATTGACAGGAGAGGAGGATTTATTATTTACTGACTCACTTATTCTTAGTGCCTAAAGAATACACTAGGGGTTTGACTTCTGGATTCATCCATATATCCCCACCTTCGCTCAAACTCAGTTAAATGGGTGTAGATGATTAGTTTCCTTACAGCCACAAATGTTAAGTTGATTTTTGTTAACCTGGTGGGGGAACCTTTATTTGCTTAAATCAGCTCTTCCATTTAAGGGCTCAGACACTTTACACTAACAAGAGTCTTTCTGACAAATTTTAGTATTTGTTTATATATAAATACATGCATATATACATATAGACAAGGACTATACATATGGGCATATATGGATATAGACAAGCAATTAAATGTTTTTTTCATGTGGTTTTTGCTTTTTTTAAAGTCTTGTCTCGTAGAGCAGAGGAAATAAATGAACACAGTTACCGCTCTTGAGCTGTGCTTTATGTACATATCCTTTTAGAAGATGGCTTTTAAGGGCGATCCTAATGGAAAAATCATTATTCAACCATTCAATATCCACTGAGCAGATAGATGTTAGGGTGATATTTTATCAAATAACTTTAAACATGACTTGAGTAACCTTAAAATAACACCCTGTCTGCTAATTCCATTGTAATAGTGAATACCTATGCCTTGGAAAGTGCTTGTAGGTGTGTCTTTTTTTTTTTTTTTTTAAGATTTTATTTATTTGAGAGAAAGAGGGAGCATGAAGGGGGGAGGGGCAGGGGGGAAGCAGACTCCCCATTGAGCAGGGAGCCTGATGCGGGACTTAAGGACCCTGAGATCAGGGCCTGAGCCCAAGGCAGACCCTTAACCCAGGCATCCCTTAAGTGTGCTTTTTAAGTCTTCTGTTGTTTAAAAGCAACATACTGGTTTTACAGCTACAAATCATAATGAAATAATAGATACATCATAAAATGTAAGTTAATCTAACTGATCAGTTCTTACTGAAGTCTTTGTTGGAATAGGTTTTACAATACCAACTAAAATTAATGAATGAACAGAAGGGACACATCCTCACTGACTTGGCACACAGGGAGCAAGCATGAATGAAACATGGCTTTGCTCTCTTGTACTTCACCATCTAAATAATAAAGTGACAGTAAATTTTCCGAAAGCTCATTTTAGTTTAATTTTCTCTCTGAACTGGCGCATTTGTTAAGAAGGCTCTAGCAGGGTGAAGGTCATTAGATCTGTTCATAAAAAGGCTAACTTCAACAGGCCCCTGTCTAGATTCCATATCACCTGTCATTTTGTGGCTAATAATAACACTGTTCTTTAATTTGGTCTGAGTCAGTACTGTGTCAGTTGCTTATGGTTCTTAAGCAACAATATTAGTACCATGGAGAGACCACCAGCACCTGCCGACTTCTAGCCAAGAAGACGAGAGAATGTGAACACCGTGTATGTGGACTGTCACGAGGCTTTCCTATTCCCCTCCCTCCAGATATTCTCTCCTGCAGCTGGATTTTGGTTCCACGTTTATACACTAGTAGCTAAATTAATTAGAGCCAAGGGCTGACCATATTGGGGATTCAGTACCTTTGTGATCACATTCATTGCATACAGAAAGGGATCTAGTCCTTGGTCCCAAACTCCACCCCTAATGTGAGCTAAGTGAAGTCTTGCAAATGATAAAGCACTGGGCACTGGGGAATCTTTGTGTGGAGGTGTTGGGCAGAGCTCTACCTCCATTCCCATTGGGCCCACCAACCCAAAGTGTTCATTCTCCTACAGATGGGCCAAAGGAATTTGCTCTGGGTTGAATTATGTCTCCTCAGCCCTAAATTCATATACTGAAGTCCTAACTCTTAGTACCGAAGAATGAGATCTTCTTTGGAAATACATTGTTGCAGACGTAATTGGTTCCGTTAGTGTGAGGTCAGACCAGAATAGATCAGGTGCCCCCAATCTGATATGACTGATATGATATGACCGGTTGCCTTACAGAGAGACAAAATTTGGATCCACACACATACACGGCGGCGGGCGGGGGGAGGGATGTATGAGTATGAAGACAGAGGCACTTTAACAAGTCAAGGAGCAAGCAGGATTATCAGCAAACCCCCAGAAGCTAGAAGAGAGGAACAGATTCTTCCTCCCCCCCACCTCAGAAGAAACCACCCCTCCCTACACCTTGATCTTGGATGTGCAGCCTCCTTCTGTGCGACAAGACCTTTGTGATGTTTCTGCCACCCACTGGGGCCTACTTTGTCGCTGCAGCCCTAGCACACTAATAGAGAATTGTTCTCCAGTCCTTCCCTTTGATAGATAGCATATGGAACTCCCCTTTCATTATCTGACCAGTGAGAGTTAACATTTTTAAACCAAAAACACCTGTAATAGAAAGGGAACACACAGGACAGAGTGGGTGGCTTGGCAGGCTTGCCAGCCAGGCCTCTGGTACTAATAAGTCCTCCTCCATCCCATGGATTAAGAAAGCTGAGGGGGCTGCCTCCAGGCTCACCAAGCACTTCCATACTCTCCCACCCCATGTACCGGCTGCCGTCTCAGCCTCGCCATGGAAAGGAAGCATTACTGAGTGAGCTGCCAATCTTGAATTCTCCCTCTCCCTGCCCTCCTGACTTCTTACCAAAGAGAACAAGGAACAACTAAGAACCAGCTAAAAGTGGGACTGGAAAAAATGGGGCAGAAAAGTCCACTAGGAGTCAAACAAAACTAAAACACACCAGAAGGGGAAAAAAAAAAAAAAAAAACCAGGAGGAGAGGTGGAAGCAGAAAAGAAGAGTAAACTAGGTGTGGTTGGTCAGGAAACTAATTGCTGGAGGAAAAAAATCTGAAATCTCTGGGTATGAATCTCTATGATATTCATTATATTATTCCCAGAATCCATTAGAAAATTAAGATTCTTCTTGTGATTCCGTGTGTTCACATCTCAACAAATTGTCTCTGGAATTCAATCCTCAAACTTCCTGCATGATGCTTGGTTTTTATCGCTTAGTTCTGTCTGTAACCAAAGTCTGTGATTCACCCTGAATTAACACAGAACACTGGAATGAGGAAGGCAGAAGACCCTGGTCCCTCAGTTCAGCCCTTTCGTTGAGGTGTGCAGAGAATGTAACAGACTCGTCCAATGTCCCACAGCCTGTACCAGAGCTAGGCCAAAAGATTTTTATAAATAGGTAATTTATGAGGAATACAGTTTGATTTATACAAGGAAAATCTTTCTAAACTATTTTGAACTCTCACATATCCATATTGTTTTTAAGGTATTAAAGAAGCCTTGGGTCTCCTGGGTGGCCCAGTTGGTTGGGCATCTAACTCTTGGTTTTGGCCCAAGGCATGATCTCAGGGCTGTGAGATCAAGGCCCACGTCAGGCTCTATGCTGAGTGTGGAAGCCTGCTTGAGATAGTCTTTACCTCTGTCTCCCCCCTCTAATCGTGCTCTCAAAAAAAAAAAAAAAAAAATTCTTTTGATAGCCATCTGGGAAGCTTCAACCTAGAAGATTCCTCCAAACATAATGTAAGGAACTAAGATAAGCAAAAATTTATTTCAACCAAAGTATTTGAAAAATATTTGATGGATACATTTATTTTTCATATAAGTGTATCATGTGCTGAATTTTGCATGTCTTATGAATAATTACCTGAACTCAGTCTGAATTTCATCATAGTGTATCCACGTGCTGCTCAGTCTTCTGAGTGCTTGATGTATGTTCACTTTCAGTCCTTAACAATACTGTATGATTCAGTCTTATTAGCTATTAACCCCATTTTCTGATGAGAAAATGAGGCAGGGAAGGACAGTATCTACCCTTATCCGAGGTTACACTATTTGTAAAAAGACAGGGCTGAGATTTGAACACAGGCAAAGTCTGTGTACTTAGGCCAGTGTGCCTGTCTGCCCCACGCCCAGCCCACCGGCCACAGCATCATCTCCCAGCATCTGCTGGAGGATTCTGGCTCCTCTGGGGCCGTTCCTAGCCTGTGCTCATGCACTGTGCTCTTTTCTCTTGGTTCTCAGGACATGTTTGATGGAACTGGTGCCAGACCACGGAGCGATGGGCATGGGCTCCGGTCTTAGAGCAGCCTTGGATTGGCAGAGTAACCTCTGAAGGCTGGGAGTCACCTACCTGGCCCCACAGACCCTCTCAACTACTCCGTGGGGAGCATGATCGCGAGTTGACAAAGAGAAGGGAATCGAGATTCAGTGAAATAGTTCCATCAAGGACACAGAAGATGGTTCTCTGCCGAGGTCTGCCTAAATGCTAAGTCTTCACATACACTTGCCCAAGTTGTCCCTAAAGCCACTTGAAAGCCTCTAAATCTCCTCAAATACGAAACAAGGAAATGGTGCTGTATGAGTACACTCTGTGCCCTGAAGGCCTAGGGATTCTTCAGAGGTATTTCGGAAGGAAGTCCAAAGTCACTGGCTCTGATAGCCACCTACCCCTGATGTGTGTGTGTATGTATACACACACACACACACACGCAGCAGGGCACAGCAATGCCACTTGAAATCTGCCTTCTAAGTCTGACTTTGCACATGTGGATGGAAGGAAGATTCTGCAGCTAAAACAAGTTTGGGGACCATTCTAGCAAGGGATCCCTGAGGCCCCTCTTAGCTTTAGTACCAATGAGAGGATCAGCATCGTAAAGGGACAGTAGCTGTGGTCACTCAAACCAGGCAGAAGAGACTGGGGGTTCACCTGGCTGGCTCTGTCCAGAAAACATCAGTTGTCTTTGAAAGAAAAGGATATACTGCAACTTTGGCTGATCTAGACACAGTTTGAAAAGCTGTTGTAAAGATGTCTGTGATGATGGCCTTCTTTCCCAGGGCCGGCTAGTGAGAGAGACGTCTGTTTTCTTGTGGTCACCATTCCCTGAGGGTATCATTTAAGGATGGAGGGGTCTAAGCATCTCTGGCTTAATCAAAACTCATGGGCTTTTCTCCTCTTCTTTATCTTGCCTCGTCCTCTTTTTACTCTGTCCTACCTTCAACCCAGTCTCCCTCCTCTGGCTTCAGTGCCAAGTGATAAACAGGAAAGGAGGGATCTGTGCTGGTTAAGAAATAAGTCATTTCATTTACTCCTCCAAGTCTTACTTTTGTCCCACCTATGTTCCTACTCAAAAGCAAAGCACTGGAGTTTAGGTGACAGGTGTCAGGCTGGCATCTTGCTGCATGCCCGGAGAGCCAAGTTTTCTGTTTCCCAATCCCTATAGTTCCCACCCCTTTCACTAAAAGGTGTGTATGTAGAAAAGAATAAGGCCAAGTGGGGGCGCCTGGGTGGCTCAGTGGGTTAAAGCCTCTGCCTGCGGCTCAGGTCGTGATCCCAGGGTCCTGGGATCGGGCCCCGCATTGGGTTCTCTGCTCCGCGGGGAGCCTGCTTCCTCCTGTCTCTCTCTCTGCCTACCTGTGATCTCTGTCTGTTAAATAAATAAATAAAATCTTAAAAAAAAAAAAAAAGAATAAGGCCAAGTGTTATTATTCATGGTGATGGTGATCATACCTTTTCACAGGACACTTACTGAGTTATATTTTACATATCATAAACTTCACTCATTTTGAATGTGCAATTCAATGATTTTTAGTAACTATTTAGTTGTACAATCATCACCAGTTCAATCTTGGAACACTTCCATCACCCCAGAAAGTTACCTCAAGCTCATTTGCAGTGACTCTCTGTTCCCACCCCCAGATCTAGGCAACCACTAATCTCCTTTTTGAGGTGTATAGATATGGTTTTTCTGAGCATTTCATGTAAAAGGAATCATATAATAATGTGGCATTTTGTAACTGCTGTCTTTGATTTAGCAAACTCTTCTGATTCACCCATATGTTAGTATGTTTTTGTATTTCATTTCTTTTTACATAATACTTTTTCAAGTGGCAGCATTATGTAGAGGAAAGATCATGGATTTCAGAAGCATGCAACGTGGGGCCAAATCACAGTCCTACCACTTCTGAGTTGTGTAACTTTGGGCAAGTTCCTTAACCTCTTTGAGACCCATTTGTAAAAATAAGGATAATCATCATCTCTCCCTCAGAGGTTTATTCTATGAATTATCTGGATTGTGCTGGCAAGTGATGGGAGCTCAAGAAATCTAGGCTTTGTTTCTACATTCCCCAGGAGCCTTTGCTTTTCTTAACCCTGCATCAGAGTTTAAGGTGAATGCTACAGTCTCCCTACCAGCTTTTACATTAAACTTGACATGAGAGCCAACATAACTAGCAATGTTAGGAACAGAATTGCACCGAGAAGAATCATCACATCCTTCATTAATGAAACCCAGGTGGTAAGAAGCTAAAGGGATTTCCTTCGGTCAGAATGCTGTCTTTTTTTTTTTTTTTTAAGGAAGAAGGTTAAATTGTATTTATTATTTTAAGGAGAAAATGTTTCAGATTCTCTCCTAGAACACTGTACAGAGTAGGCCTTATCTTTGCAAGGCTCTAAGAACGACATATTTTCCCCACTAAGTCTTAGCAAACTGCTCCCAATGATATCAACTCTCCGGTAACATAAAAGTAAGTAGCAAGAGGCTACCAACCCCTGAGTATATCAAATCCATCTCAAATCCTCAAAACTCAACTTTGAGCCAGTAGTTTCAGACTCCTCCTTTCCTCAAACTTTGGAAGGACTGAAATTCTTGTGTTTGGTAATGCAGACTAAATCGAACTCTGTTTCTTTCTCCAGTCTATCTTCTGTGATTAGAACTTGTCACCGTTTGAGTTTCTCCTTAGACCAGTCCTGAATATAACCTCATCGTACAGTCTTGGACACAAAGTTGACAAAGGTGCTACTCTTTAGCTCTGGGCATAACATTTCCTGTTGTTCATCTGTTTTCCCTTTTGAATCATTTTCTCTACAAAGGGAATCACTGTTCCCCTTTGTGTTTCTGATTGTTTTACTTCCCTTCTTGTCTGGGATTTATCACAGCTGCATTTCTTCCCCGAATTCCTTAAACACTGAATCCCTTTCCACCTTCTAGATGGAATCCCAGATTCACTTCCTGTTAGGCACAGTGTAACAGTTAAAACAGAAAAGGATGAGGGTTCTAACTATTTCTACCAAATGAAATAGGTTTGTAATACACTTTTTGTCTCATCTCAAGGACATTAGATACTGTGTCTTTTCTCTTGATATAAAATGCCACTTGTTAAATGCAGTTACTGAGAAAGGCAACATAGGGCTTTCTAATCTGTATATACCAATAGTCACGATACATATTATCAGCCATATATTATTGGCATTAAAAATGACAGAGTAATTTCTTCAAATGGATAATTAGATTCAATTCCTACACATGATCAATCTGCAACATTATCAGTCTAATAGACTTGAACTTTGATTATGATACAGACATACACAGATAAACAGATAAAGGTTATAGCCAGATGGACTCAAACACTTAATGCATTTCTATAAGGATTCCTGTGTTTCCTCACTCTGTGTTCTTACTTGTGTAGTAACTGTTGACAAAATCCATGACTAACATCTTTACTGATATTGAGAGATCAGGAAGAAGTAGATGGGGTCTCAGAGGAGAAGTTTCTACTCACTGTATTAGCACCTAAAGTAGGACTCGGGACCCATAAGGGGGACAAAAAGAGATAAAAATAATGGGGAGGGGCACAAGAACAGCCTAGGTTTAGATGGATTTGTGAATTTTCCCCAGTCTTCATACAAATTTTCTTCTGTTAAAACTTTTCCTCTCAACACTACAGTGAGGAGAGTAATTTATATCCAAGACTTTATTTTAGAGATTTTATTTTAAATGGTATCACAGGAATTTATCTCATGGTATAAATAGTTTAGTCAATCTAGGATTTAGCAAAGATTTTCTCTCTACTGAACTGGCCTTTTGTGCCGTAGATGTTCAGCAGATGACAAATAATCTCGAGGCGTGATGACTTAACTTCATTTTGACAGCCAAACATTCTGCAAAAAAATTCCGAATCCCTGCGTCCGGATATGTGGACAGCATACTGCCAGTTAATTTTAAAAAAGAAAAGTCACGTAATGACCCAGATATTGAATATATGTATATTTAAGAATCACACAACCTTCAGATTGTAATTTGGCACCTAGTTAGTCTGTCTACAGCTCTCGAAAGAGTCCTGGCTCAGGGTGATTGGTTAAAACCCCAGATTTGCAGAGATCACTTCTGAGGTCTTGACCACCAGAAATCACTATCAGCATCCATGCATCAGTATATGAATGACCAAAAATAATGCCAAGAGTCTCCTACCCTGAGATGGCAGCAAGTTTTTGGTGTGCCTGACGAGCCATTTCACAGCCTTTGGTTCTGGTCTTGTGCATTTCCGCCCGGAGTGAGGGGCAGCTGACAGAGACGTCCCCGATAGAAATGACCAACTCTCGGTACAGGGCCACTTGCGTGTTGAACTCCTGGACAAGCTGGAAAAGAATTGACTTTCTTTCAGGAACGTTTCCTATTTGGGTGTATACAAACATGGGTTTTCAGTGACCCCTCAGCCAACTCCACAAGTCTCCAGCTACAGACTGCTTAAAGATCAAGGTACAAAGATGGTAAGTTTCTCTTTGTCCAAGGCGAGTGTTTATTTTCATCAGTAAGTCCCGGCGCAGAAGCTCTATTTCCAGACGTCCTCTCGGCGCCCCCCCCCGCCCCCACCCCCAATTCAGTTTCTGAAGAGCAAGAGCATATGCCACTCCCAGGTCACTAGAGCTTGATGCTGGGAACTCTCACATATAATGCTCCCCTTTACTACAGCTAAGATAAGGATTTTAAGTTGCGTGGGGAAGAAGGCCAAAGATAGGTTGCAATAGGGAAACGGTTCACCTCCTCCCAGGCCACTGAACCAGAGACTGGCTTAGGATCCTGACCGGAAGACCGGCCACAGCCTTTGCGCTGGAACCTTCGTCCCCTCTGCAGCGCCCCAGTGTGCTCTGTTTGGGTTTATTTGCTGCTGTCTCCCCACAAAGCAGCACCCCCACCTTCCCATCCTCTCCCTCCCTGGTGAGCAAGCCACTTCACCGTGTCTTTCCTATCCACCATTCTCTGAGGGGGTAGAGGCATGACTTACAGCCGCTGACCCTAAGACCCTTGCCGTGGCACTTCTTTGCGGGGACATTACGACCCGGGTGTCACCCCGAATCTGGGGACTGCAGATTTAAAAATAGTGCATGTGCACGTGATCGGCATGGAGGAGCTGAGGGTGGGGGAGTGGCTGGCAGTCAAGCAAACGATTAACATACAAGATGCCAGCACCTCCTCTCCAAAAAAAAGAAAAAAAGAAAAAGAAACAAAAAGGCGCAGTTTTCACCTACCATCTTGCAGTCGTCCAGGGCTCGTTGGGTTTTGTGGGCGCTTTCGGAGTTGCTGCCCCTGCGCTCCCAATCCCCGCTCTGCAGCGGGGGCTTGCTGATCTGGAAGATCGAGGAGCGGGTGGACCGGCTGGGGCGCTTTTTGCGCCCATTCGGTGCAGAACTCATGCATACACATCCACCAAGCCGAAGCCGCTGGTGCAGTGCGCCCCGGCGCGGGCGGCCCGGTCGTTGCCCTGCGCGCCGCCAAGCAGCCGGAGCCGGGAATCGAGGCGCGGCGCTCACAGGGTTGGGGCTGGCTGCGCGGGTGGGTAACCTTCAGCTTGAAGGAGAGCCGGGAAAGCGCTGGCTGTGCCGTGCAGCATCGCTTCCACTAAGCAGCGAGGAAGGGGCTCGGTCAAGTTCTGCTCAGCAGCATTGCCGGCCCTGTCCCGGGAGCTGGGCGCTGGCGCGGGCTCGCACTACCTTCCCCTCCGCATGGGTCGCAACGCTGGGCCAGGAGGAACGCGCCGCCAGGCGGTTCTGAGTTTCCATTCAGATGGGGGAGCAGCTTTCAAAGCCTGCGCTGTGAGGTGGGGGTGGGGGGGCTGCGAGTGTCGCTCCGGCTTCACTGTCTTCCCGCAGCGGCGCTCCGTCGTCTTTCCCCTCCCTCCCCCCGGTCGCCGGGCCTGGAAGGGCTGGCAGTCCCCGAAGCAGGCAATCGGCTCTAATAGGCTGCCTTGATCCCCCGTCTCTACGGGCTCATCTGTTTGAGGATCCCAAATGAATCCGTGGCGGGACTGGCAGACGCCGGGAATCGGTCCGTCTGACGTTGTGCGCTGCCCCGCACATTGATAGGACGGGAATACTAATGTGATCCGGCCAGAGAACCCACCCCCCCTTCTCCCTCCACAGTTTATGCACTTACCCAATCAAATCCCCGGGAACGTCAGTTGCAATATTACTTCATCTGCGCTATTCTTAGAAGCGCAAAGTGTCATCAGAGTGGAGCACATTGCCACATGCTGGGACCTAAACATGGTTTTCAAACCAACCTGTGTGCGTTGAAGGCCCTCACCATCTCAGGCCATCCGGGGGCCACAGATAATCAAAGCCCAAACGGAGGAGCAAGCGTGGTTTTTCATTCAAAAGGAAAATGTCTTGATTGACCTAAAAGGAAAGCCTTGTTTCCCTGAGTGTGTTGCTGGTGTAGTTGTGTTTTTGTTTTTGTTTTGTCTTTGTTGGGCGTACAGGGAGGGGACTAGCAGCCGGTAGGGCAGAACGCACAGTTTCAGTCAAATTGGTCCTCCTCCCGGTTTCACGAGTAACGTTCCTGGTCTTGTGTTCCAGAGTTTCCAGACCATTCTGTTTCCCGTTGGAGACATAACCAGAGCGAGCCACCAGGTCTCCCTTATGAGACATCAGTGAACCAGAGGCTGGCGAGGTGGTCCAGGAAAGTGGAAGGGGTGCCTGTGTAAAGGGGGGGGGGTGGGAGTGAGTTGCTGGGCCATTTAAGTCCACTTTTACCACTGACATGTGAAGATTCTTGTGGGAAGAAGAGAGGGGGAGTTGGCATTCTGCTCTAATGTTTGTTCTCATGAATGATTTGTTTGGAGGGGACAGATAAAGAGGTCTACTACAGGGGAACTAATTATGTGTCCCAAAGCCTCATGAAGAACAAATCAGACGTTCCTGGTCACTCTCTTAAGAGGATATGGAGAGTACACACAGAGGGAGTGCCAGAAATAGGAAAACTGACACCTTAAGGAGGGTATCTCTAGGATTGTGTCCCCCCCACCTTTTTTTAAAAAGATAGGTAAACATAAAGGAGTGGGATAAGAAAGATATTTGGTCTTTGTCCCCAGTTCCTTTCACAGAGCTCCTAAAAGCCTTGGAATTTCCTGAGTTGATAAGGGCGGTAGGAGTGTTCTGTCATCAGGAAGATTAAGAATTGGTTAGACGTTTGGACTCTCAGTCCCACCTCCAACTTCCTCGAAGAGGAGAAGGGCTAAAGATTGATGTAATCATGAATAGCCAGTAACCTTATAAATCATATTCACATCATGAAACCTCCATAAAAACCACTACATAGTGGGATTGGGGGATCTTCCAGGTTGGAGGTGTGGAAGGTTTGGGAAAATGGCAAGCTCTACATCCCCTGCCCCCATACCTTGCCCTGGGCATCTCTTCCTTCATTGCATTCTTTATAGTAAACTGGTAACTAAAGCCCTTTCCTAAGTTCTTTGAGTCAGGCTGACAAATTATGCAATCTGAGGGCGGGGGGGGGGGGGTTTGTGGGAGCCTCTGAATGGGTCTTAGGTGCGACCAGAGTGTGGGCAATCTGTGGACCTGGTACTCATGTCGGTCCCTGGAGTGTAGGCAGTTGTGTGAGACAGAGCCCTTAAACCATGGAGTCTGATGCTAACTCCAGGCAGTTAGGGGCAGGGTGGAGAGGAATTCCAGAACACCCAGCTGCTGCTGGAGAGTTGAACTAGTGGTGAAGGGGACACCGGCTGTTGGGGAAGGAAAAAACCCTAACAGGTGGACATCTGGATGGCTATTCAGTTGTAGTTGCCTAGTATTTTACAAAGATTGAGAATCTTGGTGTGCTCCCTTCCCTCCAGGTGTTGGATGACTTGGAGACCAGGGTGGGGAGCTCTTCTGTTGGCAGTCTCTCCAAATATTGGGAGATAAAAGAAGATAAAAGATAAAAGATAACTCTTAGCCAACTCTGACTATTCCTCTTTCCTCAGTTTCCATTTTCTCTGTGCTTCTGTGTGTAGGGAGAAGTTGAGAAACACTTCAGATGATTTGGTGAGATTTGCTAGCACGTGGTGAAGGATGGGGATGCTGAGTAAGTAGTTACAGGCAGGCTAAGGAGCCTTAAGGAAGAATGGATAATACTCATTTGTAAACTGTTTTAAGTCCTGGTGATAATATAAACCCCTTTCATAACAAGTAACAAACCCTTTCCACCCCTCCACCCCCAGGAGTTAAAGTCGGCTTTAACCCAAGGTTGGTAGCCCTTTGGGGAATTAAAGGAAAGGAGACTCCGTTTTACATGTGTGTGGTCAGAGGATAAAGAAAACAGGATGCTGATGGTCACTCTTCGGAAAATCTTTTGCCACCTTTCTCTTGTTTCCTCCTTTTCCCTGCGGGGTGATAGTGGCTGTCACCAGATTTGAGTGTCTCAAAGCTCCTTAGTAGTAGGCTTCTACTCCAACTACAACCATCTGGTTTTGACTCCCCCCTTCTTCTGCCTAGAGACAATTTCAACAAATTAAAAGAAAAAAGGCGACATAATTGTGCTGCCCGGTTTCTAGCCATATTTCTTGGAGGAGGTGGGGGGAGGGAAAAAATGGATTCAAACTCAATGCCACATCTGAAGGACTACAGATTTGGAAACCTGCTGGGGGATTAAGCAGAAATTACCTTTGTTGATGCCCCTTGGCCTTCCCTGATACATAGCCCAAGCCATTTTCCGGAGAGGGGAGAAAAGTAGCGTCCGTGCCAAAGCTGTCTCTCCCAGGGACAAATGCTGTAATCAGAATAGCAGCAGGCAGGCTTAGTTCCCTCACCTTCCCCCACACTCGGAACAGCATGAATTTACATTCCTGGGGCTGTCTGACTGCCAAATCGAAGGGTAAAGTGCAGTTGGAAATCCCAATAAGAAGGGCACATTTTCTGGTCGTCCAGACCCAGTTTCGGCACAGCCCTAATAATGGGTCCTCTGTAGGTTTATTTGCTTTGACGCCATCTCCTATCCTAGATTCACTCCAGTATAAGATCCGCCTTACATTTCACATTCTCTGTTTGGTAATTTCAGAGAATTCATTTTGATTTGCAATTTTTAAAAATAAATGTTAGTTTGGAGTGACTAGGAGTGTCTGTGAAGTTTCTTCAGATTGGGGCTAAAAGGAACCACACTGGCGCGCCTGGGTGGCTCAGTGGGTTAAAGCCTGTGCCTTCAGCTCAGGTCATGATCCCCGGGGCAGGTCGTGGATTGAGCCCTGCATCGGGCTCTCTGCTTGGTAGGGAGCCTGCTTCCCTTTCTCTCTCTGCCTGCCTCTCTGCCTACTTGTGATCTCTGTCAAGTAAATAAATAAAATCTTAAAAAAAAAATCTATTATAAGGAACCACACTGAGACCCAGAGATGCCCAGATGGGAGGCAGGTTTCATCTGGGAGTGAAGCTCAAGGTGAGAGCAAAAGTGAGAAAGGACCTTATTTGTGTTGGTCTGTGACCCAGGCAAATATTCATGAAGATGCCGAGCTCTGAGAAGTTGGGGAGATTTGAAGGGAATGATCGGGTTATTTCCTGTTAGTGTCAAAAGAGATTGAGTTGTTGAGAAGAATTTAGTGAGCAAACTACCTACTAAATGCTTTATTTCCACTTAACACAGAAGGAAGTACAATACACTGGGAATACATACTAGTTTCAAAAATAGGTTTGAGTATTTTTACTAGTTGCACTTCCACAGTCTGTGGGCCCCAAAGTTTATATAATTTGGAGGCCCCCTTTTAAAGAAAAAGAACCCTGCCACATTGTTTTGTATCGGAAATAAAGCACAAGAAAGCGTATTTTGCACTGGTTACTGTACCCTCTGTGTTTGGATCTGTGTTTGGGTCAGAGTGCAAATAAAACTCATAAGAAAAAAAATGGAAAAATGTAAATATAAAACTAGATAAATGGTTTTGAAAAAGCCTGTGCAGGTGAGGTTTGCTGAAGTGAGTCTTCAATACCTTCATGGTAAATTGACACATTTTGTGTCTGTTTTATGCACAGTGGGCATCTGATGTTTTTCCTCCTCCATTTTTATTCCTTCCTTTTCTGATAATAGCTCCTTAAGTTTTCTTTGAGGAATCGGTCTGACCTCAATTCTTCTGACATGACTCATGAATGGACATATGTCTCAGATGTGGTCAAAAAGAGTGGTCTATTCTAGTGGCCACAGTGATTGGATTACAGTGGGCATGACATTGAAGCTGAGCCAAGGAAATTTAGACCTTGGGGACTCTGGAACTCTTGGGTCAAAACATATGAAATAGCCATCAGTCAACCATTTTTGACCTATGTCAGAGGTAATTTCACCCTAATATTTTTTCTTTGTGTTGGGTTTCTTTTTTTTTTTTTTTTTAAAGATTTTATTTATTTATTTGACAGACAGAGATCACAAGTAGGCAGAGAGGCAGGCAGAGAGAGAGGAAGGGAAGCAGGCTCCCTGTTGAGCAGAGAGCCCGATGCGGGACTCGATCCCAGGACCCTGAGATCATGACCTGAGCCGAAGGCAGCGGCTTAACCCACTGAGCCACCCAGGCGCCCTGTGTTGGGTTTCTTAGGGTGGTAGGATAACAGCCTGTAGTTCCTGGTGGCAGCCTTTTCCACTCAGGGTCAAGCGACTGCCTGAGAGGCAACTCAGAAGAAAACAAAATGGAGAGATGGAGAAGGATTCTCTTTCCTCCCTCCCTTTCTCCCTCTCTCCCTCCCTCCCTCCCTCCTTCCCTTCCTTCCTTCCTTCATATAGTTGACATATAATGTATCAGGTTTAGGTATATAGCTAAGTGATTCCATATTGGTTCGAACACGAGTTCGAACTTCATGGGTCCACCTACGCATGGATTTTTTTGGATAAATGCAATATGGTACTGTAAATGTATTTTCTCTCGTGATTTTATTTAATATTTTCTTTTCTCTAGCTTTGTAAGAATATAGTAAATATCCAGCTTACACATATGTATTGAATGACTACCATGTTCTCAGTAAGGTTGCTGGTCAACAGTAGGCTATTAGTAGTTGTTTTGGGGTGGTCAGAGTTATACATGGATGTTTGACTGCATGGGGGTAGGCATTCCTAATCCCCGAGTTGTTCAAGGATCAACTGTATTGCAAAATGGTCACCACAGTGAGTAGGGTTGATATCATCAGCATATATAGTTGCAGAATTATTTTTCTTATGATGAGAACTTCTAAGGTTTCCTTCAACAATTTTCACACATGCAGTGTGGTTTTAACTATATTTGCCATGCTGGACACGATGTCACCATAATTTACTTATTTTATAACTGGGATTTTGCATCACCATTTTTGCCCCTCCCACCCCATGCCTCTGGCAACCACTGGTCTTTTCTCTGTATCTTTGAGCTTGGTTTTTTCTTTATCTCTTTTTGGATTCCACATGTAAGTGAGATCATACATTTGTCTTTCTGTCTCACTTCATTTAGCATGATGCCCTTTTGGTCCATCCATGTTGTGGCAAATGGCAAATTGGTGGCTGAATAATATTCCACTCTGTGTGTGTGTGTGTGTGTGTACACACACCACGTTTTCTTTATTCATTCATCTACCAATGAATACTTAGATTGTTTGTATATCTTGATATTATAAAGAATGTTGTAGTGAATACGTGGGTGCATATATCTTTTTAATTTATTTTTTAAAATTTTATTAAAAAATTTTTTTTAAGTAGGCTCTACACCCAGTGTGGAATTTGAACTTAAAACCCTGAGGTCAAGAGTCACATGCTCTACTGACTGAGCCAGCCAGGTGCCCCAGTGCATGTATCTTTTTGAGTTAGTATTATCATTTTCTTCAGAAAATGAAATTCCTTGGAAGGGACTTGCTGGATTATATAGGAGTTCTATTCTTAATTTTTTGAGGAGTCCTCCCACTGTTTTCCACAGTAACTTGCACCAATTTACATTCCTACCAATAGTGCCTGAGGGTTCCCTTTTCTCCACATCCTCACCAACCCTTGTTATTTCTTGTTTGTTTTTTTTTTTTTAAGATTTTATTTATCTATTATTTGAGACAGAGAAAGAGAATGAGAGAGAGAGAGAACATGAGAGAGGTCAGCGGGAGAAGCAGACTCCCTGTCAAGCAGGGAGCCTGATGTGGGATTTGATCCCAGGACTCCAGGATCATGACCTGAGCTAAAGGCAGTTGCCTAACCAACTGAGCCATCCAGGCACCCTATTTCTTGGCCTTTGAAAAATGCCCATTCCAACAGGTGTGAGGGGATATCTACTAGTGATTTTGATTTGCATTTACTCTGATGATGAGTGATGTTGACCACCTTCTCATGTACCCTTTGGCCATCTATCTCTCTTCTTTGGAAAAATGTCTATTTAGATCCCCTACCCATTTTTTTTTTAATTTTTTTAAAATTTATTTGACAGAGATCACAAGTAGGCAGAGAGGCAGGCAGAGAGAGAGGAAGGAAAGCAGGCTCCCTGCTGAGCAGAGAGCCCGATGCGGGGCTCGATCCCAGGACCCTGGGATCATGACCTGAGCCGAAAGCAGAGGCTTTAACCCACTGAGCCACCCAGGCGCCCCCCTACCCATTTTTTAATATGATTTTTTTTCTGCTACTGAATTATAGGAGTTCTTTATATATACATATAGAGGATAATAACCTCTTATCACATAGATGATTAGCAAATATTTTCTCCCATTCACTAGGTTACCTTTTCATTTTGTTTATGGTTTCTTTTGCTATGCAAAAACTTTTTTTTTTAAGATTATTTATTTATTTATTTGACTGAGAGAGAGAGATCACAAGTAGGCAGAGAGGCAGGCAGAAAGAGAGGAGGGAAGGAGGCTCCCCGCCGAGCAGAGAGCGCGATGTGGGGCTCGATCCCAGGACCCTGAGATCACGACCTAAGCAGAAGGCAGCGGCTTAACCCACTGAGCCACCCAGGCACCCCTATGCAAAAACTTTTTAGTTTGATGTAATCCTGCTTGTTTGCTTTCATTTTTGTTGCCTTTACTTTTGGTGTCAAATCCAAAATATCATTGCTAAGGCAATGTCAAGGAAACTGTCACATATATTTTCTATGGTTTTAGGTCTTACGTTAAAGGAGTTTTATGGCTTTAGGTCTTACATTAAAATTTTTAATCCATTTTGAATTAATTTTTTTTAATTTATTTATTTGACACACAGAGAGAGAGATCACAAGTAGGCAGAAAGGCAGGCAGAGAGAGGGTGGGGGGAAGCAGGCTCCCTGCTGAACAGAGAGCCCAATGCGGGGCTCGATCCCAGGACTCTGAGATCATGACCTGAGTTGAAGGTAGAGGCTTTAACCCACTGAGCCACCCAGGCGCCCCTTGAATTAATTTTTAAGTGTGGTGTAAGTTAGGGGTGTGGTTTCATTCTTTTGCATGAGGCTGTCCATTTTTCCTCACACCGTTTATTGAAGAGACTGTCCTTTCCCCTTTGTATATTCTTGGCTCCTTTGTCGCAAATAAATTGTTCATATATGTGTATGCTAATTTCTGAGTTCTCTACTGTGTTCCGTTGATTGATGAGCCTCTTTTTATGCCAATGCCATACTGTTTTGATTATGATATCTGTGTAATATAGTTTGAAATCAGGGTGTGTGATGCTTCCAGCTTTGTTCTTTTCCTAGATTGCTTGGGTTATTGGGAGTCTCTTTGTTCTGTTTCTGTGGAAAATGCCATTAGAATTTTGATAGAGATTGCATTGAATCTGTAGATTGCTTTGGAGACTGTGGACATTATAACAGTATTCTTTTAATCTATGAGCACAATATTTTTCCATTTGTTTGTGTCTTCAATTTCTTTAATCAATTTCTTAAAGTTCTCCGTGTACACGTCTTTCACCTCATTGGTTAAATTTATTCCTAGGTGTTTTACTCTTTTTGATGTCATTGTAGAAATACTGATTTTTAATATTACATGAGTAGGTGGATCTAACTTGGCCTCAAATTAATTTATACCTGTAATTTCAGTTAGGTGAACCAAATTCCTTTTAAACTCAGTTAGTTTGATCAGAGTTACCACAATATGCAGTCACAAGAGTTCTGATTAAAATAATACATAAAGGCTAACTGTGCTCAAGTATATGATGCATCAAATTATGGTATCATAGTAGTTATTCACCATGAACAAAGCACCATGTTGACTATGGAGAATACAAAAAAATCAAAGTTATGGTTCTTCGTTCTCAGGTACTTTAACTGAGGAGATGAATACATGCATACATGAAATAATGAAGAATGGTAAAATCTGTATTAGTGTTATTTTCTGATGTGTATGAATACTGCAGGAATTTAGAGATGGGATCAACCTCTGTAGGCTACTAGGACATTACTAGTACAATTACTAGGACAGGCTATGTGGTAGAGATAGAGGCAGCCTAATGGAGGTATGTGTAGGATCTGGATAGATGAAGGAGGGGGGAGAGCTGTCTAGGAGTTGGCTAATAGGAGCAAAGGCACAAGAGTGGAGTGCATGAAGAGCGTGATTTGAATTGAACAGAAGGAAGACAGGCTAGTGTGGGAGTGATAGGGTTCCAGTCATGGAGGCAGGGTAAATGGCTCAGGTAATTCATTCAGGAAAAGGAGGATAGTATTTAGAAGCAGAGGAAATAATTTTCTTTGAAAGAAAATCATTAAGCCACATTGAGAAGAAACACTAGGGCACTACTCAGGTGTCCCACTGACTCTGTAGACTTTTGAAGGAGTAGACTTGGGGACTCTCTTCCAGTGATCTAAGGAAACAGTGATTCAGGTTATGGGCAGAGAGGGAGTTCATGGTAGCCAACTTGTAGAGCAAAACAGAGGAGTTTGATCCTGACACTGTGTTGGGATAGACTGTGGGCAAAAGAGAATGACTGCTGTTTCTTGGTGAAGTGAATTGATAAGAGGCAAGAGTTACTTCAAGAAAATGAATTTTGTAGTGGTAGGTAGGATGCCTTGTAATGAAGGTGGAGTGAAGCTATTTGTTAGGCTATTAAAATAATCCAAGTGGATCAGGAATCTGACTGGTCACTAAGAACTGGGGAGAAATTTAAGAAGTTTTATAGTGAGAGCATTACCTCATAATAGAAATGACTAGAAAACATTGTGAACTATCTGAGGTAAAAAGCAACAGGCATTTCAGTCTCCACAGAAAAAAACATCTAACCTTCAGTGTGTAGAGCTCTTTGAGCCTTCTGTATACACAGGACATGTACCCCTTTGCCAGAGTTCTGCCTGCCTTGTTAATGGATTCTTCTGGAACCTCCTGCCGATTGACAAGACCTCTTTTTAGCCAACCATGGCTCTGGTCTAAACCTGATCTGCACCAAGTCTGTCCAACTCTGTCTTCAGTGGCCACTCTTTCCAACACAACTTGGTTCCTTTGAGGACGGTTCTGGGTCTGCCAAGTGTGCTGAAGCACATGTCCAAGGAACACTGCAGTGGACAGGCTGTGTCTGCAGAGCCAGTTGCTTAACTGTCCTTTGATCTGTCTGTGCCCTGGCTCATTTCTGGCTATTCTGTTTCCTGTCTTTGCTTCAGTCCCTGGTTCCTGTTTGCTGCCTCTCATCCTCTCTCTCTCTCGCTCTTCCTCCCTCTCCCTCTTCGTTTCCCATTGTCCTTGTCTCTCCAATAATTACATAATTAATATGAACTAAAACAAATGATAGTGCAGATAAGGGCAAAGTCCCCTTTGAGTACCATCCCAGCCTCGGTCCTATCCTGTTTCCCTAGAAATAATCTTTCCTAGTGGTTTGCTGTATAGATTTTCTGTTACATGGCTGTATACTTTACATGTCCCTGAAAAGAAGGTAGTCTTTTAGCATTGTTTATGTATGTGTATATTTTCATAGAAATGATTCATTGTATGTGTTACTCTGGGACCTATCTTCTGCTCAATGGCGATGTCTTTGGAGAAGGTTCTCTGTCAGTACCTATCTACATATCCCTGCCACATCGTATTCCAGAGTAAGATACATCACCATTCACCAAACCATCCCTAGTTGGGACATTTAGATATTAACATTTTAATATCTATGGGACATTTTAATATTAACAGTGTTGCAAGGAAATTCTTAAGCATGCTCTTTTCTTCATATGAAAGGATATATTTCATAAGAATTTATAAAGAAGTGAAATTGCTGGGTCATAGAGTATGTGCATTTACATTTGTAAGAGGCATTTTGAAACTTGTATCCCAAGTAGCTGTATCAAATTTCATGCCTGCTGGCTTCTTACAAAAGTACTGGTTTCCTCACATACCAGTTTGATATCATTAAACTTTTAAATTGTGCCAATTTGACTTTCTATATTGATCATATATTCTTACCTCTCAGCCTTCTAGTTTCTCCTCTTAGGGTTCTACTTACTTATGTCCTCTTAGCAAAGACTCTTTGTAGACTTTTCTGGATTGGTAATGATCCCCTATGCATGCATGCACATACACACGCACACATGCACGCACACACACACTACTTTTCCACTCTTCATGTTTCTAGAACTCCTGCTCATGTGAGTAGCCATGAGTGGGTGCAGCCCATCTCCAAAAGAGTGGGCTTCCAGATGGCTCACTATTAAGGAAAATAGGGCAGGGATGAGAGAAAAGAGTAAAAGATGAATTCATATTTCCTAGTCTTAGAAATTAGAAAATGGAGCTTTTCCTGATAGAATCAGGCAAGTGAAAATACTAGACCTGGTAATAGCTTAGGGCTGGAGATATAAATTTAGAAGTCAGAAGAAAAACTGGTTCAAGGAAGCCTGGAGAATGGCTGTGTTTCCACGAAGGAATATGTGTAGGAAGGAAAGTGGGCAGAGGGACGTCCTGAGGCATGTTAGCAGGTTAAGAGATGAGACGAAACATGGAGCCAGCACAGGGATGGAGAAGGGACTGCCAGAAAAATAGAAGAATCACTCAGTGCGGTGTCACAAAGCACAAGGCAGAGTCCCAGTTAGGGAGTGAGCTGTAAGTTGTCCTAGAGATACTGAGGAGGAAAGGGACATAGAAAAATTCCTTTTGGCAAGGAGAGGTCATTGGGGAAAGTTGTGTATATCTAATAAATGGAAGAAACAGAGCCCAAATGGTAAGTGAGCAATTAGGATAAGGAGGACAGGGTAAGGTGGAAGGGCCAGTGAGTATGAGAAGGATAGAGATAGGACAGTTGATACAGAATTGTGGTTCCGGTGTTTGCCTTTCAAAGCCCATTTTTAAAGGAGAAGGGAAGAACCAGTGGATAAGCAAAAGTAACATGTTGTTTTAATAAAAACACATAATTACAGAAAAAAGGCATCAGAGAAGAGAGGGAAGAATGTGGTCCAATATGCAAATGAATGGAAATCTACTGATATTTTTGGAAACGAGAAGAGTGTGGACAATATTTCCGAGAGTTCTTAATCGGAATTCAGTGTTGTTGATCTCCGTTCAATACTGAAAATAAAATCTAGATTTAAAGTATCTAGATCTTAGATAATGCTAATAAAATAATCAGTTGAATCAAACAAGGGCCACAAAATAACACCATTGGCTGGCTTCAGGGATTCAGGCATTCAAACTCTTCATTTTCTAATCTGATGACTGAAATTTGGAAGCATCCGAGGGTGGTGAGTGACATTCCTCTCACGAGAGAGGCCAGCTGAGAACCGGGCTTATGTTTCCACTTCAAGGTTGGTTCTGGGAGAAGATTCTAAAGTATCTCTCAATAACTTGTTCTAGACCCAGGAAACTTTGCAGTCAGGACATCATTCTTTATGTATGTTTTAAATTTTCCCCCGAAGCAATTTAATTCCATTTTCTTAGGGAATGTAGGAACTAAAGAGCATTTGTGGCCAGGTTGGAAGTGAGATGGATGAGTTAATATCAAAACTGGCTTTGAAATTGATGGTGTAGTGAAGTCTTCTAAGGTCTGACAGAAATAGGACAGAATTGAGGCTGGGAGAGTGTCTCTTAATTCCTAGGCATGGAGGATTGGGCGGGGGGGTTTCCTCCACCAAGGAATCCGGGAGTAAGAGGGCCCTTTCGAGGCAGTACAAGATGGAGGTTTCAGCCTCAGCCAAAGATGGGTTCCAGCCCCTCCCATCTGGCTCATTCTGTCCTCTCTCTCCATTTCTGTGGCAGTTGGAAGGACTTATCTGATGTCTCTGTTCTGGCAGACTGGCAGAAGGACAGTGTGTCTGACTTCCAGTTTGGCAGTAAATACAGCTGCAGTACCTCTGGCTTTTTCAAAACTGCCAGGGCCCAGTCCGTCCCCAGTTCTCTGAGTTGTTGCACAACGATGGGTAAAACGAGGCCACCGTTCCCTTTACAGTAACTCTTACATCCTTAAAGAAGGATGGCAAGTCACCTTTCAGGTTTTTTTCCTTTCAGACTAAAATAATTCCATTGCTTCACCTTTCCCTCCAGGAGGCATGCATTCATTTTTGTTATTTCCAAAGAATTGGAACTAACTCTATAATAAGGTCTCTAATAATCTGATTAAAGTAAAAGCAACTTTCTTAGACCTTTGTGGTATAGCCCACAAATAAACAGAGTCTCTACTACTTTTTAAAACTAAATGACTGCTTTAGTAATCTGTTGACTCCATGATCCAAATGACAGATATGATTCTCACCTTACATGACAATGTTAGTTAAGAGCAAATGTATATCGATAGGCTTTTACATCAGGCCTAAAAAGAGAGAAAATAAATAAGATAAATAAAGGTTGATTTATTTAGAACTTTCAAAAGGAGGGGACCTTATTAATTATCAATGTTTTTGTGTGCATTAAATTGAGCTACCAGCTCCTTCTTTTTACAAATAAAATTGTTCTTGTTACTCTAGTCATAATTAAATGCAAATTATTAAAATTCTCAGGTGAGGAGACTGGGAAATACTGTACAACAGGAGGAAGTATCTAAATCTGACACAGTCCAGGGTTATATTGAGGAATAAGAAACCAGTATTGAGTCATTGATAGATAATTCTTCATTATAACATTAAAGACCACAGACCATTTCAGTTTTATATAATAAACTCAGATCATCATCAACAAAACGTTATCGAGTGTCTGGTGTTTTCAGGGCACTGGGCTATGCAATCAGGAGTCTAAGAAATTAGATGATGACACCATGTTCACCCTCAGAGCCATCTGAACAGATAGGAGTCTGAGATGGCAAGTGCTAAATGCTGTCACTCATGTCTGACTGAGGCATTCTGGGAAGTTAGTAGTATGGACATACAAGGAAGGGGAAGAAGAGAATCTGGACAGGACGGAAACAAGGAGAACTGATCCTTGGTGGGGAACTAATTGGCCATTATGTTGTGTGCAAAGGAGAAGGACAAAATTGGCCTGATTCATATGAACGTAAGAGTTCCTGGAGATCTCATTTAGTGGGGATTTTTTGTTGTTGTTGTTCAGAAGCATGACTCATGTACCTACTGTGTGCTAGTTGCTGGGGATCCAAAGACAAGGTAAATTCCCGCTGAAGAGGAACTTAGAGCAACAGAAGTAGAAATGGCGATCAATCCCTCTGGTGGCAGTATCATCTGGGAGAGTAGTGTGTTGGGAGTGCATCTCCCAGAAGACAGGGTAATAGGAAAGCAGGCTGACAAGAGGGTTACAGAGAATGAGCTGCCATACAGAACTGAATCCTGTTTTCCAGAAGGAATTGGAGAGGTGAAGAAAAACTTAGAAATGTAAAATAGGAGTTTGCTGCTACTAGACCATGCCAACACTCTTGGGGACAGAGAAAGTTTGCAGCTCAGCCATCACATGAGTATAGAAACTCACCCACACCAGGCATCTGGTCTTTGCCAACAAAACTGACTTTAGATCTGAAGATTGTGATGCACGACCTGTCTTCGGAGTATCGGGCGGGTGGGGGTGGGGGCGCTGGGTGAAAGGCAGAGTGGGCTTGGGACACACACAGTGACTTACCTGATTTCAGAAAGGTGGCCTCACATATTGTTACTGAATGAGTAATGGGCCAGATTGCCCATAGAGGAGGGAGCCAGCACATTGCTTAAGTTGGAAGGAAAGATTTCAGGAAGAAATGAAATTGGAGGTGCGTCTTAAAAGAGGACTGAGATGAGGAGAAAACAATGATGAAACCTTTCAAAGCAGGGGACTCAGTAGAAGCAAGAGCATAAGAAGGTTCTGATGTCTGTAGTATGTGTGGGGAATGATAAGTACATCTGTTTGGCTGGATCGGAGGGTCTATATAAGCAAATGATAATCAAGTAGATTGGGAAAGTGGATTGGAGCCAGATTATAGCAGATATTGAAATATCAGGCCAAGTGTTTTGGACTGTATCCTATAAACACTAGAGAAAATTGATTTTATTTATTTATTTATTTATTTATTTTTTACTTAGGGAGTTGAAGTCCAGCAATGTTTTGTGACTATTAATCTGCTATCAATATACAAAATGGAGAAGGTAGAGTTAGCATGAGAAAGACTGATGCCATAAGATGATGGGAGCTGGAATTCAAAAGCCGCGGTGGGGGAGGAAAGGGCATTTGTGAGGGATGTTACCTAGGAATACTTGGGAAAATCTGCAGAGATGGGGAAGGGTGGTGTGGAGAATGTTTCCAGCGTTTTAAATTTAGGAGGCCGAATCATGATACAGCCGTTGCCTGAAATAAGAAAATGCAGAGGAGAAGCTAGTTTGGTGGGGAAGTAATTAGGCTGCATCTTAATGTGTTAAGTTGTGGTGATGGTAAGACTTCTTTGGGAAGAAGACTTACAGATCATTATAAATGCCATGCCTGAAATTCAGTAAAGAGATGAGGGCTCTGGATGGATGTCTGAGAATTCCCCTGGTAGAAGTGAAAGTTTAGGGCCTGAGAATAAATCTCTGAGAGAATGCGTAGAACGACTGTCCCCAGGCCATCTATCAAAGTCACTGGTACAATGGCAGTGGTCATTTCTGTCAACACCCCTCTTCTGCTAACAGAAGACCTCTTTGCATTTTAGAAGCTGCCTCTTTCTCTCTTTGTATTATTTGGTGACAGGGGGATGCAGTTATTGGGTCATACTTCTCCACCCTAAGGGAGGATCACAACTGAATCTGGACAGTCAAAACATCCATCTCCCAGATGTGACTAGTCCAAAGGTAGAGACAAGACGCTCTATCCTTTTAGGATTTGGCCTAGAGATTAAGGTAAAGAGGGTCAACTCTTTTCTGTGTAATCACTCACTATGTAGATAATGGAAGCCAGAAACTTCCTATAGTCCTCTTTACTACCACATAAATAGAACCTACCTGATAACTCAGCCACCCCAGAGGGAGGCAGAGACAGAGCCGTAATGTCATCATTTGAATCCTTAGAACCAGATATTGGTGAATATAGTTTTACCTCCTGTCTGCAATACACCACTTCATTTAGAGGCCACCGTACCACACAGAGAGAGGAGGGACCCAAACAAAGGCTACCTAACATTAGTGGGCTAAGTCATCTTGTTTATTTGGCTGTTTAGGTCTTTGTGATGACAGAACAGTTCTGTATCTTGATCACAATGGTAGTTTTGCACAACTGGGTAAAATGACCTAGATCACTACACACATGTTGTACCAATGTTGGCTTCCTGGTTTTGATATTGTCCTATGGTTTTGTAAGATGTAATCATTGGGAGAAACGGAGTGAAGCTAATATCTTTTAAACTGCCTACAAATCTGTAATTCTTCCTATAATATCTTTTCAACTTCCTGTATATCTATAATTCTAAAATAAAAATCATTAAAAAGGGTGCCTGGGTGGCTCAGTGGGTTAAGCCGCTGCCTTCGGCTCAGGTCATGATCTCAGGGTCCTGGGATCGAGTCCCGTATCGGGCTCTCTGTTCAGCAGGGAGCCTGCTTCCCTCTCTCTCTCTCTGCCTGCCTCTCTGCCTACTTGTGATCTCTGTCAACTAAATAAATAAAATCTTTTAAAAAAAATCATTAAAAATTGCTATTGACAAGAGCCACATTTAAATAAAGATGCAGAAAGATAGAAAGTTAAAGAGAAAAATACATTCCATGTAAGTAATAACCAAATTCAAGTTAATAGATGTATTAATATCAGAAAAAATGTACTTTAAAATAAGAGGCACTGGGGAGCCTGGGTGGCTCAGTCAGTTAAGTGTCTGACTCTTGATTTGGGCTTAGGTCATGATCTTAGGGTCCTGAGATCAAGCCCTGGGATTCTGCTTGAGATTCTCTCTCTCCCACTCTCTCTGCCCCTCCCCCCAATCAGTAAATCTTAAAAAAATAAAATAAGAGGCATTAATATGAGATAATCACTCCATGGTGGTAAAAACTTTACTAGGAAGCTAACTGGTAACATAACCTCAAAACATATAAAGCAAAGATTTTAATGACTTAATTAAAAGGAGAAATAGACAAGCCCACAATCATAATGGGAGATTGTAACATACCTTTCTTAATAGGTAATAGATCAACCCATATTTTAAAAAAATTAGTCATAATATAGATGTATAGCACAATAAATTGATATGTGCCCAAGATTGTTATTTCCTTTCAGAGGCATTGGGAAACATTAGAATAACATATATAGACATCCAAAAAAAAAAAAAAAAAAAAAAGAAAGAAAGAAAAAAACAAAAACAATGGAAGAAAGAAAAGGAAGTAGTTTTAGAATAAGGAAAAGCCAAAAGTGGTTCAGGAGTCTGAAATAAAAATCTAGATGATGATGGGTTTATTCATTCATTTATTATTTAAAGGGTATCAGAAAGTGCTCACCACATGTCTAGCTTTGTGCATATCGTAGGCACTCTAAAGAACAGTGATTATATGAAAATGAAAACTCCCTAGATGCTGCCATCTAACCTTTACAAGACCATGGCAGTAAAAGAGAGCCAGCAAAGGATTAAGTAGTAGCCAGCTGTGAATTCTTCACAGCCTTGGGAAGAAGAGAGTTTAAAAAAGGCAGAGAGAGGGGCACCTGGCTGGCTCGGTGGGTTGAAGCCTCTGCCTTCCGCTTGGGTCGTGATCTCGGCGTCCTAGGATCGAGCCCCTGTTGGGCTCTCCGCTCGGTGGAGAGCCTGCTTCCTCCTCTCTCTCTGCCTGCCTGTCTGCCTACTTGTGATCTCTGTCTGTCAATTAAATAAATACAATATTTAAAAAAAGAAAAAAGGCAGAGAGAGAGAAAAGGTGACAGCTGGCTGAGCCAGTGCAACCCTTTTAAGTATTCCTTCACAAGGTATTATGAAAGATGGTACAAGTGTCCACATCTCTTTTTTATCTTTTTAACTGGGTCTATGGTGTTCACTCACAAGTGGAAGTGGCCAAGGAAATATCCCTTTGTCTGGCCAATGGTAACAACCTTTTTTTGAGGGTGGCATGAAGTGTGTGTATGTGTGTGTGTGTGTGTCTTTGGGAGAGAGAAATGGTGAAAGAAATGGCCTCCAAGAGGCCAACATTCCTATGCTTTAAAAATTTTTTTAAAAAAATTGTTATCTTAACTAATAAGCTTGAAATTTGACCATTGGTTTATCAAAGATTTGGTTTATTTCTTTTGAGAGAGAGAGAGAGATCAAAGGAATATAAGAGAACTCTTTTCCATAACTTCGTATGGTTCCTTTCTCAGTTTTTGCCACTGTTCCTTTCTATTAGCGTTGTCCTCTGAAATTTCTAAAATGTTGAAAACTAATAAGTAATTTGAGTCTTCCTTAAATATTAGGCCAAGAATTCACATCTAGTTCTATTTCCTATCTGAACTTATGGTCGGTAACATTGTCTAACTGAACTTACAGAACAAGGATATTGACGTAGGAAACAAAAGCAAAAGAAAAAATTAAATTTCCTTACAACTTACAGTCCACTGACAAATCCTCAAGACAGGCAGAGTGATCTTCCTCTAGGAACTCAATTGCCTCGATGCTGATACTTTGCTAAGGGCCAAAGGCAAACTTAACATTATTCTGACTTCCAGGATCCTGTAAGTCTCCTTTACTATATAAAAATTCCTTCAGAGATTTCCTTTATTTCTATCCCCTACGATGCATTTTGGCAACCATCCTCCAGCATATGGCCTACTGCTATATATCTGAAGGGTCTCATGACTAAGGTTTTATTAGATAGTGATAAATGACCTTTTCCTAACAACAGCTAGCCCCCCAAGGTCCTGGAAACCTTGCTTCCAAAATCTCTTAGAGATTTACCCTATCCCTGCCCACTCCCAACTTGAAAGTGTATAATCAGCCATTCCTCATGACCTCAGTGCCGCTTTTTTTCTGCCCATGAATCCTGTCCTGGTGCTTTAATAAAATCAACTTTTTGCGCCAAAGACATCAGAAGAATTCTTTCTTGACTGTTCTCTCTGAACCCCAACAAACCCATATCAGATGTCACCAGGTAATAGTGTAGTACAAATAATAAAAAGTTAGTAGTATAAATATCCTGAAGTTTAAAATTTAAAAATATGAATTCTTTTCCTATTATTAGATTCCCTTGGGTAAACTTAAATTCCTCTTCTAAGTAAATTCCCTCATCTAGTTTTTATCCTGCCACTGAAATTTGAGTAGTGTTCTTTAGTGCTCCATAAGCTAATCTTAAATCTTAAATCTCTACTCTAAGGGTCCAGATTGAAAAAAACACATTGCATTTCAGTGTAAATAAGAGATCTACCCCAAAACATATGCTCATAAAATATTTTTTAAAAAGATTTTATTTATTTATTTGACAGAGATCACAAGTAGGCAGAGAGGCAGGCAGAGAGAGGAGGAAGCAGGCTCCCCACTGAGCAGAGAGCCCGATTCGGGGCTCTATCCCAGGACACTGGGATCATGATCTGAGCTGAAGGCAGAGGTTTTAACCCACTGAGCCACCCAGGTGCCCTTGTAAAATATTTCTAATATTAGACTAAAAAATCATATAAGCACAGAGGTTAAAAAAATACCTTAATTTCAGAGTAACAAAAATCAGGCTGACCTCAGAATTCTTTTGCAATATTATGTACCAGAGGACAATGAATAAGGTCTGTAGTAATAATGAGGAAAGATTGTATTTTCCAAATTTTATACCCAAGTTTTTACATCTGAGAGTTAAATGAAAATAGTTTGTCTGTAATGACCTATTTTTCTTGGTAAAATTATTGATAGATAAAGCAGAAGAACTCAAGAGTGGCAAAGTATAAAAAACAAAGCTAAGTATGATGAGTTGGCATTGATCTAGGCATATAACTAATCTCCAAAGAGGCAATGTGTGGTGTTAATATAACACGATAGCAATAATCCAGACCTCAGGCCACACACACTGTTAACCAAAGCCAAGAAATACACATGCAGGGGCGCCTGGGTGGCTCAGTGGGTTAAAGCCTCTGCCTTCGGCTCAGGTCATGATCCCAGGGTCTTGGGATCGAGCCCCACGTCGGGCTCTCTGCTCAGCAGGGAGCCTGCTTCCTCCTCTCTCTTTGCCTGCCTCTCTGCCTACTTGTGATCTCTGTCTGTCAAATAAATAAATAAAACCTTTAAAAAAAAAAAAAAAGAAATACACATGCAAAAAAAAAAAAGCAGAAGAAGAACTTCTGTGGTATAACTATAGTAACACAGTAATAATCTAGACCTCAAATCTCAGACCTTGTTAAGAAAAACTGGGAATTAGAGGGGAGAAGGATGGGGGTTAAAATGTGCTTATCACAACAATGGCACACTTCAAAAGAGAGGGGAATTGTATTTAATGAGTTACATTGTTTAGCCTTACTAGTCATGGCAATAGTAAAAAAGCAGACCAACTTTAACTTGGTTTTATTCTTGTTTTCAAATTCTCTAAACCATTTACATTTCCTGAGTCCATTTCAGCCTGTTCCAACCGACCACTCTCTCCTATGCTATGGTCTCAACCAGGAAGAAGTGAATACATTGTGTAGCATTGCCTTTAACAGAAATCAGTGTAAGTTTAACAATGCCTTTAAAGATGAGCGCTGATAGGGGGCGCCTGGGTGGCTCAGTGGGTTAAGCCTCTGCCTTTGGCTCAGGTCATGATCTCAGGGTCCTGGGCACATCGGGCTCTCTGCTCAGCAGGGAGCCTGCTTCCTCCTTTCTCTCTCTCTGCCTGCCTCTCTGCCTACTTGTGATCTCTGTCTGTTAAATAAATAAATACATAAAATCTTAAAAAAAAAAAAAAAAGATGAGCGCTGATAGTATTTAAAAGAACTTACCAAAAAATTGAGAAATTTAAAGTAAAAGAGAGGAGGGGAACCTTCTAGTAAATGTGTGTGGAGTCATGTAATAATGTGAACCACACTAGAGGTAATGATGACAATAATAGCTGGATAAAATATTTTAAAATGCAATGGGTTGAAGGTACTGTGAGCATCTGAAGTAGAAGCCAGAGAAAAGTTTTCTCTTAAAAAATACTGAAGAGTTAAGAATTTCAAGGTTGTGATTTGGCTTGAGAATTGTTTGGCCTTATTCCTAACCCCCACAGCTACAGAGTTAGAAACCCACAGGTATAAACCACTGCCTTACCAGCTCAAGGTGCCAGATCACACTTCATCATTGAAAAACTAGATGAAAGTATAAGGAGAAACTGTGGGACAGTAATAAAGAGTAAGATCAAAATCTGAGTATCAACTCTGCCTAAATTCCTGGCCAACAGCCAAACTGACTGACTCTAGGGGAGACAACACAAAGGAGGCTTGAAAGACAGAACTTAAAAAGGCACCCATGAATTTACTGCCACTTTTTTTTTTTTTTTAAAGCAAGTACATTTTCCAATTATGTGCATTTTGGGCAAGATAAAGTTGAAAATTTAAGAATAAAACCAACTGGAGGACAGAACCTGAGGATGGCAGGTTGCTTTGAAGTTGGTTGGAGGGTGGGTTGCCTAGAAGCAAGGAAACTTGAGGGTGATCTCTCAGATATAAGTGTAATGTCTGTCCATATCCTTGGATGACTATGAAATAACTTTCAAAACCTCCAGTAACTTCAAGAATTTCCAAAAACATTGAGGCACAGTGTGTACCACAGGCTAATATAGCAATTACTACACACTGTAAGATTAGAATAGATATATCAGCAGTAGCATAACCTAGGAAAGACAAAGTTTCCAGTTTCAGTCCAGGCAAGTGAACTACCCAGTAGAACAAAAAAGCAACAATCTGCAGATGAACACAACACAATTCAAAATCACTACAACATCATTATATAATGTCTAGTTTCCAACCAAATATTACTAGACATGCAAAGAAACAGGAAGGTGTGACTCATACTCAGAAAAATGGGATTCAGTAGAAAATGACTTCAAATGGGTCCAGATGTTGACTTAGCAGACCAAGACTTCAAAGCAACTATTATAAATATATTCATAGAATTAAAGGCAAATGTGCTCAAAGAACTAAAAATAAATGTTCTTGTTTGTCAATTTTTTTTGGCAGTTTAGATCCTTTCCTGTTCCGTATAAATTTCAGAATCATCTTGTCAGTTTCTGCAAAAGAGCCTGCAGGGATTTTGATATGGTTTATACTGATCTATAGATCAGTTTGGAGAGAAATGACATTTTAATAATATTGAGTCTTCAAATCTATAAACCTGAAATACTCCTCTCCACTCAGATCTTCTCCAGTTTTCCTCAGTGTTTTGTAAATTTTGATGTACAAGTCTTCCATTTTTTTTAACTTTATTTCTAAGTATTTTATCCTTTTCAAAATTTCCAATTCTTTAAAAAAAATTGTATGCTTTTTTTTTTACTTATTTTTAAAATTTTTAAATTTTTAAATTACTTCTTTTTAAGTAAGCTCCATGGCCAATGTGGGGCTTGAACCCAAAACCCTGAGACAAGAGTCACATGCTCTGTGGACCAGTCTAGACAGGTGCCCCAAAATGCATGTTTATTTAGAGGATTTAATTAATTTTAAGTAATTTCTGCACCCAACAAGGAGCTCAAACTCACAACCCCAAGATCAAGAGTCAGAAGCTCTGTTGTCTGAACCAGCCAGGCACCCAATTTTTTGTATGTCTAGTAGAAATATAGTTGACATACATTGATTTCAGGTGTACAACATAGTGATTCAACAATTACATACATTATGAAATCTCACCACATTAAAGCTAGTTACTTTGCATCACTATGCAAATAGTGTACAAAGTTGTTACAATATTAGTATATTTCCTGTGTTGACATTTTCTTCCTGTGATTTAACTGCTTTGAACTACAAGTTTACCTTATAATCTCCTTAAACTATTTCACCTGTCTCCCCACCTCCTTCTCTCTGCACCTACAAATTTGTTCTCTGTGTATGAGTCTGGCTTTGTTGTTGTTGATGTTTATTTATTTATTTATTTGAGATTCCACATATAAGGAAAATGATGTGGTCTTTCTCTGTGTGACTTATTTCACTAGCCTAATAATCTCTGGGTCTACTAAGATTGTTACAAACAGTAAGATTTCATTCTTTTTTTATGGCTGAGTAGCATTCCCTTGAATATACAATGCCACATCTTCTTTATTCATCATCTGTTGATGGACATTTAGGTTGCTTCCATATCTTGGCTCTTCTAAATAGTGCTGAAATAAACATAGAGGTGCATCTGTCTTTTTGAACTAGTGTTTTCATTTACCTAGGGCAAATATCCCAAAGAGGACTTTTCGGTTGTATATTTTTATTTTTAATTTTTTGAGGAAACTTTACACTGTTTCCACACTGGATGCACCAATTTACATTCCCATCAATAGTGTATGTGGGTTCCTTTTTCTCTACATTCTTGTCAACACTTCCTCTTTCTTCTCTTGTTGATTCTAGCCATTCTAATGGTGTGAAGCCCTATCTCATTGTGATTTTGATTTGCATTTCCTTGATGATTAGTGGTGTTGAGCACTTAATCATGTGTTTTTGGGCATCTGTATGTTGTCTTTGGAAAAATGTCTATTTAGGTCATCTTCCCATTTTTAATTGGATTTGGGGTTTTTTTTTGGTTTGTTTTCTGGTTTTGAGATGTTCGAGTTCTTGAAATATTCTGGGTATTAACCCCTTATGAGATAGATGATTTGCAGGTATTTTTTCCTATTCAGTAGACTCCTTTTTCATTTGTTTAATGTAGTCCCAATTGTTTATTTTTGCTTTCGTTTCCCTTTCCTGAGGAGAAATATTCTGAAAAATATTGCTGTGGCTAATGTCCAGGAGATTACTGATTATGTTTTCCTTTAGAAGTTTTATGGTTTTAGGTCTTACATTCGGGTCTTTAGTCCATTTTGAGTTTATTTTTGTATAAGGAAGTGGTCCAATTTCATTGTTTTCCATGTAGCTATTGAGTTTTCTAAGCACCATTTATGAAGAGACTATCTTTACCCCTATAGTATATTCTTGTCTCCTTTGTCATAAATTAATTGATCATTTAAGTGTGGATTGATTTCTGGGATCTCTATTCTGTTCAGTTGATCTATGTATATATTTCATACTTTTCAGTTACTATAGCTTTGCAATATAATTTGATATATGAGAGTTGATACCTCCTGCTTTGTTGTTTTTTCTCAAAATGCTTTGGCTCTCCAGGGTCTTTTGTGGTTCCATACAAATTTTAGGATTACTTGTTCTAGTTTTATGAAAAATACTATTGGTATTCTGATAGGGATTGCATTGAATCTGTAGATTGCTTTGGATAGTATGGAAATTTTAATTCTTCTAATTCTTTTATTAGAATTCTTCTAATTCTTTTAATTCTTCTAATCAATGAGCATGGTGTATCTTTCCAATTTCTTTCATCAGTGTCTTAAAGTTTTCTGAGTATGGATCTTTCACCACCTTGGTTAAATTTATTTCTAGGTATTATATTCTTTTTGATACTATTGTAAATGGGATTATTTTCTTACTTTCTCTTTCTCCTAGTTAATTATTAGTGTACAAAAATCTGAAGGATTTCTGTATATTGTTACTGTATCCAGCATCTTTACTGAATTCATTTATTAGTTTTAGTAGTTTTGGTGGAGTCTTTAGAGTTTTATATATGTAGTGTCATGTCATCTGCAAATAGTGACAATTTTACTTCTTTCTTACAAATTTGGAAGATTTTTTTTCTTTTCTGATTGCTGTGGCTAGGAACTATAGTAATATGTCAAATAAAACTGGTGAGGGGGACATCCTTATCTTGTTTCTAAGCTTAGAAGAAAAGCTGCCAGCTTTTTACACTGAGTAGGGTTTTAGCTGTGAATTTTTCATATATGACACTTATTATATTGAGGTATGTTCCCTGTATATGGACTTTGTTGAGAGCTTTTATCATGAGCAAGGGTTAAATTTTTTCAATTATTTTTGTATCTGTTGAGATGATCCTATGATTTTTATCCGTTTTGTTAATGTGGTATATCATGTTGATTGATTTGCAGATCTTGAACTATCCTTGCATCCCCAAATGAATACTACTTGATCTTGTTGAATGATCCTATTAATGTGTTATTGCATGTGGTTTGCTAATACTTTGTTGAGGACTTTTGCATCTGTGTTCTTCAGGTATATTGGTATGTAATTTCTTTGGTAGTATCTTTGTGTGGGTTTAGTATCAGGGTAAAACTGGCCTTAAAGAATGAATCTGGAAGCATTCCTTCCTCTTCTATTTCTTGGAATAATTTGAGAGGATAGGTATTAGCTTTTCCTTAAATGTCTGATAAAATTCACCTGTGAAGTTTTTTAGTTCTAGACTTTTATTTGTTGGAAAATTTTTATTACTCATTGGATTTTAATCAGTCTGTTCAGATTTTCTATTTCTTCCTGATTTGGGTTTGGAAAATTGTATTTTTCTAGGAATTTATCCATTTCTTCTAGGTTGCCCAATATGTTGGCATATAATTTTTCATACTAGTCTTTCATAATTCTTTGTTTTTCCATGGTATCATTTGTAATTTCTCTTTGATTTGTGATTTTACTTGAGTCTTCTCTCTTGTTTGATGAATGTGGCTGAAGATTTGTCAGTTTTGTTTATCTTTTCAAAGAACCACCTCTTAATTTCACTGATTTTTTCTATTGTTTTTTAGTCTTTTTGCCATTTATTCTTACTTTGATCTTTGTTGTTTACTACCTTTTACTAACTTTGGGCTTTATTTGTTCTTTTTTTATTTCCTTAGGTGTAAAGTTAGATTGTTTATTTGGGATTTTTGTTGTTGCTTGATGTTAGCCTGAATAGTAAACAGTTCCTTCTTAAAACCATTTTCCTATGTCCCAAGCTTTTTGAACTCTGGTGTTCCCATTTTTGTTTGTCATCAAGAATTTTAAAATTTTCTCTTTGATTTCTTCTTTGACCCACTGGTTGTTTGGTAGCATGTTGTTTAGGCTTTTCATGTTTGTTTTTTTTCCCAGATTTTTTTCTTGTAATTGATTTCTAGTTTCATAACATTATAGTCAGAGAAGATGCTTGGTATGCTTTAAATCTCAAATTTATTCAGAATTGGGGCACCTGGGTGGCTCAGTGGGTTTAAGCCTCTGCCTTCGGCTCAGGTCATGATCTCAGGGTCCTGGGATCAAGCCCCGCATTGGGCTCTCTGCTCAGTGCGGAGCCTGCTTCCTCCTCTCTCTCTGCCTGCCTCTCTGCCTACTGGTGATCTCTGTCTGTCAAATAAATAAATAAAATCTTAAAAAAAAATTTATTCAGACTTGTTTTGTGGCTTCACCTGTGATCTATCCTGCAGAATATTCCATGTACACTTGAAAAGAATGTTGTTTCCTTTATCTTTTAAGGTTCTATTCATTTAAGTAATCTCTACACCTAGTATGGGGCCTTGATCTTATAGCCCCGAGATCAAGAGTAGATGCTTCTGAGCCAGCCAGATATCCCTGTTTTCTGCTATTTTTGAATGGAACTTTCTGTATGTATCTGGGAGGACCCTATGGTTTACTATGCCCTCCAAAGCTACTGTTTCCTTGTTGATTTTCTGTATGGATTATCTATCCATTGATGTAAGTGAGGTGTTAAAGTCCCCACTGTTATCGTATTATTGTCATTTTCTCTATGTCTATTAATATTTGCCTTTTGTAAGTGTTCCTATGTCAGACGCATAGATATTTACAATTGTTATAGTTTCTTATTGTATTGACTTTTCTTATTTGTTTGTTTGTTTGTTTACTATTATGCCACACCCTTTTGTTTGGGTCATTTTAAAAAATCTGTTTTGTCTGATAGAAGTACTGCTGGCTCAACTTTTTTTTTTTTTGGCATTAATTTTTATAGACTGTCTTTTCCCATTTTTTCACTTTGAGTCTGTTTGTGTCTTTAGGTCTGAAATAAGTCTCAGTAAGCAACATATAGGTGAGTTTTGTTTTTCTATGCATTCAGTCACCCTCTGTGTTTTGATTGGTGCATTTAATCCATTTACACTTGAAGTGATTATTGATAGGTATGTAATTATTGATAGGTATGTACTTACTGCCATTTTGGTAATTGTATTCTGGTTGTTTTGTGGTTCTCTGTTCTTCTCTTGTTCACTTCCCTTGTGATTTCACAAGGGATTTAATTTTTTTAATTTTAATTTTAATTTTTTGTGTATCTGTCATAGGTTTTTGGTTTGTGGTTACCATGAAATTGATATATAACATTCTGTGTACATAGCAATCTAGAAATACATTCTAAAAGCACTACATTTTGACTCCCTCTTACATGTTTTATATATATGATGTCATATTCTACATCTTTTTATTTGGAATATCCCTTGAGTAGTTTTTTGTAGATAAAATTTATTTTATCACTTTTGTCTTTTAACCCTCATACTAGCTTTATAAGTGATTGATCTACTACTGCCTTCAGTGGATGTTTGATTTTACCAGTGAAGTTTTTTTCTTTTATAATTGTCTGAGTTATATTTAGGATCTTTTCCACTTAAGGAAATCCCTTTAACATTTCCTGTAAGGCCTGTGTTGTGATGGGGAACACCTTCGATTTTTGTTTTCCCGGGAAATTATTTATGTTTTCTTCAATTCTGAATGATAATCCTGCTGAGTTAAGTATTTCTGGTTTTAAGTTTTCCCCTGAGAACTTTGAATATATTGTGCCACTTTCTTCTGATCTGTCAAGTTTCTGCTGAAAAATCAGCTAAGACACTTAGGGGGTTTCCATTGTATGTAACTAGTTGCTATTTTCCAGGTTCTTTCTACACCTTTACTCTTTGGCCTTTTTATTATGTGTATTGTGGACTACTTTGGGTTTATCTTGTTTGGGGTTTTCTGTGCTTCCTCACCATAGATGTCGTTTTCCTACTCCAGGTTAGGGAAATTCTCAGCTAGTATTCTTCAAATAAGTTTTTTGCCCTCTTTCTCTCTCTTTTCCTTGCAGGACCCTTATAAAGTGAATGTTAGTAACGTTAGTACACTTGATGGCGCTGCCAAGGTTCCTTTATCCTCATTTTTTTTTTTTTTTTATTTATTTATCTGACAGAGAGAGATCACAAGTAGACAGAGAGGCAGGCAGAGAGAGAGAGAGAGAGAGAGGGAAGCAGGCTCCCTGCTGAGCAGAGAGCCCGATGCGGGACCCGATCCCAGGACCCTGAGATCATGACCTGAGCCGAAGGCAGCGGCTTAACCCACTGAGCCACCCAGGCGCCCCTATCCTCATTTTTTTAAATTCTTTTTTTCTCTTTCCAGCTTGGTTGCTTTTCACTACCATGTCATCCAGCTCAGACGTTTTCTTTTTCATCATTCTCTAATCTGTGGTTGATTCCCTTTAGTGTATTTTCACATAAGTTACAGTATCCTTCAGTTCTGACTGGTTCTTTTAGACATTTTCTATCTCTTTGTAGAAGTTTTCACTGAGTTAATCCATTCTTTCAAGTCTGGTGACTATCTTTATGACCATTACTTTGAGCTCTCTATTAGGTTGATTGCTTATGTGTGTTTTGCTTATCTTTTTCTGTGGTTTTGTCTTGTTCTTTTAGTTGAATTATATTCCTCTCTGTCATTGTTTTGTTTGACCGTTTGTGTTTGTTAGTATCAATTAGGTAGATCAGCTATGTCTCTTGGTCTTGAAAGTAGTGAGTGGCCTTATGACCTCTGGTGCCCAGTACTGTTGTCCTCCTGGTTGCCAGAACCCCTCTGTAAGGTAATGCACCCTCCTATTGTGGGTCAGCCACAACTGTTAAGGATGCCTGCCCACTTGGCAAGGCTAGCTCTCAGCTTGGCTGTCTGTATAGACCAGTGTAACTGCTGTGTGCTCCCTGGTGGGTAGAGTTAGCTCCTGTCCCAGCTGAATGAGAGGCCTCGCTGTAGCTACTGTGGAGGCACTGGTAGTTGGGACTGGTTTTCCCAAACCTCAGGCAGGAATTGCTCTTAAAGGTGCTTGCTCTGGCTGGGTCTGCCAGCTGAATATGGTGGGGTTGGAGCTTCTTTGGAGGGGTGCCTGATAGAAAGGCCATTTGGGTAGGGTGGGTCCAAAGGGGATTGCATGGTGGGGCAAGCAATGCCAGCATGGTAGATGGAGAGTGTCAGAGCTGGTTTCATGAGCATCCAGCTGGTTAGGCTGAAGGAGAACATGAAAATGGCACCCAGTAGCACTTCTCTTCCCAGGGAATGCTCCTGTAGAAGCCAGCCCTTCCAGCAGATGTCCTAAAATTGGCTAATGCATTTCCTCATGTGTACCCTATGTGGTTTTCAAACTGCTGCTTCTGTGCTGGGCCTCTGGCTAAGTGATACAGCATGCTGGCCCTTTAAGAGCAGAGACTCCATTTCCTATAGCCCCCTGGTCCTCCTAGAATTAAGCCACACTGATTTTCAAAGGCATATGTCATGGGAGCTCGTCTTCCCATTGCAGGTGCTCAGAGCCAACCCCACTTGGGCTTGATCCCTTTGCTTCTCATGTTGTGCCTCCACACCTGTGATATACTTCCTGATTGTGGGTTGCCACTCTGCTGGAGGTTTGTTTCCCTACCTTGCCTCTTTCCTTCCTGCTTTCTCAATGGAGCTTTCTCTTTATGCCTGTAGCTGTGAAAGGTCTGCTGCGTCAGTCTCAGGCTGTTTTCGTAGTGAATTGCCTTACAGGTAGCTGTTGCCTCTGTGCATCCCTGGGAGGAGGTGAGCTCAGGATCTTTCTGCTCCACCAACTGCCATATTACTGTCAGAATTTTGTTATTTTTGATGTTATTGTGAATGGAATTCCTTTCTGAATAGTTTGATTATTTGTGGTATATAGAAATGAGATCAGTTTTTGTAAACTGATCTTGTGTTCTTTGCTTTTGCCAACCTTTATGAGTTCATATAGCCATTTTGTATGTGGCTTTATTAGGAATTTTTTAACAATTTCACATTGTATGTAATTAAAGAATTTTACTTCTTTCTTTACAATCTGGCTGTCTTTTAGTTCAGTTTCTTGACTGGTTATATTTTCTAGAACATCCATGAATGCTGAATCAAAGTGTTCAAAATGGATATCCATGCATTGTTCTTAATCTCAGGGGGTGAAAATTTAGACTTTTAACATTAAGTACAATACTAACTATAGGTTTTACAGAGAGGCTCTTTATCAAGTTGGGGAAGTTCATTTCTGTTTCTCATTTTTGAGAAATGGACACTGGATTTGGTCCAGTGATTTTTTTGTGTCTGTTGAGGGGATCATGTAGGTTGTGTCACTCATTCTCATATCTGCTATATTGAGTTAATTATTTTTTCCCTTGCACTCTTTTTCTTTTGCTGTCTCTGTCCTTTTTTTTTTTTTTTAATATATATAATGTCTTACAGGACCTTCAATAATCTGTCAATCAAGGTTGATCATGGGGTCACCTTTGTCTTATTTATGATCTTATCAGGAACATATTTAGAGTAAGTTTACTATGTAATGTTTTGTTGGTTCACCAGGCTGAAAAATGTGCCTTTATTTCTTAGATACTTATGAATTTTTCATGGTAGATACCACTTACTTTAATAGAATTCCCCCCCTCATTGTTTGCCATAATGATTTCAGTTCTGTATTTCAGCATATTACTATGGTGAATAACATTGATAGATTTTTTTCTGGTGCTAAATCATACCTACATTCTTAGGAATGTACGAACTCTAAAAAATGTAATTTTGAAAAGTACTATTGTATTTAGTTACTTTTGAAATAATTTTAAAACCACATTCATAAATAAAATGAGCATACATATTTTTCTTCATTTACTGTTATTATCTGATTTTGGCACCATAATTACACTGGCCTCATGCAATAAGCTGAACAGTTTTGTACGACTCATCTGTTAAACATTCTTGGCTTTTTGGAAGGGGGAATATTTGGCCATCACTTCAATTTCTTTAATGTTTACTTATTTATTCAAGCTTTATTTTGCTTATTTTTTAAAATTTGGCACTTTGTATTCTTCTAGATGTATCCATTTAACCCAGATTCAATTGAACAAATGACCAACTGGCAATATTCCAAGGCCTTGCAGTACTCCGGGAATACTTACTGATTAACTGGGATTCCATCTGTAAAATAGAATTCGATACAAGCATTAGTTTTCCCTTTAGCCTGTTCTCACAGAGAATGTCAGAGCCCACACCACAAGAGAAGACAGGATTTCTGAGTTGTAGTATTAGATGTGATTGAAAACCACTCCTGAAGGATCACGTGGTTAATCAGAAAACAAATTGTGGAGTGTCTAGATTTTAAGTAAAAGTGGCAAAAATAAAGTCTCTTTAGAATTATAGTAGAGGCAGAAAGGGGCCACCAGGATTGTGGCGAAGCCTGGAAAAAATGGGATGGGGGGAGGTGAAGGCATCCAGTGTAATCTTCTTTAGAACAGAAGCTGTATGGATATGTGTATGATTTTATTTTATTTTTTTAAGATTTTATTTATTTGATAGCTAAAGAGCACAAGTAGGCAGAGCGGCAGGCAGGGAGAGAGAGAAGCAGGCTCTCTGCTGAGCAGGGAGCCCGACTCAGGGCTCCATCCCAGGACCCCAGGATCATGACCTGAGCTGAAGGCAGACAGTCAACCAACTGAGCCACCCAGGCACCCAGAAACTATATTTATGATGCTAGTTTTATCCTCAGTCCCACACCTGCATGAAATAATGGTATTTAATTATGGCGAATTAACTATCAAATTGAAGGAGACTTTAGATGAAGCATAATCTGGGAAATGGATGCCAAGAGTGTTTTACTGAAAGAGTTCTAGACTAACAGGCTGTTTTCCTGTAAAGAGGGCAAAATCCTTACAGAGGAGAGGTGTGAGGCTCCTAGACAAAAATATTTGCCCAGTAGTATTTTAATGCAATGAGCTTTGACAGCACTCTGTGAACCCAGAGCTTGCTAGTTTGCAAACTGTTTCACACATCCCAGGAAGAGAAGACTTAGGGGGATCTGTGTTACTGTTAAGCCATCAAGGTCCCCACAGCCCCTTGGCCAGGCCTCTCTAAACTGGCATTGGTCCAATGGTATCTGGCAACTGGGGCCTGCTCAGTGAGCTGGGCTGCCAATGCTGAGAATGCCCGGGAGGTCACCACTAGGTCCTTTACTGAGAAATGGAGGCCCCTAGGGAGATTCCACAGGTCACTGCCTTTGCCTTAAGAGCTGCAGGCTGAGCCCTCTCCGATGATCTAGGGGGGCAGTGCGGGAGACATTGGTCTCACAACTCCATCTTTCTTTTCAATGACCTTCACAATGTGGACTGAAACCTGCAGGAGCCTGTGGGAGGCACCACTATTGTTGGCTACCATCCACTCTGCCCAGTCCTGGAGGGGAAATAGAGGTGGTGAGTCTGGGAACCTGGTGAAGAAGCCTTGGAAGCTGTGAGGGCTTCTCCCACACAGACCAGGGATGCCCTGTTAGCTCCCATAGTCCTGGTAGTAATGGTCCTGGCGAATATGTCACCATGGTTTTCCAGGCTGGTCATTAGAGGCAAGCCTAAGAAAGGGGAAAAGCAGGTAGTGGTGTCTGCACATGTTAATAAGGGAATAAAAACCTTTTATTGACATGTGAGCAAAGGGAAATGCCAGTAATATATTTAATCCAAACCTGGGTTCAAATTCAGCTTTTCCAACAATGGTTTGTGTGATCTTAGACAAGGGCTTATGCTTCTTAGATCTTTTCCATCATTTGTGAAAAGAATTATTTTTTTCCTCTGCAAGATTAAGTGAGGAAATTTATGCGAAGAATTGATCCCTGTGTCTAGCTTGTGTGAGCATCTGTCAGTTAATTTTTTTTTTTTGTATTCTAAAATTGCCAGGAGTGAGTGAGACATCTAAAACTACTAATAGTGAGCTACTAAATTTTGTCAGCATATCTTTTCTTTCTCCTTTGCTAAGATTGTTAAAAACTAGTACACCTGAAATTATCAAGGAAGATATTTGACTAGAACTTAAAGGTAGGACATGGAAGTGGAGCTGGGAAACATTTCAGGATTAGCATTTATGGGACCTACGTTTGGATTTCTGTTTGTTTTCGCCTCCTATGTTGGGGCAGGGCAAGGTGTTTGAAATTCTGAGTTTATTTGCCTTCTTGTAAAGTTAGGAGGTTGGATACCATCTGACATTGCTCTAGATGGAAAATATTAGGAAATGGAGAGATATAGTGGGTATCATGTAGTGGAGTAGTGGGGTATAAACTTGCAGTGGTAGAAAACGTTGGATGCTGGGCTGGCAGTTGGGAAACTTGTCCAGGTTTTTGAGAATGATCAGAAAATTGTGACATGACCTCCCAGGTGTTTTAGCAATATGAAGGGTAGTTTTTTTGTGGAAAATTTTGGATTGGGGAAAACATGTTAAGAGAAGAAAATACTAGCCAACAGGATCCAACAGAACATTAAAAGGATTATTTACCATGACCAAGTGGGATTTATTCCTGGACTGCAAGGTTGGTTCAACATCTGCAAATCGATCAGTGTGATACACTACATAAATAAAAGAAGGAACAAGCACCATATGATTCAACAGATGCAGAAAAAGCATTTGACAAAGTACAGCATGTTTTCTTGATTAAAACTTTTCACAGTATAGGGATAGAGGGAACATAGCTCAATATCACAAAAGTCATCTATGAAAAGCCCACAAAAAATATTCTCAATGGGAAAAAAACTGAGAGCTTTCCCCCCAAGATTAGGAACACGACACTATCACCACTGCTGTTCAACAGAGTACTAAAAGTCCTAGCCTTGGCAATCAGACAACAAAAAGAAATAAAAGGCATCTGAATAGGCAAAGAAGAAGTCAAACTCTCACTCTTTAAAGATGATGTGATACTTTATGTAGACAACCCAAAGACTCCACTCCAAAATTGCTAGAACTCAAAAAGGAAGTGAAGTGGAAGGATATAAAATCAATGCATAGAAATCATTTGCATTTCTATACACCAACAGCAAGACAGAAGAAAAAGATTAAGGTGTCAATCCCATTTACAACTGCACCCAATGCCAAAATATACCTAGCCAAAGAGGCAAAGGATCTGTATACTCAGAAAACCATAGATTATTCATAAAAGAAATTGAGGAAGATGCAAAGAAATGGAAAAACATTCTGTGCTTCTGGATTAGATGAACAAATATTGTTAAAATGTCTGTGCTACCTAGTGCGATCTATATATTCGATGCAATCCCTATTAAAATACCATTGGCATTTTTCAAAAAGAGCTGGAAGAAACAATCCTAAAATTTGTACGGAATTAGAAAAGACTGTGAATAGCCAAAGAAATGTTGAAAAAGAAAACCAAAGCTGGTGACATCACAATTCCAGACTTCAAGCTCTACTACAAAGCTGTAATCATCAAGAAAGTATGGTACTGGCACAGAGAAAGACACACAGATCAACAGAACAGAATAAAGAACCCCAAAATGGACCCTCAACTCTGTGGTCAACTAATCTTCGACAAAGCAGGAAAGAATGTCCAATGGAGAGAAAGTCTCTTCAACAAATGGTGTTGGGAAAAATTGAACAGCCACGTGCAGAAGAATGAAATTGGACCACTTTCTTACACCATATACACAAAAATAGACTCAAAATGGATGAAAGACCTCAATGTGAGATAGGAGTCCATCAAAATCCTTGAGGAGAACACAGGCAACCATCTCTTTGACTTTGACCACAGCAATTTCTTGCCAGACACATCTCCAAAGCCAAGGGAAATAAAGGCAAAAATGAACTATTGGGACTTCATCCAGATAGAATCTTTTGCACAGCAAAGGAAACAGTTGACAAAACCAAAAGAGAACTGAAAGAATGGGAGAAGATACTTGGAAATGACATATGAGATAAAGGGCTAGTATCCAAAATCTATAAAGAACTTAACAAACTCAACACCCAGGGACACCTCGGTGGCTCAGTTGGTTAAGTGACTGGCTTCGGCTCAGATCATGATCCTGGAGTCCTGGGAACAAGTCCTGCATTGGGCTTCTGCTTGGCAGGGAGTCTGCTTCTTCCTCTGACCCTCACTCTTCTCATGCTCTCTCTTTCTCTCAAATTCTCTCTCTCAAATAAATAAATAAAATCTTAAAAAACAAAACAAAACAAACAAACTCAACACCCAAAGCACAAATAATCCAATCGAGAAATGGGCAGAAGACATGAACAGACACTTCTCCAAAGAAGACATAATATTGCTAACAGACATAGGAAAAAAGGCTCAACCTCACTCAGCATCAGGTAAATACAGATCAAAACTAGAGTGAGATACTACTTCATACCAGTCAGAATGGCTAAAATGAACAAGTCAGGATATGACAGATGTTGGCAAGGATGTGGAGAAAGAGGAACTTCCCTCCTACACTGTTGGTGGGAATGCAAGTTGGTGTAGCCACTCTTGAAAAAAGTATGGAGATTCCTCAAAAAATTGAAAATAAAGCTACCCTGTGACCCAGCAATCACACTACTGTGAATTTACCCTAAAGATACAAATATAGTGATCTGAAGGGGCATGTACACCTGAATGTTTATAGCAGCAATGTCCACAGTAGCCAAACTATGGGAGGAGCCTAGATGGATAAAGAAGAGGTGGTGTGTGTTTGTGTATATATATGCACATGCAATGGAATACTATGCAGCCATCAAAAATGGAATCTTGCCATTTACATTGACATGGATGGAACTAGAGGATATTATGCTAAGCACAATAAGTCAGTGAGAGAACGACAGTTATCATATGATCTCACTGATATGTGGGATTTAAGAAATGAGGAAGAAGATCATAGGGGAAGAGAAGGATGAAATAAGATGAAACTAGAAAGGAAGACAAACCATTAAGAGACTCTTAATCATAGGAAACAAACTGAGGGTTGTCCAAGGGAAGGGAGTGAGAGGGATGGGATAACTGGGTGATGGACATTGGGGAGGGTGTATGTTGTAATGAGCACTGGGTATTATGTAGGACTTATGAATCACAGACCTGTACCTCGAAACAAATAATACATTATATGTTAATTAGTTGAATTTAAATAAAAAGGGAAAAAAAGAGAAATTGATGGGGGCTTTTGTGGGGCAGTAAGAACTGAAAGGAATGGGTAGATTTGAGAGAGTGCAGGTGCAGTGAATAAGACATAGTTGCTCATTCAGTGATGTGTTTACCAGTGTATGAAACGGAAAAGGGAGGGGGGTCTCCAGTTACTCTTTTGTCTTACTGGGTAGCAAGAACATTGAACTATTTCTGGCAGAGTAGCTGGTGTGATGGGAATTGGTGTTGGAAAGGTAAGTTGAATTTAAGGTGTGCATTTACTTTGTGGATAGAAGTAAATAGCAAATAATTAGGCAAAATGCATATCTCAACCATCCTTTTTCTTTTTAGTATTTTAATTCTTTTTTTTTTTTCCCTATAAGCTCTTTTGTACATGTATAGCTCTTCTGTAAATTGAGGGGGAAAATCCTTAAATTCTGTGGCTTCTATAAGGAAAAGACCATTTGTTCTGGTACTGGCCTTATTGGGAACTACCAAGTACCCCATATTAGGAGTGGGCTAATTTGCCTAAATGTTTTCACTGAAGACTGTCTAGTTGTGGGTCTTCTGGGTTGTGTACTTGGAATTGTATGTTGGGGATCATATAGGAACCTGCATACATCTTTGACTGTGTATAAGAACTGCAGTGTTCACATCAGAATGTGAACTATTCCAAGCAAGAATTTGATTTTAGCTATTATTTAATTCTTAGCACCCAAAATAGTGTCTGCTATGGTACATAATGTGTACTGAATACATACTTTTTTGAATGGTAAAATATGGGAAGTGTGGTACATTAGAACTAGACAGAATGGCTCTGAATGTTGACTTCATAATTTAATCTGCATTGGTAGTAGTGGTGAGCTAAATTCTAGTGATTCTTGGCCATTGCTGTCTTTTTAATAAACTTTATCTTAAACTTTTTTTTTCTCTAGGCTTTCTTTGTTTTTTTTTCTTTTTTTTTTTTTAATTATTTATTTATTTGACAGAGATTGAGATCACAAGTAGGAGGAGAAGCAGGCAGAGAGAGAGAGAGAGAGGAGGAAGCAGTCTCCCCACTGAGCAGAGAGCCTGATGTGGGGCTCGATCCCAGGACCCTGAGATCATGACCCGAGCCAAAGGCAGAGGCTTAAGCCACTGAGCCACCCAGGCGCCCCTAGGCTTTCTTTGTTTTTGATGATCTTGACACTTTATTGGAGTACTAGTCAGGTATTTTGTAGAATGTCCTTGCAATCTTTTGGATCATTTTCTTATGATAAGACTAGGATTATGAGTTTTTGGAAGGAAGACCATAGGGGTAAAGTGCCATTTTCATCACATTTTATCATTGTTGCATTTTTATCCACAGGACTTATCACTGTCGATATTGACCTTGGTTGGGTTTCTGTACTGTAAAGCTAATCTCCACAACACTGCTCTTTCATACTATACTCTTTGGAAGGAAGTCACTGTGTGCAGCCTCTACTTCCATGAGAGTGGGGAGTTCTGCTCTACTTCCTTGAGGGTGAAGTAGCTACATAAATTATTTGGAGTACTTTGGCATGAGAGATTATTGTCTTCTTTCCTATTTTATATTTTTGTGACAAAAGTACCACCAACTTGGTTGCTGAACACAGTAGAAATTTATTCTTTTACAGTTTTGGAGGCTAGAAGTCTGAAATCAAGATGTTGGCAGGGCTGGCTCCTTCCAAGGGCTCTGAGGATGAATCTGTTCCATGCCTCTCTCCTAGCTTCTGGTGATGGCTGCCAATCCCTGGGATTCTTTGGTTTGTACATGTATTATTACAATCTCTGTCTCTTGCTTCACATGGCATTGTCCCTCTGTGTGTTTCTGTGTCAAAATTTTTTCCATCTTTTACGGATACCAGTCATTGAATTAGGGCTTACCTTAATGACCTTTCCTTAATTTAATTACATCTTCAAAGACCCAATTTCCAAATAAGGTAACCTTTACAGATCTGAGTGAAATGAGGTAGTATGAGACATGTGGTAAGCTATGAGGAAAGTGTTTCAGGCTGAGGAAGTTACAAAATCAAAGATTTTGAAGTAGGGCTGTGCTTAGAGGGTTCCATGAACATCAGGAGGTGACAGGGGCTGGACAAGAGGAAGCAGAGGGAAGTTTGATAGAAGATGAACTCGGAGAGGTAGCATGGATCAGAATATACAGAGCTGTGTACACCACCTTGACAATTTTGGGTTTTGCCAAATATTCTCAAAGAATGGTTTGGGGATCCTTGGAAGTCTCCATGAGATCCTCTGAAGGTCCTCAAAGCCAAACTATTTTAATAACAGTCTTAATAGGTGTTATCTGCCTTGTTCACTCTAATTTTCTCCTGTCTGTGGAGTTTGAAAAGTTTGCTCATTTGATTTCAGATATCACATTGCAAGTAATTGTTAAGAAACTGTCTCTGGTTGAGTTTTGAGGTATATTAAAGAAAAATATCCACCATTATCTGTGAAATTTATTGAAATACTTTTCCAGTTACCTGTCTGTGGGAGACCAGATTTGCTTCACATACTTTAGCCAAAGCATTCTCTGCCAGTAGATTAAATGCAACAGCAAATATGAGACTCCATCTATTCCTCTTAAGCTAGACATCAAAGAGATTTGCAGAAATCCACATTATTCATGGACTTTTTTTTTTTCTTTCAGAAAGAAATTCATCCTAAAAATACATGTGGGGGGGGTTATTATTTAAATGAATTAATAGGTACATATTTTAATTTCTCAATTTTGATTTTAATATAGTAAATATTGCTAGATGTAACCCATATAAGAAGCTTTTTGGGGTCCTTAGTAACTTTAAGAGTGAAAAGAGTCTTGATATTTAAAATAAAGAGCCTCTGATGTAGATTATATATTGTTGGCAATAAGGGTAGAGTCTTTCGGTTCATCTTTGTATCCCTAGGAACTAGCAATGTGTAACAATTTATAAATTTGGAATTAGTTGCTTTGTACATTCTAGTCCTATATCAAACACCTAGCCCTGACCTGTTTTTTTAAAGCTCTAATTTAAATTCCTTGTAGTTAAAATAGTTTAATATTAGTTTCTGGTGTACAGTATTGTAGTTCAGTACTTCTATTACAACACTTACCACAAGTACACTTTTAGTACTCATCACCTGTTTCACCCATTCCCCCCACCCACCTCCCCTCTGTAATCATCAGTTTGTTCTCCATTGTGAAGAGTCTGTTTCTTCATTTACCTCTCTCTTCTCTTTTTTTTTCCTTGCTCATTTGTTTCTTAAATTGCACCTATGAGTGAAATCCTATAGTTTTTGAGTTTTTAACAAATTGGTAGCTGGTGTTGATGTTGCTGGTCTGAGGACATAATTTAGAAACCGCTCATCTGTACTATTTTACTGGAAATACTCATCAATTACATATGACTTATGTTTACTCACTGTATAATTTACTCATACACTCACTCTCCGTGCTTATCTCGTTCCTGTCTATGCAAGAGCCAGTCCAGATCTTATGGCTTTACTTTCCATTTTAGATTTAACCGTCCCAAGAGTCCTCTGATCTCTTGTATCACTCGCTTTTTGTATTTTTTTTTACTACTTTGCATAGTGTGTCTGTGTTATTTTCAATTTGTTTTTTGTTCATTTTCTTAAAAAAATGTATTTATTTATTTGAAAGAGAGAGAGAGCGAGGATGAGCAGAGGAGCCCAATGCAGAGCTCCATCTCAGGACCCTGGGATCTTGACCTGAGCTGAAAGCAGACTCTTTTTTTTTTTTTTTTAATTAACATATAATGTATTATTTGCCCCAGGGGTACAGGTCTGTGAATCATCAGGCTTACACATTTCACAGCACTCACCCTCCCCAATGACCATCACCCAGACACCCTATCCCTCCCACCCTTCTCCCCTCCAGCAACCCTCAATTTGTCTCCTGAGATTAAGAGTCTCTTATGGTTTGTCTCCCTCCTGAAGGCAGACTCTTAACCAACTGAGCCACCCAGGTATCTCGGTTTTTTGTTTGTTTTTAAAAGTGATGTATTACTCTGAATTACCCAGATCCTAGTGGGAAGCTCCATGATTTTTTCCTAATGTAATTATCATCCAAACAAAAATATGAAGTGTTTCTAACACCCTCCATGTCTTCCTCATGCCCCTCCCAAGTACATACCACTATTCTTTCATTTATCATGAGAGTCTACAAACTGTACTATGTCGTGTATGGCTTCTTTTGCTCAACATTGTTTATTTGGATTCACTTTATTGTTGCATTTGTCAGTAATTTATTTTTATTGCTGAATTATATTCTAATGTGTGAATATATCATAATTGATTTATCTGTTCTACTGTTGAAGGACATTTGGATTATTTCCAGTATCTGAGGTTATGAAATTATTACTCTCAACATTCTTGCATAATTTTTTTAGTGGACAGAAGGACTCATTTCTGTTGGGTGTATGACCAGGAGTGGAACTTGTGTGTCACATACAGGTATATGTATAGCTTCAAAGATGCTGCCAAGCATTTTCCCAAAATAGTTTTACCAGCAATATATTCATGAATAATGCTTGAGAGTTTTAATTGCTCCACATTCTTGCCATTTGGTATTGTCTACTTAGTTTTACCATTGTGGGTTTAATGTGTATTTCCCATTGAAAAATTGTATTGAGTATTTTTTTTTTATTTGTAAGTTTCATTTGTTCTTTAAATTTTTTTTTTAAACCTATTAAAATAGGGTTGTCTTCTTAATCTCTAGAAACAAACTGAAGGTTGCTAGAGGGGAGGGGGGTGGGAGGGATTGGATGGCTGGGTTATGGCCATTGGGGTGATTATGTGCTGTGGTGAGTGCTGTGAATTGTGGAAGACTTATGATTCACAGACCTGTACCCCTGAAGCAAATAATACATTATATGTTAATAAAAAAAATAGGGTTGTCTTTTTTTTTCTTATTGATAAGTAACAATCCTTACTGTATCCTGAATATTTTTCCATCTTTGTGTATAAGCTTTGCAGATATATTACCTAGTCAGTGGCTTGCCTTTTTACTCTTTTGGTGGATTACTTTGATCAGCATAAGTTCTTAATTTAAATGAAGTCCAATTTATCAATATTTTCTTTCATGATTAGCACTGATTCTGGTTGACTTAAAAGGTCTTTCCTCCAAGGTTATGAAGAGATTGTTCTATGAGCTCTCCTCTAGAAGATTTATTGCTTTGATGTATATATTAGATCTGTGATGTACCCTGAATTAACTTTTTTAAGTAGATGAGGTGGGGGGTGGTCAACTTTTTCTCCTCCTATCATTCCTATATGTTTGTAATATTCATATTTATTTTTATTTAGTTGCTCCAGCACCTTTATGAAAAGGACTATCCTTTTCCACACTGAATTGATTTGGTGTCTTTAATCAAGCTACTGGGGTGTGTGTGTGTGTGTGTGTGTATGTATGCCAGTTACAAGGCTGTATTCTTTTCTATTGATTTAAGACTATATTGTCTTAATTACCATCACTTTTTAATGGGTCTTCATACCCAGGAAATTCCAGGACTAGAGTTTTCATTGTTGTTGAAAAGTTTTAAATAATGGTTTCAATTTCTTTACTAGGTAGAGGAAATTTCTGGTTTTTATATCCCTTCATGTCAATTTTGTTGTATTTTTCAAAGAATTGGTCTTTGTTTCTAAATTTTTATATTTATTGATAGAAATGTATTTATGTCTTCCTTTATGTTTTGAAAAACTGTAGACTCAATAGAATGTTCTTTCTCTTTTTTAAAAAAAATTTTATTTATTTATTTGAGAGAGAGAGCATAAGTGCAGGGAAGTGGGGAGAGTAGTGGCAGAGGGAGAGGGAGAAACAGGCTTCCCACTGAGCAGGGAGCCTGATGTGGAGCTAGATCCCAGGACCCTGTGATCACCACCTGAGCTGAAGCATTAACTTGCTGAGCCACCCACACACCCCTAGAATGTTCTCTTTTTTATTTCTGTTACTGATAATTTGTGGTTTTTCTATTTTTTTCTTATTCTTACTAGGGTTTATAATTTTTTCAATAAGTGAGCTTATAATTTCATTGCTTTTCTCTTTGTTGAATATATGCTTTTTATTTTGTTTATTTTGCTCTTATTATTAATAGTTTTTCTTTCAACTTATTTTGCCTTTTCTAGTACTTCTTGAGGTGGAAGCTTGATATATATCTTTCAATATTTCTACTTTCCATTCACTTTGACCTATAAATTATCATCTAAATATTGCTTTAGCTACATTCCACAAGTTCTTTTTTTAATTTAAATTCAAGTTGGTTAGCATAGAGTGATCACAAGTTTGGCTGCTTTGTTGTAAATTAATTGACAGTATATGTGTAGCTTTATTTTGGGCTCAGTATTCTATTTCATTGATCTCTGTGACTTTTTTTTAAGATTTTACTTATTTATTTGACAGATCACAAGTAGGCAGAGAGGCAGGCAGAGAGAGAGAGAGAGAGAGAGAGAGAGGAGGAAGCAGGCTCCCCACTAAGCAGAGAGCCTGATGCGGGGCTTGATCCCAGGACTCTGGGATCATGACCCAAGCTGAAGGCAGAGGCCTCAACCCACTGATCCACCCAGGCGCCTCTCTCTGACTGTTTTTATGTCAACATCACCCTGTTTTGATTACTATAGCTTCCTATATTAAAAGGCTTTGGCATTTTTTGCATCTTTTATAGTTCCATACCAGTTTTAGGATTGTTTGTTCTATTTCTGTGAAAAATGCCATTGATAGAGATTGCATCAAATCAATAGATTGGGTAGTGCGGATATTGTAAAAGTATTAATTCTTCCAATCCATGAGCACAGAATATAATTTTATTTATTTATTTAAATTCAATTTAATTAATATATACCATATTATTCATTTCAGTGGTAGAATTCAGTGATTCATAACCTAAATATAACACCCAGTGCTCATTACATCCAGTGCCCTCTATAATGCCCATCACTCGGTCACTCCATCCCCCTAGCCACCACCTCTCCAGCAACCCTCAGTTTATTCCCTATAGCTTAAGAGTCTCTTATGGTTTGTCTCTCTCTCTGTTTCCTCTTACTTTATTTTTCCTTCCCTTCCCCTATGTTCATCTGTTTTGTTTCTTAAATTCCACATATGAGTGAAATCATAAGGTAATTGTCTTTCTCTTATTAACTTATTTTGCTTAGCATAATACCCTCTAGTTCTATCCATGTCGTTGCAAATTGCAGAATTTCATTCTTTTTGATGGCTTAGTATTCCATTGTATATATATGCCACATATTCTTTATTCATCAGCCAATTTGTTCCATTTATTTTTGTATTCAATTTATTTCATCAGCTTCTTATAGTTTTCAGTGTATACATCATTCATCCCTAGAGAGTCTTTCTAATTCGACAACCATGGTGAGGTTGAGTAATCCTGTTTACAAGTTTTACTCACTGAGACAGAGCATTTAGGAACTGATCAACAGGATTGTTTAAAGAATCTGAAAATTTGTAATTAAACTTAGGTTTGATTTTATTATTAGATTGTGAGGCTAGATTTTTATTTGTGCCTATACAAAAGTCAGAAGTATTTTCTGAGTAGTTAGGCTCACAGGCTTTGGAGTTAGCTGACTTGTATCTGAAATGTGGTTCCACCAGCCTTTAGTTAAATGATCTTGAAAAAAGTGACTGATCTCTCAAAACCTCAGTTTTATCAGATGCAACGTAAGGAAAATAATGGTACCTCCTTCACTGGGGATTTGTAAGAATTAAACAAGATAGATAGAATGGTAAAATAGTAAGCACACAGTTACATTTTAGCTGTTTTTATTCAGACAAATAATGACTAAGGGAAAAAGGATGCTTGAACTATTAGTGAAATTGTTTTTTTTTTTTTTAAGATTTATTTATTTGTTTTAGAGAGAGAGAGGGAGAAAAATTGAGAGAGTGCATGAGCAGGGGTCAGGGAAGAAGGAGGAGCAGAAGGAGAGAGGAAGCAGACTCCCTGCTGAGCGTGGACGCTGATGGCAGGGCTTGATCTCAGGACCCTGGGATCATGACCTGAGCTGAAACCAAGAGTTGGCGCTTAACTGACTGAGCCACCCAGGGGCCTTGAAATGTGTGGATTTGATGAGAAATGAGAAGATAATTGTCTGGGCATTATTTGCCTGTGGTGAAGAGATTATTAGGGAATATAGATAGAGGACGACATTAGTAGGGACCAATATCAATTGATCTATCCCATCTGAGGGATACAGTGATTAGCAGTTGTTATAGCTGGATGATAAAGGAGGTTTTAAATACTTTCTGTGAGCTTTTCTAAATTTTATACCGTAGACCAATGAGATCATCGATTCCCTTTGTTTAATGATTGGTTGCCATACTCTATTGGTTCATCCTCCCTTAATATTTTAACTAAAAAGACCCCAACCATACAGGGGTGCCTGGATGGCCCTGTCAGTTAAGCATCTGCCTTTGGCTCAGGTCATGATCCTAGGGTCCTGGGCTCAAGACCTGCATCATCTCCCTGCTCAGTGGGTGTCTGCTTTCCCCTCTGCCTCCCGCTCCCCCTGCTTGTGCTCTCTCTCCTCAAAACACACACACATACACACACCCACTGCACAATACATTGTCAGCATTTCCCGTGTTATCAAATCGTCTTTTTTTATTATAGTAAAATATATATAATATAGATTTTTAACATTTTAACTATTTTTACATGTACAATTGAGTAACATTAAGTACATTCACATTGTAGTGCATGAAATAATCTTTTATAACATTAATTTAATTTAATGTATTTATTTATTTTTTTAAAGATTTTATTTATTTATTTGACAGAGACCACAAGTAGGCAGAGAGGCAGGCAGAGAGAGAGGAGGAATCAGGCTCCCTGCTGAGCAGAGAGCCCAATGCGGGACTCGATCCCAGGACCCTGGGATCATGACCTGAGCCGAAGGCAGGGGCTTAATCCACTGAGCCACCCAGGCGCCCCTATAACATTAATTTTAATAGTTGCACAGTATTCCATTTAATGGATGTTTTGTTATTTAATCTTTTAATAGATATTTAAATCGTTTCTGATTATTTTTGTTATTACAATAAAACTGGGTATTAAAAGACATCAGAGGCAGCAGATGTGGGGAACAAAAGGATGTTGAGGTATTTTACACAGTTCTTAGGGAATGTCTACTGTAAGGCTGCTAGGGTGGCAAAGTCAAATAGTTAAAGAAGGAAGCGATTACATAAATCATTTGTTCCATTTTTCCAACTCTGAATGGGCTTTGTTTCTTGGGGCGACAGAGAGGATAATGACTGAAGAAGACACAGAAATCAGTACTGGTATTGATTTTTCATGTACTTTCTGTGTTCTTTGTTTTGTCTTGACACACACTAAGGAATATTTTTGAACTCACTACCATGTAGATTTTGAAGTGAAAATCTAGAAATGCTCCATATTTTAATCCAGTTTATATTTGATTACTAATTTTAGTCTCAGCATTACACTGGGCCATATGTGCTGACTTTGTTCTCTGTACCTATATTGTGAAAGAAGGGAACTCTGTTGAAAACTCAGTGTACTGACAGCCTTTTCTGAACTCAGGAGTGTTTGGCTCTCCTTTCTGAGAAATGTATAGATTTGCTTAAAAAGATGTTTATTTCCAGTTTGTTTGACATTCTGTTTATGCCATAAATCTATATATGATTGACTTAAGTTTTCTTTTGATAGGCCTTTTAGGGGTGGGTTCTGCTACTCGAAGAAGGTAAGCACAAATAGTCACTCTCTGTGAGTTGTATTCATCTTATCAGTTTTGCTAAGTATAATACTGAATTTTTGTTTTGACGTTTAAAATTCTCTTTTATGGGGGCGCCTGGGTGGCTCAGTGGGTTAAAGCCTCTGCCTTCAGCTCAGGTCATGATCCCAGGGTCCTGGGGTGGAGCCCCGCATCGGGCTCTTTCCTCGGCGGGGAGCCTGCTTCCCCCTCTCTCTCTGCCTGCCTCTCTGCCTACTTGTAATCTCTGTCTGTCAAATAAATAAATAAAATCTTTTAAAAAAATAAATAAAATTCTCTTTTATGAATTTCATACAATTTGAAGAGTATAGTAAAGCATCAAGAAAAAGAAAATGCTGGCAGTTTCATTATTTTAGGTAAACATTTTGGGCTACTTCCTTGCAGTTTCTTTTATGTGCATTTTTCATGTAGTTGAGATTGAACTGTAATTGTGTAATCCCTGGCACTACTTTTTCTTAACCATTATATCAAGCTTTTCCCTATGTATATTATTTTCATTCTGACAGAATATAGATGATACACACATGTGGGTAATCTGAGGAGAGTTGTTTTTTAATTTCAATTCTGTTTGGTCGCCATACACTGTATTATTAATTTCAGACGTAGAGTGACTGATCAGTTACATAGAACACCCAGTGCTCATTACATCACGTGCCCTCCTTAATGCCTATTGTCCAGTTACCCACCCCTCCCACCCTCCCTCCAGCAACCCTCAGTTTGTTCCCTAGAGTTAACAGTCTCCTATGTCTTGGCTCTCTCTCTGTTTTTATCATAGTTTTATTGACGAGAGTTTAATAAAAGGACTATTTACAAAGTTGTGGAAGAGAAAGGGGAAACATAAGTAAAGGATAATATGGTATTGAGGACTTAAAATGTGGCTAGTCTGAATTCAGGGGTGCTATAAGTTTAATATATACACTGGATTTCTAAGAGTTAGTATGAAAATAGAAGAATGTGAAATACCTCATTAATCATTTTTTCATATTGGTTCCATATTGCAACAATAATATTTTGGATGCCTTGTGATAAATAAATGAAATACATTGACAATAATTATATCTCTTTCTGTAAAAAATGTGGCTAGTAGAAAAATTAAAATTATATGCGTTACTTGGATTATATTTCTCTGAGATAATACTAGTATGGAGTACACTTCAAAGATAAGCTGATAAAAACCATGATCCTCAGTAGAGGGTTGTAACCAATGCATACATGGACCCAGAAAGGAAAAGAGTCTGGGCGATAAATACTTTGCCTCTGTTCTTTTTTCCAGGCCCTTTCTCAAATTCTGGGCTGTATCTACCATGGGTTAAACCCAATAGGGAGTCAGTTCATATAGTCCATGGGTTTGGCCTACCTAAGCCCAAAGCAGGGCAGAGACAGAGAGTGAATCTGGAAAAGCCTTCTGAAGATGTGAAGTATAATAACTCATTAAAAGGCTTTGCAAATGTAAGTTTCAAGGACTACACATTCCACTTAATGTATGACATTGTACTGTGGAAGTATTGGGTAAAGTTATGATGTAATTGGATTATGGGAATTATTTTGGATATATAGTTTGATTTTATAGAAATGATAAACTGAGTTTTTGAATTAGAATAGCAATCATGCAATTTATGGATAAGAGATTTTTAAAGTGTACTCAAGAATTTGAAAATTTTGTACCTAGGTGGCTCAGTCAGTTAAGTGCCTGCCTTTGGCTCAGGTCAAAATCCCAGGGTCCTGGGACTGAGTCCCATATCAGGCTCCCTGATCAATGGTAAGTCTGCTTCTCCTTCTACCCCTCCCCCCAGCTCATGATCTTGCTCTCAAATAAATAAATAAAATCTTTTTAAAAATTTTTAAAAGTATTTGCAAACTGAGAATTTTTATATTGCCTACTTTATTTCCATTATTAAAAGTTACATTTTATGTAGGATTAGTCTTTGTCTATCGTTGATAGTAGGGCACACATCTTGGATTAAGTCCATTGAATTTCTTTCATTTGTTTACATTTATTGCTTTAATTCTGAGAGATTAATTAATAACAGTTCATCTTAATGGAAATTGATATTGCCAAAATGGTGAAATTAAGTAGTAAATTTCATTTTGAAATGGGAGAGCATTTAAAAACGTAATTCTACTCATTAAAAGTGCACCTAGTTGGGACGCCTGGGTGGCTCAGTCAGTTGAGCAGCTGCCTTTGGCACGGGTCATGATCCTGGGGTCCTGGGATCGAGTCCCGCATCGGGCTCCTTTCTCAGAGCGAGCCTGCTTCTCTCTCTGCCTCTGCCTGCCGCTCTGCCTGCTTGTGATCTCTCTCTCTCTCTCTCTCTCTCTCTGGCAAATAAATAAATAAATAAATAAATCTTAAAAAAAAAAAAGAAGTGCACCTAGTATGAGGCATTTGTTGATAAACTTTTGATAGATGGGAAACTTACAAGGTTACGTAGGACGTTTTCTTTCACTAATTTATACAAGAAATGAATGTCTGTTAAAAATGATGTACGCGTATTATGATATCTGACTTCAAGGCATACGTACTAGCATGATCAAAATCCTTAATTTTGTTCTCAGTTTGAGCTATGCTTCTTACAATATATGGTTTGCTTTGTACTTTTATCACAGAGCTAAATCATAAACATCTCTTCGGTTCTTAAATCCAGTACACATTCCAAATTAGAATCCAAATTAGAATCAATTATTTTTATAGTAATGTATATCAGAATTAAATATAGCATATGAAGGTTTCAGTGGATGATTATTCTCATTACTGATCTCTGTAGAAAGACAAAATTCAACTGTAGTTCCTTTTAGGTTTAGTAGTGACTACCTATAGTGTATAGTTTAATAATAGGACTATTTACAAAGTTATGGGGAGAGAAAGATAAATGATAAGGAAAGGATAATTTATTATTGAGGACTTAAAACATACTTTTTGGGTAAATACCAGTAGTGAAATTATAGAATTATTTGGTAGTTCTATTTTTAATTTTTTGAGGAGTCTCCATACTGTTTTCCAGAGTGGCTGTACCAGCTGGCATTCCCACCAACAGTGTAAGAGGGTTCCATTCCGCTTTCTCCACATCCTCACAAACACTTGTTACTTCTTTTTGATTCTAGCCATTCTGGCAGGTGTAAGGTAATAACTCAACTTTAAAACCAACATAGCACATGTCCTCTTCCATCACAATAAATAAATGATGGTGTTTACTTCATTGGACCTTAATTTTCATGATCAGTTTATCAATTCATTTTGGTTTTATAAGCAACACAGATTTATACCTAATTTAATATTTGAACTCATTTTAACTACCATTATGACAATATTTTTCAACACTCCAAATTATGGAAGAATTTATATCTTTCATAAAGGGATTGCCACTCAAATTTAAGCAGCACTAAATTAATGAAAGAGCAGGTGAATTTAAATCAGTTTGTAATGAAAAGTATCTCCCTCCTCTTTTGTTCCCTATAGAAGTGCCTCAAACTGTGAGTGGTTTATAATCAGTCTGCATTAACTTTTAAATGTCCTTGAGGCCTTGAGTCTTGTCTTTTGTTCCAGATCTTGTCTTCTGCAAAATTGTGCCCTAGGGGTGTGTTTGTGTGTTACATTTGCAAGAGCTTGAGGGAAAGTATGGTCTGGGTTCTGTTTACATCTGTACATGCATTATCTCATATAATCCTCTGGTAGCTAGATTCCTTCAATAGGAAAGGAGCTATCTGTTCTGATTTTGGTCTAGTGTTAATGGAGGACTTTATGTTCAGATCCGCGTGCTATCAGGGATGTTAAATATTTTTGTTAACAGTTTCCTGGCTCTAGAATTTATTGAAACAGGCTCCTAAAATTTATGATAACTTAGCCCCTTAAATGAATCTGAGAAGTTAATGATTGTTGAAATACACAGTAATTTGATGTCTCTTTAATACTTTGATATTTAGAGGGAGGCGTGGGTGGCTCAGTGGGTTAAGCCTCTGCCTTCGGATGGGGTCATGATCCCAGGGTCCTGGGATCATGACCCCAGCCGAAGGCAGAGGCTTAACCCACTGAGCCACCCACGTGCCCCAAGTTGGTGTACATTTTTGTTGCTTCCTCAAAAAAGTTAAAAATAGAAATCCCATATAATCCAGTAATTCCACTACTATTTACCCCCTCAAAAAAGAAAAATAACTAATTTGAAAAGATATATGTATCCTGTTTACTATTTTTAGTATTATTTATAAGAGCCATTATTATTTATAATTTATTATTTATAATTATTTATCATTATTTATAATATCAATTATTTATAATTTATTTATAATAGCCAAGATACGGAAGCAGTCTTTTATCTACTTTAAATTCAGTGTTCATTCAGGCCTTGATTATATGAGAAACAGTGCAATGAAATCTTCCACTCAAGTTCTCGCTCTTTTGTCAATTTTCCCTTCTTACTTGGGCAGTAAAGGGATGTGGTAAAAGACTTCTTGTAGGGTGAGTGGCGAAAAAACTGCCCTCTAACCTAACCATTTTTGTCATGAGTCATAAGATATTAAGAGTGTTTATAGGCAAAAGAAGATTAACCCTTTTTTGAAACCCACCTTGATTCATATGCCGTAATCTGGAGCTTCAGACACTGTCCCATTAATTATTTCAGAAGTTTAGAATGTAATGTCATCTAACATCCCAACCTCTTCTAATGACATTTTTGCTGGTAATGCAAGTGATCTTAATCTTCCACATGAATAATATACGTGAGTTTGTGGAGATATTTCCCAAGGATAAGATTTAGTAAACCCTCAAGTCCTTTCCATAGCACCTCTTTGGGGCGGCTCCTGTGGAGATCTTTAGAAATGGAAGATCCTTGCTTTGAGATGCCTGAGGCATGATCATGTCGGAAAGCATGGGAAAGCCGTCTGTAATTAAAAAGAGAATATTGGCTAACATGAAAGTAATCTTCCAAAAATGAATATTCTAGATATTGCTATAGCTTAAGATAAAAGTGTGAGGACAGGAATTGAAATATGGGGTAAGGAACGGGAAAACATGCAGAACATTTTTGTCAGTGTGATGCCGAATTTTGATGTTTTGAACACAAGATTGAGTTATATAGGTGACCCTTAATGGAAAAAATAAATCAACATATGTATTTTTCCCTCTGAGATAACTCTAGACACTCTCCGATAATACAAATACATCGAGCAGGGAGCTTCACTTTGTATGATCTTGTGGCTCTCCTTCCCACTGTGGACCCTGTTTCAGTTGTGAGAATAACGGGTGCACAGCTGCCTGAGGCAGCCGAAAGTGGGGTTTACAAGTACCCAGTTGGACAGGGCGTCTGGGATGGGCAGTTGGTTGAGGTCCGACTCTTGGTTTCAGCTCAGGTTGTGACGTCAGGTCAAGCGATCCAGCCCCATGTCGGGCTCTGTGCCCAGCACAGACTCTGCTTGAGATTCTCTCTCCCTCTCCCTTTGCCCCTCCTACTTGTGTCCTCTCTCTCTGTCTCTCAAATAAATCTTTAAAAAAAGAAAAAGAAAAAGAAACAACACCCTCTCCTCTCCCCAAATACCCAGGTATAGATGGGAGTTTTGTGTGTAAGTTTCTTTTTTTTTTTAATTTTTAAAAATTTTTAAAAAAGATTTTATGTACTCGAGAGAGCACACAAGCAGGGGTGAGAGGCAGAGGGAGAAGCAGACTCCCCACTGAACAGAGAGCCCCATATGGGACTCCATCCCAGGACTCCAGGATCATGACCTGAGCCAAAGGCAGATGCATAAATGACCAAGCTACCCAGGTACCCTGTGTATAAGTTTCTACTAATTAAAGTATTCTGTATTTTTTTTTCCATAATGGACACTGAATGAAAACTCTGAATTTAAATAGCTTTTAACATTTTAAAAAATTAGTTTTATAAATTTTTAAATGTGCATAAGGATGTTTAGAAGTATCTCAAATTATTTTTTTTAAGAAATAGCACAAGTTTGTCAAAATATTGGTCAGTAAAAATTATACTTTCTATTAAAAACTCAGACTATTTTTAGTTGTATATGGGTATACATGCGTGGGCCCTTAATTTCAGTATCTAACTACCTAAAATTCTTTTTTTCTTTATTTGAGAAATACTACTTTTTTTAAAACCGGCTTTATACCGAGTCCCAGTATAGAATTCTGAAATAAATGAGGATGGTACAGTAGGCTTACGGTTTGGAATCTTTTTTTCCCTCCCTCTTCCCCTTCAACCAAAATATATGACATGGCAGAAGCTCAATATTGTGATCTATACTGTTTTTTACTGTACATATTGTAGGGTACCGAGCAGCAGGCATTAATAAGAGCCTAAAAAATAGAGTGAGACCAGCTATTTGTAGAGAAAGCTTAGAGAAAATTTTTTTTGCTTTTACAAAATGTTGTTATCAATTAGGTTTTGTTTAAAAATCTTAAAGATATCACTCACATACCATATAGCTCATCCATTTAAAGTGTACAATTTTCAGTGTTTTTTAGTATGTTCACAGAGTTGTACAATGATCACCATGGTCAATGTTAGAATATTTCCATTACCCTCAAAAGGAACCCTATAGCCCTTGGCAGTCATTCTCAGCATTTCTTTCCCACCCCTGACCCAGCTCTAGGTAACCACTAAACTGGTTTGGTGGTTTTTTGTTTGTTTGTTTGTTTGTTTTTGTTTTTTACTTTTTACTGTTTTTTTTACCTTTTTACTGTCTTCTTGCCCTTAGCATGTTTTCACGTTTCATCCATCCAACTGGTTTTTGGTATGTTGAGTAAATTACATTTTAACATCAAACTGATCTGATGCTAACATGGAGAATAAACTCAAGAAACTTAAGGTAATTTAACTGGCTATCTGTGTGTACAGTTGAAGGTGAAGTGCATAGGAAGTGCTGTAAGTACCTTTTTCCCCAGAGTTAGAAATGCTTATTTCCCACAGTAAGTGCTGTTAAGACTGAGCTATAGCCAGTAGTGTTTTTTTTTTCCTTGTAAGTAGTTCACATCTTGATTTTAAGTGTTGTTAGGTACATCCACAAAGGGATTTCACACATGATTTTAATTGGGCCTAGATTTTGCCCTTACTTTATTTAGATTATTGGTTTTTCTTCAACCTATAGTTGTATAACTTGACCTAGTAGGCTCTTATCCAGTGTTCTCCTTTTGGGTTGGTCATTTGCTTCAGAAAAATCCTACAGATGGGTGGAAATAGATTCTATGAGATTCCCATGTATATTCTGATCTATGTGGCAACTTTCCTTTCTTTCAGAGTTCTCCTAGTATAAAGTCACTCTGTGTCATTTCCCTTTTTGAGTATACCCAAAACAGTATCTTGCACCCAGTAAGGCATTTTAGACATTCTTCATTAATTTTATAGGCTAGTATGAAATGAAGAGTAGACAGGAATTAATCATATTTTGACTTATTTCCCTAGAATAAGGGCCTGGTGGTGGGGTAGGGGAGGGGCACATCGCAGGAGCAGAATGAATGTTTGAAGTCAGAACTAAAAATGTAAAAATTATTTTAGGGTATTTTAGACTTTACCATGGTTAACTGGGTTTTAGCTGACTACTGACATGTTGAATAGGTAGGGTGAAGATGATAGGAGGAAGGATGAAGCTGTGAAAAAGAGATAATTACGAATACATAGAGATGCTTTCCATTTCCTTCTTAGGGATCTGGTTAGTGGGTGTTGTAGCAGGGAAACGACCCTGAAAGAGTTGAGCAGCATTGTTGTTTTCCTGGAGGTCAGCTCATTTAAAAAGGCTTTCTTGCTGGGTGCCTGGGTGGCTCAGTTGGTTAAGCGTCTGCCTTTGGGCGCAGGTCATCTTCCCAGGGTCCTGGGATTGAGCTCCGCATCGGGCTTCCTGCTTGTCGGGAAGCCTGCTTCTCCTTCTGGCTCTGCCTGCCTCTCTGCCTATTGCTCTCTAGCTGTCTGTCACATAAATAAATAAAATCTTAAAAATAAAAAAAAGCTTTCTGGCTGTCAGCATTAGTTGGGCTGGCAAATAAGAAGACTGAGTCAAATGCCAAAATCAACCCAGCTTCAGGCTAAGGGCGGTGCTGTATCAGTTTTTCTTCAATGAATAGCTATTGGACAAACATTCCCATGTGCCCTGTCTTGAGCAATCAAGAAATTTCTATGTTCACAAGTTCTTGTATTCTTCTGCGTCAAATATTATTAGTTTTTAGGGAAATCCTCAATTATCACATCCCAGGTCTGCTAGGAGGAAAAGATGGTTTTTTCCAGCTGAGAGTTAATATCAGAACAGAAATTTCATCATTTTGGATGAAAACTTAGTAAAATGTTCCATAAAGTACTGTGTGCTTTTCTGCCTTCAAATTTATTGCTAAAGTTGACCCTGTTGAATGACTCAAGGTCATCCTCATTAACCTTGAGGAATGTGCAGGAGATATTAGGTGTAAAGGCAGATACCACAGAAAGAATTGACTTAGGTTGGAAAAGGGTACCCATTTAGACTGAGTCTTCTTGATAAAGTTCCATACATCACTTAAAAAAATTTAATAGCTTTATTGAATTAGAATTCCCATAGCAAGCAATTCACCCACGTAAAGTACACGACTGATTTTTAGTGCTGTGTGATCATCACCGTAGTCAATTTTAGAACCTCTTCATCCTCCGAAGAAGAAACCCTGTGCCCATTAGCAGTCATTCCTGGTTTTCCCTCAAAACCCCCAGTCCGAGGCGACCACCCATCTGCTTCTTTATAGATTTGTCTAGTACAGATCTTTTGTATAAATGGAATCATGGAATATGTGTCATTTATGAACACAGCAAATATTTTCAGGACACATCACATTCGCGTGCACCCTTACTTCGTTCCTTTTTATGGTGGACTTAGGTTTTAATTTCTCTTGGGTGTGTGTTTCTTGGGTATATATTTCCCTTGGGAGGGAATAAATGTTTCATTGTTGCTGTTTGTGTTTTTTCTCACCAAGGGGGAGTGAGGCACACACGGTCATAAGACATGTTGGGAGTTGGAATAAAGCAGTTCTTTGTACATGGAAGAACAGTACACCTTGCGTGTGAGATCGCGGTATGAGTTTTGAAAGGCAAGGTGGGGCCAGCCTTGGGAAGGAGTGTCCTAAATATTTGAGACCTTTCACTGCGGGTTAAGGGGAGCTGTCATTCAACACCCATTAAAATTTGATTTGATGGGGCACCTGGCTGGCTCAGCGGGTTAAGCTGCTGCCTTTGGCTCAGGTCATGATCTCAGGGTCCTGGGATCGAGCCCCGCATCGGGCTCTCTGCTCAGCGGGGAGCCTGCTTCTCCCTCTCTCTCTGCCTGCCTCTCTGCCTCCTTGTGATCTCTGTCAAATAAATAAATAAAATCTTTAAAAAAAAATTGATTTGATTTGAATGTAGTGATGTCAGAAATCTGAGTCGATTTGGATGCAGAGATAGTGTCAGATACCTTTAAATTGCTTTGAGGCAAGAAAGACGGTATTTGGGGGCCAATTAAATCAGTCTTTAGTTCTGGATTCCATTATTCTGCAGGATGTGTTACTAGTTTTAAACTTACTTTACACGTCTATGGACTGACATTCATGGCATTTCCTGGATTAGATACTGTGCCCTTTCCTTCGCAGTCGACCACTTTTCTTGAAAAATAATTTCCCCGTTTCTGTTTAAAATTAGACTAAAAATTACTATCTGATGAATGAATTTGCACAAGTGCAGACAGGACAAGTCTGCCACTCCGACGGCAAAGAGAGGATAGAGTTGAAGACAAGCGCCTTTGTCGCGGTAAATTCTATGGCCTGTAACGGAGACAAGAGACACTGAAAGAGGAACAGGGTGAACAAAAAACATAATCAATGGTGGACGGTTGTGTAGAACTGTTGGCTGTGCTAACATGTTCTACCTGGAAGGCTTTCACTTCTCAGGACTGCATAGCGCGAGCCTGAGGAAGAAGAGTCACCCTGTTTCGAACTTGGAGGGACTTGACTTAGTGGCGCTTGCCAGACTAGAAGTTGTAAACTTTTGAGCAAATAGATCTATATCCTCAGGGTCATAAAGCTGTCGAAGGTGTGATCTGTGGTGAGTCTTCTTGCCATGGAAGTTAGATCAGATCATTTCTCTGCCTCAAGGTCTCCGGTATTTCCCCACCGCATTCAGAGTAAATGCCAGAATCCTCTCATGCCTTGTTCTCTCTCCACTTGCTGATGCCATCTTTTACTACACTCTTCCTGACTATTTATTTTGGTCCAGCGACACAGGTTTTTTTGTCAGTGTGATTCCTTGAATAAGAAATTCCTTTTACCTCAGGGCATTTGCACTTCCTGGATTCCTGTTTCCAATACTCTTCTCCAGATATTTAGAAGGCTTATTCTCTCACTTTTTCCAAGTGTTTACTCCAAAGTTACCTTTTCATTGAGTCCTTGATTGGTCTCCCCTGTACAAAATACAACTGTAGCATTTCATACCCCATTCCTCCTCCCTAGCATCTATCACTGTCCGACATGTGGTATGTTTAATGTATTTATTTTATTATATATCTCCTCCACTGTTGTGGAAACTCTATGTGGTCAAAGATTTTTATTTCTTTTCTATTTCCAGCTCCTGTAATAACACTGGGTATACACATTAGGTGTTCTTATAAGGGCCGATTTAGCCAGAGTGATTCCATCTTGGATTAAACAGTGATTTTGTTGTTTATGCAGTAAAACTTAAACTGACCCTACCCCTCCCTTTTAGACTTTTGGAAGTAGATATAATGAAATAGAGATTAAAAATAAAGAGGTTAGGAAGTAAAGAAGAAAGGATTTCCTTTTCCTTTTATTCTGTCCCATGCAAGTGTGAGATGTACTGGTACTGGAGATAATGTATACTGGTGACAATTAGAGCACACTGATGCTTTGTACTACACAGAATTGAAACACCAATATAAATCACCTACGTGGGACTCGGGCTTTGTAAGTTGGGAAGAGGGAAAATCACATATGCTCATTGAAACACGGGTAGATAGGAGCAGAAGGTAAGCCCAGTGATAAATTCCCAAATAAAGTATCTGTCATCTGACTGTATATTTGTGTAGCATATGCTTTATTCTCACATACGGTTTATGGTTAGTGGTGATAAATGCTTATATATTTTCTGAAGAAATCTGTGCACTTCAGATAAGCAGTGGAAGGGTGAGCCAGGAGTGGAGGAGTAGCTCCCCAGCCCTGCCCTCAGCACCTGCTCTCCTGGCTGTGCTGCTCTGTGCTCTGAGGCCCAGTCCTCCTTTCCAGAGCCGCAGGGGGTGGGCAAGTCCAAGGCCCTAAAGAGGAGGTTCTAAAATATTTTTTGTTTTCCTTCTTTCCCCACACAGAGTTTATCTGGTGATATGAAGGGAAGCATTCTTACTTTTCCAGTGTAGCAAAATAAAATGTGTTCATTTAAATTTTCATACCTGATCTTACCTCTCACTAGTCTATATTTTGTAGAATTATCCAAGCATAGATTTTTCCATCGAGTGGATAGAATGGAATTTGGGTTGGATCCAGATGCAGTGTTAGGACACCAAATCGTAATGAGATACTGTCAAAGTTCAAGGACCGTTCTTAGGGAGAAAAAAATGCGTATCTTCTTGCTGTTAAGGAGTACGTTGCAAAAGTGAGATTGATTTCCTTTGAAAATGTTTTAAATAAATTCCTTGTTTTGTGTTAACAGGTGCATTCATGCACATGCCCACATCCACATCTAAGTTTTCTTTTGAGTGTTTCAGATCCTTGGTGGTTTATATAAATGTTTTCCATTGTATTTTTTTTATTCATGAATTTGACTATTATGTGCAGTTCTGATTTCATTGTTGCTCTTTGTCATGGTATTAGATTTTAAGGTATAGAACATCAAGAATTTATGCTTATTAATATGGTTCTATAAATGCTTGGCAAACACAGCCAGAGGTGGCTGAAGAGCTGTAAAATACAATAGTGGACTTCTAAGCTTTACATTTAGGGGAAAGCTACAAGAACACATTTAATGTTCCTATTTTTAATATATCTTCATTGTTAATGCCATTTTTAATTATGTACAATAAAACGTGGGTCACTAAAATCTGTGAGGACTATTAGGTTTAGCCCCATGCGTTCTGGAATATGCAAGCCAAGAGCTGTGTTAGGGTAGTGGCAGGAGGCTGGTTAAAAGTGGGAGGTGTAATCTCAGGAAACAAACTGAGGGTTGCTGGAGGGGAGGGGGTGGGAAGGATGGGTGGCTGGGTGATGGACATGGGGGAGGTTATGTGCTATGGTGAGTGCTGTGAATTGTGTAAGACTGGTGACTCACAGAGCTGTACCCCTGAAACGAATAATATATGTTAATTTAAAAATATATAACATATAATTATATATAATATATATAATATATATAATATATATTATATATAATATAAAATATGTTAATTGAAAATATATATGTTATATATAATATATATAATTATATAAAAATATATAATAAAATATGTTAATTTAAAAAAGATGAGCACAAGAAAATAGGGGCAAAAAAAACGTACAGGGTGTGGAGTCCCAAGGCTGAGAGCCGTGTAGTAGAATTCAGATGATGTTCAGTCTAAACAGATCTCCCAACCATTTTCCTTGTGTAGCCATATCTAAGGATTCTGGTAGCCTCTTCCTAAAGCTGGTAGGCAGTAGGGACAAGAACAACAGGGTCAAGGTTACCATGTTTAAATCGAGATAGGAGGACAGGAATTGAAAAGGTTGATTCACCCATATGGAAACGTATGTCTTCTTTGTATGAAATTGCATGTCAGTGCCTACTCATATATGAATATGTATATATGTATATATACATATACGTGTACACATATATATATACATATATATATATAGAGAGAGAGAGAGAGAAATATCGAACACGAGTTGGGGGAGTGGCAGGCAAAGGGAGAAGCAGGTTTCCTGCTGAGCAGGGAGCCTGATACAGGGCTCGATTCCAGGACCCTAGGATCATGACCTGAGCCGAAGGCAGATGCTTAACTGTGAGCTGTCCAGACATCCCCTTCATCCCTTTGAAGAAGATTCGGATAGACCATTGGCAATAATTGCAGTACCTGGCATAGAAGGACAAACTTGCCATATTTCTCAGGAAATAACACTTGCACCAATAGAACTACCAGAAAACAAGGCTTAAGAATTTTTCTCATTATAGGGATGCCTGGGTGTCTCATTTGTTGTGCGTCTGCCTTTGGCTTAGGTCATGATCCTAGGGTCCTAGGATTGAGTCCCGCATATCGGCTCCTTACTCACTGGGGACCCTGCTTCTCCCTCTGCCTGCCTCTCTCTCTCTCTCTGACAAGTAAATAAAAAAAAAGAGAATTTTTCTCATTATTAATAATGTGTGTAAAATTTCCAATTCTGTGGGGCGCCTGGGTGGCTCAGTGGGTTAAAGCCTCTGCCTTTGGCTCAGGTCATGATCTCAGGGTCCTGGGATCGAGCCCCGCACTGGGCTCTCTGCTCAGCGGGAAGCCTGCTTCCTCCTCTCTCTGTCTGCATCTCTGCCTACTTGTGATCTCTGTCAAATAAATAAAATCCTAGGGGCGCCTGGGTGGCTCAGTGGATTAAGCCGCTGCCTTCAGCTCAGGTCATGATCTCAGTGTCCTGGGATCGAGCCCCGCATCAGGCTCTTTGTTCAGTGGGGAGCCTGCTTCTCTCTCTCTCTCTCTGCCTGACTTTCTGTCTACTTGTGATCTCTCTCTCTCTGTCAAATAAATAAATAAAATCTTTTAAAAAAAAAAATAAATAAATAAATAAAATCCTAAAAAAAAAAAAGTTCCAATTCTGTACTTTTAAATACTGTACAATTAAATACTCTGTAGGTCATGTGGTTTGTTGTCAAGGCCCAAATAGATCTGACAACATTTTGGTATTGTTAAGCATATTAGACGATTTTGATTATTTTGTATTATTCTAGAATTAATTTTAATTCTAGGTATATTGCTCTTAAAACTTTCTTTGCATTTGATTCTTATCAAGTCATGTAACTTTTGACTCTTCAGTGTGCTATGCAGAAAGCAATACATGTACATTTGTAAACATGTTGTGACTTAAATATATGCCTTGCACCTTGTTTCCAGATTAAATGAGTTCTGTGCTCACCTTTTCGCAGTACTTACTGATATCTGATCTTTTTCCTTTTAGTCTTTGCTTATTTTTCCTGTCTGAATGTAATACACATGTCCTTTTCCTTCCGTTGTTGCTTTAAAGACCACTCTAACTTCACTCCCCTTTATGAATCTGACTTGATAAGTGTATATAACTGTGACCATTAATATTTATTTTTCTAGAAAATTTGATGATAAAGTTGTAAGATATAGGAATGAGATTGGATATAAAGTACTATATTTTTAGAAGACCTGATTTTTTTTCCTTTTTTAAAAGATTAATTTTTGAGACAGAGAGAGAGAGAGACGGAGACAGAGACAGAGAAGGGGGGGGGGTAGAGGGCGAGGAAGAGAGAGGGAAGCAGACTTTTTGCTGTGCACGGAGCCCAACACAGGGCTCTATCCCAGGACCTGAGATCATGTCCTGAGCAGAAATCAAGAGACGGCTGCTTAACTGAAGCCACCCAACCACTCCATGAGTTTTTCATCTTAATACACAGTTTATGTATTTTTAAAATGCAGTCTGTTACTTATTGCTTTTGGTCCAGTTAAGACATTTTTTGTTCCTCCTTCCAGGAAGAAAGGAGGGATTATTGCAGAATTCATCAATGAACTATGTCCAAAAATTCACCTTGCAATAGTTAAAAATGAGATTGGGCCAAATTTATAAAGGGCTTATAATAGACTGGTTGATAAAATCATTTTCCTAAACATATGTGTAAGTTTTAAGTTTATAATTTACGAAAGTAAAACGTAACTCCTGCTTTTTCTTAGCTATAAGCTGTACATAATGTATGTGATTCCAGGAAAGAGACATTTTTTCCCCAGGGAGGTCATGTGTGTGTCTTTGTAGTTTGTAGAAGGAAAAAGACACAATTACTACCTGGATTAGGAATAGTGACTGGCAATGACCACCAGCTCTGCACGGTAGCGTCCTTTAACCTGGGTGGGGCTTTATCTGGTAGAGGTGGTACAACTTTCACTTAATTTCCTGCTGCTTTTAGCCCACAAAAGCCAAAATGCATGTGCTGATATACATAGATACTGATGGTGTTGTATCAATCCATGAAAACAAAAAGCAGAGAGGACTGGAAAACTTGGTAGCAATGGTTTTAGCCTTTAAGTGAATAATCAGATACCAGATAGATTTCCGAACTCTATTTTTAAAGTAGATGGAATAGATAGACTCCTAGGTAATAAGAATTGGTTCTGAAATTCTCAAGCTATGTGATGAGCATTTAAGTGGAGTTCAAATCATGGACAAACCTGAACACCATTTATAGAACAAGTGGGCATTTATTCATTAAGTAGTGATTGAGCATATTTGGTTTTTGTTGAGTCAACAAGTGAATAACCAGATCTTATATCTAGGTGTTATCATTGAGTTTTGCTGTGTGAATATGTACTACTTTATATGAAAGCTTTAAGAGTAGAGGGAAATGCAATCCAGGAGGTTAAAACCAAAGGGAACTAATTCACAGAGACAAAGTAGAACAAGAGCATCAGAAAGGATAAAGACGAAAGGTAGCAGGTAATAAAAAAATGGATTATTAGCTGGCTACCCTCTAGCTTAGTATTTTTCTTCGATAATTTATTGATATGAACTCTGAACATCTACCTTATATGTTACAGATCACTTAATTTTACTCGGTAAACATGGCAAATATACAATGACTTTTCAGATTGTGTTCAAGTTTTTACAGTTAAAATGACATGCTTAGAAAGGCAGCATGTTGGCTGCTTTAAAAAGTATTAATTTAAATGCATATTAATTTAGACAGGGCTGATTAAGAATGTAGAAGTTTCTTTGGAAACCCTTTATAATGAAAATATATAGTGTAAAAATACAAGAGTTTAAAATACGAGAACATTTTAAGCCAGCTTCTTAAGCCATTTATATATTGACATGCTGATTATAAATCTTCAGTCTTTAAAACAGAACTGAACTAGCTGAGGCCTCTTAGGGTTTCCTCCAATTAACTTGAATTGATGAGGTTTATGGTAATTTATCATTTTTATAGCCTTGGAATTTGCCACTATACTTACCTCAAGGTTTTTGTGTTTTCCTTTTTTCCCCCAAGCAACCTACTTATTTTCTCCCGGCCCTCCTTTCAGCATCTAATTTGGTTTTATTTCACTGACAAATAACGTCCATAGGGGGCAGGCTTCCTACTTGGGAGCAAGGGTGTGCTGATGAAAACATTTATTTTTGGTTGTTGTCCTTTAATTAGATAGTCAGGCTTTGCACTGAAGTGAAAAAGATCTTTATTAAGTAAGTCATTCAGATGTATTGAAAAAGATTTAATGACCAAAATGTACAAGGGGTACAAATAGAAAATGATCAAGATGATTAGTTCTCACATTTTACCATCTATTAGATTCAACCTAGGGAACTTTTGAGAATCCCTATTGCTATACCAGTTAAATCAGAACATTTAGGAAGGTATAGGACCTAGGTAAGAGGATTTTTTTTTTGTAAAGATTTTGAGAGAGAGAGAGAGAGAGAGAGAGAGAATAAGCCAGGGGAGGGGCAGAGAAGCAGGCTCCTCCCTGAGCAGAGAGCCCAGTGTGGGGACTTGATCCCAGGACTCTGGGATCATGACCTGAGCTGAAGGCAGACACTTAACCTACTAAGCTACCCAGGCGCCCTAGGTACGAGTATTTTTAAACACCCTCCCAAGTGAGTCTACTCTGTGGCCAAATTTGAAAACCAGTGACCTGTACCAGGTTGAAAAGGGCTCTTGGGTTTGTTTTGTTTTTTAATATGTGATAGCTATTACATGTGGCCCCAAAGCCTAAAATATTTACTGTACAGCCGTTGACAGAAAAAGTCATTTGACCCACAATATAGATTATCATGTTTTCTCAGACAAAGGCTTCGGATCACATGAGAACTTGTTAGAAATGCAGGATGTGAGGGGCGCCTGGGTGGCTCAGTGGGTTAAAGCCTCTACCTTCAGCTCAGGTCATGATCCCAGGGTTCTGGGATCGAGCCCCCCATCAGGCTCTCTGCTCAGCGGGGAGCCTGCTTCCTCCTCTCTCTCTGCCTGCCTCTCTGCCTACTTGTGATCTCTGTCAAATAAATAAATAAAATCTTTAATTAAAAAAAAAAAAAAGAAATGCAGGGATCTGAGGCCCTGCCTCAGACGGATCCCTAGGGGATTCATGGGGATAGTAAAGTGGGAGAAGCACTGACACATGTCATGTTGATGACAGTAAGTATTAAGCTCCCTGATAATTTCCTTTACTGACTTAGATTTTATACTCCTTTTACCAAGGATTATTTTCCTATTTTTCTTAACCCTGCACAGTGATTTCCCGGGGTGATAGATTTATGCCGTTCTGTTGAGAATCTTAGTTCTCTTGCCTTGAATCTGCACTGGCCTAAGTGACGTTCTTGATGAATGGAAAGCCCCCAAAATACCATCCCAGGACTTGTGGTGATCAGCTGGTGATGAGCAGCTGTGTGGTTTCTGCCTGGCTTTCATGAGCGTGCCCTGTGGGAGTTGCGAGCCGCCGTGGAAGGTGTCTGACCGCTCTGAGCCTGCCAGGCTAGAGAGACACGTGTAGGTACTTCATTTGACCGTTGTACCTGAGCCCACCTTTCAGTCATCCCTGCATGTCCCCCCCCACCCCAAAAGACTCTAGCCCTCTGGAAGAGTCTCCTGCCCCAGAGTTGTCACCAGCTGACCTCTGCTGTTGCCACGTGCAGCAGAAGAATCATACAGCTGAGCCCTGTCTGAAGCTCTGATCCGCAAAGTTGTGACAGATAATACAATGATTGTTTTCTTGAGCCACTGCATTTGGGATAGTTTGTTGTCCAGCCATAGATAATCCGGCCATCTATGTAGGACATTTAAACACTTCTACGGTACCAGAGAATTGTTATTAGAGTGATGCAATCAACTTGTGAGTTAGTCCTCATTTTAAGGTTGGTCATTTTCTCTAAATAGGCCAGAGATAAAATTTTGTGGAAGGGCAGTTAGTTGAGCATACTCTTTGTGAAGGCTTTGTGGTATGTCAGTGTAGCTAGACTAAACTGCATTCCCTAGAATTGTCTTTCCAGTATGTTTCTGGATAAAGAATAAGAGCTATTCTTCATAGGAGTTGGGAGATGGAAGGGAAATAGCAGCTATTTGTAACGTATACACACTTACTCCTAGTTATTCAGTAAAACATTAAATGTACTGTAAAGAGACTTTGCAGATATGAAGTCCGTAATCAGTCATTAGGAAAATTACTAGGGTGGGCCTGACTTAATCAGTTGAAAGTTCTTAAAAGACAGCAGCTTCGACCAGTGTCATTGCAATTTCAGCCTTCTTGTGATCTTCCATTTCTGACTGCCTGCCTATGGACTCTGGATTGTCTGGCCAGGTCCCAAAAGTGTATAAGCCGTTTCAGTTCCTCGCTATGCATATGTGTACACACACACACGCACACACACATCTGTACTGGATGTGTAGATACATACATAGCTATGTCTGCAGGATGGGGAGATTCTTCCTGCTGGGTTTGCTTGTTGGGTTGGCGTGGACACAGATTTTGATTCCAGCAGTGCTTTCTGGAGAATGGAGCTTAAGGATGAGTCCTCTGAGTGGGTTCTGATTTTCTGGAATTGTTTCTTGAATCTGATATTTATTTATTTATTTATTTTATTTTTTTTTGAATCTGATAATATTTAAAGGCACAAATGGGCCTCTTCCCAGGAGCGAAAAAGGACGTTGAATGTTCCTGGCATGATGTGGGTCAAGAACTGCTCAAAGTCTCACCTTTGGCTACACGGCACTGAGCACCCGTGGAAGGTGGGGTGCTTACATATGAGCTACTCGGGAACATTTCTGTCAAAATAAGGTGCACGATGGTGTTGGTTAGTTACTTCCTCCTGTCCAGGGCGAAGTGGGGGATGAAAAAGATGAGCTGAAAACATCTATATCTGTCCTCCAAGAAACGCTTTTCTGCGGCTGACCACTGTATTTGGTCTGGCCAGAGCTATAGGGTTTCTGAGAACCAAGGTTAGAAGGTCCTCCTGGGCGTGGCTCATTCACAATGCAAATTCGATTCCCAGCCAGCGATTTTAAATTTTGGTTTCTGACTGTGAAGGAATAGGTTCCTAAAACTGAAGTGAAAACTTCCGGGTAGATTCTGATAAAGCTAAGGATCTGAACTTCCTTAATAAAACTGAATCATCTTTGCCAGTAGATGTAACCCTTTTGCCTCTACCTGGGGAAGTGTAGCGGCTTGTTCTGTGTGTCCCCTTGACTGGGCCATGGGCTTCTTGGATATTGGATCCAACATTATTCTGGGTGTTTCAGTGAAGATGTTTTTGGGTGAGATTAAGATTTACACTAGCAGAATGAGTAAGCAGGTTGCCCTTCCTGCTGCCAGTGGGTCTCCTCCAGTCGGGTGAGGGCCTAACTAGATCAGTAGGCTGACCTTCATCTGAGTCAGAGCCTTCTTTCGCCTGAGAGCCTTGGAACTGGGACATCACGTCTTCGTGTTTCTACAGCAGCCTGCTGGCCTTCAGACTTGACCTCGACATTGGTTCTTCCTGCTGCGGCAGCAGCTTCTGGACCTGGGGCTCAAGCTGGGACAATGGCTGTGCAGATTTAGGACTCACAAGCCTCCACAATCACGTGAGCCGATCCCGTATAAAAGCCATTTGTATTTACCCTGCTGGTCTGTTTTCTCGGGAGAATGCGGAGTCATACGGGAAGGCAGCCCCCTTTGACCTGAACAGCCTGGAATGGCCTCAGCAGAAGTAGTTACCGACAGGGAACACCTGACCATTCTCAGGACCTACAACCCAGCAGCCCTTTTCGTGTCTAGATCTACAACTAGATTGAAATCACAGCAACTCTCAAAAACAAAGTGCTAGTTGTGGCTCAGGAGGAGGGGTGAAACACACCAAAAAGAACTGAAAGATTTGAAAAACAGAAAGCCAGAGGGTGTATGTGAGAATGGGTATTATAGGTGCATCATCAAGGTGGAAGGGATATAAAGTTAGATCATGCTCACTTTGTTGACACGGGCTGACTCATCAGGGATTCTGGGCTCAATGTTTAAGCTGAAAGAGTTACGAAGGGTTCTAAATGGTTGGGCAGTTGGTCAGCTGGCTGGACCCAAAGTGTGACCTATGTTAAATGAAGTCAAAATGCCTTATTATATTGTAGAGGATGGTATCCAAAGGCTTAAGGAGATGGTAATGGTACAATATATATATTCTATAAGAATTGCTTTCCAACCATGGAAGGACACACCTTTCACAACAGCTGTGAAAACAAAAAGGTTGTGGGGGGAACCTCAGCCTCTTTGAAAAACTCCGTGGTCTCTCTTCTTGGTAGGTCAGAAATTAGAAAGGAGACCACTGCCATTGAACTAGGATCACTAAACACAGTGGCGGTAACCGGATCCTGGGATGGCAGGAGCCACACGGTGGCAAAGACACAGTCGGCATGGTTAATATAATGAACAGTGCGGTCAAAATGGTAATCAAATTAGTCTGATTTATAGAGATTTATGTGGTTGGCCAATTATCAAGATATTTCCAGAGCAGAAATAGATGATCAGTCTATTGAATTCTTTATCTGTATAAGCAGAGGAGTTCTAAGTCTACTGAACAGAAGTCTGACTTAAATTACCGAAACGCAGAGTCAGTGCCTTCTATAAATTCCAGGTTTGAGTTGGTTACAAACCCAGGCTCCCCCACACCCTGCTATGCTGCCAAAAATATATTTAGTGTTAATCTGTCTCCCAGTCTTCCCCTAAAGGGATCCGTAGCCCTTTGCCAGGTTGACCGTACATTGGAGAAAGCGCTTTCTGGGATGTGATTTAGCCTAGCCATGTTGACACCCCTCAAAGCCATCACACCTTGCCTCCCCGTTGTCACCTGGGTAAACTGATCTCCTTAAACCATACTGCCTGACATGATAAAGCTGTTTCTATTGCAAACATGCCAGTTCTTTCCAGAACAGGATACAAAGTCCTGGGGTGATGTTCCCCTACACCTTTGTGATATAAAATTAGCTATTATGAACACAACTTATGCTAGATGATAGTAGGATAAGGCAAAGATAAAAATATTCGGTAATATTTATATCCACAATGACAAATCACACACTATTAATCAGTATAGACTTTTAGCTTCTTACAGGAAAAACGGACAGCCTAGGGGACTGCTAGAACTTTGGCACCCTGGGAGATTTCCCCTTACCATTGTCTTTCAGGGATGACCAGAGTAAGGCTGTAGAGTTTTAGGTGTCCACCCTGGATGGTACCTGCAGATCACACCGAACCCTGGGCCCATCATGCCCGAGTCTTTTGGTCAGTCAGTGTGGCTTAGGAAGACGGAGTTATGAGATGAGAGGGTGAAGATAACATAGAAATGCTGCTGTGCGTGCCTGACATTATGGCTTGGTGATGGATCAGACAATACCCAGTTCATAATGGGTAGCTCAGGGATTATGGCCCATGGGCACAAGTTCAGTCTCTAAGAAAGCCCGAAAGCTGTTTCTCAAAAGGAGAACAGTTACCTCCAGAGGATGGCGTGGCTTTGGTCTAAAACTGTAGGGCTCTGTTTTGTGATCTACCTATGGAAGCTTGCTAGAAGCTTCAAACGGCAGTCCCATCTACCTCTGACCGTTTAGACGCCTTCAGAAGCGCGGGATCTTGTGGCTCAAATGACAGAGCAGTTTGTGTGGTAGCGTGGACCTGTTGAAGAACCCTCTCTTATTCTAGTACTGCTCAGTACTGGAAGGGGTATTTTGACATGCTACAAACACTGGACCCTTAAAAATGTCACTGAGGAGGGATGCCTCTGAATTGTTTTATTACTGGCAAAGTCTCTATATTAGGAACTGTACTTCTTAGAGGTAGTGAAAAGAATACAGCCTCAAGAAATAGGCATGTCTAGGTTTGACTTCTGGCTGTAGCACTTGGTAGCTGTGTGACACTGGAAAAGTTACCTAACCTCTTATAGCTCTAATTTTCTTGTCTATAAAATGGACATAGTAACAGAAGTCTTCTAGGGTTGTTGTGAGAAATACGATACTATATACAAAACACCTTGATAGTATGGGGTACACATTTATCACTGAAGATGTTAGTTCCTCCTTCTGCCATGCAGAATCACCCATACAAATGTTTGGGTAACAGGTGATTTTCAGTCTGCAGCTGACTCTGCCATCAGTTAGACCTAGTTGGCTGTGGGAGTTTTTACTGTGTCAACTTGGCTCACCTGCTATTATATTGCCCAGAGTCCTTTTTCTGTCTGGTCTTATCATAGTGGTTTTGTACTTTGCCTGGTAAGCTCAGCTCATGATACTTTTCCAAGAATTCCTTTCCTATATGGTGTCAGGTATAGTTGGCCGAAAGAGAGATTTTCAGGAGACCTGAAAAGCAGAAGCATGACCTGCCATTACACTCTGAAGGTCTTTGAGGTCTGAGGCAATGAGAGGCTGATGGAGATGGCCAGTAGGTTACAGTTTGTGCTTGTTTTCTCCTGATCTGCATTCATCTCGTCTCGACTGGTGGTACTCTGACCAGGAGGCCCCGGCTCACCCCCCCATTCTTGGGCTAGGTGTTCACAGAAGTCAGTGCACGGAGCTAGTGGCTCTACAGAGACCAGCTTTTTTTTGTGGCCCCACTTTAAGGGACGGATTGGTTGAGCTACCACACTTTCCTGAAACTTGCCTTTTCTAATGTTTAGGAAGATTTCTGATTTTGAACTCTCCTTTTTAGACCTTTACTTTCCCAGCTCTTCCAGCGTTTGTGTAAGGTCTCATTCCTAAATAGGGTCCTTATTCCTTAATGTAATATATATCTTGAGTTTCCTTCCCTGACTAACAGACTCTGCTGTCCAGTACAGTGGCCAGCTGTTAGCCGCACGTGCCTACTGAACCCCTGAGGTGGGGCTAGTCTGAATTGAGACACACTGTGTGGAATAAATACCAGATTTTAAAGACTTAATACAGAAAACACAGTATCTATTATTCTAAAACTAATTTGATATTAATTCTATATTAAAATGATAACATGAGGGGCGCCTGGGTGGCTCAGTGGGTTAAAGCCTCTGCCTTCAGCTCAGGTCAAGATCTCAGGATCCTGGGATGGAGCCTCACATCGAGCTCTCTGCTCAGCACGGAGCCTGCTTCCCCACCCCCCTGCCTGCCTCTCTGCCTACTTGTGATCTCTGTCAAATAAATAAATAAAATCTTTAAAATAAAAGATAACATGTTGAATGTAATCAGGTTAAGTACATTATTAAAATGTGTTTCTTGTCACTTTTACATGTAGCTGTTGGAATATTTAAAATTACATACAGAGCTCACATTATAAATTTCTCTGACAGCACGAATCTAAGTCTTTTTATTATATAGAGATGCTTTTTATGTGCTGGTGGCTACAAGGAGGATTTTCCTTTCTTTATCCATCATCTTATTATATCCGGGGTAGGTGTTGCTGTGGAATGAAATAAACATCTTCCAGGCATCTAGAGCTAGATGGAAGGACTCAAGGTTTGGTGGTGGTTAGGTGGAGTTGAAAAGCCATGTGAGTGCTTTGCCTCTAATATATTATATAGGTTTGTATGAAATTTTGTGGATTAATGTGGGAATCCAAATATTACTATAATTCTTTTTTTCTATGATGAAACATATTCTAATTCCCAAGAAAAATAAACGTAGAAGGAAGATTTAGTGAAAATAACTTGTTCTTAGTTGAAGACTGTTACTATATTAGGAAACCAAACATGGAAGAATATGTTATAAAATATTTAGTGCCTGTAAAATATGAGCTTTGGACTGCCAAATATTTAAAAATTGCTCTTATTATTCTATCAAGAATAGCCTATGTAAAGAATATTTTAATTACAGTTGAAAATTATATAAATAGTCTATAACTCCTTTCTTGTCTTACAGTAATGTCTAAAATATTTTAGAAACAAATCTAGTAGGAGATGTTTGAGCTTAAGGATAATTTGATAGGATAGTCTCAGGTTTATGATCAAAGGTAAAGCTCAGTAATGTACTGAGTGAATGTTACGATTTACTGGCTAGATTATTAAGTTTATAGTACTATTATACCGAGCCATAACTGTTAGGAAAAGGAGGCCCCATTTTCTCTGGATTGGTATGGAATGGCATGCTGCTTCTAAATGGTAGGAGTGCAAAAAAATGATTCAGAGCACTCTTTGAGGTACTTATTATGTTAGATGCTTTTAAGAAATAACACTGTAATTCCAATTGTAGTGAGGTATCATTAATAGAATTTTAAATGTTAAGAAAACAAATGCCAAAAACGGTATTTATTTTATCAAACGTAAAACTCCCTGGAGAACATCGAAAATGGGAACTCCTATTCCTCAACTTTCTGAATAGTTTTATAAATACAGCAGAAAGCATTTGCTTGGTTCTCAGTAGGATGCTTTTCTCAGTGTGGCCATGTGCCAGGAGCCAAGTGCCACGATGCTACTAAATCTTGGGTTCAAACAAACTGGGACCCATGAAAGAAGAGAAGTGACTCTTCATCCTGTTGGCTAGAACACTTGACTTACAATTCGGTGTTGCCTAATGGCCCACTTAATTTTTGCTGTACTATGGCTTGTCAGCTTCAGGCAAAGTAAAATTTAGTTGTTTGTAATTAAGAACTCTACTCGTGCATGAACAATAATAAGGTGTTTGTGCCTTAATAATATCTTTAAAAAAAAATAAGACCTTTCCTATGGCCTTTTTGAAAGTAAGATTTTAAAGAGCGGAGAAGAAAAAGAAGAACACATTTACTAACAGCTTGCTTTCACTAGCATTGTCTTTTAATCCACAAATACTATTTTTTCCTTTTCCTTTTTACAAAAGAAGAAACAAAAGTAGAGAGGTTAAATAACTTGGCTGTTGCTAAATAATTGGTAAATACTGCTTTGTCTTTGCATAAATTGTTTGTCAAAGAACTTTTAGATCTGTTTCATCATTTTCTTGTGAACTGAATTTTACCCCAGAGAAATCCTCTGAGGATTTGTTTTATGGAGCATAGTTTTACAGGTGAGGAAAATGAGGAAAGAAAGGTTAAGTAAGTTTTAGTCCTGTAACTAAGGATGGTAAAGAGTTCTCTTGATTCTTGCAGTTGTAATGAATAGTAAGAATTTGAGGTAAGAAGAAATGTCACAGTATATTTTATTATATATCTCCAGAAGTGGTGATATTAGTGATAAGGAAGATCTCACATTTGTTCTCTTCAGATAGATTCTAGATAAAGATATCAAGGCCAAAGTTTGGGTATTGGGGGAAAAAATAGGGAAAAGAGGAGAAATAGTTTTTTCCTTTAAAAAAAGGGGTGGGAGGGGTGCCTGGGTGGCTCAGTGGATTAGGCCTCTGCCTTTGGCTCAGGTCATGATCTCAGGGTCCTGGAATCAAGCCCGGAATCGGGCTCTTTGCTCAGCAGGAAGCTTGCTTCCTCCTCTCTCTCTGCCTGCCTCTCTGCCTACTTGTGATCTCTGTCTGTCAAATAAATAAATAAAATCTTTAAAAAAGGGGGGGAGGGAGTCTGATTTGTGGATTTTAAATACTTACATACTGCTGCCACCAAGAAATTTCAGAAGCTTATTCAATAGAATTATATAAAATTATAGCATAACTCATAATTCCCATATATTGGATAATATATGGTATATATATTATATATATAATATATAAATATATATAAATATATAAATACTGGTATAGTACTGTATAGTACTATATACTATAGTATAGTACAATTCTCACATGCTAAAACAATGAGAAATTTATCTTTTGGGAACAGTTACTGTAATGACAGGGATGCAAGATCCATTTGAGGTTTTTGAGTTCCTGGTTTTTCTAAGTGTGGCTCCTGGGCCAGGAGATCCATACCACCTGATAGCTTATCAGCAATGAGGAAACTCAAGCCTACCCCGCCCCTTCTGAAAAATATGCGTTTTAACAAGACTTAATGTGGGCATATGAAGGCTTAAGAAGTAATGCTGAGGTTCACTTTTGACCGAGGTTGATTTTAACACTATATATACTTACCTACAAATATTGGGATCAGAAGAGATACCAGTAGCATCCATTTAGTCCTGCAGAATTTGTGAAACAGGACTACATACTTTTTTTTTTTTGACACGTTAAAATTTTTTTAAATGAGAAAATTAAATTGCATTGTAGCTACACTGTTATGTTTTAAAAATCTTCTATGGAATTCACAGCTAGGTACCTATTAATCTTCTGTTGTAAGGGAAATGAAAAGTCAAGGACTGTAGCTTACTCTTAGTTACATCTCATACCTACATTAATATCTATCATGGTGTTATTAATTATAGTCACTTAATTGCCCTTTTGTTTTCCTTCAACAAATGGTAAGACCTGCTTCCAAAACCAGAATGCTTTTCTGCACTCTTATCCAAATACCTTCCTCATCAGTCTCCTTCCCTCATATTTGAGGAACATCACCAGTGGACCAGAGCACTATTCTTCGTGGAGCCAAGATGGAACCTCAGAATCCTTCTCAATAAAGGTAGCCACAATAAACCAATCTAAGTTTGCAAACAGAATGAAAGCTCTTATCAAATGTAGTATTGCGTATTACACCATGTCCTGCAGATACTGTTTTTCATTGGTATAAGCAATGAAAATTGTTACAAAGTGTAAGTAGTTAATTCCTGCATTCTTGATTCAGATCATCTCTTACATTCCCAAAGCTCCTTTAGCAGTATTACAACCAGTCTTTAGCCAATGTCCCAGCTTCATCAAATTTTATCAGATGCCACAGACAGTAAAATCACAGGTCTTGAAATCCCTCATAAATGAAGATAAATCAATCACTTTTAACTTTGTGTGACTTTGGTCACATCACTTCTCATCCTCACCAGTAACATGAGGTTAACATCATCATATTCTAAGTGTACTGAAGAGATTAAATTAGTTAATATGTTAATGGCACCAGCTAAGTATCTAAGATAGAACAGTTATGTAAATAAGCGTTATCCTTTCTCACTTCCCTTTTCCTCTTAATGGTTTTGTTGGTAGACGAGGTGACACATGTAAAGCAATGAAAATATTAACCTAGTTCTTACAATAGCAATAACCTCTTTCACTCTGCTGTCAGCAATAAAAATGGAACTTACTGGGCAGTCTGTGTACTTAGTAGGTACTCTTTAGGTGAGGCTCACAGGCTTATAAAAGTGTGAAAGTAAGAGAAACAGGACTGTGTCTTAGCAGCACTTAAATTTATTGATGGGTATGTAAGGAGAGGGAACCATAAACTTGGTGATAACAGTCCAAAAACTATCTTGAGAAGTGTTGAAATAAGAAAAATGATTCTCACAATATATCTATTGTACCATGTGAGAGATCCTGAACAAGAGTGGGAATGGCAAAGTATTTGCTTTTCTGACCCTGTAAGAGAAGCACGATTATTAGATAGATAAATGTACATTGCAGTAGACATGCTGTTCTCACAAGGATGTTAATACCATGGCCTGAAGATACTTAATGATGTTTCTCATAACATCTGTGTAAAAACTAAAAATGTATAAAAGCGATTCTTACTATAGGTGTTGTCTTCAATAAAAAAGGAAAACCAAGGCATCCTGGAGAAAAGGATACACTGATAGAACTTACTAAACGCATACAGTGAGAATTACTGAAAGTCAGAAACTACATGAAAGTCAAAGTTGAATGTGTAGGGGCGCCTGGGTGGCTCAGTGGGTTAAGCCGCTGCTTTCAGCTCAGGTCATGATCTCAGGGTCCTGGGATCGAGCCCCACAGCAGGCTCTCTGCTTAGCGGGGAGCCTGCTTCCCCCTCTCTCTTTGCCTGCCTCTCTGCCTACTTGTAATCTCTCTGTCAAATAAATAAATTTTTAAAAAAAAGTTGAATGTGTTAAAATCTTCAGACTCTTAGGCCCACTGTGCTGTCTGATGGTGTCCTCTGCATTCAACTGCAGCATCTGTGAAGAGTTGAAGACTGTCATTGCATTTAATCAGTGTATTCCTTTTTCTAAGGCATTCCTTAACAAATGATCCAGAGAAAAATCAAGTGTTTAAAAATCTCTATCTTCATTTAGCCATAGGGAAGGCATTTAAATGATAACTTATTATTAATTGGCCTTTTCTGGGGTCATATCATTTTAACTCCTTGGAAGCAAGATTCCAAGGCAGAAAGAATAGTAATAGTGGCTTTGCTGTTACATTGAGTGTTTATTACCAGAGTGACATTAGTAATAGAGCAGACTGAGAAATATTAAGCACTTTTTTTTTCATGCTTGATTTTGGTGATTCTTTGTACAACAAATTCTGATTCTTTCTATGTTTTGTCTAATTTAGATTCCCCTAGCTTCTACCGAGCATAAAGTGAATTGATTTCAGTTTGTGAAATTGTTTTTTTACAATCAAGAAATAAATCACCTGCTGAAAGAATTCAGAAATGTAACTTGGGGCGTTTTTTTAAATGCATGTGTGAGAGTATTTAACCTTCACAGTAATTAAGCTCTGGAGAAATAGAAATTGTTGATAGAGATAGCTTAGAAAATTAAACCTTACTAAGTAATACTAATTAGGGCATATCTCGGACTTCATCAGTTTCAGGATTTTTCTTTTTTTCCTTTGTTCTTTATTGGAAAATGAGTTTTTATGTGGTGGATCTGTGAAAAACACTAAACAAGAACAGCATACAATTTGTTTTACTCTAAAGCTCATGTATTTATACATTTATTTTTCTTCATTAATTTATTATCTATTGAATGGTGACTGCATGACAGATTCCAGAAGAAAATGGTTTCTTCTTATCTCAGGTTTTCTCTGGCTTCTAATAAATTGGGAGCTCTAGGAAATGCTGCACTTCTTAATATTTGGCAGCTTGTAGCTCCATTTGCATATAATTTAAATATTTTAAAGTAAAATTAGAAATTTATATTTTTAAAGTTACTTTTAATATGCCAAATGATGTTATTCTCAGACTAAGACTCATATAGCCCATCTAGAATGTTCCTCCAGACTATGCTTTCTTTTTTTTTTTTAAAGGGTATTTAAGGGTATTATTTTTATTTGTACTTAGTTTGTAGATACAGATCTATAAACTGATATTATCACTGAGCTACTATAATCATATTGGGAATCAAATCTGTTTCTCTGAGAACTCTCTTATCTGTTATACTACTAAGTTTGCTTCATGTATAGTTAGAATCATTTATTTATTTACTTACTTACTTACTTTACTTACTTACTTACTTACGTAGGCCCCATGCCCAGTGTGAAGCCCAGTGCAGGGACTGAACTTATGGAGATCAAGACCAGAGCTGAGCTCAAGAGTTGGACACTTAACTGACTGAGCCATCCAGGTGCCCCTTTAATCAACTTTTTAATTTAGTAATGAGTAAAAGCACATTTGCTAGAGACGATAAACCAGGAATTGCTTGGGAAATGGCTGCAGTTCATTTTAAAGTTATTAAGATATTGCCCCCCAATCTGTTTTGTTAATTTTTCAGTCCTGACACGTATTACCCCCACTTGGAGCAATAAATTATAAATACCCATTTTTATTTCTGTAAGATAATACTGAGGTTTGTAAAAAATATTGTTTTACCACGATATTAGTTATATGCCACTAGACTAAGCATAATTTGTCTATTTTGATACATGAGCAAAAACTGATGCTTCTAAAATGTATTTAGTTTTCTGCTTTCTAGATTTGATAGGGTCTAGTGGACACTGCTATTTCCTTTCATAGACATAATTTTAAAAACAGTAACAGTGTAGAATAAAAATCTGTTATTCTATGAACATCACATATAGGTGCTTTTATTCAAATACACTTAGTTGTAATTAGGCCAAATTTGGACTTTTCCTAGACTGAACTCTTGATGCCTCGGCAGTGACAATTTGATGGTGATATTTTTAGTGCCATGACAGTTTCACTTTCCTTATGTAAAAGTATGTTCACTGCTTTATCAGATATATGATAGCACAGTGTAGGAATGTTGTTCATAATCAAAACACTCCTCATAGGTTACACAAAGACCACCTTAATTACTGAAATAAACCTTGGGTGCCTTAGTTTTTTCACTTGTGAAAGTGGGGTACTAGTGTTGTTTCCTATTCTGGAATAATTTAGATTTCCTTATTATTTTTTTTAAATTAAGGGAAAAACCAATTCCAAGGCTTATAATACTATAATAATAATAAGAAATGCCAGTTTTTTTTTGTATATACTCATAAGCCTATTTCCAAAAATTCCTTATTCCAGATATTAAATTACTTAATAAGAAAGAAAAAATGTAAAAGCCACTCTTTATTGCACCTGTACGATATATTTAACAATCTCTGTGTTAAACAAATCACTAAAGTAGTTACATTTTGGACATGCATTGTTCTTTAAACTACTGAAAGTAAATATTTTAATTCTTCAGGTGAGTAATCCTGTAATTTGGAAAGGATTAACACATCTCTTTCTATTGGGGGTCTTTCACATTTACTATTCTGTTCTTACAATAAATAAAAATGTTGCATTAATGCTATTATTAGGTCTGTTTAAAGAATAGCCAGCTTTTTTGATAATAGAACAGAAAATAAGTAGAGATAATTGGAAACCAAAACTGAATATACCCTGCTAGATTAATTCCCAGAAAGTATAATTTATATTTAATGCACATAATTTGCCTAAGAATAAGTGGTGATTGACTAAATATTTTTTCAGCAAAGATACTATCTACCCAGATTATCATTTCATTTTGTATTTTTCCTACTTTTCAGTGGAGGGAAGACCTCAGTCTTTACAATTAAGTATAAAAGCAATATTATAAAATTAGAGCCCATAAATCCTAAACCAGGAGGAATTATGAAATTAATTATGAAATTAATAGTGCATTGTTGCTAAGTGCTAGACAGACTAGCTTCTCAGTAAACTGTAGTTCATTGCATGAAAAACATTAATAAATAAGTCCATTATTCTCATACTTTCTATAAACACCAACAATTTATATAATGCAACATTACAAAAACTTCAAAACACATTTTTAAAAAGGTTTAATTGCTATCTACATCATTTGTGATAGTTCAACTGTAGTAAGATATGAAAATTCCTAAAACGGAAAGAAAAAATAGCAAAGAAAGCAGAAAACAATGAATCCAATGACCCAGTTCACTGAATAAATATAGATGATCACCATATCCATGTCAAACCACCATCCACGGCTATCATCCTCAAAGTGCAGATAATCCATCCTGTGTGCACCATGTGGGAATTGCCTTCTTGTAACTGGAGCTGCACGTCTATGGAAACCTACAAGATGCATCAACACATTATTGTAAAGCGCATGGAATTCAGGTATGTGCTCAGAAAGGAAGCTGTGTTATGAACACTGGAACCGTGAATAGAGCATATCTTGATGTCACTGAGTGAAATATTGTATTCCTAACAGTTTTTTTCCCCCCAATGATAAACAATAGTCAGAGTCTCTTTTAGTTATGGGTTTTAAGGGTAGGATCAGTAAAATTAGCAAAGAGTATGGGGTATGGAGTCAGGAGACCTATTCTTGTTTTGTCAAAGAGTATGGGGTATGGAGTCAGGAGACCTATTCTTGTTTTGTCACTCTCTTTGGGTCTCTGACTGCTCATTTATACCATCTAATGACTTAATCACAACGGATCCTCACAAATTTTTAAATTATTTTCACAGGTGAGCAATTTCTACATTTGAACTCGATTCAGGTTGTATTGTCACAACTGCTCTTTGTAACTAGTGATCACCAACTTAACCTTTTATCTCATACCTTGAGAATTTTATTGGTATTTGAATAAAATTCTATGAAGAAAATATCTCGTTTTAGCACTGAAAAAACTGGACATACAAAATGGTACACCTTTGAAGAAATTTAGGTTTAATTTTTATAAATTTTAAAGCATGGGCTTACTTAAGGAGATTGGTATGTAAAAAGCCAATCTCAAAATCTCTAGCAACAACCTTGAAGAAAATGCACGGGGTATGTGAACGTGAAATGTTAGCAGTAAGTCAAGGTGCTATGGGGGTACTTCTGCAATGGACATAAATCTATTCCCAACCTGATTATGATTCAGGCTTCTCTAGTTTTCACATACAGATAGTTTTTTTTTTCTGTTATATTCTGTCATATGGTGTTTAGATTGGCTCTAGCTGGTTTTTCATGCCCTTGTCTGCTCTTTGCTGGTGATGTCAAGAGAGACATGAAGCTCTAAAACGAAAGCACTGCTTAAGAACATAGGAGAAGGAGAAACTATAACAGGAACACAGGAATACATAAAATCATTTAAATTGAAAACAACATAGAACCTGGACCTGCCAATTGATATTTCACTATGAGATGTTAGTTTGTAAAAACCCCTCTTGCTATGGTAAAAGTCACATCAGTGGTTGAAAGGATATGAGAAATGCAACCAGTCAGTCATTTGATTGGACTCCAAGTGCCAGAAAATTATAACCAACCAACCAACCAACCAACCAGCCATCAAACAAACAAAAATACAAACAGACCAAAAATGACCTACTGTATCCTTTGGCTACTCAGGGCTCTGAAACTCAACTAGTATACTACAGAAGACAACTAGATCTGATCAGAAGTGTTTAGTAAAGGGACTAATTTTACCAGAAATTAATGCACTCAGTATTTAATAGTAGTAGGTGTGAAATTGGGGAGGAGTCAAGATGGCGGAGAAATAGCAGGCTGAGACTACTTCAGGTAGCGGGAGATCAGCTAGATAGCTTATCTAAAGATTGCAAACACCTACAAATCCAACGGGAGATCGAAGAGAAGAAGAACAGCAATTCTAGAAACAGAAAATCAACCACTTTCTGAAAGGTAGGACTGGCGGAGAAGTGGTTCCAAAGCGACGGGAAGATAGACGGCGGGGGGAGGGGCCGGCTCCCGGCAAGCGGCGGAGCAACGGAGCACAAAATCAGGACTTTTAAAAGTCTGTTCCGCTGAGGGACATTGCTCCAGAGGCTTAACCGGGGTGAAGCCCACGCGGGGTCAGCGTGTCCTCAGGTCCCGCAGGGTCACAGAAGGATCGGGGGTGTCTGAGTGTCGCAGAGCTTAGAACGGGGAAGCCGGCTACAGAGCCGAGGAGTGAGCTCTAAGCTCGGGTTTACCTTGAACCGCTCGCAGGCTCGGTCAGCTCGGAGCGCGGCCAGAGGCCAGGGTGACAGGAGCAATTGGGTGCTGTTCTCTGAGGGCGCACTGAGGAGTGGGGCCCCAGACTCTCGGCTCCTCCGGGCAGGAGACTGGGAGGCCGCCATCTTCATTCCCGTCCTCCGGACTCTACGGAAAGCGCTCAGGGAACAAAAGCTCCCGAAAGCAAACCCGAGTGGATTACTCAGCCCGGCCCCTGGTAAGGGCGGTGCAACTCCGCCTGGGGCAAAGACACTTGAGAATCACTACAACAGGCCCCTCCCCTAGAAGATCAACAAGAAACCCAGCCAGGACCCAGTTCACCCACCAAGGAGTGCAGTTTCAATACCAAGGAGAGCAGCGGAATTCCAGAGGAGGAGAAAGCAAAGCATGGGACTCATGGCTTTCTCCCCATGATTCTTTAGCCTTGCAGTTAATTTAATTTTTTTTTTCTTTTTCAATTTTTTTTTCTCTTCTTCTGCTAAATTTTTTTTAACTTTTACCCTTTTCTTTTTTAACGTTTTTTAACTAGTTTATCTAATATATATATATATTTTTTTCCTTTTTATATTTTTTCATTATTGGTTTTTTTTAATTTCTTTTTTTTTTCTTCCTTTCTGAACCTCTTTATATCCCCTTTCCCCTCCTCACGATTTGGGATCTCTTTTGATTTGGCTAAAGCATATTTTCCTGGGGTTGTTGCCACCCTTTTAGTATTTTACTTGTTCCTTCATATACTCTTATCTGGACAAAATGACAAGGTGGAAAAATTCACCACAAAAAAAAGAACAAGAGGCAGTACCAAAGGCTAGGGACCTAATCAATGCAGACATTGGTAATATGTCAGATCTAGAGTTCAGAATGACGATTCTCAAGGTTCTAGCCGGGCTCGAAAAAGGCATGGAAGATATTAGAGAAACCCTCTCGGGAGATATAAAAGCCCTTTCTGGAGAAAGAAAAGAACTAAAATCTAATCAAGTTGAAATCAAAAAAGCTATTAATGAGGTGCAATAAAAAATGGAGGCTCTCACTGCTAGGATAAATGAGGCAGAAGAAAGAATTAGTGATATAGAAGACCAAATGACAGAGAATAAAGAAGCTGAGCAAAAGAGGGACAGCTACTGGACCACGAGGGCAGAATTCGAGAGATAAGTGACACCATAAGATGAAACAACATTAGAATAATTGGGATTCCAGAAGAAGAAGAAAGAGAGAGGGGAGCAGAAGGTATATTGGAGAGAATTATTGGAGAGAATTTCCCCAATATGGCAAAGGGAACAAGCATCAAAATCCAGGAGGTTCAGAGAACCCCACTCAAAATCAATAAGAATAGGTCCATACCCCGTCACCTAATAGTCAAATTTACAAGTCTTAGTGACAAAGAGAAAATCCTGAAAGAAGCCTGGGAAAAGAAGTCTGTAACATACAATGGTAAAAATATTAGATTGGCAGCAGACTTATCCACAGAGACCTGGCAGGCCAGAAAGAGCTGGCATGATATATTCAGAGCACTAAACGAGAAAAACATGCAGCCAAGAATACTATATCCAGCTAGGCTATCATTGAAAATAGAAGGAGAGATTAAAAGCTTCCAGGACAAACAAAAACTGAAAGAATTTGCAAACACCAAACCATCTCTACAGGAAATATTGAAAGGGGTCCTCTAAGCAAAGAGAGAGCCTAAAAGTAGATCAGAAAGGAACAGAAACAATATAAATAACAGTCACCTTACAGACAATACAATGGCACTAAATTCATATCTCTCAATAGTTACCCTGAATGTTAATGGGCTAAATGCCCCAATCAAAAGACACAGGGTATCAGAATGGATAAAAAAACAAAACCCATCTATATGTTGCCTACAAGAAACTCATTTTAAACCCGAAGACACCTTCAGATTTAAAGTGAGGGGGTGGAAAAGAATTTACCATGCTAATGGACATCAGAAGAAAGCAGGAGTGGCAATCCTTGTATCAGATCAATTAGATTTTAAGCCAAAGACTATAATAAGAGATGAGGAAGGACACTATATCATACTCAAAGGATCTGTCCAACAAGAAGATCTAACAATTGTAAATATCTATGCCCCTAACGTGGGAGCATCCAACTATATAAACCAATTAATAACAAAATCAAAGAAACACATCAACAATAATACAATAATAGTAGGGGACTTTAACACTCCCCTCACTGAAATGGACAGATCATCCAAGCAAAAGATCAACAAGGAAATAAAGGCCTTAAATGACACACTGGACCAGATGGACATCACAGATATATTCAGAACATTTCATCCCAAAGCAACAGAATACACATTCTTCTCTAGTGCACATGGAACATTCTCCAGAATAGATCACATCCTCGGTCCTAAATCAGGTCTCAACCCATATCAAAAGATTGGGATCATTCCCTGCATATTTTCAGACCACAGTGCTCTGAAGCTAGTAGGTGTGAAATTTTTTGTGAGTGTGTACTTGTCAGTGCTTACGTTTTGGTACCAGAAAAAGCTAAAGAAAACATCATCTATATGGATAAAGGGAACATCTAGTGGAAACACCACCATGGGATCCTTCCCAGGCAGCTGGTGGCTCTTTGATCTCAGTTTTTAGCTGAAGTGTTTGAGAGCTGCCTTACAGCACAGGAACACATGTGCAGGGAGGAACTTTCCTGGCGGGGGGGTCCTAAATGTAGAGCACTTCAGGAAACCATAAAACTGCCACAATGGTCCTGATTTTAGCTGGTCGGGCCAAATGGCCACTTGCATTGCTATGTGTTTGTGGATTTTTTGGTCCCTATAGTGAAGGTAATCACCAGTCGGTGCCTGAAGGTGACCAACATCAGAGGCAGCCTACAAGTCCCAAGCTGATATCTTGTAGACATTAGGATCCTGGTGCCCAATTCTCAGGCCAAGGTGATCAGAGGGTGATAGGATCATTTTGTTGGACCCCAGTGGCTGTACAGTTGGGTGAGGATATCCTTGCAGATCAAAGCCTCTAGGGATTCACCCTCACTATTACCAGCAACCCATCGCTGCACCAGCTTCCACATGGATACCTTCTCTGACAGGTTAGTGGCTATTGTTCACACAGAAGCCAGTGCCCCCAAAAGCTCACAGTTGTGTATTGCACAGGCCACTCACTGACAGTATAGACCCCTGGACTTGAGACTCCTTGGGGGTGACTGGTGTTGGACTCCAATGTGGCTGCTGCAGCCCCAACTTAGCTCTAGTGTGTAATGTGTGCACAGGTGCCACCCCCAAGGGTATAGAGGCCTTCCAAACACTCTGACACAACCTTCCTCCCACCTTATTAAGGGAGCCATTCTTCCTATGGCTTCCCTGGACAAAGCTAAAATCCCATCTGTCCTGAGACTGACCTTGCTAGTCATGTTTCAGATGTTCTAGACCTCAATTTCAGGCAGTGAAGTAGACCCTTCCACTCTGTCTACAGCTATGGGTTGATCTATACATACAGCAATCTGGACGAAAGACAGAGTACAGCAGGAGCGAGATGGAGGAATTTAGGACCAGATTACATGTATCTACAGAAAGAGACATAAGATAGAACCTATGGAGGCAAATGCAGATGGAGATAAAGGTGTATCTGTGTATATATCTAACTGGCAAATAGAATTCTTTTCTGATTTGCAGACTCTGAACATAAAGGTGTTGGAAAGTGGGCCTTAAATGAAGAAATTCAAAATCTCTCATCTCCCAGGGTAAAATGTTAATATTTTGAGGCAGAATTAAAAAAACAAGGAAATAAACTGCTGGCACCCACATTAAAAAAAAAAAAAGTGGTAGTTCTTGTATGACTAAATGAAAGTATTACTGAGAAATATTACATCTCCTTGTGAAATACTGTACTTTTTTTCGGTAATATGTACCTAATTATTTAGAGCTTGAACATAAGCTTGCCCAATGGAAACATCTCTTGGTTGACCAATACATAGTTTCAGAGTCTTCTAAAAAAAAAAAAAAATCAAATTTCAAAGGACTGATAATCTGATCGTAATCTTTGGTTTTTACTTACTAATGCCTACTTTAAGTATTTCTGTCCTTATTAGTCTTAGTGGGGACAATACACTAAACTATGGAAAGGCTATAATTTTGGTAGCTGCTAGTAACTCTGGTGATAAAGGTTCTGTGAGGCTCAAGCTTTAAGCAGATTCTCATTCATCCATTTTAACAATGGAAGAACACTAAACATGCTTCAGATCAAGCTGCTTATTCTGATGGCAAGGTTACACTCACTTGGGTAGTAGTATTTAAAGTCAAACTTCTTTGATCAAAGATAATTCTAGATAACTGTTTATAAGATTAATATTTAAGAAAAGTACATAGTTAAGTCATATGGACGTCTTAATTTTTGTAATCAATGAACATGCAATAACTTTCCATTTAGTTGTGTCTTTTCCGATTACTTTCATCAATATTTTATAATTTTCAGTAAATTATATTTCTTACATTATGTAGATGTAAAACATGAAATTAAAAAGGATGAGATAAAGGGGAAATGGTAAATTAGAGGGCCATATTTCAAATAGGTTTGTAATAATTCATAATGTTTTTGGCTGACTTCCTATCACATTTTATTTTTAAATTATTAATTTTTATTGCTTATAAAACGTTTACAATAGGATGATGTTTCTTCCTGTTTTTTTTGGTTGCTTTGTTAGTATTAAGTCTCTTGTGTACTTTGCACTAATATTTATCTAAAACTAGATAATATAATGTAAAATCCATTTAACTGGGCATATGCAAACTTCAACATATTTTAACAGATAGAAAACACACCAACGAAGTCCGTCCTTCTGTTATTCGACTTCCAGTTTTCCTCAGCCAACATTATATACCATCATAACCTCTAAGTAAGAATGCCACTGTTAGTCTTCACTCAATATTATTAAAACTTAACTTCTGTTTAGATAAGTAGAATATATTCTTTTATGTTCTCTTCCCACATTCCAGTGGGTTGCTTTGTACCCACCTGGGGGGGTATTCTTTTTTGGAGAGCATATTAAGGGAATTTCATCCCAACAGGTTTTTAAGACTAACCACCATTCTCTAAACTGTAGTCATTATTTTAAGAGAAAAGGGGGTCTTTCTGTTAGTATAGGAGGGAGGGGAAGTGGGAAAAGTTTTTCACACATTCAAAGATTAGCCTAATACATAAACACAAATATTTCCAAAGTAGCTGATATTCCTTTTCAAAGCTTCTTCACAAATAGAGGCTGGAGAATAGGTAGCACTATTATTGGAAATTATTATTATATAACAAAGTGATTTTTCTGACCTAAAGGATTATTTATAAACCTTAGATGTTTCAGATTTAAGTTTCACTAGGTTGGGTCAAAGGAACGGTTGGTATTAATGGAATAGCCCTAGAAAAAAGTAGGGCTAAGAGAAGACATGGCACAAAAGACGAAGCATTATGGGTGGGGAGATCATATGTGCTGGTTTCCCCAGGACAGTCTCAGATTACTTTTGTTGTCCTGGTAGAAGTACTAATAGAGTGCCTCTCATTCTGAAAGTGTTCTCATTAATGCTAATTTTCAGCTCTGAACACCACAAAGACTCAGGCAGTAAGTTTTTATAGGTAAGGTGAATAAGGATCATTGCTTAATATTAATTTCTTTTTCAAGAGAGAGAGAGAGAGATGGGGAGAGAGAGGGAGGGTCAGAGGGAGAGAAGATCTTAAGCAGTATCCATGCCCAGAGTGGAGCCTGATGAGGGGCTTGATCTCATGATCCAAGCTGAAATCAAGATAGCCACTTAACCCCCTGAGCCACCCAGGTACCCCTTAAATTTTTTTTTCTAGGTGGGGAGTTAGTAAGTAGGTTTTTGTAAATATTTTGGGATTTTCAAAGCTATACATTGGATGGGATGATTGTAATTTCTCAATCAAAATCTGATGAAAGGAAAATCACCTCACAGATATTGTTACTTGGTACATATTAGATTATGACATCAGAAGAATTGCAAGAATACTAACCAGTGATTAATTCCAGTAATCAGTAACTGAATCCCCTGTAAAATGATCACAAGGAAAGGACCTAATCACTGGGCTACCATGAGGATTAGATGAATTAATACATATAAAGCACAGGCCTGGTCCATTATCAAGGTTCAGTGCATGTCAGATTTTTCTTCTTACATTATTATTACTATTGTTACTATTAATATGTGGAAGAAGCTACCTTTTCTTGCCAGAGCTTGTTCTTCATATTATGTCTATCTTTTCTGGATAAATCAATGAGTTGACCATTGATGGTTCAAACAAAATGGTTTCTAACTGTTTAAGTATGAGTTGATTTCTTCAAGGCAGTGGGTAATTTTAAGTATACTCTCAGGGTATCAGACACTGAGACTATGAGATCTACTCAACATTTATAGAGGGCATATTTACGATCTGTTAGTCGCTGAGGATTTTAAGGTATTTTAGGAAACTATTAGGAAACATTATTATATATTATATATATAATATATATTAAGAAACAAAGGTATTTTAGGAAACTAGGAGTCTGGAGCAGTGTTTCCTAATCTTTTTTTTTTTTTTTTTTAAGTTAGCACCCCCATAAGGGGAAAAATAAGTTAAATTTAAATTTATGTATTCTAATCAATAACCTAAACCTACTTTCTTCCTAATGAGAGATAATAAATAGGAAAGAATAGGATTTTGTCAGGTACAGTTAAGCTTTTGAGGGCCACAAACCAAAGTATTGCCTAGGATTTTTTGGTGGCCCCCCAAACCAATCTTTGCCCCCAAAAATCCTAGGATGGCCTAGGAGACAGTATACCTAAAACCATCCTAATAGTGAAATATATATATATATATATATATATATCACTATATATATATATATAGTGATATAGGCAACTACTTTATTCCAAGAGCATTTGGACTGGAATTAATGGAGTGAAAACTTCTGCACCAGGAATTCACTTTTACATGGACTTAACCACAACCTATTACTGGTGAAAACCAATAATAATTAGTCTGGTATTCAGACATGGCTTAAAGAGTATCTAATTATTAGTACTTCTACCTGTGCTATTTTAAAGTAAAGAACACAGTAAAAACATAAACTTCATACTCCCCCCACCCCAATATATTACAGGGAAAAAAAGCACAGTGCAGGGAAAATCATCTTCATCAAGAGATCAGAAAATTTGGATTCTTGTGCCAATATTAAACATAACCATTTGGTCAAGTCAAAATAGTGTCTCTGTATCTTGCAAGATGTTCATATGGTTTTCCTTCTTTAATCTGTTAAGGTGATGAATTCACACAGATTTTTTAAAAATGTTGAATAATTTAAATCTATTAAAGTGATGAATTAAAGTGACAGCTTTTCCAATGTTTTATCATTCCTTCATACCTAGGACAAATTACATGTATTCATGATACTCACTTTCATATACCGATGAATTCAGCTTTATATATTTTATATGGAATTTTTATGCCTATGTTTGTAAGGAAGATTGGTGTATAATTTTCTGTTTTATGTTATTTTTGCCTGGTTTATTATTATTTTATTGGCTTTTTAAAATATGTTGGCAAATGGGTGACAATTCTACATGGGTCTCTGTGTGTCTGCGTATCTTGTAAACAGAAATAATGACTGCTTCTATTCTGTACTGTTTCTTGAAAGATATTCCTATAGCACACAATCTTGGCAGACAGGATGTTCCCCTTTGGGAACATACTATATTTGAAATATATAAAATAATTATAATATATAAAATAATTATAAAATAATTGAATTTTGGGGCACCTGGATGGCTCAGATGGTTGAGTATCTGACTTTTGATTTAGGCTCAGGTCGTGATCTCAGTGTCGTGAGATTAAGCCCCGCACTGGGCTCCGTGCTGAGCATGGAGCCTGCTTAAGACTTTTCTCTCTGCCCCCACCTCCTGCTTGCACTCTCTCTCTTAAAAAAAAAATAAAAATTAGAAAAAGAACTAAATTTTATGAGCTCAGAGCTCTCCAGGTAACACAACCCAGTGTGTGTGTGTATCTGTAATGTCCTAGGAGAAAAAGGGATCAGGTATCCATCATCAATTCTACTGTTTTGACTAATGTTGTGAGTAACAGACCATCCTTTGTTTCTGCCCCAGGAATCTTACACTTTTTGCAAACATCCATGAAAGTGGAAGAATAATTTGTTAGCTTGCTAATAGGGTAAAATCTCAGACCCTTAAGAGTTCTCAACATTTACAGTCTTGTGTTCTTTTTACTCTATGAAACGATGTGCATAAAATTACAATCCTTGATGGTTTGGTGAATCTAGCCTATAAAACCATTTGGGCCTGTTGTCTTTTCAAGTTTAGGGGTAAATTTTTAAATTCCAATTCTTTACTAGTTTGTCAGTTTCTTTATTAATAGCCAGTCTGTTAATGTTTTCTAAGGTTTTCCTAAGTTGTTTTTCCATTTTCATATATTATCCATTCAATCCAAGTTTTTAAACATATTGGACTAAAATTTGCATAATTGTGGTACATTTAGTGCTCCACGCAAATAATCTGGTCTTCTGAGTACGTCGTTTATTTTGTACTTCTCTGCTGCTGAGAAGGTTAGGCATGGCCATGAGACTTGACCAATGAAAATGACTGTTCAAACAAAATATTCTGCATTGCTTCTGGGTAGAGCATTTATCAGTTTGAAAGGCTGCAGCAGTCTTTTCCCTTCCTCCCTAGCAACTACCAAAATACCAGACAGACTGCTCAGTTAGCTTCGGTCATAAAGCTTAAGATGATGTGGCACAGAGGACTCAGGAGTTAAGGGAAAATTATTTCAACATCACTAGGCATTCTGATTGAGAATCACAAAATAATCTATAAAGCTATTCAAGAAAAGGATGATAATCCCTAAAGTTGAATCTGACTTCTTCCCCGCCCCCCCTCTTTTTTTTCTTCATGTGTGAAAGTACTCTTGGAGAAATTTCATTGTGTGAAACTGAAGAGTGACAAAGGACTGTGGAGAAAATCTCCAAGTCAGAGTTAGGTTGAGAAAAAATACAAAGAAGAAACCACATTCTAGAATCTCAAACAGATACTTCTGCCATTTTATAGATTCTATTTTCTAAAAACAATTTTACCTCTGAAGGATTTTTCTCCTATCCTAGAAGATAAAGGCCATCACTCCCTGCCCCTCCGTATGGTTTAAGTTTACATTCACCATCAGAGACTATAAATAAGGTAGGCTCCATTATTTTGAAGACTCTTTCAGAGACATAAAGGTTGTGCACAATTATCTCATATATTTTTTCAATTTTAGCAACTTTCACAGTGCTTATACTGGATACTAAATGTGTTTGCTGAATGGATGGATGAGTGAGTGCCTGTATATAAGGAAAGACATCAGAAAATAGAATGAATAATTAGCCTGTTTTTCCAGAATGTTTCAAATCAGGCCTCCCAAATATATTTTTAGCAGGAACGGAATATTATTATGAATGTATTTGAGATGCATTTTGTAGCTCTTAAGAAAAAATATTCTTTAGAAGTTAGTTCAGAGAGCACTGAAATTAGTATTAAAAGGGAAAGAGTCATCTGTCATATTCCAAGCATTGGGCAAAGCCTCAGATATATCACTGAACAAGACAGACACGCTGCATGCTCAGAGCTTAAACTCTGGTTTCGGAATGAACAACGATGACAGACTACTACCGATTGATTCTTATTTTACAGTCATTGCAATAAGTATCAAATTCATCAACACTTTGTAAATAAGGGAATTAGTTAAGGCTTATGGAGGTAAGGTAACTTTTACTAAGATTTGAACCTATTTCTTTTTCTCTCATCTGGGGACCATTTGATTCCCAATTCTGCTAGTTAACAACTGTGTGATCCTGAGCAAGTTACTTCACCTTTCTTACTGAGTTTCTGGAGATAATGAATGAGGACAGTAAGATCTTTCCAGCCTTACCCATCTTACATCTTACATGCAGTTAGGTGCTTTCAAAAAAGGAAGTATGCGATATCCTTCATGTGTGATGAGACAGACAAAAGGTTGAAGCACAGTATTTTACTGCTGTCTTTTTCGTATTACATAAGACATTTATAGTGCCAAGTTGATTGATCTAAGTAGGCCTTAGCAGAGGTGGAGTGATATTTTTATAGTCAAAAGTAGGTATAGAGTTACTCTGTTAATATACTTGAAAAGCTAATACAAAATGAATTTTAAATGTCATCTTTTTCTCCTGTATTTTTAGGATACCAGAGTCAAATGTATAAGTCCTATAAAATTAATTTTTTTTCTAATGAATACATTAAAGTATGTGTGGATTACTTATAATTCTATAACACCTGTTTAATTTTCAGTATACAGTTGAACCATGAACAACATGGATTTGAGCTGTGTGGGGTCACTTACAAGTGGATTTTTTTTTTTTTTAAAGATTTATTTACTTTAGAGAGAAAGAGAATGTGAGCTGGGGAGGGGCAGAGGGAGGGAAAGAATCTCAAGCAGACTCCCCCCTGAGCATGGAGTCCCATGCAGGGGCTCCATCACACCACCCTGAGATCATGACTTGAGTTGAAGAGTCGGGGGGTTAAACAACTAAGCCACCCAGGTGCCCCACAAGTGGATTTTTTCCCAGTAAATACATACACAGTAATGTAAATGTATTCTCTTTTCCTTATGATTTTCTTAACATTTTTCTCTTGCTTTATAGTAAGAATACAGTATGTAATACATATACAAGTAGACTGTATATCTTATCAGCCAGGCTTCTGGTCAGCAGTTGGTTATAAGTAGCTTTGAAGGAGTCAAAATTTAAGTGTGGATTTTTAATTATGGAGGGGTATTGGCAACCTTAACATCTGTATTGTTCAAGGGTCACCTGTAGTTTATAAAAGTTATCAGGCAAAATCACAAAAAATTCTGTTTTGTTTCTGTTAACAAGGTAAAAAATGAATATCATGATTTCAAAGATATTTTTGTGGCAAAAAATATATAACACAAAATCTGCCATTTTAACCATTTTTTGGTGTACAACTCAATGGCATTAATTACATTTACAAAGTTGTACAACCATTATCACAAAGACAACCTTTGTAGCCATTAAGGAGTAATTTCCCATTCTCCTCAGTCTCTGGTAACCTCTAATCAATGAATTTGTCTATTCCGGGTATCGCATAGGAGTCAGATCATAAAATATTCATCCTTTGGGGTCTGGTTATTTCACCCAGTGTAACATTTTCAAGGTTCACTGATACTGTAAGCAGGTATCATAAATTCATTTCTTTTCATGACTAAATAATATCCCATTGTATGTACATACCACATTTCTGTTTATCCATTGATTTGTTTATGGCTACCTGGATTGCTTCCATTTGTTGTCTATGATGAATAATGCTGCAGTAAACATTGGGATACAAGTATCTCTTCGAGTCCCTGTTTTCAGTTCTTTGGGGTATATATCCAGGAGAAGATCTGTTAAGTCATGGTAATTCTATATTTAGCTTTTTGAGGAAACTCCAAAATATTTTTGCAGTGGGATGCATCATTTTACTTCACTACCAGCAATCTTTGAGGATTCCTATTTCTCCACATTCTTGTAAATACTTGTTTTCTGTTAAAAATTTTTGTTAGAGCTGTTCTAGTAGGTGTGATCTCATTGTGGTTTTCATTCCCTTAATGACTAATGATGTTGAGCCTTTTAAAATATCCTTATTGGTTATTTGTATATCTTTGGAGAAATGTCTATTCAAGTCTGTTGCTCATTTTTTAATTGGGTTGTCTTACTGAGTTCTTTATATATATTCTGGGTATTAAGCCCTTATGAAATATGATTTGTAAATGTTTTCTCATATGGAGGCTGCATTTAATGAAGTTCAGTTTTTTAATTTTAGTGTTCATGTTTTTGGTATTATGCCCAAGAATCCAGTGGTCATGAAGATTTGCCCCTGTATTTTCTTCGAAAGAGTTTTATGGTTTTCTGTCAGAATGGCTAAAATTAGCACAGCAAACAACAGGTGTTGGCAAGGATGCAGAGAAGGGGCAACCCTCTTGTACTGTTGGTGGGAATGCAAACTGGGGCAGCCACTCTGGAGAACAGTATGGAGGTTCCTCAAAAAATTAAAAATAGAACTACCTGTAATCCAGCAATTTCACTAATGGGTATTTACCCAAAGGATACAAAAATACTGATTCGAAGGGGCATATGCACCCCATTTTTTATAGCAGCAATGTCCACAATAGCCAAACTATAGAAAGAGTCCAGATGCCTATCAACAGATGAATGGATAAAGAAGATGTGGCATGCATACAACACACACATACAAATAGAATATTAGTTAGCCATCACAAAGAATGAATGCTTGCCATTTGCAATGATGTGGATGGGGCTAGAGTGTATTATGCTAAGTGAAATATATCAGTCAGAGAAAGACAAATACCATATGATCTCACCCATATATGGAATCTAAGAAAAAAAGAGATCAACATAAAGAGGAAAACAAAGGAGAGAGGGAAACCCTAAGAGACTCTTGAGGATACAGAACAAACTGAGGGCTGATGGAGGGAAGAGAGTGGGAGAACGGCTAGATGAGTGATGGATATTAAAGAGAGCACTTGTGATGAGCACTGGATATTGTACGTCAGTGAGGAATCACTGAAATCTATTCCTAAAACCAACATTGCACTGTATGTTAAGTAAGTGCAATTTAAATTAAGAATAATGAACTAGTAACCTTATTATTTTCTGTTCTGTGTGAACTCTTAGGACATACCACATAAGCAATGTAGAATAAAATATAAATGACTAGAAACTTTGAGTTTCTAGAAACATGTAATTAGTCCTTTTAAGTTCTGCTTGGTATGTTTTGAGAAATTATCCTTATAGTCTTTCATTTTCCCAGATTAGAGAAAGCAAGGAAAGAAAAAGCAGTCTCTATGCCATTATTACTGTATTTTCTCTTTTCAGTTTTAAGAAAAAGGAAATTTAAATGTAATAATGAAATAATGGGATAGAAATTAAATGGTGTTAGATTATATTATCATATTCTACTATAACATCTAAGTATATAGCCTTGCATTATATCTAGTGTAGCTATAAAATATTTCAGCTATTTCAATACTGGTACAATTGTGATGTTTTCCTGTTTTAAGTATCTCAGGCTGAATTTTGGTTAACTCTAACACAAGCCTAATTAAGGAAAGGTAAAAATTTGAAGTTTTATCTGTTCAGGCATTTGAAAGTTTTCAATGCCAAATTATAAATCTGGAAACATGAAAATGTCTTCATATTATCCTATTAACTTTAGTGAGCTAATACTCTAATGCTGTTAAAATTTGTAGGTATACATCTCATTTAATATTAATCTATTTTAAGCCATAATAAGTAAGTCCTTCTACTTCATGTGCACTGCAAAAATAAAAGACGCAGCTACAGCTATGGTATAGTAAATCATAGTCTTTCTGCCAGTTGACAAGAAGGATCTGGAACTTCTAAGCATGTCTTCAGATTATTAGCATACTCTTCATGTCCCCAAAGGAAACAAGCTGGGACTTTCCTAGATACTTACTACTTTTTAATTCTTTTTAGAATTTATCTCTTGAGATTCCCTTGATAGCCAATTCAATCCAATTTCCTCTTTTAACAGAGATATTTTTTAACATATATGTATTTACAGATGAACAGACAAATACTTAGTGCCTTGGATACAATACCACTTTATGGTCTCCCCAAATGTCCTGGCATTTTGCTCAGAGAAGTGTTCACAGCATACTGGCTAAACTCTAGTTTGTGCAATTACTTGTAGATTTCTTAAATTTGCACTGTAGTTTCAGTTGTTTGTATTTGCTATCCAAAACAAATGGACAACTGTCACACACTATTAAACTATCACTACACTAAGCCAGGGTTAATTTCATTTTAGTGTAAAACAAACACCATATCTCCTTTATTTATAGTGTTGCATTCCATCTAATTAATCTGCTCTTCATAATATTATGAATATGTTACTGCCTGGAAGTCAGAGAATTAAATAAAAGGGTTTTTTAAGGTCTTTCCATTCTGAGTCCACAGTTCTGTATTGCTGTATAACTACAAGTCCTAGCAGCTTCTAGAGTGATGTACCTCACCTTTGGTACTTTGGCTGCACATTGGAATCTCTGGAGGAGCTCTAAATACTGACATCTGGGATCCATCTCCAGAGATTGATTTAATTGGTCTGGGATATGGCTAGGGCACCAGGATTCATTCATGGTCACAGTGTGAAATAACAAATTAATACCCAGAAACTGTTTTGCTTCAAAAAAACAAAACAAAACCTTAGCTCTTTCCTTCCTTAATACAGAAAAAAAAATTATTTTCCATCTGTTAAAGTCAGTTGAGGACCTGGAAATTTTCCGAGTTGAGAAGTTCTGTTTCATAATAATGGTCTTATTTTGTAGTTGCTCTATTTTAGGAAGGCTAATTCTTGAAATTCTGGATTAGGATTATGAATGCTGATGATTATCTCTCTTGGAAGTTCTTTATCTTTTTATTAAGTGTGATCAAGCTAACTGCTCACCTGAGTGGAGTGAAAAGAGTATGAGTAGTTTACATTTTACTTGCTATGAGGGATACATGATGCAAACCAAATTCCTTAGAAGCTGGTTATGTCATTTTGAAAAAAATGGTTTTTAATATGCAAATTTAATAATACTCTAAAAAAAGAAAAACAAAATTCCTTCCATAACGTCACAATTTTTGTTAGTCTAAAGTATTTTTTAAGATTTATATATACTTAAGATAATTACTAACAATTGGAAGGCTTCTGGTCAGTAAATATGAGTAATGTTCAATTGTATAACTATCTTATATGAGGAAATGCAAACTATAATTTATTCTACTTTGTATCTGTCATGACAGGTGGTATGAGTGTTTTTGGTTGGACATGTCCCTATTTTAAAGAGAAATTCTAGTTTTCAAATCATTTGTATCTGAGCACTGAGCATCATTTCATTAAGAAACTGTTGGATTATAGATTCCATCTCTTCAATCCATCTATAATTAATACATTTTATTTAATGAGCACTTCCTTGTTTATTTTTCTCTTAGATAAATGTTGAGGCTCTTAGGGTGCTTTCTAATAAAGTTATGGATAGAGGCATGAGTATATAAAGATATAAGAGGCATGAAACACTCTTGTGAATAGTTATCTTTTCATTGGCGAGATTGTCCTAAGGGTGAAGCAGCCACACCTGTAAATATAAACCCTATTTATCATGAAAAGAAATAAGATTTGGAGTGACTACCTGTGTTCACTTATGCTGTGCACTGCAGAACTCCAGAGAGCACCTTTCAAAAACATGACAATTTTAAAGGTCCTTCCAGGACTACAATGTGGCAGTCCTGACTTCAAAGCTCTGACTGCTTTTAGAAGAGTCTAGGAGGTAAACTCAGGTAGATAACTCTCTATGATGAGGTAGCCTAGAATAAGCTAAGGAAGAGTAAGCTATACTGTGTAAAATATATTATCTAGATTCTGGTGAATGCAAGGCACCCATTATACTTGAGTTCAGGAAGTAGAAGTGGGAGGAGAACAAGGCATGTCAATTCAAGGCAATGGCTGTGAACCCAGAGACCTGAGCCACTGATAATATAGGGCTCAGTGACTGTTAATTCCCAGTGTCCTTTTTGTTGTTTTTAACAGCTTCCATTTTCTATTGACATTGTCCACTCTTTTACCTATGTTGCCCATCTTTTTCTCTTTTCATTAGTATTTGTTTAAATAGCTATTTTAATATCCTAGTCTTATAACTCCAACATCTAGATCACTGGGGATCTACTCCTATTTTTTGCTTCCTCTTGATTATTGGTCACATTTTCCTAACCTTTGCTTGTCTCATAATTCTTTATTGTATGAATGATTCATGCAAATAGAAGTAGATATTATTTCCTCCCAAGAGAGGGCAGACTCTTCTGTCAGACAGATAGGGTGAGCACCTGATCACCTGAACCTGATAATTAATAAGCTGGGGTAGAGGTAAAGTAAGGCTGTAGATTTCACTACACTCAGTCTACTGCACTCTACAGCCTATCCTATGTTTTTTTGCAGTCCTTTAATGGGACTTTATCTCTGTAGCCCTATGGAGTTCACTATGGGACCACAGGAGATTTGTATTCTGTTTTTCAGGTCTTGACTCCTCCTTGAGCACTGTCCTTTGGGTTTTTAGTTAAGAGTTTAGTAGGTCTCTATCTTCTCTAATCTGAAAGGTCTGCTTTTCAGAGGTTGTAAATGGAAGTCTATCCTTTCATCCTATAAGGTTTAAAATAGAGGAAATGTCAGACTTCTGCAGAAGGTGGTGGAGTAGGAGGATCCTAAGCTTACTTCATCCCACAAATAAAACTCGATAACACTGACATCAGTGCAAATAACCCAGAAAAAAAACCTGAAGACTGGCAGAACAGGCTGTCCACAGGTAATGGTAGAGAAGAGGCCACATCAAAGAAGGTAGGAAGGGTGGAGATATGGTGGAAAGCTAAACAGACCTATGGGGCTGTCTGTGGGAGGGGAGGATGCTGCAGGCTTGGAGAGTGGAGAGAAACAGACCCTCACACCGGACACCCCATATACGGGGAAACTGCATAGAGAGAACGAATCCCTTAACATTTGGCTTTGAAAACCAGAGGGGCATAATTTCTTGCATTTTTATAATCAATAGGGCTTAATACCTGGGACTTCAAAAATCAGTGGGCTCGGCTCTCAGAAACCTGGGAGGACTCAAGGAAAATGAGTCCCCACCCTTAAAGAGACAGCAAAACAAACAGCCCCACTGAGATTTGGCATAGAAGCAGGAGTTTGAAAAACACATGGGGTGTATGAGAAGGGCGTTTGTTTACAAAACTCAGAGTAGTCTGTGCTGGAGGGGCAGGGATCTTTGGGAGACTTCTCCAAGAACAAAAGACCTGGTGGGTGCTGTTTCCCTCCCCCAGCCTAGATACATGGACACCTGCGGAAACTAGCACAGTGACAACATTCTCCACCTACCTTACTAATAGAGTGGCCTGCCCTTGTGCATGTCTGCAGATCCACTCCCTCCAATGCAGCTGGATTCAGCAGAATGTCTGGGCAGCTGCAGGTCCCCTCCCAAGCAGACCTTGCTGGCACTGTATGCCCTGCCCCCCAACTCTCCTGCAGACTTGCCCTCTCCATCTTACCAGAGGAGTTTGCTAAAGCAACTTCAAATCCCCTCCCATAGCAGACATGCACAAACCTCACTAACACCACAGGCCCTGTCCCTTTGTCCTCTTGTGGACTTGCCAGACTCTCATACTCACTTGGCCAGAACCCATCCAAAGCAATGCTACAAACCTGGCAGTATGCAAGCAGCACTGACAGAAGCCAGCACCACTCCAAAGTGACTCTTTCCCTGGGGAGTAGGGGAGACAACCACACACACTAATTTGACTATGGCCCCAGGAGGGGGTTGGGGGCAGACATCTGGTCAGACTGCAGGTCTCACCAACCAATGGAAGCTTCTTAGGGGACAACACAGGGAAAGTGCTCTGCAGTTGGGTGCTACCATATCTCCGGCAAACATGTGTTCTGACTCAAGCCTAGTGTGGCTCCAGATTAGCCCACTAACAACACAGGGACCAAATGCTCCCCCAAACAGGCAGAGAGAACCAGACTGAAGATAAAGGCAGCTCAGCCACAACACTGGGACAGAGGAGACCCCTCTCATGTGCCAGGTTCTGGTGAACAGGGGACATGGTACTGCAGGGCACTAAATGACCTCTTCTTCATAAGACTACTACTTTCAAGAGCAGGAGATGTAGCTGACTTTCTTAAAAACAAACACAGATAATTAGACAAAATAAGAAGACAGAAATATGTGTGAAATGAACCATAGCAATAGAGCTAAATAAAAGAGATCAGTAATACACCTGATAGAGAATTTAAAGTAATGGTCAGAATGTCTGTAAGACTGTAAGCAAAGAGAAAACAATAAAGAACAAATCAGAGATGAAGAACTCAATAACTGAAATTAGAGGAAGCAGAAGAATGGCTAAATGACCTAGAGAACAGAGTAAAGGAAAGAAATCAAGCTGAACAGGAGACAGAAAAAATATGGGGAACTCAGTGACACCATCAAGCTTAATAATATTCACATTATAGAGATCCCACAATGAGAAGTGAGAGAAAAGGGGGCAGAAAATTTATCTGAAGAAATAATAGCTAAAACTTTGAGTCTAGAGAAACAGAAATCCAGTTCCAGGAGGCACAGAGAGCCCCCAACAAAAATCAACCCACGTAGTTCCACACCAAGACACACAGTAATTAAAACAGCAACAAGTTCTTAAAAGCGACAAGAGAAAATTTTAAAAATTACATACATGGGAAAGCCCGTAAAACACACAGTGATTTTTTAGCAGAAACTCTGCAAGGCAGAAGGGACTGGCATGATAAATCCAAAATTCTGAAAGAAAACCTGCAACCGAGAATACTCCAGCAAAGCTATGATTCAGCATAGAAAGAGAGATAAAGAGTTTCCTAAACAAAAGTTAAAGTAATTCATCGCCACTAAATCCGCTCTACCAGAATTGTTAAATGGGACTCTCTGAGCAGAAAGGAAAGACCATAAAAGTAGGAGTAAAAAGAGCAGAAAGGAGAAAAACAGTAAAATTAAGTCTGTTTTTAAAAGTCAGTTCATGGAGCCACAAAATGAAAAGATGTAAAGTATGACACCATATACCTAGAATATTGGAGAGAAGTAAAAGAATGAGTTCAAACTTAAGTGACCATCAACTTAATACAGACTTTTAATAAGATATTACATACAAACCTAATGGTAACCATAAAAGAAAAATAGATATGCAAAAAATGAAGAAAAAGAAATCCAGGTACATCACTAAATAAAGCTAGCAGAGAATGAGGGAAAAGATATATATGGAGACAAATAAAATGAAAACACAATGGTCCAAAAAGTCTTTGGATTCAGCAAAAGCTGTCCTAAGAGGGAAGAAGGCCTATCACAAAAATAGTACAAAGGTTAAAAATCACATTATCATTTTAAGAGATATTAAAAAGGCATTTGACAAATTAGAACATCCATTCATGATAGAAACCATAACAAAGTGGATTTAGAGGGAACATACGTCAACATAATAAAGACCTTGTATGAAAAACCCAAAGGTAACATCATACTCAATGGTAAGATACTAAGAGCTTTTCCCCTGTGATCAGCAACAAGACAAGGATTTCCACTCACTTCTATTTAACATAGTACTGGGAATGGGAAAAAGTCTCTTCAACAAATGGTATTGAGGAAAATGAACAGCTCTATCCAAAAGAACAAAATTGGACCACTATCCTATACCATACACAAAAAATTCAAAATGGATTAAAGACCTAAATGTGAGATCAAACCATTAAAATGCTAGAAAAGAGCACAGACAGTAATTTCTCACATAGGCCATAGCAATGTTTTTCTGGATATGTCTCCTGAGGCAAGGGAAACAAAAGCAAAAGTAAACTACTGGGACTACATTGAAATAAAAAGCTTCTGCACAGCAAAGGAAACTGTTAACTAAAAGATAACCTATTGAATGGGAGAAGCTATTGGCAAGTGACTTATCTGATAAAGGGTTAGTATCCAAAATACATCAAGAACTGATAAAACTCAACACCCTGAAAAAAATCCAATTAAAAAGGGGACAGAAAACATGAATAGATATTTTTCCACAGAAGATACACAGCTGGCTAACAGACACATGCAAAGATGCTCAACATCACTCACCATTAGAGAAATGCAAATCAAAACCACAATAAGATATACCTTACACTGTCAGAATGGCTACAATAACCAACAAGGAAATAGCAACGGTTGGCAAGGATGCACAGAAAAAAGAACCTTTGTGCACTACTGGTGGGAATAGAAATTGGTACAGCTACTGTGGCAAACAATATGGAGGTTCCTCCAAAAACCGTAAGCAGCATTACATTTTGACCCAGAAATTCCACTACCAGGTATTTACCCAAAGGATATGGAAACACTAATTTGAAAAACTATATGGACCCCTGTTTATTGCAGAATTATTTACAATAGCTAAATTATGGAAGCAGCCCAAGTGTCCATTGATAGATGCCTGGATAAGAAGATGTGGTGTATGTGTGTGTGTGTGTAATGGGATATTACTCAGCCATAAAAAGGAATGAAATCTTGACATTTACAACAAAATGGATGGAGCTAGAGAATATAAATCTAAGTGAAATAAGACAGTCAAAGAGAAATACCATATGATTTCACTCATACATGGAATTTAAAAAACAACAGAAATGAACAAAGGAAAAAGAGACAAACTAAAAAACAGACTTGTTACTATAGGGAACAAACTGACAGTTACCAGAGGGAAGGTGGGAGAGGGGTGGATCAAGAGTACACGTACCACGGCACTGAGTGTTATACAGTATTGTACAATTACTGTATTATATACCTGAAACGAACACTGGGTGTTAACTATACTGAAATTAAAGTTAAAATAAGGGAAATTTCTTAAGGAGAATTCTTACTATATATTTGTTGTAGGCCTCTTTCTATATTATGACTTGATAGTTAAACTCTGTAAGACTGCAGGAAATTCCTTTTTTGGCACCAACTACTTAATCTCTAGTTTTGCCACAGCTCTTAGCAGATGTCTTAGAGGGGAAATTTGCCATGTTTGGATTACTCTTCCAATCTGACATGCCAGTCCATATGGTTATTGAAACCTCTGCTCATTTCTCGTACTCCTAGTAGACTTCTCTCCCTATGGCAAGAATGATCCTGAGATAATTCCCAGCCTTAGAAAATACTCCCAAAGAAGCACATAGCTGGCAATATTAGCTTTCCTCGGTGACTTTCCCCACAATGGAATTTTAATTCAGTTTACATTTTTAAATTTCCATATCTCTTTATTACTATGATTTTTGTAATTTATTATTTCCCCCTAAGACAGGGGCATTGATACTGATTCTTCCCATCATTTATTTTATTTTACTATATCTTATATATCCTAGAGGAAGAACTCTCCACTGTTACTCCCAGAAATAGTAGCTTGACATGTGCTTATTCCTGCTGTTTTTCAGGGTTCTTTGGCTATTTTCTCATTGTTGTGGTCTGAATCAGGCCCCATGTACCCCTCTAATCTGGTTCCCTCATCCAGCACATCCATCTTTTGTTTTTTGTTTTTGTTTTTTTGCTGATGATCAAATGAGATGGCTGGACCAAGAAAGAACAGCCCTGCATCCCATTTTATCACTGTATCTCAAGTATGTAATAAGTCTACAACACAGTGGAGGTCTACTAAAATTGTTCATATTTTCTGATCATTTGGAATAAAAGGTGTAATATAACACAAACAATAGTCTGCAACCACTGCACAGACCCAGAATCCTCATCAGAGAACCTTTATGCTCCCTGTTTACCTGTCATTACTCACAAGAGTATGCCACACACCTTGATCATAGAATAGGTTAAAATGATTACTAGGTGTCTCGGTGGTGGATTAAGTTTTCCATTTCTTCTCTTAAGGTCCATCTCCTTAATCTTCATTTTTCATTCCAAAATTGACCACAGTTTCCCAGGATGATTCATAATCAATACATGTATTGCCCACTGCACGAACATAGTGGTCAGACATTAGAACAAATGAACAGTGCTGAAATACTTTTTTAAAAAAATTAAATAACATCATTTACTAGACATTGACAGTCCAGTTTGAGTTTGGCTGTGCCGAGTTTCTTTATTCTTTCAAAATATTCAATGTCCATCCAGTACCAGAGTTATCTTACTATTTTTCAGCAAGTTTAACTGTGTCATCTATTGTACAGAGTAGTTAGGGAATGCACTGGTATTAGGGAAAGCAATTAAAATCATCAGCTCAGGGCCAACGTCAGATGCAGCCACTCTCTCTCACCCTAAGAATTTGTCTCCAGTGCTAATTTCAGATGCGAATGGTCAGTGGGTGGGTTTTAAATATATGTGCATATGTATACATTTATGTTTCATATCCAAGTGTCTGGAAATGTATTTTCGGCCAACATCCAACTTCATATGGAATTAATAAAGCAACTTCTATATATGCAAAATAATAAAGGGGATG